>NC_140300.1:63664285-64283968 GCF_964211825.1 Aythya ferina | reverse complement strand
TGTGCAATACAAAGCTCATGTACGCAGACACTGCAAGTTCTTCCAGTCCTGAGCAGAGAGGTTGATCGAGTTCTGCTTTTATGAGGTCATTAGACTATAGAGTTCAAAGCAAAATTTGGGAGAAAACCATGCAAAGAAAGCAAATAAACTATAAATGCTATGTATTTCATGCCAGTAAAATGATTCTCTTGTGTTGCAGAGGGAGCAAAGAACTTCTCTCATTATAAAGGCCCTTGAAAGTTGATTAGAATTTTTATAAGTTTTTTGTTTTCCCTCCTTCACCTCCATTCCTTTCCTACTTCCAAGACAAGGAACGGAGACCCTCCCCTCCCCCTTAAAATACCAAACCGAGAAGATCATCTGGTCTGCTGAAAATTGTGACTGTTCCTCAGAGACAGTCTCCAGGGTAACTTTGTTTGCGAGGTCCTCAAGGGGATGCTGCCCTTCAGGCTTTGTTCTGGGAAACAAAGCTTTTGCCTTTTTGCCCTCAAATACATTGCATTATAATGCTTTGAATACATTTGAGGACTCATTTGAACCCTGCAGAATGCACCAGACTGTCATGCCAGAGTGGGGCAGGATTAAATAGGTGTCAACAGGATGTCTAGCAAATGTGACCGCTTATCTATGAAAATAGGCATTCACTGAGGCGAGCTATTGGCTCGAATAGGGGGGTATCTGGTTTAAACGCACACTCTTTGTTTCGGGAGCTGTGTTCTTCCGAACAATCCCTTTCTTCGTGTTGTTCCTTGCTGCGTATTAACTGATGGCCCGTTAACTAATTGACTCCCTTTCTAATTCAGAGCTGTAGTAAATAGTTTATTACATCAGCAGCCCCAGCTGAAATTACGGGCACAGCACAAGCAATGCATCCCTTTAGCAAGAAGAAAGGGACGTAGGAAACCATCTTATTTTTTCTATGGCAGCTTCAGTGCAGATCATACATTGGTATCGGGGAGACTCTTCTCTTCACGTAACTGTATTCTATGCAAAAAGACCTGAAATGTTAGAGAACTTAAGAAAAGTTTCCTGAACTTTTGGGAAATAGTCTGAAGAGGTTCCCCTGGTGTTCTGTAGGGGAGATATTAAACAAGCTTTCTCATTTTGAAAACATAGTTTGTTCCATGGGCAGAGGAAGTAATGGAGACTGATTTCTTGTTTTGAATTGTTTTCCTCACTGGATCTGTCTCCACTGCTCACTTCCATGGAAGTTACAGAAATCAAATTATTGATGCCTTCTGTCGTTTTGCCCACCTGGGATCCAAATGGACACCAGAATGAAAAAGATCAGGGGGACACTGACCAATAGACATGATCTTCAGGCTCATATTAGCCTCAGTATCCTCAAAGAAGGAGCCAAGACAAGTTAAAAATGAAACAAAACCAAAAATACGCAAAACCAAACCCTCATTCTTTCTGCCTGCTGCTTCCTTGCATGGCTGGCATCTGCTCGCCCAGCACCTTCATCCCTCTCTGCATTATAAGGGTGAGGAACCCTATAGGGGTCACAGCGCTCCATAGCCTTGAATATCAAGGAAGCCTTAAGGGAAGCATGGGCTGTCTGTCAGTGTAAGCGTGCAGTTTCACATCTAGCAATGCAGACGCCATTCACAGTCCTATTCCTTCACGTGAAAACTGCAGCAAAAGTTGTATAGAATAAGCTGATTCTATATAATCTGTCAACAACACTCATAGCTAAGCGGAAAGAGGATGCTCGTAGAGGTGGGGGTCTGTGTGAGGCAAACGCTCCAACACCGCTGAAGCTATGCGACTGTGCTGTTGAAATGAAACCCTATAGGGTACTATTACACATAGAGCTTCATTTTCCCAAAGCTTCTGGACTTGACACCAGTTTCCTTAATTTGACACCTCTTTGTTCAAACAGAATATCAAAATGGCACTTAAATTACACTCTGAGTGAAGAGCTTAATAATAACCATGCAGTGTAATGTGTTTAAATTAAAGCACAGTGTTGTTTCAGTCTGGGGTTTCAGATTTAACTTTCAAATGCTTTTCATCTCCGTATTGCAAATTTGACAGATGCCTTTTATTGGTAGTAGGTTGTAAAGACTATTTTCATTTACCTGACCTAAAGGACACAGAGTTTATTTGCGTTTGGGCGGGCGTTTGCAGCATAGTGAATTAGCAGTAAACTGATACTTTAGTTCTTGTGTTTTGCAAAAAACTAATTCCTCCCAGGCTTTGAATTTATTAGTTTTTTTTGTTTTGTTTTGTTTTTTTTTTAAATACCATAATGTGTTTATACAAAGCATTTTTTTTTTTTTGACAGAGAAGTCCTATTTTCTGTTCAGGAGATCACGTGGAAATTCGCACAGACTATTGGCAAAATTCAATAAAATCTTGTAAAATAGAAACAGAACAGTGTTCTTTGAGACTGCACTGCATGCCTCTTAAATCATAATTTAAGTCCCTTAAATTTCATAGGTGTAGAATGTTTCAACGTGAATTTACAATGAAGATACCCTCTGTGCTCCATACTTTACAGATATGCTCGGTGCTGCTTGTATTTATGTTCTGTGCTATTTTGATTTGACTTCAGTTTAATTCTGCTTCTAATGCAAGTTTTAATTCTGCAAAGGTAACAATGAAACATAGCAAAATGCTAAAATCCAAGTCTCCTTGGCATGGCGAATCTGACAAAAGGACACCCATTGCTGAGGTGCTATAAACACAAAGTCTTTGGAGCCAAAGTCTGCTTGCTGGTTAATTGCAGAGCATCTAGCGTAACATCTTTGCAGGCTATGTGGTGTCTTAGTACATTTAGTTTTTCATTTCATCTTCTTATGCCAGCATCTATTCCTATCTGTCATTTGTTGCTATTTCCATCTGCTTGGTGGTGGTGTGATCAACTATTTTGTCTTCCCTGCAACAAATGTCTTTGTTAGATTTTTCTGGATGCTGTGGTTTCCACTCGGCGGCTTCACATGGGGCTTCTGCGTGAATGTGTCTGAAATGTGGGCAGCTCTCCCTTTTTGGTAACGATGTAGTATTCTTAGATGATATGTACTGAAACTTCTGAGCTGGCTCTTGGAGATGTGAGCATGAGTAGTATTTTAGTAGTTAAAAAGCAGAAGTTAGAGTGAAAATTGTGAAGAGGGAGCAGGCATCTGTGTGTCTTAGCACTCCTAGCACTGAGTAATTTTCACAACTGTGGCTTCAGCTGCGATTTCTCCCAAAGGTGACTTAGTTTGGGCTGCTGTGAGAAGGAACCAAGGAATTGCCACTGTAATAATTTAAATCTGCCTTTGGGAAGACTGTGCAGCAACATGACCACCACCACCAGGCATTACACCATGCAAACGATGGGGATTGCTTTCTGAACACGTTACGTCAGTGCTTCAGGTGAGGCCTTCCCTTATCACCAGGTTTCTTCTCCTCAGGTGATGCCCAGGTAGGGAAGAAGTACAACTATATGACTCTCATGCCCTGCCAGTCTTCTGCCATTTCCCTGAAGCTCAGAGGGTTTATTTGTTCATTTATTCTTTTGTTTGTTTACCAAATAGGCTGCCTCCTTTCTTTGCCCAGTTTTGGATGATGATAAATTGAGGGGACAGTCAGAATAACGCTCTTGTTGGTGTCGTTCCTTACCTTAGCTGATAACTTTTTTTGCCTGGTAATTAGAGTGGTATTACAGGGTGGTATCTAAAGGGGAGCAACAGCTAGTCTGTATGTGCATCAGTAGAGGTGGAAGAGACGTGATATCAGGGTTATGCTTCCCCCAGGAACTGAGGTAAAAGCAGTCAAATCCAGTCTTGCTGTTCATTACACCCCAGTGCTTGCTGAAGCCTAAGCTAACCACGGCTTCCCTCCTACTTCCGTGGAGAATGAGCTTGGGTAAGTCCAAGAAAATCATCCAGGAAAAATATTTGCTTTCAGTAAGTTCTGTCTTTAATGGGTCTTCTTAAGTATTTCCCTAATTTTGGGCCAGCTATTTTAATAATGAGCTGGGTCATCATCAGACACAGCATATGCACTTAGATCCCTGCTAAGATGCAAATAGTTCCTGAAACTCCTGACGTTCAAGACACTCTATAAAAATGCTGGAAACTTTCACAGAGGGAATAATTCACTTGACTCATGATTTTTCTAAAAAAATAAGATTTCCTATTTTGAGGTTTGACATTTTTCCTACTGTAGCATGATTTTTCCCATCAGAGCCAGCTGTTGGCTGAGTTTTGGTGGAGACATATTCAATATGTGCTTGTTAAGAAAGCTCTGTATCATTGTGAAGGCTCCTGGAAACCTCTTACGCTTCATTTGCCCTCATTGGACAGAGAAAAACAAATCCACATGAAAAATGTGATTTTTCTGTTTGAAGGCCAGGCCAGAAATTGGAGCAATAAAGTAAGAAAAATAGTTATTTCTTTAAATCCTTGGGGGGTGGGGGATCAATTTTCTAAGTTGGAACTTCTAACCAGGAGGAAACCTATTGACAGAAAACACCTTGGATTAAATTATATTTCATCATGAGTACAAACAAAATGTTTTATTTTTAATTTTTAGATTTTTTTAATAATGTTTCAGTCTAACCAGTTGTTTGTAACTCCTAGGTTATCTCAAAATAAACCTACAGAAGGCACTTAAAAACTTTAGAAATGCTTTGTGGTGGTTGGACTTATTAAATTGAAAAACTTGCATCGTGTGTTAGGCAGAAAAAGCTCGTCTCCTCTCCCATAGCATCAAAGTTGACATGATTAAATTATATCTTGTGACATTTTGTGGCATGCCTTGTGATTTTTAGTGTTTTTTACTAAAATACATAATATTTAGAAATGATTACCTTAGAACTTCAACTTCTATTTAAAAACAAAAAAGCAAAATGTATCACCCTCAGTGCAGTGCTGTGAGCCTTTTTAAGACATGGCTTAAAGTTGCTGTCTCTATAGCAAACAGAATCACCATGCAGATACGTCTGGGCACACCAAACTGGTGATATGTGTGTGTATGAAGTTACCTTTCACAGTAAGCTTGGCTTTGTTTTCCTCTTTGTGTCATGTAAGACTCACGCTATTTGACTCTTTAACTTGATAAAAATGAGCGTACTGCTCTAAGGTGGACTCCCTTCGGTGTGGTCAGTGGGGCTAGATGTACCATAGAATCATAGAATATCCTGCGTTGGAAGGGACAAGGATCATCGAGTCCAACCCCTGGCTCCACACAGGTCTACCCCAAAATTCAGAGCTATGACTAAGAGCACAGTCCCAACGCTCCTTAAACTCCCACAGGCTCGGTGCCGTGACTGCGTCCCTGGGGAGCCTGTTGCAGTGCGCGACAGCCCTCTCAGTGAAGAACCTCTTCCTGCTGTCCAGCCTGACCCTCCCCTGTCACAGCCTGACCCCATGCCCTCGGGTCCTGTCACTGGATAGCACTACAGAGAACAGATCGGCGCCTGCCCCTCCACTGCCCCTCGTGAGGAAGCTGTAGGCCGCCATGAGGCCTCCCCTCAGCCTCCTCTTTCCAGGCTGAGCAGGCCCAGTGCCCTCAGCCGCTCCTCCTACGTCTTCCCCTCTAGGCCCTTTGACATCTTCGTAGCCCTCATGGTCAGCTTGCTGGCAACCACAGCCCCCAGACCCCTCTCTGCGGGGCTGCTCTCCAGCATCTCGTCACCCAGTCTGTACATGTGGCCACGGTTGCCCTGTCCCACGTGCAGGACCCGGCACTTGTTAAACTTCATGCAGCTGATGATCGCCCAGCTCTCCAATCTGCCCAGATCTCTCTGCAAGGCCTTTCCACCCTTCACAGAGTCAACAGCTCCTCCCAGTTTGGTATCATCAGCAAATTTGCCCACAACACCTGGTCCTCAAATGGAGCCTTGGGCGACCCTACTGGTGACCGTCCACCAGCCTGATGTGGCCCCGTTTACCACAACCCTTTGAGCCCTACCTGTCAGCCAGTTATTCACCCATCGTATGATGGTTTTGTCCAGCATTTGGACATTTGGTTCAGTAGGATCCTATGGGAAACTGTGTCAAAAGCTTTACTGAAATCCAAAAAGATGACATCAGCTGGTTTCCCTTGGTTGACTAGATGGGTGATCTTATCATAAAAGGAAATCAAATTTATTTACCAGGACCTACCCCTCGTAAAGCCCTGTTGGCTGGGACCAATGACACCAAAGAAGAGAGGAAAGCGGTTTTGCTGGTTGTTGTTGTTTATTATTATTGTTCTTATTGCAATGTATTTATTTGTCTGATGATTATTCTATCAGTTTGTTGCCTTGTCTTGGGAAGAACTGATAACCAAGCGCCATGAAGGGCCTTTCCGTTGCACTCCTGCACTTCTTCCAGGCAGACCTGAAGACTTCTGCTTCTTCAGAGGAGCAGCTGTCTGCGTCACCGTTCTGAGGGATCTGCTGCTCTTCTCTGGGCACCGCCATGCAGGGCAGGGCTTCGTCTTCTGGCACCCCTTGGGCAGCCTTCTCGTCCTCAGGCCGAGACACCCCATGCCCAGCGTGGCCTTGGGAAGGGTTCTCCTGTCGCCCCGGTGCAGCAGCCCAGAGGAAGCCGAGTGCACTCTTGCCCAGTGCTTGGGACTCCGTGCAGAAGAGATGACACCTCTGCAGGAGAGGTGGGGATAGGGGACGGGGATGGGGATGAGGGGAGGGGGAGAGGCCACGGTGCAGGCAAGCCTGCGTGATGGTCACCGGGTGGCCTCTCCCCCCTACTTGCGGAGGCGGAGGCAGGGCCGGGAATATGGAGCAGTCCGGGCGGTTCTGCGAAGACGGTGGTATGGTCTCGCTGGTGGGAGCCCTGGCACGATGACGCTGTGCCATGTCAGATAGGATGGAGGTGGATCCACCTCCATGGGCTCTTCCTCCTCCGCAGGCGGATCCACCTCCATGGGCTCCACACCATCCGCCGCGGCTGCTCCGTCTCGGCCAGCGCTCCTCCGCCTCCACTTCTTCTCTGGTTCCAGGAACCAAATTGTCCCACGCAGGGGTGGGCAGCCGTCAGCCCAGGTCCTCTTCATGCCAACCATCGTTGGTAGTCGCCAGAGGGCCTGGGAGATCAGCGAGCGGGGGGCCAGGCGCAGGGGCTTTTATAGGCGCCAGGACAATGCAGGGGGGCAGATGCCACTGTGACATCAGGAGGCCTCTGTGATGGCCGCTGTGATGGCGCGCCATGCCCCAGGCCCAACATGGCCGTGTTGGGAGGGGGCTTGTGCAGCCTGAAAGAGGCCCCGGTGTGGAAGGAGGAGGAGGGTCGGGGGGCTGAGGGCCCCTTCCCTGGGGGTGGCGCTCTCAGGCCACTTTAGTTGCCAGAGAGCCAGGCTGCCCCTTGGGCACAGGGACTGCCCTCCGCCTCCCCTCCTGTGCCCTGGCCTGCAGCCCCCTCCTCATCTCATTCCGGGGGTCTCTGTGCCACTGGAGAGTTCAGGAATAGAATTAGCAAAGGTGAAGTTACAATGCAGCATATACCCTGGCCATGGTCATAGGCTGCCCTTTCTCTTACTTCTCCAGCCTGGTCTCCTTCCTCCCGGTACCAGGGAGTTTGTTACAGAAACTTCTCTGGAAACAAGGGAAAACAGATACATCTTGGACATCTTTGTAGCCCATGGTGTGCCCCTTCCTCTCTCGTGAGCCTTTTGCTGCTCGTGCCGTCCAGAAGCCCTGGTGGTATGCATGGCAGGAACGTGAGCTGAGTCAGGGAGCTGGAACAGGCAGGAGAAGCGATGAGCTCTGAGAGAGATTACAGCGTTTTAAAACAAATGAGAATGAAATGAAATTGCCTGTCTTAGGAGGGCAAGGCAAATGCTTTCAAATCCAGGCCTGATGACTGACTTCTGCAGTGCTGATGTGGGCAATGCTGGAGGAATGCAATCAATTGATTTGCATTGTGGGGTGGTTTGGTAAATGAACGCTGCCTTCAAGCAGTGTTTGATGCTATTTGTTGTTGTCAGTGTGCAGCAGCTTTCAGGGAGCCAGAGCAAAAGCATGCAGAAATGTGGAAGTAACCAGCAGTATATAGGAAGCAGCTTTTTCATCGTGCTGCACACGAAAATGCAACGAACAGATTATAACTGGGTGCAAGCTAGAACGAAACACATTTGAGGAGCAGAAGTGATTTTTTTGTTTACCACACTGATTGTTATTCGGTCTTGACTACTGAGGCTGCTCTGTGGTGGAAGACAGGTTTTGCAAGCATGGGAACAGCGCATGTGATGTGTCGGACTCACGTGGCAAAGAGACAGCAAGGACTGGGATGCCTCATCTTTGTGGATTTTGTGTTGAAGGAGATGATTTGCATTTCTCTTCTTCACTTCTAGGACTATGTAAGACAAATTCGGTCAGAGTAAGCAGCAGAAAGCCTCGCAACCTTTCATGACCTCTGGTGTCTGATTAACGATCTCTGGTATCCTCAGGTGCCAAAGGCACATGAATGCATCCTTCCATGATACACTTGATACATAGGTTAACTCGGACTATTGTGTCACCTGTCAGCTCCTGGCATGTAAGCAACATAATTAAGCCGTAGACTTTAAAGATTATTTATGTTTTTTTATAAATGATTTAATGTTTTTTTTGTTTCTTTGTTTTTTTTTTTTTCTTTTTTTTTTTTAATGTATTATTTCTTACAAATTCTGCTGGACAAGCCTTTCTGTAAAGCCCTTTTTTTTTTTCAGTGTATATTTGAATGCAGAATTGTGTTGCTGTTACTGGTTCTCTCAGACTTGCAAAATATCAGTATCGTCTAAAGTAGACTCACAAATATTGGGCATGGCAGTACAATCAGAAGACTCATGGAGAAATGCAAGTTCTCAGTGCTAACCTGCTTGTAGGAACCGAGGTATGAAATCACCCTTACATTTGCAGCTCATCTCTCTGAGGAGAGGTGCCAGAAAGGTAAAGAAGTACAGCACGTGTGTATTTGTCAACATAGATGTCTCTAGAAGTCTATTATTAATTAGAAAAGTGTCCCATTACAAATTATGAAAATTAACAGGAGACTGATTTCAGTTACTCTCATTTGCTCTCATTAACACTTTAGCATAATGCACACTTCAGTCAGATAAAGAATGGAACCTTTTTTGTGCCTTTTGAGTGCCTCAAAAAGGGCCTTGATTTATACTCTACTTTTTAGCCTAATTAAAACTGATGATTAAAACATGCTAGTCCCTTAAGATGACTGTGCTAAAGTGTTGTTTTTTTTTTATAAGCTGAATGCTGTTTAATGTTCAGGGTAAAACTGTCTGAAAATGGAATTACAGCATCTCATTATGTTTTGTATTTAAACTTAAGTAATTAACATCAACACCACCGCTGACTGTGGATATCACTTTATTGTGGAAGATAATACGCAGTCACTGAAATCACATACGAATGACTGTTCAGAGAGGCACAGCCTCAGGTATTGGGTCTCCAATATTGAGTACCAGCCCCTTTTCTCACCTGGTTCATGTCTCACCCGGGAGCTGCTCAGACCTGACCGCGTCGCTGCTGTGCATTTAGCAGAGGCAGTCGCTGTGTGCATGGAAGTACCCAGCTGAGCATAAGCCTCAGGTTCCCATCTCTGTTGGGTCACATCAGTGATAGGAGAGAAGGAGCTGCAGTGGCAGATATTCAATGTAATGTCTTGGGGTTTTGGTGACTAGACCTTGTGTTGCTTTGGGCTAATTGCCAGCTGTACTTCTGCTGGCTGAATTAAAGCTGTCCTTACGTGCTGATTGAGGTGAGGTGTCTTCTTAGCGATGCTTCTGTTGTACCTCTCCTTTTACAGATACCACATATTTTAGTATTTCTGTTCGAAAATGTAGTCTTGCTTTTGCTTCTCTGCATTTGTATCTTTCCTGCTTCCACCCTAAGTGCAGAGGGGTTTACCCTGCTTTAAGCAGGGCTCGGCCCTTCTTTGCACACTCATAAGGGCTTCTCTTTGCAGACAGACTACTTAGAGCAAAGTTTGGGCAGGAGAAGCTGAAAGCTTGGGATGAAGGGGACTGACCACGTGCCGACCTGCCTCCTTGATAGCATTGCTCCCAGCACTTCTTAGGGCTGCACAAGGGGCTTTCCCCATGCACGGCATCCGTGGAGACGTGTTTGTAGGTTGGCAGAAATCAGGAAGGCCAGCACATATGCTTTCCTCATTGGTATCAAGACATCTTGCAAGTCTGCAGGATTCAGCCCTCAGTGATAGGTTTGCAACTTGTGGCTGCTGTACAGGGCAAAAAATATATTTTAAAGCTATCTGCACTATCACTCCAGCTTTTTATGCGCTGCTGTCGTATTATTTGAGATTAAGGGCTCTGTTTGGCTGTCACGCTTACAGTGCATGATTTGATCTGATTTGATTTTGGTTAGCGATTTAGACAAGCCGTATCACGTGGTTTATGGATTCAGGAGACCAAGCAGAGCTCAGTCCTGGGAGGTGCTATAAAGCGTCCTTTGCCAGAAGCAGAGTAATCTCATTGCTGGATGGCTTATATGGGAGCTCTGGGCAGCTAGAGTCTCACAAGATCAAACTTTGAGGATTACAGTCATTATTCCAAATTTTCAAGGCATTGCTCTGGGTCACATTACCTACTTGAGATGGGGGAAGCGGGTATAGTTTGTGTTTGGGGAAGCAGAGACAAACATTAACGCCGCTACCATTGCATTAAAGCTGTTGCAAACCATCTCTTGTAAGAAACATGTGTGCACAAAGACAGCCCATGCCAAAACATACACGGTAGGCTGCTAGAGAGCCTGGTATCTACAGCATCCCCAGTGATGTGGCAGGGTCTGTATTTAGCCCAATGAAAAAAAACAGTGCTTTACTACTGTACGGAATTCACTGGGGGAATGAAACCTTAACCTTTTTCATGGCTTTACGTGGGGGCGTTTGAAGGATTTTAAATAACGAGATCTACTGAAAATTATTATCTTGTATAAACAAGAATTTAAATGCTGTAAGAGCATGGCCGCTATAATCTCGAGGTTGCTTTATTTTGTCTGTGTGTCTGCCTGACTGGGTTCACTCAGACCCTCCTCAGGATGTCTTCCAGAGCCTTTGCTCCCAGGAATTGCTCACTCCTTCCTTCTTGAGGAAGAAGATCACCCATTTTTGAAGGCAGCTGAGGGTGGATTCCACCGATGTTGTCCGTGTGGGTCGGGCTCTTAGGCTGCCTTTGCCATGGCAGCGCCCAAACACTTGGCAATGTCACAATGTATGAGAGTTAGATGTGCTCTGCTCGTCCCCCAGCAAATGCACTGGGATGTCTCATGAGCCTGGGTATTTTCTGTAGCTCTGAGATGGATATTTATAGATAGAAACCTCCAAAGCAGGGTGACTGCATGCAGCTGACTTAGACAACGTGGTCCTTTGCCACTGTTAGATCCTTTGCCGTAGCCAGATGTTGGAAGAAAGTTGTTGCTATAGGTGCTGACAGCTTCCATGTGGAAGATCCCATGCTGATGTTTGCGGCCACGTCCTGGTCTTGTTTAAATCTCAGAGTTGATTTTTTTGGGGTGCAGTCTTTGTATTTTTATCTTGCATATGTTGTATTCTCACAGTGCCCCGTGTTCATACGTGACAGGAGTGTGCCTCAGGCCGCGCTGAATGTGGTGCCGTGCCTGAATACCGACGATCCTGTGCTGGTTTGGAGGGCACAGCACCTGGAGATACCGCCCAGGTTCCTGAAAACACAACTTATTCTGTCATGAAAGGCAATGCCAGCTCCCCAAGAAACGCGAGGGATCAGCGGTATCCCCCAGCAGCTCGGCAGCGGGAGCCGCACGGCCTGGCCGGGCCCTGCCCTGCAGCTGCTGATGGGCAGCTGCTCTCAGGCCTCAGGGACACCTGACTGCATCTAGTGGCACTGAACCAAAATCCCTGAAGGAGACCAGGAAAGGCGATCTGGAAAGCAACTGGCCTCCCGGGTCGTATCTCCTGCCGAGCTCCAAATGCCATGGAGGCAGGGCCCTGCACCGTGCCTCCGGGCCCAGCTGGCATCCCTCCAAGGGACTCCCTCCATCGCAGTTTGGATTTAGCAGCAACGCTGTCCCCGTGGCACAGTGCCCGCTGTCTTCCATGTCGGCACGCCTGGGTGTGGACGTGCAGACGAATTCGCTAATGGATTCGTAGAAAATTTCAGGTCACCCTTTAAATACCTGGTGTCCTTCCGTGGTGCAGCTGCATGGGGAGTATGGAGTAGATGTTACAACAAAACGAACACAAATCTTAACGTGGCAATGTTTGTGTAAAGTTGTGATATGGATGTTTTCACACTTCCTTGGAAAATACAAGGCCCGTGTTTAATGGGTTGCAATGAAATGCAGACATGGATATCAAAGGAAGCCGATTCTCTAATTTTGCTTGTTTGAATTTCTGTCCTTGAAACAAATTTTTTGTTCCGTTTTATATCTAAAAGGAAATCATAATCCCTCACACGTTTATCTAAAGTGTAATAGCCTTTTGTTTCTGCTACCCTCTCTTCCTTGGGCGGGGAGATACTAATTGTGCTTAGATTTTTGCAATTACTCGCAATTTGGCAGTCCTTTGTACAGCAAGTGTTGGATTAGCTCGGAGCTCTCAGCTTCATTGTTCGGCACTTTGGGACACCGAGACCCTCTTTGAACAGTTGTAAGCAGCAGTTTTTACACACGGTGTTTGGAAGCCTGGATGACTGGGAGAGAGCTGCTGAAATTTGCAGTTGATTCAGGCTTCGTGGCAGAGAGCAGCCTGTGTTTCACTGGCCGGGCATCCTGTGGTGGATGCACGTTGGCTGCTCCTTCTCTTGACTGTAGGGTCAAGAGTGGGAAGGTGAGAGGAAGGCAGACAAGATGCATTGCTCAGGTACTGCCTGGCTCAGCTGCCTTCATGTGCTGTGTGGCTCTCTGTCAATTCTATCAGGGGCAATGTCTTGTGCCTGTAGTTTGCCTCTACCCTTGATCCATGTGGGTAAGGATGCTAGCAGTTCCTTGCCCTCAAAAAAACAGGCAGGGTGCTGTGGGGAGTCATCGGTCAGTGCAGGAAAACATGGAAGAGGCAGGCAGACAAGCTCGATTTTGGAAGTGCTAGAAAATGCCTCCTCCTAATAACCCTGCTGTGTGTTTCTGAATATAATTAGTGCAACATTCATAGCCGAAGAAGCAAGTATCTGATGAGAGATTGCTTTCTTTTCCTGTTTTGAAGAAAGCTAATGATTTAATTTTCCTTTCACTGTTCCTATACATGGCAGTTAAATAATTTAGTTGTTTTGCTTCCTTATTGGAGGAAGTCTCCGCTTTAGAAAAATGGGGTCTGTTTTTACATTTCATTCTCATAATAAAAGGAATGTGAAAGGAATTTCACCGAGTCAATGAAAAATAGCTCTATTACAATAGCTACTAAAGGTGAATCTTAAAATTTATTTTTTAATGAAGTCATGAAAGGCATTGGCAATATTAACAGTGTGCTTAGGTCTCTTCCTCTCTTTTTTAATTAAAAATAAATCTTCTGGTTCCATTTATGTTAATGCACTTAGTAAATAATTTGGGAAGGCAAAAACAGCAAGAATGAGGCTGGGAGTTAACATCCAGAAGGGGAGCACAGTGGACTTCAGTTGTTTTGCCAAAAGACTTTTTTTTTTTTTTTTGTCTTCCAAATGTTAGAAGCTTATGGGCCTTTAAACAGATCTCCACTCTCAAGGTCACTGTAAACCCTTTGTGCCAGGAGTTAAATGTGCTGTGGATGCTCTGAGACTGTCTTGACATTTTCAGTAAGACACATGAGGATGCTCTCTCTGTCCACAACGCTTGCTTCGTCTCATCCATCTCTTCACTGGTTTTCTCTTTCTTCCCGTGTTTTAGCAGAGATCTGTATTTGCTTCTGCTTTGTACTCACTGAAGCATTTTTTTTCCTTACCTACTCCCCTCCTCTTTCCCGCTGCCCTTTGTGCAGCAAGAAAAAGAAGAAAAGAAAAAAAAAAAAAAAGGGAAGAGAAAGGATAACTTCTTTTTTCTCTCTACCTTTTTGCTCTACCATCGGTCCCTTCCCTCATCTGCGGGGTGATCCCTTGCCCTCTCATGCTTGAACTGTTGCTCTTTGTCTCAAGATGTGCCAGAAATTAAGTTCTCTGGGGCACAGCGTGTTTCATTTGTGTCATCTTTATTTGCTTGGGAAGGTGCCACGCACATTTATGGTACTGCAGTTGTTGTGATGGTAACGGGGAGGGAACGGCAGAGTGCCTGGGCTTTCCTTTGCTGAAACTTTGTCCTTTTTAGAGTTTTGATTAAACAGTCTGGACTGGGAGGGAATACTGAAGGTCATTAAAAAAAGATAACAAAATTTTTTCTTGCATCCCTAACAAACGTGATCTGATTCTGTTGGCGTGATATCACCGGCAGTGCAAGATTTATGTCAAAAGCACCAAGATAATTGACAGCTGCGTTAACTGGGTAGGCATTTGGGCTCCAATTGAGTTTAACATTTTTATGGGTGTGCTGGGGGCAAAAGGGGGAAATTTGATGAAAAGTTACTGGGCTATGATATTAGCTGCCAGGTATGCTGATAAGAACACAAGCCATGCTCTCTCTGTACATCTTGTGTTACCAGAGAGGGAATTTTGGGATGCTACACACACAGCCTGAAGGGAGATAGGCTCTCTGCGTATCTTTTTTTTTTTTTTTTTTTTTTTTCCACCTGCAGTCCCTTAGCACAAGGGGAGCTGTACGCAGGCAATATGAGCTGCCTACTGATCAGGCACGCAACTGCTACTCAGGCTGGGATTTTCAGGGAGGTTTAAGGGAGCTCCAGCTGGATCCAGGGAAATAATTAAGCAGCTCAGCTGTCATTGAAATCCAGGGGAAGTTGGGAAATAAATAAGATGTCAGAACATCGGTACTTATGTGGATACCTGTGTTCAGCACTCAACGGAGCAAAAAACTTATGAAAGAAAGAAATCCCAGTACTAAATTGTGCGTGGATTTTCCTGTAACGTCAGTGTTGGATCACAGGTCACGATTTGGATGCTCAGCAGTCTCAGCAGGTTATGGAGACACAGCGGGCTCTGCCTCCAGAGGCAGCAAAGAAAAAGCTGCATGCTTTGCATCAACTGCTCAGTTCTTTAGGACTACAGCAGTGGGTTGCTCAGGGAGCTGTTGGATGGAAATGTCCTTTTTAATAGGTAAAGAGATCACCCCCTTTGACTAAGTTGTTGTGATGCAGTGTCACCTCCCTGCTCCAGCTTCTGTTTGCCCCGGCAGAAAACAATATTGCTATATTTATATTTTAAGCTTCCTGCTAGCAGACTTGAGCTAAGAAAGTTATTCTTTCTCTGCTGTGTTGGAGAAAGCATGGCTTGCTAAATTTCTTCTACATGGATAATTAGTTACACTTGTGCATCTCCACTAAATGCCATTAAATTGCAACAGCTCTGATTTAATTTGCCCGAAGAACTTCTCTTACTTACGACGATATGCAAAAAGAGATGGATCCCGGGCTGCTTTTCACATTCCAGGCTCAGTTTTTGTTGGCACTGGCGGTGAGGCATTGTTGTTCTGTGTTTTCATGTCTGAAAGACCCCAGCAAACCTGCGGTATTTGTGTCTATGTGCTGCTGGCATTTAATATGGAAATCACAGAAACAATAAAATCGGAGCCCTGCCACGGTGTCTTTATTTATTTATTTTGGTAAGCAAGCTGCGTGTCAGAGCTGAATCACACTTGCAAGCTTTTTGCTTACAGCCAGGGAGTGAAATTGGAAAGGGACTGAAATTGCAGAGGGCAGAGAGACGTACACGTTTTGGGGGATCACTGACATTTATGGCCTGTCTAATTTTCCACAAGTGGCAGGCAGGATATATTCATTTCAACTAACGTTTGCGCTTCACATGACTTCACATTTCAAGGAGGTCTTGAGTCAAGTTTAAAATCTATTTGCTTTTAGTGTGTGGTGTTGATTAGTTAACAGGTTGCTGTTAATGAACGCAGCAGTTTTGAGTTGTTCTGCCCTGCTCGTGGCTGACAGCAACTGTCTGGACCTTACCCCAGGATCAGCATGGGCATTGCAAATGCATGAGGCAAGGCTTGAAGGATTGGGTGATCTCATTTCCCCGATGAGACTGAAACTTTGTCTTTTCCCTGACAGAAACCAGGTGTCCTGGTTTCAGTTAGCACAGAATTAATTTTCTTCCTAGTAGCTGGTGGAATGCTGTGTTTTGGCTTAGAATGAGAAGAGTGCTGATAACACCCCGATGCTTTAATTGTTGCAGAGCAGTGCTTATACTAAGCCAAGGACATCTCAGCCTTTGCTCTGTCCTGCCAACGGGCAGGCTGGGGGGTGCAGTAAGAGCTGGGAGGGGACAGACCCAGGACAGGTGACCCAAACTAGCCAAAGGGGTATTCCATACCATCTGACGTCATGCTAAACAATATATAGGGGTGGCTAGCCGGGGGGAGGGGGCCGGACTGCTCGGGGTTAGGCTGGGCATCGGTCAGCGGGTGGTGAGCAATTGCATTGTGCATCACTTGTTTGTACATACTATTATTACTTTCGTATTATCACCATTGTATCATCATTATTATTATTGTTATTATTATTTTGTTATTTTTTTTTCCTGTCTTATTAAACTGTCTTTATCTCAACTCACGGGCTTCACTTTCCATTTCTCTCCCCCGTCCCAGAGAGGGAGGGGGGAGGGTGAGCGAACGGCTGCGTGGTGTTTAGCTGCCGGTCGGGTTAAACCACGACACCAGGAGAATAGCTTGTATGGAGAAGTTAGCTCAAACCAAACGCTTGGCACAGCTGGTATGGTAGGCTCACAGCAGTCTCAGAGCTCAAGGAGGCATTTCTGGGCCAGAAAGGAGGTAACCAGAAGAAATACCAAAACATGCATTTTTTAGAAATGTTTTCGATCTGGTGCTCACCACGTAAATATCACGGCGTGTATCAGAAATACAATAAAAGCGATAATGGCCGTGGGGGAAGCATAGTAGGGAGTTGATCAGCAGTAACATTAATAACCCAGAACTCAGGTTTTCAAGTCACAATTAGCTGCTCAACAGCTGTGACCTTCTGGAGTTGCCCATTACTGTCAGGATCAGGAGCTGGCTCCCACGCTGCAGCTCTCTGACGTTGCCCACCCCAAAGGTCGCCTGCAGAAACTTCAAAAACCCACTGTCAGCTCTGCTTGTGCCACATAGCATTTCCTTACGTTAAAAAAAAAAAAAAAGTGATAAATCGTTAATATGGCTGTTGTGAATGCAGCTGTTCTGCATGGCTTTAAGGCTTTTATGCTCTGCGCTGCTCGCTGCTCTTCTGCTAACCGGGGAGAACAGTCGGCGACAGATGGTGCTCACCAAATTAGCAAACTTTTTAATGGTGCTGGTATAGCGTGCCCTGTCTTCAAACTTCGCAGGTAGGTGAGTTCCCAGCGCAAGGAGAAGTCGTTAAACTACTTCATATGGAGGAAAAAAAAAAAAAAAAAAGGCAAAGAAAACCCACATCAGGTAAGGGAGTAAAATCCTGCAAGAATCTCCTGGGAGCGCTGTCTTTTCTCCATCTCGTCCTGATGGAAAAGGACCAGGTCTCATTCCAGGTTTTCCCAGTTGAGTCAGACATCCAGAAAAAGGACGATTTTTTTTCAGATGTCTCGAGTGTCAGAAGCGTGGGGTGAAAATGGTAGCGGTAATTCTAGCTCAGAGGAAAAAAGGTTGCAATGGTTTTGCTGCTGCAACTACTACACCTGAGCCTGGATTTGTGTTGTGTTGCAGTTGTTGTCAGAGAGGTTATTTTTGCCAGAAAGTGGTGGTGGTGGTGAATTACAAGACATCTCTTCCTACACAGCTAGCTCCTAAAATGTGTCATCTGTGGCAAGGCTTTGCAGTGAGTAATGGGGATTTTTCTCTGATATTCGCTAAGAAACTGAATTTTATGATAAGCACACCTATTCTTCTCGTGCTTTCTTCTATTTCTCAAATTCAACATTCATCAGAGATTATTTGTTCCATAAAATCCTAATCCTAGAGGAACTCAGTGGAGTGTGGCTCTGTGCATGGCTGTGACAGTACAAAGTCCCTACCTACTCAGAAGAGTCAGAGGAGAAAAGGCTTTTTTGATCATGCTGAAACAGCCAGGACAGAGGAGAAAGAAAGGAAAACTTTTCCTTTTCCTGACACGAATGTTAGTCTGTCAACATAATCCTATATAATTTGGGAGTAAGGGAAGAGGGCATGACAACTCATCAGTGGAAGCATTGTATTTGGAAGCACTATATTGTAATTCCAACATTTTTAATAAACCTTTTGAATAATTTTTAAAAAATAGTAAGAATTTGGAAATGAAAAGGCATTCTAAACTAATTCAGTCCTTTAATTTAGAAGATGTTTAAGTGGGATGTTTTGACAATTTGGAAGTTTTACGTATATAAATATAAACCATATATATATATATATATATATATATGGTTTGGCGTTTTTTAACTTTTTTTTTTTTTTTCCGAATTTCCTTCCTTCCTATGAACAGATTTAGTTTTGACAGATCATCATTTTCTGATGAAAGAACAAGTTTTGTCAGAAAATTCTCAGCCAGCTTTTCTCGGTGCTATATGTACTGAGCAACATTGACCTGACACGCAGGCATTCCTAACCCACATGTGTGTCAAGCCAAGTGTAAGGACAGGTAGATGCTAACTAGAATTTTAGATTCCGCATTTTAGATTTTGTTGTCTCTTTTAACTTTTTGGTATTCCCAAATAACACAGTAAATTAGAGATGAACCAGCGATGGCTTACAAATTTTTATTTCTATTATTTTTTGAGTTTAAAAGTAGCTGTGTGTAATTTTTATAGTGAAAAGAAGCAATGAAATTGGGTGGTATAGTGTCAAACTGAAGTAGTAGCATACTTCTTTGTTAGCAAGTCATGTTGTTCTGCCATGGACTATACTTATGCTATTTTGGGTTGCTTGAAAATGTATAGCTTGTGGGGATGGCATCTGTACACATGGCAGGCCTTGCAGTATGCAGGATGCTCGTGTTCCTCTCAGAAAAGCTGCTGTCCTCAGAATGGAAATATCTGAAGTATATCTGGTGCAGCCTGAACTTTTCCTGCCGTTTTTTGAAGTCAGCTTTTATGCTGGAGTGAAAATGAATTGTCTTTTTTTTTTTTTTTTTTTTTTTTTTTTTTTTCTGAAAAGAGTAAAAACCTGGCTTTAAGTCGCCCAAAGTTTTTCTGCAGAAATGGGTATAATAAAATGTTTTCTAGTAAATCCTCTTTCACAGTCCTTTTCAGTAAAGTGAGAAGGCTTTCCAAAGAAGACAGGTCCTGTGGTACAGGTGGGGATAGCAGAGGTGCAGCCACATGCAATAACCCAGAAGTCTCTGGTATGCTGGTGTGACTGATGCTAGCCCTTGGCCATGTTTTCCCAAACGCAAGCAGAAACAGAGTGGAAAACTGATTTCCTCCAATGCTTGTCAATGGGTTATCTTCTAGATGTGAGCTGTGGAGCCAAGCAGCCTCTGCTCTTCTGAAAAGCGTGATCCTTGCAAGATGATGGTGCTTGCTGCTCCTGCCAGGCTGTCTGATGGCTTTGTGTGCTAGACCCCTCTGTCCTGCAGATACAGACATGACAGTATTCACCTTAGTGGAAACAAGGCATTTTTAATAGTCTTTCCTGCATCTTTTAAAGGGCAGATAGACAACAGGAGAAGGAAGAAACCTGAGGCTCCTCAGTAATTTTCCTGCATGGGCTAGGGGTGCTGCCTTAGACAAGGCTGGAAGGTAGTGGTTCTCTTGCTTTTTCCTTTATTTATTTAATTAATTAATTTATTTAATTTATTCATTTGTTATTAGTACTTTTATTTTATTTTATTTTATTACTTTTACTTTATTTTTTATTGCTCACCCACCCTGCTAACTTCCAGAGATCATCTTTGTCATCTTTCAGAAGGCAGATCTCCTTCAAAGCCCTAAAATGCAATGGTGCAAGCACTTCAGGCACCTCGAAAGCTGCAATTCCAATGTTCTTCATCATAGGAAAGAAAGAGAAGGAACACTCCAGTAGACAGCTGTTCAGACCTAAATATTATTTTTCACCTGGGTGCAGCTCTATGTCATGTGATTTCAGCAACTTCTCCTAAGCAGTGACTATTCTGAGGTTTCTTTAGATTTATTTCCTTACTTCAGCGAAGCCTTTTTAGTCCAATCATCTGTTCTTTCAGCATCTGTGATGGTACTTCATTGCTTGTGTTATCTGGGGACATCAACAGCAGTTCTCTGAAATGGCCCGGTGATTTTGCCCGCCCTGGCTGTTACTGCATTTCACTATACCTCTTTATTTTCAATGTATTACATAATTTTTATATAAATATTTTAAACGCTGATAGAATGGCATAACTACATGCTGCTTAGTAAGCTTTTTTCGGCTTTTAGTAGGTGAGTTTTGAGCTGCCGTGTATACCTCGTTAGTTTTATGCATGCTACAGATTTGATTAAAATGCAGTCGAGAAGTGTCTCAGGTATGCACGAGGAGTGAGGGCAAACCTTTGCTGAATTATTGCACGGATCTCACGTGAGGCTTGCTGGGAGAAGCTATAAAAGCTGAGTGATGTGTATTAATAGAACCATGCTAAAGATCACGGGAAAGTGCTTTATTATAGTCTGGAAATATTGTATCTTTTTTTTTTAATGGTGATTTAAAATGGCAAGAACAAAGTGAAATCTCGAAATTAATTTGACTGTTAAAATGTAACTTTGCCGTGAGCTTACGGTAGGACCAGTAGCACACAATTAATTCTTCCTACACAATGACAGAGCTGTTTGACAGCTGCACCGTCTGGCTGGGTGTGGGATAGACTAGATTTGATCAATATTTGCTTTATAATTAACCCCTGGGATGCTGGTACCTAGAAGAGGGGTACCCATCCACGAAGAAGGGACTTCAGAGGTTGATTCCTGCAGGGTTGGCAGCACGGGGCTGAACTGGGAAAGGTATTTTGGTGACTGGAAAGCAGAACCAGGTTAAAACACTTGCCTTTGTCGTGTTGGTATCTGAGAACTTTGTATTCTACTTCAGTTCTTAACATTTGAGGTGATAGAGACAGAAAACGTATGTTGGGTTCCTGTTGAATGTTTCCCTTAGTGATTTTTAGCCTTAGTTGGAGGATTAGCATGTGAGATGTGCTCTCCCCTGCTGCCGTTGCTGCCTCCCTTCAGTGCTATCATTGAACTCAACAGGAGTTTCAACACAGAGTTCAGAGAGAGCAGTATTAAGCCAGTGGAAGCTTTGAAAATCTTTTCTTTAGGAAATAACTTTTTCTACGGATGTAATGATACCTTCTTTAATAGAGCAATAGGGTGCAGGGAAGAGGAGGGTAATGCATGTCCTTCTTAAGATTTGCTCTGTGCAATAGCTGGATGGGACGTGACTTACATTAATTAGCCCTGATTTTCCCCTTTTTCTCACAATCACACCTCATTTTGTTTACAAACTTTAAGGTGACTTCGAGCATCCCCCTAGCTTACTCTTTCTTTTGCTCCACAAAGTGAGACCCATAAGGAAAGCCCTACTGAATCAGGCTGTAAGACCCCCTGGCTCAGTGTCCTGTCTCCACCCGTTGTCAGCAGCAGATGGGGGTAAGGGGAAAAGCAGGATGAGAATAAGGGCATATCTGTGATATTTGTTGTGGCATACGCTACCTGTTACTGATTTAAAGACTATCTAATCCAGAGACAACATCTGGACTGACATGTTAAAGCCACTGATGGACCTTATGCTATGAATATGTCTAGTTCTTTTTGAATGTCTTTGACTTCTGCAAAAATGCATCATCGTGCTTGTTTGAGCCTTGGCACTGTGAGTAGTTTATTGGTTGCCTCCTGGTTGTATTACGAGAAGTCCTGAGAAATCACTTCCTATTTACCTTCTTCACACCATTACTGATGTCATATAATTCAAGCACATTCCTTGCTGTTGTCTCTTTTCCAAGCTGATGAAGCTAGTTCAGTGTTTCCATAGCATATTTTTAAAGAGGACTTCAGTTTCTCCTTGGATGGACACCATCCCATATCTCCAGTGGTTGGTCTGTAGTAACCAAGCAGCCTTCGAGTGAAGTCTAAATGGTGATGCTTTTTTGATGAGCCTGTTGGAGTTTAAGAAGACATGCAACTTGCTGCTGAACCTCAACTCTGTCTGTGTCTTTTTCTGCAGCAAGGAGAGATTCGTGCCTTATGTGTGCTTTGCAGAGCTGAATTGCCTCTCCTCCCCTTACCTGTTAAGTTAATAGCTGATTCTTTAATGATCTTGGTGAAAGCCAGAAAGTTACTTAGAGCAAGGAACTTCCTTGGTGTGGGAAAGCTTGGGAGAGAGAGTGCTTCATAATAACAGGGCTTTGCGCTTTGGGGCATGTGCACATTGCCTGCTTGTCAGCATGCCCACGCACCAGGATGCTGCCTGCTCACTGTGCATGGTCTGACCAGTCCTGAGGCAAGGAGAGAGGCACAGCAGTGGCCTTCCTTGCCCAAATATTTCCAGCCCTCTCAATTGGCTAGCAAAACTGTCCAGGTTGAGGATCTTGCTCTTGCATAGACTCTTTGCAAGTCTGGTGAGGTGCTTGGACTCGTTACCATGTATTACGAAGCTTCCTGAGATGGCTGGTGAGAGGGAACAAGGTGCTTGAATGTGGCTCTGGCAATCGTGAAGCTACCAGAGATGTTGATAGAATTGCAAAACTAAGGCTTGTAGGGGAGATGCACAATGAGGAGTGAGGGTTGGCTTGGATCAAGGCTCATACCAGTCCTTCCAACCATTCCCTTCTGGACCCGCCTCAAAATCCCTTCCAATGTTAGTGTATAAAGTGAGGACAGGAGCACTCTTCTGTCTGCCATTGCATGGCAGACAGAAAAATGAGAAATGTGCTCAAATGTAGTGGGAACCATGCCTATGTAAGTGTGTAAAATAGCCTTGACCAGGGACTGTGTTTGTCTTCAGACTCTGGTTAAGGTCCTGATGTTGCTCTATCAACAAATACACCAGGAGTAAGTGAAGATAACGAGGTCAATATCCAGAGAAATTGAAAACACTGAACAACCACCAGGTGCTGTCATTTGTTTTAAGGAGATAAAATAAGGCATAACCCAGAAAACTGGAGCAGTCTGTGTAGTTAGAAGTACCTATTTTCTAACCTCTTTTAGACCTTGCTTCTCTCCATCCTTTTGGTGTATTGGTGATGGATGTCTGCAGGATTATTTAGCAGCCCTGAGTACTGCTGAGAGAACAGAGCTGCTGTTGTATTTTGCCACTGAATTTTGTTCCAAGTTGTTGTGTGTTTTTTTTTTTTTTTTTTTTCTTTCTTTATTATTCCTTCTCATTCCTTGCTTTGACATCTTCCCTTTGTGTTGCCTACCAGTTTGTTTTTGTTTGAGAGCTGCATGGACATCTCAGAGGAAGTGTTGAAAGCCAGTAGTGATGACTTAAGGCATTTGCAACTACTCTAAGCAAAAAAAAAAAAAAGGTCTTATAACTTGTTCTGACTAATCATTGTGACCAGTTTGTTTCACGAGTTCCCTGTGCCCCCTAATCTTGGAGGCAAACCAGGTTTATAAACAAGATGAAAAGAACACCCACCAAGAGCCATAAACGACCTAGCACATGCATTTGTGAAAGACGTACTGCAGTTTCTTTTGACAGGATTGCAGTGTTTTGCAGTTGTTGTATTTGTGTGGCAGCCCCTGCAAGTACGTAGGAGAACTCGCACTGTCAGAACATGGTGATATGCTTGCCGACATGTAGGAGAAGCTCTTAGAAAAAACAGGGCAGGCACGTATAGTGCCTCTCACCTGTGCTTGCCCAACCACCATCTCTTTTCATCTTTGGAACTTGCCCAGCCTGATGTAACGGGCTACACTAGGTAGCCCCCGTTACATAATGGGGAAATGCACACTAATCAGATGACGATTTAAGGAAAATATATTTATCAATGCAAAGGATATTATGCCTTTATGCTTGTTGCTCCTTCTGTGCCATTGTCAATGCTTTGTGTTTCTGGTGTCTGTTTTCCTTTGTTTCCAGAGAAGTCTCCATAACAAACTCCCTGGTACCGGGAGGAAGGAGACCAGGCTGGAGAAGTAAGAGAAAGGGCAGCCTATGACCATGGCCAGGGTATATGCTGCATTGTAACTTCACCTTTGCTAATTCTATTCCTGAACTCTCCAGTGGCACAGAGACCCCCGGAATGAGATGAGGAGGGGGCTGCAGGCCAGGGCACAGGAGGGGAGGCGGAGGGCAGTCCCTGTGCCCAAGGGGCAGCCTGGCTCTCCGGCAAATTAAATGGCCTGAGAGAGCCACCCCCAGGGAAGGGGCCCTCAGCCCCCCTGACCCTCCTCCTCCTTCCACACCAGGGCCTCTTTCAGGCTGCACAAGCCCCCTCCCAACACGGCCATGTTGGGCCTGGGGCATGGCGCGCCAACACAGCGGCCATCACAGAGGCCTCCTGATGTCACAGTGGCTTCGCCCCCCCTGCGTTGTCCCGGCGCCTATAAAAGCCCCTGCGCCTGGCCCCCCGCTCGCTGATCTCCCAGGCCCTCTGGCGACTACCAACAATGGTTGGCATGAAGAGGACCTGGGCTGACGGCTGCCCACCCCTGCGTGGGACAATTTGGTTCCTGGAACCAGAGAAGAAGTGGAGGCGGAGGAGCGCTGGCCGAGACGGAGCAGCCGCGGCGGATGGTGTGGAGCCCATGGAGGTGGATCCGCCTGCGGAGGAGGAAGAGCCCATGGAGGTGGATCCACCTCCATCCTATCTGACATGGCACAGCGTCATCGTGCCAGGGCTCCCACCAGCGAGACCATACCACCGTCTTCGCAGAACCGCCCGGACTGCTCCATATTCCCGGCCCTGCCTCCGCCTCCGCAAGTAGGGGGGAGAGGCCACCCGGTGACCATCACGCAGGCTTGCCTGCACCGTGGCCTCTCCCCCTCCCCTCATCCCCATCCCCGTCCCCTATCCCCACCTCTCCTGCAGAGGTGTCATCTCTTCTGCACGGAGTCCCAAGCACTGGGCAAGAGTGCACTCGGCTTCCTCTGGGCTGCTGCACCGGGGCGACAGGAGAACCCTTCCCAAGGCCACGCTGGGCATGGGGTGTCTCGGCCTGAGGACGAGAAGGCTGCCCAAGGGGTGCCAGAAGACGAAGCCCTGCCCTGCATGGCGGTGCCCAGAGAAGAGCAGCAGATCCCTCAGAACGGTGACGCAGACAGCTGCTCCTCTGAAGAAGCAGAAGTCTTCAGGTCTGCCTGGAAGAAGTGCAGGAGTGCAACGGAAAGGCCCTTCATGGCGCTTGGTTATCAGTTCTTCCCAAGACAAGGCAACAAACTGATAGAATAATCATCAGACAAATAAATACATTGCAATAAGAACAATAATAATAAACAACAACAACCAGCAAAACCGCTTTCCTCTCTTCTTTGGTGTCATTGGTCCCAGCCAACAGGGCTTCAGGGATTGTCCCGCTCTACTCTGTGCTGGTGTGGCCTCACCTCGAGCACTGTGTGCAGTTCTGGGCACCGCAGCACAAAAAGGATGTGAAACTGTTGGAAAGTGTCCAGAGAAGGGCTGCAAAGATGGTGAAGGGCCTAGAGGGGAAGACGTAGGAGGAGCGGCTGAGGGCACTGGGCCTGCTCAGCCTGGAAAGAGGAGGCTGAGGGGAGGCCTCATGGCGGCCTACAGCTTCCTCACGAGGGGCAGTGGAGGGGCAGGCGCCGATCTGTTCTCTGTAGTGCTATCCAGTGACAGGACCCGAGGGCATGGGGTCAGGCTGTGACAGGGGAGGGTCAGGCTGGACAGCAGGAAGAGGTTCTTCACTGAGAGGGCTGTCGCGCACTGCAACAGGCTCCCCAGGGACGCAGTCACGGCACCGAGCCTGTCGGAGTTTAAGGAGCGGTTGGACTGTGCTCTTAGTCATAGCTCTGAATTTTGGGGTAGACCTGTGTGGAGCCAGGGGTTGGACTCTGTGGTCCTTGTGGGTCCCTTCCAAATCAGGGTATTCTATGATTCTGTGACTTCTGAAGCACAACATACTGCCAGTGCTTGTGGAGAAATCTTTGCATCCTTTGATACCACCCCATCCTCAGTGCATGCCTGACAGCATCAGGAGAGCCCTTCAGGCTCTCAAGGAGTTGGTCCAGTCCAAGAACATCAGTGTGGATGCAGGAAAGAAGCTGTTGCCAAGGGAAAAAAGTACACTTCTTTACGGGTAACAGAAATAGCTGTTGATGTGGGTTATGGCAAGCTGACCTGGATGACTTACTCAGCTTCCTGACGTCAGGAAGTGATTGCAGGGTTTGTGAATACACTTGCCTGTGGTGGACGGGTTTCTAGGCATGGAGATTGTTGTTCATGGTATTTGCGTGGCAGGAGGACAAAGACATCACAGGTGATGATCAGCAGAAATCACAATGCCAAGATCTGTGTGCACCTAAAAGGTGGGCGATAGAGAATACAGGCAAATTCACCAAACTCAACCAAACCCAACTGCTGATAGCCCACAGCTCCTTCATCCCCTACCCTGCATCTCTCCATCTCTCTGCCCCAGTTCTCTTGATGAAACAACTGAGAAGAAGGAAAAAAAAAAAAAAAAAAAAAAGCTTCCCCCCAACTTCTATGTTGGATCCAGCTAAGCTTTTCAGCTGGGCTGAAAGGAAACATTTCCTGTGGGTTCTGTTTGTTTATTTCGCTTAGCTGTTTTAAATAGCATTTAGGGAAAGAAAAATATCTTTGGAAGGTATTTGCTTTGTTTGGAAGATATTTCAGTGGAGCAGTGTTGGCTATGTGTTTAAAAACGAGAGAGGCAGATATGACTTGAATGTTACTTTCCAGCTCTGGTGTGCCTTACAGATTGCAGTGTTCACTGTGAATCTGGGAGAATAACACAGTTGATAAAAACAATTGCCACGACTTTCTTCCCATAGCTTTGAAGTTAACTGAAGTTGTGGCACCTCTTTATGTAATTTTACTAAAAAAGAGAATTTAGTTGTAGAAACGTGGTGTTTTGTCCTGTCCTTGCCTGGCACAAGATGTATAGAAATAACTCTTGAGTTTACCAGAATCACAGTGCTCTGCACGTGCTGAAAAGGGATGGCAGTTTGGTAAGCGTGGTCACAAAAATGGGAATTGCCATCGAACCTGGGGGTTCTGGACTCAAGCCATGCCAGAGGGGGCACTATCACGTTGCGTGACAAATCCATTAATAACAAGAATTAGTTAGAATAACTTTGTATTTGGTCTCGTTTCCTTCTTGGCACTGGTCAGTGAAGGTGAAAGCAGAAAGGGCTGCTTACAAAATGCCTCGTGGATGTAAGCTGGGTCTCTGTGAGCTTTTTCCTGCACTGCTTCAAAGGGTAGTCTTTTTGATTTTGCAGCATTTGGGGGCTGTCAAGAGCACTATCGTGGTCTCATTCACGCTCTTGTTATGCTCTGGGACCTCCCAAAACACTGCTGGATCTCTTCTGTTGCCTTTGGTGTTAGAGCAGGGGCCAGGACGGAGCTGGCTGCCCAGGCTGGCTGATGCTGTGCATCCCTTGCATGGCACCTGCTGGGAACCATCCCTACACGGGCAAGAAAGCACAATGAGTACCGTGCCTTAGGTTAGAAATGGGAGAAAGACTGAAAGAAATCGGCTTTCAGTGTGACAGTCTGCGTTACAGAAGGGTTTTTAGGAAGTCGCCTCCTGCTTTTTAGATGGCTTATTTGTTTAATTTTAGCAATTTGAATTAAACTTTTTCGCTTCACCTCACTTAGCTTCCGTGTGCATAGAGGCCTAAGCAATTGATATGACTTTTGCTGTTGCAGCTGTTATTTTCTCAGGCGTGTTTCTGATTACTGTTGTCTCTGTTGCAGTAGTTTGTTCTGCTGCAAAAAGGGAGCAACGCGCTCCTATTCTGTGTGTATTTTATTAATTTATCCTCACATGCATTGCTTAAAAAAAAAAAAGCAAAGAGGAAACAAAAGCAGGGCTTGGGGTCCCCACTTCCAGACATTTCTCTCCAAGCAATGAGTTTCTCATCTGTTTCTTAACATATATTAAAAGCAGAAAAGCAATATACTACTTGGGATTTACTCTGGAAGTAGTTGATTTTTAGATTTTAAAGTAATCTCATTGAGCAGCTGAGGAAAGTATGATGCTTATGATACCATATCTCTGCCATTTCTGTGCTTGGCTTTTGGTGTAAAGCCTCGCTTGCCTGAGGCGTAATATCCCAGCAAGACATCCACACTGCCGTGCCTTCAAAACGTAGAGCCGTTTGTTAACAATATGGGATTGTTTCTCCAAAGTTTCTCTACTGTAACCCTAATTGTCCCCCCCAACCCCTTCTGTCTGTAGGAGTAAAGGAACATTTTGGATTTGCTTTGTGTGACCGTATTGTGATGTACCCACCTTCTTGTAGACTCCTCCTGAAGCCTAACCGAGTAGCAGAGGATGGATATGTTCCCTGCAGCCTGCTTGTGGTGGTAGTGGGGGGGCTGATTGGCGTGTCTTCTGCCTGTCTGGTGGTATTAGCATTCATATCAAAGGAAGCTGTTTGGTTCCCTTTCTCCTGGGCAACCGCAGGAGTCGATCCCTGCTCCCTGATGTGAATGGCAACAAAGGCAGGGGAACCATTCGTTGATTCAGAGCAAAAGAGCCCAAGCGGGTGCTTTGATTTCATAGAAACCCTGCCCTGGGAGGGCTCTGCAAGGTTAGTCTGAATGCCTTCCTCGTAATTGTGACTCCCAAAGCGTTTTGGCAATAAAGCAGTGTGAAAGACAAGCAGGCAGGCCTCACGGATAATTTTACATTAATAACGATGACTTAGAAATGCCACTGTCAGACAAGTGATTCCTCTGTGAGAGTCAGACCATCATTAAAATATCTAACGCCAGAGAGGGTCTACACTGGTGGTAAATGGGTTATTGACTTTCAGCTCCTGTTTTGACTAAAACTATATACACAGCCTAAGGACTCCAGTGGATCCCAGTGCCTAAGGTGGTAATGTATTCTGTAAATCAATAATATATTAGTAATAAAAATGACCAAAGCATACATCCATTAAGGATTCATAATAAAAATTTGTTTAGGTTATATACTGCGTGTATTGATTGCTGCTATTTAAAGATAAAGCATGTCTTTCAAGCAGAGTGCTTATATGCATAGCTGCCTACATTTTAAATCCATTTATTTTTAATATGAAGATGAACTTAAATAACATGAGGAAATATGTATGAATAGAAGTCAGTATTTTAAATTGCAAAGCATTATAGGGATGCAAGTGTGCTGAGAAGCCACAAATAGATGTCTGACATTGCTGAGACCTAAATATTGAGCCGTAGCAACATAATAAGCAATGTACGTGGCACTCGCTGGCTGCAACTCCAGGCTTCCCGGTAGCTTAAGTTTCTTTTTTCTTTGCACCTTAACATTGAATTGCTCACCTTTCGGTGTCGAGGTATAGGAGATAATGTAGTATAAGGTAACATATGCCCTGCTTGGCGTGAATGGCACAGCAGGTTTGTGGAACAGAGCTGTCAGCAGAGTGGAGACCCTGCATCTGTGCAGTGCTGCTGGCTTTCTCTAACTTTCCATGCCTGACACGAGTGGCTGCACAGTCAAAGAGGACTTAAGGAACCACACCGATACACAGGATATCTGCATCAACGTGACTGGGATGTTGGGTTTGCTAAATAATGCCTTCAACCCGTCCCAGTAACATCATACCAGGCCCATAACTGCCTCTGCTGTTGATTTGGTGTTGTGCTGTGCCCATACTGGAAGGCTGAAGGTAAAAATAAATAAATAAATGAATAGGCAAACAAAAAGGGAAAAAAAAAAAAAAAAAACAAACACAGACAAACCTACTGCAAATGTCAGTGTAACATCTATGCTTTCATCTGCCCTACCTGTCCATGTGGCTGACTGGGCCAGGTCCAGTGCACCTTCAGCAACGAAGAGGCACCTTTGGTAACAAATGGTTGAGAAAGCAATTCAAGTGCCGTAGCTGCAGTCTTTATGTTTCCCTGCAACAAATAAAAACTGTTTTAGATTACACAGATTATGGTTCATTATGAAAACAAAGCAAGCCTCTGACTGAAATCCCATCTGTTGGTTTGCATTAAACAATTCCCTTCCTCCTCCCTGGCATCTTTTATTCCTAGGAATTCAAGGAAGCTGTCCTGGAACATTTTTGTCCATTCACAACCACTAGATAAAGGCAAGATACAAACCTTTTTTGCATGGATGAGCGCAGCAGGTATCTGCATAAAAGCTGACTGAGACATTTTTATTTTTTATTTTTACTGAGATAATAAATTCGGCAAGTTCCTTGCTGCCAAACGTCCCTCTCTCTTCCTGTTTTCTTTCTCCTAAATCTTCATAGATCTTTAAAATACAAAGAGACTACTATGATCAACAAGCCAGACTGTGCACAATAGAGATCTCACCCCGTGATTTGTGAATCAGGCTCCCATATCTCCAGTTTGAGCTGTAACATATCTTCCAGAAAAATACCCAGGCATAGCTTAGGGACTTCAGCTGATAAGGAATACATCACATACCTAAGTAAACTGTTCCATGGTAAATTACTCACACTGTTAAAATATGTACCTTAATTCTAGGCTGAATTTATCTAGCTTCAGCTTCCAACCATTGCATCGTGCTTGCCTTTTGCTGCTGAAGAGCTCGCTGTCCTTAGAAATAGCTTCCCTCTGTAGAAACCTCCAGGCTGCAGTGGTTTTTTTTGAACTAGTTAAACAGACTTAAGCACCTTTGGTGTCTCACTGTAAATCTGGTTTTCCAGACTCTAGTTCATTTATTTTTTAAAATTTATCTTAAGCTCTTTTGCAAAACCTCCTTCAAAGTTTCTGACAATCTTTTTTGAAGTACAGAAACCACAATGTACATGTTCCCCTAATGGACTCATTAATATAATATGCAGGGCAATTTTGTCTTCCCACTTCTCCTTGTATTCACCTCCTAATAGTCACAAAGATCATGTTTGCCCTTTGAGCCACTGTGTAGTGTTCAAATGCTTATCAATCATGCAAACAGTTTTGTTTCAGAGTGCTTGCTAGGCTGTGGTCTCACATAATGAGCACTTCTTGTATTCCTCCTTGGGCTTGCATTTGTCTGTGTTAAAGCATGGTCTGCTTGAACAGCGTACAGATCAATCTGCAAAACTGACAAGGTCCATATCATTACTTAACATTTTATCGGGTTTTGCACTGACTGCAGATTTGGCAAGCCTGGAGTTTATTTTCTTTCAGATCATCAAGAAGTGTGTTGAATGATACTGGACTGATGAGGTTCTTGCTGAACTTCCAGAAATGCATCAAGTTGGGGTGACAATTCCATGTTTACGTTATTTTTGAGAAGCAAGAGCTAATGCATTTTTTCCTGTGTGCAGTGGGAGTTATGTTCTGTTCTCATAACCTTGATTTCTTTAAGAGTTGCCGGTAGCAATGTGCCAGTGTCCCAGATCGAGTTAAAAAGCAGCACAGGCTTCCTAAGAGGGTGTCTTTTCTCTTTTTTTTCTACAAGCTCTTATATCTAAGGTATCTAATTCTGCAGAATGAAAAATGTCGGGCTGTAGCACTTGCTGTTATATCTTTCTTAATATCGGATGGTGATAAAGAGGTGCTTTTGTTCTCTGAATTATGAGTACATCTGCTTGCTTCTTTCCAAATACAGGTTGGAGTGAGTTGGGGGATATGTGCAGAGGGTTTATTTAATGCTTGATACCTGGCTGTGTTTGTCCTATACACCTCACTATTTTAAAAATACTGCTGCTACTTAAAAGTTTTACGAGCATAATTTTTCTTAATCTGATGGTAGGCAGGTTTTCTGTGTTGTTGTTGTTTTGGTTTTTAATACTTGGAGCTCTCATAACTGCAAGCTTTGTTTCCAAACTGCAATTTGTACTTGTTAACTACATTGCTGCCTTTGTCTTCTTTTTCAAGCGAGGGTAAACTTTTTAACAAAAGTTTCTCATGATTGTAGAGTGGGGAATTTGTCACCTGGAGTCGGACTTCTCAATTTAGTGTTCGCATTGAAATGCTTAAATTTTTATTTCTATGCAGTTTGGTGTGAAATATTTTCATCTACAGGATGCTGTTCTGGGTAAAACCCCCAAGTAGGTATCTTACCAGGGAGGGCTGTGGTCTTAACTTTGCTTTCCAAGTTAAATTGGTTTGTGATTATTTGGCCATTGGCACCTTTTTGTGTTGGTTTGTCTTTGTTCAACAGACATAAACTATAGGAACAGGATCCTGTATGAAACTACCCCCAGACAGTCTTGCTATAAAATTTCCTTAACTTTTTATCCTCAAAAGTAGGCAACAATACATTACTAGTTTTGCCAGTTGTGTCTGAGACTTCGAGCATATACTCCTCAGGTAATAATGCCATGAAAAAATTTCAGAGGGAGATTTAGGAGCTGCTCTTCCTCGTTCCTTACCTGAGTCTGGGGGTAATGGCAACCCTCCACCAGAGCAACATCCCATGTGGTAGCACCTTCACCCAAAAGTCCTCATGGCAAATGTTCCAGTCCTTTGATAACTATTTTTTTTTTTTTTTTTTTTTTTTTTTTTTTTTTTTTTTTTTTTTTTTAAGAAAAAATGGGTTCTACACCAGCCTTTCTCTGTGACCTTTGGTATTTTTAGGTAGTTCCCTACATCCCCTGCCAAACAGATTTGTTAACCCTACCTCTGCAGAGTGTTGCCACGGTAAATCCTGTGGGGGTGTTTTTAAGGTGCTTTACCACGGAATAAAAACTAAAAAAAGCCTGATTTCATTTATAAAGGTTTTCCCTTGTACTCCAGCAGTGCCCTTGGAGGGCAGTGGTAGCAGAACAATTTCCTCAGATACGAATTGCAAGCACAAGATGGTGGAAATATGCAACAATTTTATTCTGAGAAAAGGCAGAAAATTCTAGATGTGAGGTATGTATAACTCCAGGATAACGATGCCTGAAACACCTACAGAAAGAGATAGGTGTTAAAAGTACAGGAAAACATGCTTGAAACGGATCCTTTGTTAGAAAGCTCACAGAAATGTGCCATAACATGCTTACATTAGAAAGTTAACTAATAACTTTTAACTAACTTTGCCCTTCCAGTTCTGCTGCAGGCTGCCTCTGAGTTGCATCCCCGCCGCCTGTGATTCCTCTGCTGTCCCAGCAGGTTTGAAAAAGCCCAGCTTTTTCTGACACTGTATCTGTAGGGGAACAGCCCCATTTTTAGGACTGGAATCTTCCATCAGGTGTTATGTTGAAAACTTTTCTTCGCCCTTATCTCTATCTGGTTTTGTTGGGCAGTTAGATTTGTGTTTGTTTGTTTGTCTGTTTTTTTGAGGACAGATCAACAAAAGATTTAATTTCATCTACTTAGAGAGAGAGCTCTTGCAGGAGGAGAATCTGAAACAGAATGAGTGAATGTGTTGAGAAATAAAGCCTCCCATCCATCATAGCTGGTTGCAGTGTGTTTTTCCTGAAGCAAGTTAGATTTTCTTCAACCATATTTTCATGAAACTGGTGAGCATCGTGCCCTCAAGTACATCTGTATCTGTCACCCATGCCACATGGCTATCCTTTTCTGTGCTACCATCATTCCCAACTCGAATGTGCATATATTTCCTCTTCTGTTATTTTAGTTTAAACGTCCTTTGTGGCACAGACCCTCTTTGGGTTCAGTTGTACACACAGGAGTCTTGGCCTGTGGCAGAGCCCTATGTTTTCCCACAGGACGAGCCATAAATCATGGTATCCAGAGCTCTAGAGACTTTCATAAACCGGGGTTTCATAAACCCTACAGGTTTCATCTGGTGCCACGTTGCTTTCATTTAGCACAATGTCCTTGTGACTTTATTCATGCTTGGTTTTGCTTCCACCTTGGCGTGCCCCAGCCACCCTGGTTTGCCAGTAGCAGTCACGGTGGTACTGCAGGACAAGCATCCCTTCCCCGGTGTGAACCCTATGAGCCCTCAGCTCTTTTGCAGACCTCTTCACCTGGCTCTTTTGGGAACAATTAATCTGTTCAGAGCATCTGGGGAGTCTGCAGGTAAGCGTTACTTCAGACTTTTTTCTCTGCCTCACCTTGAGATGGGCAGTATCGTGTGTGTTTTACACCCATGAACATACGCAGTATTTCCAGATCAATGTCTGCACAGGATGCATTAGGGGGAAAATACTTAACCCCAGTGTTTTCTGCGAGCAGGTGGCTGCAATAAGAAACCTGGACACTCTAGGATTTTTGGTTTTGCTTCCTAGGAAGCGAACCATTTTGTAAAGTTAATTTAATTCATTAGTCTTAATGTTTTGTTATTTTCCATTGAGGAGGAGAGTTATCTGCAGGGAAAAAAAAAATGTATTCCCTGAAAATCTGTTTTTATTTGGAATATATTTCCACCTGGAGCACGTGTGTGCATTTCATTTCATTCCTAGAATTAATTCTCCTATTGTTCTTTATTTTTAAGCTTGGTGGAAGTAGATAAAGTTGGCCAACGTTCAGATGAAAGCGTACGCTTCTGCAAAGCTTTTTTTAGATGTTAGTATATTTGGAGTGAAATCCTTGATCTTTCAGAGTCAGAAGGGAGTTACATTAAAGGCTTCATTGAGAGTCAGGATTTGGAGGGTCACAAAGAATGGCTCAACAAAGCCTACTTGTTAGTTCTTGCTAAAGCATCAGCAAAAAGGATGTTGGACCTCATGCCTCTACTTCTGAGGTGGAGCTAATAGATGCCATGCTTTGCAAATCCCTATCCAGCAGCTGGGGATGGGTTGCCTTTGTAATGCAGCCAACAGGTCGAGGGGAGATGATTCTCCCCCTCTGCTCTGCTCTTGTGAAACCCCACCTGGAGTGCTGCTCTGGGGCCCCCAGCCCTAGGAGGACACGGATGCACTAGGACAGGTCCAGAGGAGGGCCACGAGGATGCTCCGAGGGCTGGAGCACCTCTCCTGCGAAGACAGGCTGAGGGAGTTGGGGTTGTTCAGCCCCATGTTACACACATCATGCATTTATAGAAGTGTGTGTGTGTACGTATGCACATATATTATGTATATATAACATTTATGATGGATTACAATTCTGAGAGGCAAGATCTTCAAGCAGTCTGACTTCTTTATAAAACTTTCGCGGAGTTACAGCTAGTGGAAAGAGCAAATTCTCTGTTGCTATTTATGGCAGAGACTCAAAGAGGCTGTGATGTCTAAAGCACCAAGAAAAATCACAGTTATTTATTTAATGGTCTACCGTTTAGCCATATTACTTCCTGAAAAATAGCTAGGCTTCAAGTTCTGGGTAACTTCTTGTAAAATTAACTCTACGGGAGTCACTCTTGGCATTCAGTGATGTGGTGGAATTGGTTTAAATGTTAAATGTTTGGCACCCAAAATTTGTATACAGGTCTTTGAATGATAGCCTGAGAAATTCTTCCCTTTTGCCTGCTTTCCTTTCTCTCTGGACATTTCTTCAGATTTCACACAGTTCTCCTTTCTGGGCAATGCAAACTTAAAAATAGATTTACTGCTTTGCTAAACAAGTCCATAAACATCACCGAGTAATCCTCACCATGCTGTTCATCATTTCTTTAATAATGCAGATATTTCTACAAGAGCTTTAATGGTCCCCTTCAGAGGCTATTCAGGGAACTGTAAATCAAAATTAAACTTTAACTTTGAGGAGGTGTTACTTGGTAGGAATACATTATTTGCTGTCACAGTATTTCAGCTAAACCCCAAATACATCTAACCTGATTTGTATCTACCTTAAAAAGGATTTCTGAACCTGATGACTTCTGGATTGGGTCCTGATTTTTTTGTTTGTTTGTTTGCTTGCTTGTTTATTTGTTTTTGTTAATTTTTGTGTTTTTGTTTTCCCTCACAGTGGGATAGAAATCAGGTCTAGTCTCCTTGGTCTCCTTATCTTTATCCCTGTCCTGCTTCCTGTAGCTCAGTGCTGCTGCCTCCCAGTTCATGGTGGTGCAGGTGACGGGGAACAGCATGTCCTCAGCTCCTGGGCAATATTCAGCTGGGGACACCATTAATCCTTCTGTGTGTACGATTTACTATGCATTGAAGCCCATTCAGATGACACCTAAAAAACAAACAAACAACTCTACTGGTTAACAGGGAAATTATTCCAGATTGACATTATTTTAGCATCTGTAAGAATTTAATCTGGTGTTTTAGGTGGAAGCAGTAATAAAGTGTAAATAAAGTGGTAATAAATTATTGGAAGAACTTCTGATTTAATACAAAATCTGAAAAGGATAAACAGATCCTTTTTCCTTACAGGGGCTAAACCCTTGGTACTCATTTACCTGAGTGCCTCCATGAGCATACCTGCTATGGTGGTTGATAAAAGTTTTTATCTGAGATTAAAAAATTAACCTTACTAATGGCTATAATAAAAAGCTACAGTGGAGTAATTTAAAATGAGGTGAATTTTGTTATTACTCAAATTCCACTCGCTTCACCACATTAATTTGTACTGAATTAAATTTGAGACTTCAAGGTTGTTTGGCAATGTCAAAGTCAAAGCTTCCCTGCTTTTTGAAGACAGCTAAGCATCTATTGTAACAGCAGTAACTTGGGGTTGGGTAGGTGGCATGTTTTTCCTTACCCAGGGCTCTGGTGTGGTGTGTGGTATGTGGATTTGTTATAAAACAAACAAGCAAAAAGAAAGAATGGTCTCTGTTGCACAGAACTTAACATTTCCTTTACTGAGAGCCCCAGCGTCTGAATTTTGAGGACGAGGATTTCAGGATTTGAAACCCTGATATTTAAGCGATGTCTGTGTTAGGCTGGAGGGTAACTTTAGCATGAGAGCTGTTTATGGGTCTTCTGTTCTGCAGTGCAGGACTTCAACCCCAGGTTCTTACCCTATCTTTACAGTTTTCCTACGCTTGAAAGTTAATTTCCTCACAGGAAGACTGTGAATTTAAAGAGCAGTTGTATCCGAGTATCTTCTTGTCCGTGTCTTTCATTACAAATGAGATGATTCACTGCAAGGGAAATATCCTTGGGAATAGATTTTTCCCATGATGTGGCCTAAATATTAATATTCTTGCTTTGGACTGTCCCCTTGGAGACAGGATGTCTTTTGTCTGTTGTTCTCAGCTTGGTGTTTGTGCTTTAACTAAATTCGGTTAAGTAACATTTAACTCAGGCTGGGACTGGACTTCTGACCTCTAATTTGAAGGTAGGTCATCACGTTATTTTATAAGAGCACATTAAATTCGGCCTCCCACCCTTCCTTTTGGAATGCTTTGGTTCTTTTCCATGATCTTTCCATGATCACCAACTTTTTGTGAGCTGAAACATCTCTGTGCCCAAGGAGAAACCTCTATTTTCTTTTTATTCCCGCTGTTTTCGTTCCTTGGTAGACTACTGAGTTAACCTGCCTCATGAAGGGCTCCAGTGAGCACCAGGATGGGCACGGGACCAGCAGCTGAAGCACGTGGGCTGGAGGCCTGAATAGGGCTTCAACACCGGTGGCCTGGTAACGTGGCTCATCCCGGTGCTCTTCTTGGCCTGGCCAAGCTTTTCGTGGTGCTCCTGTCTGCATCCTTGCCTGTGCTGACATGGAAGCTGTGCTCTCTGTGTGTCTGTTTGGCAGCCCCTACAGAAACCCCATCCCATGTTGTGCTACATCCTTCTCCTGTGTCCCCTCTTCGTTGTGAGAGAGTGTGAGCGTGCTGCCAAACACCCCCTGTAATTTCACTCAGATCACCTGGGAGCAAATCTCTAGCAAGCATCACTTGAAGGTTATAATGGAAGTAGATTAAGCAATTTATGAAACCATTTTTGACCTCAAATTCCACATAAAATGCACAGGGAAGGACTTGTTTGTTTTTTTTGTTTTTTTTTTGTTTTTTTTTTTTTTGACTTGTATTTGGTTGTATTTTCTGGGTTGTTGCACAGGATTGCATTTATTTTCGTTTTTTTTTTTTTGCATACTCCGTTCCAGAGGATGACCCTGCAGTTAGTGAGGTCTGCTCACAGCTGGCTGTTTGCTGGGTGGTTGTGGGCTCTGCTTTGGGTAAAGATGCACAAAGGAAAGTCGCAAATTGTTCTGGATATCTTGTAGGAAATAATAAAGCCCAGGATAGCCCGGGGTATTCAATTTGTATGAGGAAACACAGGCTGAAGCCACATTCTTCACCTTCTGGGGTTTCTTCCTTTCTGGGGCAGGTTTTGGAGTGCTTAATGGCGAGGATAGTTTTCTCATTTTCATAAATAAGACAGCAATCAGCTGAGGGCTGGAGGGGTGAGCCAGGAGTGGAGTCCGGCCCTGCCTGGCTCCAGCCCTGTGCTGTCGGAGGCTCCAGCCATTTGGCCACGCTGCCTTCCTTTCCTCCCTGGAGAACCTGGCTATGGATGCTGGAAGCATCCCCTGCAAGGGCTCGGCACCAGCCACTGTCTGTAGGCTCCACCTTTAACCCCTCTGCAGGCTGAGAGCAGAAGGAAGGCTCCTCTACCCCATCCCGCCAGAAAAGACTCAGGCTTCCTGGCTGTTTAATCTGTCATCAGCATACGCAGAGAAAGCAGGGGAGAGATGAGAGCATTTCCCTGTTTGTATTCCGATCACAAGTTTCCCGAGAACTTTTAACCAGCCGGTATTTTTAATCTTGTCAGAACTAAACTAATATTTGTGAGCATGGAAAGGCTGGGGGGACGGGCGCAGTGCAAATGGGAGAAATGTTTGTTGTCGCTATCTTTAACTTGAGTTTTTGTTTGCTGCCAATATTGTTCGTCAGATCAGAGGCCAGATGTAATTTGGATTAAGGGAGAGAAGAAACACTGAGCTCTGTTTGCATGCTGCAAATGAATGCGGTAACGCTGCTTTGTTTCTTAACAGGAAAAGTGGGACCCTGGTGTAGAAAAGCACTTGGGCATGTGCTTTTCTTTGGGGAGCGACAGTCATATAAGGCCTTGTAACCCAAATGGGATTACAGCCTGTACCCATACCAGAGTAGGCTGCAGAATAAGAGGGTGGCTTTATATAAATATATATATATATAACTTTTTATTTTTTTTCTCCTGCAGAATCAAAATGAATGGCGGGAATATTAAGTACTGTGAAATTACAAACACAGAAGCGTTTCTCCAAACTAGCAGGAAACCTTTTCCCCCAGCGTGGTGTGTTTGCCTTTGGGAACAGTAAGTCAGGTGTTTAGCTGGGCAGACCAAATCCTGTGTAGAGCTTGTGAAAATAATTATCTCTACATTTCCAGCTTTTTGTTTCGCCGTGCTTAAATATGCACTTAAATTTCACTCTGAAAAATCTGAGCCAGAACATCATTTCTCTGGGAAAATTGCATATAATACCTAATTAAAAACATCATCCCACACTTTTCTTTTAAAAGTACATCTACTACCGTCATGCCTCTAAATGTAACAGAGCTCAACAAGTCTCTAGCAGCCAAGAAGAGACGTAATTTAAAGGCTATTTCAGCATTTGATTAAGCACATAGTGATAACTACAAGCCCATGCCCTGCAGGCATGACAAGAGGCAATTATGTTCTGAGGTCAAAAGCAAGGGGGAGAAAAAGCGCAAGATTTTGATGACTTACTTAATTTTCCAGCTCCTGAAATTAGCAGAGACAAAGAAGTTCTAAATCGCTGAGATAAAATCCTGTCACTGACTGTGACTGTTTCTCCCTCTCACTTTGCCCTGCGTAAGCTCAAGAACATGGGTTGCCACCAAACGGCCGCAGTTAGAAGACTCAAACTGGCACACGATTAAATGTTAAAAAAGGAAAAAAAAAAAAGTGTTTTTCAATTTTTTTTAGGTTCAGCTGTCTGTGCTAGATTGATGTCTGCACATAGGATCCTGGAAAAAGGCACCTGTTTTCCAACGTAGTGAGCAGCCGTCAGCTCTTCTTGATTCCCAGCCAACAATTAGGTCACTTATTTAGGAGATTAAATAAGGAGCTCAGTGAGAGACTGCAAAGATAGGGAGCTGCTCAAAGGAGAGAGAATGGATTAATGAATTAATACAGTCGTGCTGTGTATTTCACAGATGGGCTTTGATGTATCTTATTTCATAGCAAGAAGCACACACAAATAATAATAAAAAAATCTTTGCTCCTCACTGGAAAACCAGTAAAAATGATAAAGTAAGATTATCACATAGGGACACAATGTCAACAAATGTGCTTGCAAAGGAGATAAACAACCAACCTCAAATCTCTCTTTGGAGTATTTATTGCAGATATCAGGGTAGAAGAAGGCCACGTGGAGCAACTCATTTGACAGAGAATGGCAGGATAGAAAACATGCACCATTGATTTCTCCTATTTCATTGTATTACGGTGTTTCGTTATCCTTAATTCCTGATCCAAACAAAGCTCGTCCAAGGTGTCACATTTATCTTCTGCCACATATCCAGGACATAACTGTTGACTGTGTGATACCACAGTAAGGTATCTATAAGCGAGAGCTGTCCTTCTGATAGCAAGTGGTTGAGTGACTGTGTGAGAAACAAAAAGGTGAATTTCAGTATATAGCAAGCCACATCTGGAAACGTTTGCATCCATCCAGGTATTCTTTAATGGGAAGTAGAATATGAGCTGTTTGGTTTTCCCTTTCCCATTCCCATTGACATTCATGCAGTTTTAGTAGATAGATGCCATAAAGTCTCACATGCATATAGAACATATAAGAAATGTGCTCTCACATCTGGTACAGAACTGTATGCAATAGCTTTTATTAAACCTCTGTATTTTCATTTTAACTGTAAAATCCTCCACTAGAAGCCGTAAGTACTGCATCATCCTTGTTGATAGACTTGCTGTGAGATTAGGACACTGTCTTTGCCCTCAGATAAACTTCTGTTTTAATGAAACCATATTGCTGGTAGCAGCTCCTGATGTCCTATTTCTAATAAAACATGAGAGTTAAGATTAGCTGCGTACGTACAGGATTGCTCTTTGACAAATACACCAGGTTTGTGTAAGTGAATTCCCAGTCAATTAATTTCTATGATTTTGAAGCAGGGTTTTCCTCAGCCATCATATGTTTAATGCCTGCCTTCCTTGACAATATAGCATAGTTACTGCAAAAGAGGCATAGGAATTAATGGCAAAAATGCACTTTCTGAAGCATGGTGACCAGAGGTTTGAGTTTTGTTTTGTTTTCTTGTAGTGGGAACTGCAAAAATAAATTAGTTTTAGCAGCTGTCTTTGTGGTTATGGTGGTCCACAGACACATCCACAGCCCAATGGAGCAAGTGGCCAGAGAGGAGCCTGCTCTGTTTTCAACCCTTTGCTTTTGCATAATACAGAACTGGTCATTAACCTCCTAGAGAAAAGTATCCAAATTCCCCAAGAAACTGGCCAAAACTTAGTCCCAAACAGCTAATGTTAGCTGTATACCTCATCCTGCCATTTTCTTGGCACTTCATAGAGTCCTCTAAGCACACGACAGTAGGAGAGAGTACTCTTGGCCTCAGCCTTCTGCCAAAATCTGCTCGAAACCACCTGCCTCCCATACCTCCAACCTGCTCAGGCTTAGTACAGAGCTAGCAGAGAGCGATCTCACCTCAGCTCCTTCCTGAAGCTGAAAGTTTCTGGTCAGCAGTGGGCCTGTGATCGCGAAAGGTAATGCAGGCAACTAGAAACTCTTCCCTTTTGCCATCAAGTCAAGCGTTGGGCTTTTTTCTTTGCTCAGGTCTTGTCTGTGCCTCCACGTCCTGTTCCTCCTCCACTCACCTTGTAGTTGGTTAGTAATATCAAGCCAAAGGTGAGAACGAGGAATTACATCTTGGAGGTTTGTGCTTTTTGTCCTGGCTTTCCCCTTTCTGAAACACGAGGATTTGGTTTCGCTATGGGCTTATTGCATTAAACAGATGTATGGTGCAATAAGAGACCAGGGCAAAACCGTTACTCTAATCTCGGGAAAGAAGCACATCCTCCATGATCCAAACCCCGAAGCTATGGTAATTGGAGAAGCTATTATCGAAGAATGAAATGCATGTCTGTCTCAGGAGTTTGGCAATTAGTCCGCAGCCCTACCACATCACTAGTATCTGCTTTTAGAGTAATCCCCGCAAAGGCACAGAAATGGAAAGGTTCATCCGTCCGATAATGCAGATCTCAATGAGACAATTGACAGTAATGGGATGTTGCACAGGAGTTAATGTAATGTGCTGGATCGCTGCCTGCCAGACAGACAGACAGAGGCAGCCTTCATCCAGCTAAGGGGTACACAAACAGCAGTGCACTCTTTTTCCATAAGGAAGCACGGAGTTTGTGCACCAGGTTGAACTTTTATGGGAGAAGACATTGATTCAATGGCACATTGTCCCTACAACTGAAAACCTTTGTGGTGTGGGGTTTTCATCCTTGTAGAGTAAGGAAAAGTAGGCGTTGGCTTTTGTTTCGGCTCGTGGCCAGTATGTTTGGCTGGGAAACAAGTAGTTGGTTCCCAGCTTCACCATGGGATTCCTGAGAGATCTTCTGGAAGACACGTAACGCTTCTGTGGCTCAAATGAGAGTGACAACACGTAGCTAGTTCACGTGGGTGTGAGGGCATCGATGCATTCACGTTGTTCAGGCTGCTGAAGATCTTTGGATCAAAGGGACTGTGGAGATGAGAAGTATTGCTGCTTCTTGTCTTTCAAGTTTGTGTACTAACACTTTAGGCTTTGTTTTCAAGGCATCTCAAAGCACATTTCTTTGTTCATTGCCAACATGGAGCCAACTTTTTTTTTTTTTTTTTTTTTTTTTTTAATCAAATAAGATTTCTGATGTCAGTTTAAATGAGCTTCCCGAGCATGTGGCAGTATCGAGTGCACGTAGATCAGAAAATATCACTGCGGGTACCAGACGTCGGGGTGGTTACCAGAACCTGCCGGCCAGCCCCTGGCACGCTGCAGGCGGTGCTGAAAACCTTCTGGCACCTGTGTGTGTTCTGAGGACCTGGAAAAGGACTGGGAGCAATGCAGATGTTAGGGCAGCTGCAGTCATGCTGAGCAGGTGGGATCCCGGTGCTTGCGTTGCTCATGGACAGACCATTTCCCCCAGCTGATCAGGCACAACCCAGGGCTGTAATTTTATATATCAAAGCCTTTCACCTAGCAAGCCGAAGTAATAACAACGCCGGAGTTGCTGTTTACCTCTTTCAATACGGTGTTTCTAAAGCTCTTTACAAAAGTGATCGTTTGTGTTTTTTGTGATGAGAAAAGCAAGCAGCTGAGCAGGGAAGTGATTTCTCCAGGTGGCCAGCAGGCTGGGGATCAGACCTCGCTTCTGCAGGCCATATCACGAGGGTACCAAAGCTATCCAGAGCACATCTCGGTATAGCATACAGACAAAAAAAAACGCTGCTAAATGTCATTCTGCTTTTAATCCTCCTATCAGCGTGGAAAAGTAAATGTTTGCTGTGTTTCTCTGTTAATCCTTGCAGCTTTCAGCCGAGCCCCGGTCCCCATGGCTGTGGTCCGAAGGGAGCTGTCCTGTGAGAGTTACCCCATCGAGCTCCGCTGCCCGGGAACAGATGTTATCATGATTGAAAGTGCCAACTACGGGAGGACTGACGATAAAATCTGTGACTCTGATCCTGCTCAGATGGAGAATATCCGCTGTTATCTGCCAGATGCCTATAAGATTATGACTCAAAGGTATAGCATTTAATATTCTTTGTTTGCTGACTGTTGTTTTTTTAATCCGGTACGTACACACCAGTTTGTTTCTGTGTTTGCGTGAGAAAACGCAGGTTCTTAGTGTCTGTGTACGGGCACAGAATTACAGCTATCATTGCTAAACTGTGCGTTTACCAGAGTAGGTCAGGATCAAACAATATAAATAACATTTGCGGTAAGTACTGCTAATCAGCCCGCTTGATATCCACAGACTCTCGATGTTACCTCTGAAATGCCTGTATACCAGTGCTGTTCATGAATATACGTGAAGTCTTTCTCATGTGCGCCTTTCTTCTGCTCTGCTGTCTTTGTATAGGTGGTCAGTAATTTCCTTTGAACTATTAATATTTTGCGTTCAGAATAACATTTTCAATTTTCTAAAACACAAAGGACTCCAACTCCAACGCTCATCGTGTTGCCAGCCTCAGTTTTAGGTGGGATCTGAATTTGTAGTCAAGAACTTGTTCAGGGTTACTGCTTTTCCAGAAGACTTACTAAATTTCTGTACAAATACTAGTGCAGTTAATTGCTAACACTGCATCTGAAAACGGTAACTGAGGTACGTTCCACGTGGATAGACTCTTGTAGTGCAAAGCCAAGGCCTAACAGCTTATTCCAATCTATAATATCCTGGTTATGGAAAGGCTTTAACTATTTCTAAAATTTTCAGGATATTCTTTGGCACAAGAAGTGGTGTGGGAAGGATTTCTAAGTCACAGTTCTTGATATTTAATCACATTCAGCGTGCTTCTTTTAATAACTACGCACAAATAACTATTCAGGACGTTTTGCTATTAATTAAATAGCAATAGAAATGAGTGTTTCAGGATATTAATAATAGTATCGACATAAGCAAAGTGCTGCTAATTGATGTCATGACAACAGTGTTTGTATGGTGACCTAATGGCTAAAGCAGTGCAAGGTTTTAATGGAGTATCTTGCTATAGTTTGTTGCAAGATAGTTTGCACTAAAAATGGAGTTGTGTGAGCAACAGAAAAGAAAACATGAGTTTCATCTATATTTGACACGTTAATGGATATTTTTGAGTTCCCTTCAGAGTTGCTCCATGTCAGAGATTTAGAACCCAAGTTGCTGAGAGGTCTCATGACAAATGTGCTCATTGCTGCAAACGGCTTGTATAAGCCCATTTGACTTGGCACTCCTTTATGTCGAACCCCCCTGCACTGCTGCTTCGAGTCCTGTTTGTAAGACTGTGATGATTGCTTTTTCAAAACGTGTGGCAAGGGTAAGAACATGACATCATCCAGTGCCTTGAATTCAGCATGGTTTTAGTAGCATTACTGTAATTCTCCTGTACAGGTTGTTAGTGGCTTCAAGCAGAAACCCTTTATCATCTGCATATTGGCAGAAGAAAACCATGTCATCCCCTTTGTGGGGCCATTACAAAGTATTAATATATATATATATATATATTTTTTATATATATGTGGTAATGTCCTCCAGGCACTAGCTTCCCAGCCACACACAGAGCTCTGCAAGCTTCTGGTCAGTTCCCATGCATAGCAAAGCTGCAATAAATGTTGGCACCTTGCTCAAGGAGAGCATGTAATCATACTGTGTGCCCACAGTGCTGGGATGAAAACTCACGTTGATTACTTGGCTCTGCACACTGTCACTGCCAACCCAAACTGCTTAGCAGAGAGCTAGCAGGGAAGCACACCTCTAAGGCAGAGCATCTCTGCTTTCCCATTTAGGCAGGAATGACCAGTGACAGGGAGATTTCTTGCAAGGGAAATGTGAATCCCTCCTGGCTGAATATTAATATCCTTGTCTAATGCTGTTTTTCAGTAAGGACTCTCAGGAAAGGGTGGTAGCTCTTTCCATTTAAGTACGTGATGATCAATTTTCTTGAAGAAGTGCGCAATCATGTTATTAATTGGGTACTTGTGAGTTTCTTGAAAGTAAATATGACCTGCTTCTAGTTAAAAGGCAGGTTAAAAGGGGAGGGGGATGACGACGACACTCCATTTTGCATTTATATGCCATTCTCATTTCTCTTTTATCTCCATTAATTCAAAGAGTTGAACAAAATAATAAAACCATTAAAATGAAATACATTCCTAAGATGCGGACCAGTCTGCCAGTTCACAGCTCAGCATATGCCTTATAGCTGAGCATCTGAAAAAAATAGCCTAAAAGGAAAATCCTGACAGCCTAGTCACTGTGACATTTTCTTCTGAAAGCCTTTACCTGCAAAATTAATCAATTCAGCATTATTTAGGTGGTTTTGCAGATGAATGCAGGTTTTGATACAATTAACTTGTCTTTGCTAACGCGATAGAGTGGGGGCAACGTAACCCTCGCGGTAATCGAAGCTGCCTGCATATGGAGAGAAAAAACATACGCACAGTGCATGCTTATTCTGCATTGATTAATTATTGCATTCACAAATACACGGTCCCCCTGTAGGTTTTATAATAAGTTTTCTAACTGCTCGCAGTTTTTAATCAGCAACATTGTCCAGTCAACCTACAGGCATCCTGGCGTGGCTTGCGGGGAGGAGAAGAGTGAAAGGTAGGGAAGAAAAGTGTGTGTCTGAGAGATGGAGCTATTAGTATGTGAGCCAAGGCTGCGAGGGAGCAGATTTATGGTAGATATTAGCAATTTTTCCCCCAAGGACTCCTCTCTCCTCCCCAAAATTGAGCTGGCATGCTCCTTTCTTCTGTATGTTTATTTAAATTAATTTTGCAGACGAGTGCATGGGGTTATTTTGAAAGGGAAAGGCATAAATCTGATGCTGTGTTTGCGGAGCCCCCTGAGCAGTGAGAACACAAGGAGCTCTTGCTGCAACTGTTGCCCTGAAAATCGCTAAAATCTTCAGAGTATTTCTCTAAGTAAAGAAAGTTTAAACAGCTTGTAGGGAGCTATTTGATAGGAAATTAAATCTCTGTGGCCTATTTTGTTTTCAAACTTGCCGGCTCTTCCTTCCAGCATGAGAGCAACAGCTGCCCATAAAAGCTCAGAAAGAGTGCTTTATGGACTGGAGTTATTCTGATATAATTAGAGAAAAATTATTTCATAGCATGTTTGCTTTGGAGCAATGTCTTTCTGAGGACTGTAACAAACAATTAAATTCTAGCCAGGCCCATTGTAAACTGTGTGTACAGTGCCATGGGAGGCTTCACCATGTTCTCCCTTGAGCTGCTATGCCACAAAGTTAACGTGTCATCCATTCAGACAGCCAGAGTCCTCCTCAAACAATAGGGAGAAGCAGCCTCCTATTCCCATAAGAATCGCCTTTGTGTTTATAAATGTTAACACTGTCATTTACTCTATCAAAAAAAAAAGAAGAAGAAGAAAAAGAGAAATAATTGCTCTCAGCATTCTCTCTTGCGTTTCTTGTGGATGCTTTCTGCCAAGGAAATAAATACGTGTCCCAGACAGATAAAACCAGCGTGGCTCTTTTTGCGTGCTCGTGGTTTCACTGTAGTCTTTGGAGCTAGTCACTGGCTAAAACTGACCCAAAAATTCAAGGCTTCAGCTCGGGCAAGGGAGTTAAACGTTTATTTGCCTCCTCCTTGATTCGGACACGCATGCCAGCATGTGCTTCTCTTTAGGCACATGCTGAAGTGTTTTGCTGAGCAAAGATCTGCCCATGTAGTTTCCCGAGTTAAAGCCAATGGAAGGAAGCTGGTGGATGGATCAGGCTTCACGTGGATGTTCGCAGAACTGCACGCTGCTGGTACCACCTTTGTTTTTAACTGAGTAATTTGAAGCAGACCGTTTTACTGAGCTTTTTGTCCTTTCCTGTCAGCTTTAACCTTGAAATGAGGGGGAAAGTCTGAATACACACACACACAAAACAATTACGGTTTTTGCCTTAAAGGCAAGTTCAAAGCTTTCTTGTTGCTTTCTAGATATGAGGAAAAAAAATGATCCTTCTCTACCCCAGCTGTTGTCCATTGCTCTTAAGCTGGAGGAAGGAGAGGAAGAAGGAGGGAGGAATGAGACGAAACCAGCAGGTGTAACAGAGGAGCCAGGGGAGAAATATTCACAGGTCTTAACATCTGTTCCCAAAATCAAAGCCAAATTCTTTCTTACTTTTCCAATTCTTGAAGGTAGAAAATATGGAAAGCTCTTGCTAGGGAACTCTCGTGTATCGCTCAGGCACTCAGAGCTCAGTATGCCAACGGGACCACTTGCACAGCTTGTGTGAGTCCCGTTTTTTGCCATGGTAGTGTGTAGAGAAAGGTACAGCTCCCCCCACAGAGCTGTGTACCATCTTCTCTGCTGTGGCTGTTCCTGGTGCCATTTGCCCCCCCGCCACGTCCCCCAGCACGCTGCAGGGGCTGGGCCTTGCAAGTGGGCTTTGCATTTTACCTCTGTTGGCTGAGCAGAGAGCAAATTTCTAGTTGCTGAGCTGCAGTTCGATAGCTGAGGTAGGTTCCTTCAGGTTCAAGTCTAACATGCATGGTTTGGTCCCTGTGGTTTTTGTGGTGGCATTGCTGATTGCTGATGAGGTGTGTAAGTCAAGACCTAGAATATTTAAAAAAAAAAAAAAAAAAGAAAGAAAGAAAAACACAACAACAACAAAGAAAGTCGGTGAAATTAAGAGCGTAAAAGTGTTGTCAGCTCCTAGATGCTCTCTGGCTTCCCATGAAGCATTTGGGGGCCTGATACTTTTGTGTGAGGAGGGGCACTTCTCATTTCCCTGGGAGCTGGAAGGATGCTGGCAGGCACTTTGTACAGGGTGGGGGAGAAGAAGGTTGTACGAACCAGTTTGCATTACATTGCAAAGATTTTTCATCTCCTGAAGGGCTGTGCTTTGTTAATGTTTTTGGTTGATGACCTGAAAAATGCAAGAGTCTGAAACGACTGTCATTATTATTGTAATAATATTGCATCGCGTGGCGTGCTGTTATTGATGCTATCAGCGCCTGCGATTTTCAAGGCGCTTCTCAAATGCCAGTGATCTACTCTTGTTTTAGGAAATAAAGAGGCTGGGTTATCTCTGTTTTACAGGTAGAATAATTCACGTTAATCATTGCTAAAGCGTCTGCTGGTTTTGATCGTGCCAATTTTGGGATGTTCTCCTAGAATCTTTTATGTAAAGCAGCTCATTCTGTTAAGCACCCAGAAGATGCTCAGGACAAGCAGAACTGCAGACCTGGAGGCTCTGCCTCGTGATGTGATTACAAGGCCATCAGCAGGACTGAATGAGCAGATTTCGGCTGAATTGCAGCACACTTGTGTCAGGCCCTAAAAAATGGATGGCGTATTTCTCAGAAAACTGCACCCTGCTTAGACGTCGTCATCACCTCTGACTCAGACACAGAATGCCCCATTTGATAGGAACCCCTCCGCCTTCCCCTGCATCCTGAGTACATTTTGTGAAGACTGCCAAGATACTACTCATTTTTCTAAATTTGTTATTACACAGATGGCATGGGAAGTGGATTTCTGAAGAACTGAGTTGTTGCAGTGGGAAGCTAGGCTTTTCTCTCGCTGGGAAGCATGAGTCTGGCTCTTTGAGATCACCATATGAAAAGCATCAATATGGAAAAATACTCATGTTTCAGTTAAAGCAGTGTTTTCTGTAACCAGTAGAAATGAACGGGGAACACTGAAGCTCATGTTCATCAGATTTTGACTTTAAATCCTAGAAAACAAACCTTACCACTTGGTTAAGCAATCTATTTTCTTGCTGCGCAGGAAGATAGATTAAAAAGAAGCAAAGTCTACTAATCTCATCTGTACCTTGACCCTGGGACAAGGGCACGTACACCATTACTAAGAGGAAAAAAATAAAAAAATCAAATGCTAGTGGAGCAGTGTGCACTGAACTGTTGAATCACTCTAAAAAAAGATCGCTACTTCCCAGCCTGTACGGTCTTAATTTATCCTACCTCTTCCTTTCTTGAAAACACTGTCAGACCAAGCAGGAGTAAATTCTGCAAACGACAGCCCCCTGGAATTGCCCTGGTATCCCAGTAAATCAGGGCTTGTCAGCCCCAGCATCTCTGCTGATTGCAGCTGCCATGGTAACAGATGAGGAGAAGGTAGTAGTTTCGGAAGGTAATTAGGTTCCAAACCATGGAAGGCTCTGTAGATCAAAAGTAATGCCCTAGGCTTCCCCAGGTACCAATTGGTAGCCACGGCCAGCTATAAAACACCCCACTTAAAAAAATAAATAAATAAGGAGACAGTCGCAGTGCGCAGTGGCTGCTGGTTTTTGGTAGCTGTTGGGATGTGACTCCAGCGTGCCACTGTTTGAAGAAATAGAGACCTGAGCTGGCAAAACACCAGGCAACTGTCCCAAGGCTGTTTCAGTTTGCCAGCTTTTTGATTTTTTGGTTGTTCCCCCCACCATCCGCTGGCCTGAACCGACAAATGGAAGACGTAGGGTAATCTCTTGGGTAGCTCACGGCTTGTAGAGGCCTCAGAAGTGCTGAAGGTACCAAGTGCTGGCATCCGTGCGGGGAAAATCCAGGTTTGTTACTCCATCCATTACTCTGCTAGTGTGAAAGTGGCCGGCTCAAGCCTGTCAGAGGGAAGGGACGAGCTAACCCTTGGCAGCCTGCCGCGTGTAGCTCTTGCCGGTGGGAGAACCCTATGAGAAATGTGCTCCTGTCATCTGTTTTTTTTTTCTAAACATTTGAGGCTTGTTGAGAACAGCTACTAATTTGTACCCGGGGAGGAACCGTGGAGCGGAGATGGAGATGTTGCTGACAGTGGAGTCTGCCAGTTGAGACGTGTACTGCATTCATTACCACGTTGCAGGAGGTGGGTGCAAGCACACAGAAAGCCTTCCTGTAACTGCATAGAGGGCAGTGCAGGAACGGGCTGCTCTAGGCCCTCAGGTACAGTCCTCCCCTATTGCTGAAACAGGTTCTGTACGATTATCTCAGGTGCCCAAAGTGCAAAACCTGAATTCAGGCACCTTCATCCTGACCGTAGCACCTAAATTGCTGAAGTGATGAGCAGCGAGATGCTTCTGCTCAGTCTTCATACACCTTTAACCTACCTGAATGTGGTCTTCAGAGGGCTGGTCTTGTTGTCAAAAAGCTTAGATGTATTTGGAGCATTGCACAACGCTGTGTAAGTCTGTTTGTTTGTTTTTCAGGTTAAACAGACTTATACTACCTTAAAATAGCCAATAAATAATTTAGTTTGAGCAGAACGATACCTGGGCGCTCCTTCTCCATTCAGTCTTCTAGCTAGAAATAATGGCTAAAGGGTTGTGATGAAGGATGACTCTAAAGTCATCTATATCATGTTTTGTTTTGCAGTGGTGGGTTGAGGTTTGTTAGTTTTGTGGTTAGTTGGTTGCGTAGGTTTTTTGGATGGTTGGTTGGTTTGGTTTCTTGCTTTGTTTGCTTGTTTTTGCTACAAAAGAGCTCAGTTAGTCTGTTCCTGAGGTCAAAATCGGGTTTATACACAGGGGTTTGTCAATTCCCTGGGATGTTTCAAAGCTTTTATTCAGTAGATTTTTCTGATTGCATCATTTTTTGGACTGGTTGGTGCTTTAACTCTTTATTCCATCTGCAAATGGGTAAAACCAGCAATGGCCTGCATAGCTCACCCTCTCTATATGTGGGTGACTGGCATTTCTGCATTTCTCTGCAGGACTGCAGATGCTTTCTGCAGACCTTACTCTCACCTTCGCACACCAGCAGTTTGGCAGCCACCACAGGGCTTTGCATTTTCTGTGATCACTCTGCTGATACCGAATGCTCGTGAAGCTTCAGTGTGCTTGCCTGCGTGATGATGAGACACAAAGAGGTGAACGATGGCTGTGAGGCACAAATCCTTCACTTGCCAGCATCAAAAATACGGCCTGGCGCAGGCAGGGTTCCTGGATCATCTGTTCAACGTGGCCCCGAAATTTAAGCGTGAGTTTTGCTAGTGGGATGAGCCGAAGTTTATTTCAATCTCTTTGGGGAAAAGAGGGAATGAAAGGCTTTTATTGGAAGCAGTGACCCAAGGAAAGGTTCTGCTGCCATTATGATTCAGGAGAAGGATTTTATGTATCAGTAAGCAGCGCGTACGAGATGCCATGCCGCATCTGTGATGTAAAAGAAGGGCAGGATGTGGGATTTATGATTAGAGCCATCTTCTATGCATTATGCATAAGATAATGCATTGGTGTCAGTTATATACAGTAGAAGCCTTAATTCAGCTGGAGTCCTGCTGACATCGTAAACTGGGAGACAGCGAGTAGTTTATGGGCAGTAGTAGAGCCTCTGAACTGAATTACGGCCGCAGCATTCAGTCTGTTACCGAGTGTTGCAGTTCGTAGTAGGCAGTATATTACAGGCTTTTACTCAGAGTAGGACTGGTGACAAAGCAGGAAGAACTTTATTGCAGAGACACCGAGAGGAATGGGAGATGGAGTTACGGGCAAGAGAAATGTACGAAGCTATAAAACTAATGCAAGGGATGAAGGGGGGATTTGGAGCTGGCTGGATTTGGATCTGCACTCACTGGTCTGCCCTAGTGCCCTGCAAGGCCCAGTCCTGCCTGCTTCATGGGACAAGACATAGCATCCCTTTGCAGGCAGGTACATGGACCGTCTCTGCCACCCCCACACCTTCTTTCATCCTAATCCTTTGTAGTTAGAGAGGGGCTTTCACCCGAATGCCCAAGACCTTTTCCATATCCTTTCTAGATTTTCTTTGTTAGCATTACCTGTAATTGCTGGGTGTTCTCGATATCCACACAAATGCCCAGAGCCTTTCTGAATTTCATTACAGCCCTGGTCTTGACTTCCAGGAGCTCTGTGTCCAACAGGATAATAGCTTAATATGTGAAAAAAAAAAATTGGCGATGTCAGGTTTTAATTTCGCTGCTGTCCTCCTCATCTTGTGTCCTCAGACCGAAGACAGAGGTACCCGAGCTACTTCTTCCATTTCCATTCATGAGCTTGTACATATTTGTCGTATTACTTGTAGTGTATTATCTCCAAGGGAGGAAGTTGTGATCTTTCAAATACTTATTTAGGGGAGTTGTTTTTGGTTTTGTCGTGAGTGTGTGAAGGTTGCCATTGTTTATCTCTGACTGCCCTTTAGTTCTGCCTTGCCATGTTTGAGAGAAGACAAGCTGTACTGTACACTGCCTTCCAGTTTGGGCTGCATCATCTACCCATAGAAATGCAAAATACTATTTTTATTACTTACACTCATTTTTTTATTATTATTTTTTTTCCTGTGAAGCCTACTCATATGGTGAATGTTTTCTTTATCTTAGGCACAAACAAATGCACAGAGGAGGGGAGTAAAAATTGTTTGTGATAAATACAAGACTTTGAGGCCTCCTTGGAAAGCCTGCTTCCTCTCTCCCTTTCCCAGGTGGCTTTGAATTGTGCAGCAAGTCCCATTTGACTCAGAATTACAAACCACACAAATATAATAATGTACTCCCCCAGATGTCTGTTCTGTTCCTGATAAATGATCGGCTTTTTTGGCCACTTGGAAAGTTGGTGGACCAGGGTGTGTGCTCAAGTTAGTACCTTGAATAATCTGCTGGGTAGTTGAGGGTTGGCTGTGCAAAAACAGACGAGTGATTTTTCACTGTTGGCATTTGTAGGAGCAGGGAAGAAATCCCTCTGAAATGTGCCTGTGTCGGAAGTGTTCCTTGGCATCCTTCTGAATTACTGGCAAAGCTGCAGACAGCTAAACACAGGCATATAATATTCAAGAGACCTTAACAAAAACAAAACCAAACCAAAACAACAACCAGAAACCCTAACTGCATATATACACAAAGGATATAGGTCACCTTCAACGCAGTGGATTAGACCAAGCTCTGGAAAATCAATTTCAGTTGATTAGTTGCACTTGTAGTTAGATGTAAAGAGTTAAAGTCAGGCATCAAACAATGCAAGCTAATGCCTGATGTGTTGGGTTGTGATCCCGAAAACACTCATGTGCTTGTATAACTCTGCATGTGTGAAAGGAGCTGTTTGAAGCTGATGCAGAGGTAAGAGAGCTTAAGGCAATCTCTGCAAAGTTAATTTTACTTTATTTTTTTTTGTCTGGATCATGGCCAAAGAGTGATGGCACCTGACGGGTCATCTCTCTGAATAGTGGGAGGTTGATGGGACATACGGGTGACAAGGCAGCCACCTCCTTCCCTACAAACCACATGTGTGAGCAGCTTTGCAAGCCAAGGGTGGGTGGGTGGCATCCTACTGTCGTCACTTCCCCCATTTCTAATTACTGCAGTCCTCTATATCCAGAGATGGCTGGGGTGAAACTCGAGTTGTCTATTAGTTAAAAACCAGAAGAGCAAAGGGAGCGGAAGGAAGGGGATGAAAAGTTTCTTTGACATTTCTCGAAAGACATCTCATTGCATCAGTTTGTGGGCTCAGTTTCAATTAACATCGTGTCCCCCTAAGGTGTATTTTGTCAGGAGCCTTTGGGTGGGAGTACCTTAGGGAAGGCCCATACATTTGTGCTGGTATTAGGAAAGCGAAATAATGTCCTTTGTTGTCTTAACAGCGTTTCTCAATAGCTTAAATTTTAAGAGTTAAAACACTTAAAAGAACTCATTGCAGCCAGGAGCCTGACTCCCACTGAACTGGCATGAGTCCCAGGTTCCCAGTGTCCAGAAATTTCTTTTGGAAATGGAAGTTCACTCTTAAGTGGCTCTAGTGCCTTTTAATATTTCACTCATGATCTAATTTGGATCTTAAGTATACCAATTTGGAAACAGCCTGCCTGACATCAAGCTCTGAGTTTTTAAACTGGTATGGTTTAATAAGATTAGCTTGCTGCAGTTCTGATACAGTCTTCAGTGAAATCTCATTCAAATTAAGAATCAGTCAGAGGGGAAGCAGCCTCAAGCAGAAAGCAGGAGTGAGGTGGTGCCAAAAATCAGGGCTCCAATAGGCCCTGTTGTCTCACCCTTCAGTGAGAGCAGAAACCTTGAATTGCCAAATTAATGCACTGAGGGGAAAAAGTATAATTAAGAAATTAAAAACAAATATCCCCCTTTTCAGCTGTCATCTTTGGAGATGCGCACAGATATGCACACTTAGAAACTATTACTATGGTGAAAGATTGTAATGCTTTTTGAGACTCTATAATATGTATTAAAATATGTGGGAACTGAGTTCATTTTTACATGTCCGCTTGAATTATCAGTAATAATTCACAAAGTAGAGCATGGCCACTAAAATGAATGAATAAATAAGCGAGTTTATGGAGTGTTCCTGCCAAATCTGTGTTTTTGGGCTCTCCTGCATAAAAGAATTAATTCATGTTTTTTAATCACGTTAGTTTCTTCCAGTGTTTCCTTGCATTTTAGGAGCTGAACATCTCCACCATGAATTTAATTTCCTCAGTGTTGGTATGGGAAATCCTGATTGTGTAGCCTCTTTTGACCCAAGGTTGCATCTTAATCCCTTCCTCCCAGGGGCATACCCTCAAGTTTGGCAAGTACTGTGCAATTTTCAAATGTGTACCATATTGATAACATGTATATGGAATTAGGGCCCTCCTGGTTCTGATTTGAATTCTGAGCATGTCGGGCATTTTTTGTTCTTCCATGAAGAAGAAAATTCTCAGCAGAGTTTCCATGCATAATTTCATTCGACTGTTTCAGCAAGAATAAGGCAGCTGTGGAAGAGGAATGCGAAATCAAGAGCCTGACACTTTTTGAATATCACAAATTTTATTAAGGATCTTGCAGAGAGGAGGCAATCTATAGGACACATGCATGGCTTTGGTCGCAGTCTGGTGTTGCTCAGCTAGAAGAGAAACAAAGCAGCAGTAGCTGCAGCACTGATTTAAAGACATGCTTAGCACTGGCAGCTGAAATGGCTGGAGTATTTAGTCATGACCACAGGTAAATGTTGAATAATCTTTGAGGTCTGCTGGGAAAACTACACAGCAGGCTGTAAGCAATCCAAAATATTCCTAGCGTGCATTGAGGATAAGTTCCTGGTCCAGGTATTAGACAAACCAACTAGAGGAGAAGTGTTACTGGACCTGGTGTTCACTAACGTGGAAGAGCTGATTAAAGAGGTCAAGACTGGAGGCAGTCTGGGCTGCTGCGACTACACCCTGGTTGAGGTTGTGATCTTGAGGAGTATGGGCTTGGTGAAGAGCAAAGTCACGGCCCTGAACTTCCGAAGAGCAAAATTCAAGCTATTTAAAGACCTAGTTGCTGAGATCCCCTGGAACATTGTCCTCAGGGACAAAGGAGCTGAGCAGAGCTGGAGACTCTTTAAGAATGTGTTCCTTAGAGCACAAGAGCTCTCCATCTGCCTGCATGAAGAAGCGGGCAGGGAGGGCAGACAACCAGGACGGCTGAGCAAGGCCCTGCTGGTTAAGCTGAGGCCCAAGAAGGAATCAACCCTTCTCTCAACCCTTGAGCCCTTTCCATCGTATTTTCTCTCCTTTTTGCCTTCGAGGAGGGGAAGTGAGAGAGCGGTGTAGTGGAGTTCAGCTGCCCAGCTGGGTAAAACCAACACAGGGAGGGTTTAACAAGAACAAAATGGTACTGAGATGTTTTGACCACACGACAAAATAGGTTTTCTATTGAAAGAGAGACCGAGATTGGCAGAGCTGTGTCTTTTAATGGTGATGGAAGTTGTCCTGTCCTACCTTCAGTGCCAGCTAAAAACATGCTTATACACAAGCTGATCTGCTGAAGTTCATTGCCATATAATGTATCTTGGGTGTCTTTGTGTGGAAAAAAAATGTTGCAGCAATGGTTAATTTGCTCACAGAGCAAGAAGTAGCAAGTAATTTATTTTCCTGTAGGTTGGCAGAAGTATAAAAATCTAGTACGGTTGCATTTAATTATTTCTTCTCTACTTTTCTCCTTTCCAGATGGCTATTGCCATAATAGACCATATACAGTATGATGTTTTAAATATATGCATTTCTTTAATGTGCAATATTTGGCATGTTTGTGTATACTTCTTGTATGACTACATATATGTAGAGAGGAAAGTACAGCAACATGTGCACAGAAAAATAACAAATGACAGCCTCTTTTAAGAGGAAACTTCACGATTTGTGTCTTTCACTTACACAAAGTAGAACTGATTTAAAGTCCGGAAGCAACGCATATCTCTTTAGAGGAGAATTAAAGCCAGTATCAACATTCAGAAGACCCTAAAGGTCTTGCAGCATACTAGCAAATCCAGATTGTTATGTTAAGTATCTTTCAGTGATTTGTTGGTCACCTGTTTTTCTTTCAAGCCGTGAAGCAAGTAAGGTGCCCTGGATACCTGTTAAACTTGTGCTTCTCTACCGCATGTGTTGCTGAAAAATTGCTGTCCCGTGCAGGTGTCATGACTTTCAGCTCAGCACCTCCAGACTTTTATGACTGCAGATCTATGAATTGACACAGCGACCGTATCTGCTTGTTTTTCCTGTGGTGTGTAGGACCATGGTTCACAAATGGGCTCCAAGGGAGCTAGCTCCATAATGCGCTCAAGGATATAGCCTTTGGCTTTTATCATCTTAAATTTTTCAATCTTATCCAAACTCTTTACTTTATTATTATCTTATTATCAGGCAGTGAAAGAAGCCATAACTCTTGCTTTTAATGTTTTCTATTTTATCCTGACTTAATCTGCTCGATTCTTTCTTGCTAGGTGCTTCTCAGAGTCCTTCTGCTCCCAGGTGACCAACACATTTTCTCTGAAACCATGAAACCTGTGCTGTTGCATATTTCTGATTAATCTTTGTATCTGTTTGATGTGGTTGCGGGGACTTTCACTAGACTATGTGGACTTCTGTCCTGAGCTTCTCTAGGTTAGCTGCGCTTTGCCAACTGTAGGCAGAGCACCCTGATTTGCAAGCACTGAGGTTCTGTACTGTTCAATACAGCCCTTGTGTTGCTGCAACAGCAAATGCTTTCCGCAGGGATATCACCCTGTATGCCAGGGAGGGCAGTTTCCATGTTCAGTGATTTCCCATGACCAGCATTATAATGAACCATTGGATGGGTGGGCTATCTTTGCATCCAGATTTGACACCAAACAGATTTGACGTCAATCTCTACGTTGGTGGATATATCACATAACTGGTGAAGAGGGTAATTTCTTCGGTGTTGCATGGTCAGCTATTATAGAATTATGTTAACATTTTACAAGGACAGCGTTCACTCCCTTTGATCTTTCTACTATGCAGGGAGGCAAAACCCCTGAGTTTTGCTGTGCTGTGCTTGTGGCTCTGTACGGCCATCAGAAATAGATAAATCCACGCTCATATTCTTGGCCTCGGGCTGCGTTGTGGGATAGTGAAAGCCGTGAGACAGGGGGATGTTCCTGCCATTTTATTTCAGCTTTGAGTTAGTGATCATGCTTCATTGAGGCTCTGAGTAATTTGAGATGCAAAGCAATCAGGGCAGCAGAGCACGGTGGAAAGTATAGGACTATACATACAAAAAGCCAGCTGAGTTTGTAGTGGTGGAGGTGTGTGCAGTGGTCACTAAAGTATCTTGTGGTGCTTTAGAATATCAAGAGCCTGGATCCGATTCTGGCAGGGCTGCAGTATTTTAAATAACTTTTTTTTTTTTTTTTTTATCAGTGGTTCAGTTTAACCAAGAGCATTGCCTAAGGGGCAGTGGTTAGTCTGCTGAGCAAATCTTTGCAGGATCCAGCCTATTACTTTTGAAGATCTTTTGCTGCAGATTTCAGGAGCCCACAGAGAGGAGGAAGAGGGAAGAAAAAAGCACAGGGCAGTAGGGAGAATGAAAAACATTTTAGAGTGAAACCTTAATTTGAGGAATTGGCTTTTTTCATCATGTAGTAAATTCATTAGTCATGTACGATGAGGAAGTTGATTTATGATTGTTAACTATATTGAACTGATGAACATAGCTTCTTGAAATTTAGTGGCCAAATGAAGGCCTCTCCAGGCATTAATAAATTAGACCACTTTAAACAATTTAATTATTTATCCTGTGCAAATGGGACAGGATATTTCTGGAGTGATGTGTGTATAGCTTTAGATATAGTTTGGTGTACACGTGACTAAAGCTCTGTTTGTAATTCCTACCAACCGACTAATTGCATGGAGTGGTGGAGGATGGGGAGGGCCTTGGCTGAGACTTAAAAAATTTTAGTTTTGGGGGATTTCCTAAAAAAATAAAAAATAAATAAATAATCCTTCTGATTCAATCTAGGGCTCTGTTTGTTTGCTTCCCATAAACTCGTAGCAGCTTCTGTTTGTAAAGGAGTTAAAGGAGCAAAAAGGAAGGCTATTCATAGCACAGGATGTCTGCATTAAACCCCACTATCATGCATATGCACTGCTATTTTTATTGCTGTGGTATGCGGATCTACTGATGTCCTATCTTGATAGGCCCTGTGTATACGTAATTCCCCACCTGTGGACTTTATAATATCAGTGTAATTTTTTGTAAGCGATCATGTCACCCAGTCGTGCCATCTCCAAAGGAAATGACTGCACTGTAAGTGGCTCATCCTTAAGTGCTACCCTAACCAGAAAGAGAAGGAAATAATTAAGACAACATGAATTATGTAAAACAGACTTGAATAAAGAGTGACAGAAGGGTTGGCTTTGACAGCTGGATGTTAAATGAAATTTGTTTCTGTTGTTATAGATGCATTGACTGTTTTTAAATGTATAATTTATTTAGATTTATTTAAGGGGTAGAGGGAAGAAACAAGAAATCCCTGATGCGGAGAATTGAAATAATGAGTTGTTATACACACATAAATAGTCATTACGAAATATTTTATTGGTCTATTTTTGCTGTATTTATAAGGGCATTTTCAGACTCCTTGAGCCTGCATTTTACATCCACACAGATACACTGCATTTTATACAGCAATCCTTACTGCGTGCTTAATTGAGTTAATAACGTGAAAAGTGAATACTCCTGGCTCCTCCAGCTTGGCTGTGCTGAGAGAATGAATTTATCCCGTAGGGCTCTATCTCAGGCTATCTTTATTCCTCATACCTTTAAGGAGGCCAAAGCTGTAGGTATGGGAAAACTTTCTACTCAAAGCCACAGGAACTTCTCTATGAAGTCAAAACCTCTGCAAAGTACTTAATTTACATTACAATGGTGGGGGGAAGCAGGGCTGGGGAAAAAAGGGCCATTTCCAAAGAAAGCCTTGGAATGTTGTCTGTGGTGCCATTGATCCTCTGGTTAAAAACCATACAGTGCTTTGTCATTGTCCAGCACGCTGTGGACCAAGAATTAACGCAGAGAGGGGAGAAATGGTTTCTGGGTTTGTTAGGCTGAGTCTTGTCTGAACTCATGTGCTATTTGCTAATGACTTTTCCACTTACAGTATATGCAAATGCATGCTATTACTATAAATGTTAATCTTGATAATGATTTTTGAAACCCAGAGTATTCAGCATCCCCTACTGATTTCATGGAGATTTAACTAGACCAGCGCTCAGGACACCGTGAAGCAGGCAGTTGTGCTATAATTTGCCTTCAAGGCAAATTCTTCCCTTCTCTCCGATCCCTGCTGTCACTGATTTAGTAGGTTTCACCAGATATAATATTACACATCATGTTATTCTCTATTCTGTTTTTCTGGCATCTGAATATTGTGTTAGAGCTCTTGGATACCCTTGGGGCAAGTGGCAGAAGTTTCTGCGGTCCTAACCGGCTGGCTTGCCAGCACTGTGCTTTTGCTTTTCTCAGTGCAAACACCTTCCGGGGTTTTTAATGCATAATATACCCGTTCAATGTAGGAAGATCTCTATTTTTGTGCCTGTCCGTGGCATTTACTTTTCCGTAAGTTGTTTAGAATGAATTGATGTCACTGATCCTGCTTCTGCTGATCCATTTTGTTGCAGATGTACTTCATGCTTCTGATTGCTGCTGACAGCAGGATTGTGTGATAGTCTGTATCTCTGGGTGATCGCTTAATTGTCTCTATGACACCCGCAATAATATGGTCAGGAATTTGTCACTGCAGTCATGAAAATCATAAAACGTGGTTTGCTTGCAGATAATGTTGTCACACACAGAACTCAGACTTGAGCTGCTTCCTTTTCTATTTTTTTCTTTTTTTTTTTTTTTTTTTTTTTTTTTATTTCCCACTTTACTCTTGCACAGTAAAACAGAACTAGTGTACAAAAATACAATTTGGCATACAGGCCAAAATAATGCTATGGTGGGGATCTCTGATCCCTTTTCCAGTGCGGACACACCCATGGCAAGCTCAACAGAGAGGAAAAAGGGCTCGTTCCCAAACTCTCCACCTCTCATCCTGATTCCACCCAGAAACATGCAGTGAATGGATTGCTGGGATAATTCCCATTCTCTTTTGCCCTAAATAGGAACGCACATACCTGCTCATGTCAAGAATTAAGATGCAATAGCAGTATCTCATGGCTGTGTGTACCTCTGTTATCTGTATAGGTGACAGACAAATTAAAATTTCTGCAGGGCATTGGGTGCATGGTCAAAGCCTCTGGCATTTCTAGAGGTTCATATAATTTTCTTTCTCATGTGCTTTCTTGGAAACAGCCTGAAGAAAACAGACTTCCCCTCAGTTGAGGTTTTCAGTAGCTTCTGTTTTTTGAAATGAGAGCTGATGCCATTTGTGTAGTCTTTCCTGTGATGAAATGGCTGTGTCTACATCTATGCCTGGATATAGCGTGTTGACTGAAATGTGAATGCAGCGTGAGAATTATTCTTTAATAACCCTTGTTCACGTGACTGTTACTGTTATATGGAAAAATACTCTTTCAGCTTCAGTGTTGCTTATCAAGAGACAAACGCCTTGTTGAGATTGCAGTCCTGTGAGCAATTCCCAAGGGGCTGAAGGGAGTACTGTATTTTTTTTATTTATTTTTTGCCATAACTGTTGTGACACTTGAAGGTTACAGACTACTTACCGAGATTTTGTCGCCAGTGCCCTTTCTCACTGAGTAAAATTCATGAATCCAGGATGGATCCTTCCTGTAGCAGAGATGATGAGTTTGTACTAGGTTATCAAGGAAGGTTATCAGCAGCATCGACTGCAACCACTCACAAGCGGCACATGGAGCCTTTCCCAGACCTTTGGCTGGTCCCTGTGGCCACATGAGAGCTTTGGGATCTCCACAGAAAAGTGGCTACTGAGACCAGAATGGGCAGGAAAGCTGGTTGTGACAGAAATCTGCCACATCTTATAGGAAAATGCATTTTGTCCACTTTTCTGTAATGTGAAGGCACTAGGTTTCAGGCCCTATGGAGCGGCAACTGCTGAACAAAGTAAGAGAAGAGCAATTCCTCCTCTGCAAGCCATTTTCATGTGTGCTTTGGATCAATAGAAAGAATGAAACACTTGTCAACACAGAAATCCTGCAAAGAATGTGTTGAGGGAGGCTGATGCTGTAGTTACCAAAGGAATATATTTGTCTCTCTGCTCTCCAGAAGCCAAAAGACTGTTTCATTCAAGTAACATAAAAAATACGAAATAAATGTACTAGCACATCAAATTCAGATTACTGAAGATGACTTTTGTGTGCTGAATCAATGTTCAGATGAATGTTATGAGCAGAGAGAACTCCCCTGGACAGCCGTTTGCAACTATTACTGCCAATAACCTTCAATTTCTGTTCAATTTTTTGCCTACAGGTTGTTTGGTGTGGAAATGGGTGCTATATATTAATTTCGGCATTAATTTATATGGGACAGGTTGCTTGTGAACAGTAAGTAAAATTCAGTTTCCAAGAAATATTAGAAAACTTCATGTCCATGACATTCTCGTGCATTAAAATACATGGTTACATCAATAGAGGCCAGAAACATATTGGATGATCTGTAGAGCTCACTTGGCATCCTTTCTGTTACCATTAAAAAGGTAATGGGGAAGAATGACAGTGTCTATATTAGTAGATTTTTTAATTTTCATTGAACGTTGCATCCTTTACATTGTTTAATAAAGATCTTTCTGCACATGAGGGTTTGTATCCATACCAAGCACTTCTTTCACCCCTGCTTCTTAGAGAAATTTAGATGGAAACAAACCCCCAGGCTACTGGAAACACCTTTGGGGCAGAAGAGATGTGCACAAGGATCTGGTGGAGAGCTCGATGATCTTGTACAGTGCTGGATGGTCGTTTTATTGTTGTTTTGGGGTTATGTTGGTTTCGTTGCTGTTGCTTTTTTTTTTTTTTGGCTGGTGTTACCTGTGATGTACTGCATACCAGTGAGTTGAATTCAGAGCATGGCAAGAGATCGAGGCATGCAGCGGGCACAGCCCGGAGGCAAACAAATACGGTCACTCTTAAATGGGATGGCTGCAGGGATGGAAGTCTGCATGATGATTGAGAGAGATTTCAAGGAAAGTGTTTTGGAAAGGAGTCTGGAGAGAGGAGTTGAGGAAGATGAGAGAAAAAGCTTCCGGATGAAGGCAGAAGTAAGAAGCAGAAGAGCTCGCTGATACAGATGCAAACTTTGATGTGGATCGTCAGGCATCTAACTCAGCAATCCTCCATGTCCTCTGGGGCATGGAAGAAAATGGAGGTTGTCCCTTACTTCCATCATATCCCAAATTAGATTGTGCCCATGGGGGAGATGTAATTTAATTATCTGCGAGAACCTCAGTGTCGCTGAGACACTGGAGTGGCTTTACAAGCAGTCGTATGACTTCACTGTGCATTCGTTATCCCAGCCCGGTCCCTTGTCATGCCTTCCCCTTTCCAGTTGATAAGAGCCTCTGCCTTTCCATTTGGTCGATTAAATGCTGTAAATTCTGTGATGAGGGGCAAAGCATTAAATTTCTCGAGCGCGTCTGTGCGTCTTATCGTGGAGCCGCTTCCATGTTGTTAACAGTATTTGATTCATGCTGAAGGAAAATTGATGACCTGAATCCTCCTCATATAAGAGCTCCATTGTTAACATCTCTTGTTCTCGGTCACCCCCTTTTTTTTTTTATGCCTTCTCATTCAATTTATCAAACATGCTTTCAGCAATCAAAGGCTAGAAATTCGCTTTCATTCTTGAGGAAGATATTCTGTGTCATTTTGTCGAGATGCAGACCTAATAAAAAAAAAAAAAAAAAAAAGGAAGAAAAAAAGAAAAGCTAATAAAATGGGGGGTCACAGTGCAGAGACTGAAGCTTGGCACCAGCTCCCAAGTCACGTTAATGGAGGATTGCAGCCAAGGTGACAACAGACCATTCACGGTGAAAGAAAGCTCCCTCACATGCTCAAGGAGCTGTGGGTAAAATCGCCTTTCTCATTGCATCAGTGTTCAGTGCTGAAATGCACACGGTCAGCTCTGGCACATGGTAAACTGCTCGGGGAGGAGGCTTTGAAGTGTGTGAGTTAGAAGCTGTGCAAGAATCGCGTGTGGATTTAAAAGAATAAGGAATATCGAGGGAGTAAGTAAATGAAAGAAAAAGGGCAATTAAAACTGGACGGACAGCATCAACCTGAGTTAAAATGCCCTCTGTGAAGCGGGAGCTTAGAGTTTCAGATGGATTTTGTAGCCTGAGTCAGCTCACTCTGTGTGAACAAGCTGCTCTTACCATTAGTAAGACCTCTGTTTCATTCACACTGCTGAGACTAATTCTGACTCTCCTTTTAAAACAACTAATTCCCTGTTTCTGTAGACCTAGTGTCAGAATGATCTGATTTATGAAAATACAGAAGTCATGAAGGATGTGGTTGGCTGTAGGATGGACCCCTGCTTAAAACAAGGTGCGTGCTCCAGAAGCGCCTGGAAGACAGACTTGTTTGTTTTGTAAATAACACTGAGTCCGTGAATAATTCAAATGAAAACAACTTTATGTGCTATGTGCTTCCAGTGATGATACGTGTGACTATCCAGTTTTGAGGGATTTGGCATTTACTGTCGGTACAATCTCTGCTCCAGACGAAGCATGGTAGTATGGCTTTGTGCTTGTGTTTTGACAACTGAGAGGGGTAAGGCTTGTCATTTTGGAAAGTAGCTTTCTTGGGGAATAACAGTGTGACTTATTATTTTGCTGGCTGCCAGACCCTTTAAAGATGGGCTGGTTCACTTAAAAGCCTAAACAGGAGCTGAGCACTTGGGAGAATCTAGTCCAGAAAATATGGTAGTCGTTCATATAACCTTATCTTGGGTATTTCACATTTACACGAGCAAGATGCCATTTGTTGGAAAGAGGACTTAATAAGATGCCTAAAAACATAATTGAAAACATCTGTCCTCTAGTCATCAATTCAGTTTTCTTAGAACTAGTAGGACTGCTCTATGGCAACTGCAGTGTGCCATCGGAAGGGGTGGGGTGATTACTGATGTTCACACCGGTACGCTAGTAAAATGGGGAAAATACGTGCGTGATGTTGTATAGAATAAATTTCTATAAATTACCTGTTTTGAAAGCTGTTCTGTGTACAGCCAGCTGGCTACCACTTCATCGATAGGTGTGATTCAGGGCGCTTCACGCTGGCATCTTGCATTCAGGCTGGTTTGGGATTGCACCTTTCATTAAATCGGAGCAACGTGGCACCTTGCATTGCGTGTCATGTAATGTAATCTTCAGGGAGAAGCCCATCGGCCCTGAATTGTGCTCTGGTAGGAGGTTTCTGAGAGTTCACTAATGCTCTCAGGAGTGGTTTGGGCAGACTTTGTTTGGGGCACATTGTCAGCACTGTGTCGACACAGGGAGCTGCCAGCTTGAGGCTATGAGCTTTTGGTAACTGCTGTACAGAGAAAGCGAATGGGTGTTAAAACCACACATATCCGAGTTGCCTGGGAAGTTTCAATCGAATTCTGATTTTTCACTGACAAGTAGGAGAAAGATTACACCTCTGGAAGGTTGATGATTTTGTCCAAAAAAAAAAAAAAAAAAAAGGAAAAAAATTACAACTTTACTATCTAATTTAAATATCTTCATTCCATGCTTGGCTGCTGTAACCTGACAGCTTTTTCTTTGTGGAAGCTGTTGTCTTTGTAGTCCCAGTAACTGGTAACTGTTGAGATCGTATTGAGTTGTTTTTCTCCTCATTGGTGCTTGTCACTGACACCCTTATGGAGAAGCAGAAAAAATCCTTTTGTGCTGAATTTTCAAGCACCCTATATGATTCGCACTATTTATGTCCTGCTCCTTTTTTCCTCTTGAATGCCTTGGGTGTTCCAGCACCTAACCAGAAATTTCTGATGCTAATCACCTCCTATCCATCTAGCTATTACATCTGATAGGTAGGTAGTAGAGTTGAATAGCTTGAAGATATATGCTGTGAAAACCACTGGGAAATGGTCAAAAATTGCATTTCCAAAAATCCAGCTGGGGTTTTTGTGTACACTCCACTTCGGTTTGCCCAGGTGTTTGGGAATGTGGCTTTCTTCTGGTTTATTAGCCAGTTTGGGGTTTTGCAAAAGTATTACTGAAATTGTTTTGAAACATCAAAGGTGGAGCAGAAGGGAGAGGCATGAAAGATCCCGAATGGCTTTCCAAATGCACTTCACATGACAGCAATCATAAACTAGCAACGTTTTCATTTCTCTAATGTTTTAAATTAGATTAAATTGACGTTGAAGCTTTTTCAGTTAGTGGTTTCACCCTGATTTGTTTTCTTATATTTGTAACAGGTAGTACATGCTTTCTCTACTCAGGCTTTTGTTGGTGGTAGGGTTTTTGGGTTTATTTTTTGCTTTGTTTTGTTTTTTTTTAGTTATTTCTTGCTAAGTGTTGGTTAGCTTGCTGTGGAGTTCTCCACAGAATAACCTCAGATTGAGGCTCTGCCCAGCCAGTGATGCTGGCTGGATTTAGTCCCTTTGCATAGTTAATTTATCTTTTAGTTACTGGTTTAAGGATATCAGAGCTAATTACTTTGAATTCTTGGGCAGGGTGGGGTGGCTGCTGTGAACAACAAAGCACTGAAAATAGAAGTGAGAAAAAATCTCCCCCCTTTTCATTTTCCATGTGCGATATCACCACTATCACAGGTCTTTTACTTTGAAGTATGCTTCCAAACTTAGTCCGAACCCATCTATTCACTATTTTCCATGCCTGTTTGCCATGTGTTGTATACACATACGTCTTTTCCTCCGATGTAGGTCATAAAACCCAAACTGTCAGGTATGTTTTGTTATGAAAGGGCCACTTATTGTAGCAATGAATTGTCTTCGCTGAATTCATTTTCGCTCCAACGTGGCTTTCAATGAAAGTTTACAGACACTATAGTTCAGGCAGGCAGCCAACGCAGAAGGGATTTCTGTTTGCATTTCTTTATTTCGGTGCCAAAGGAGGATTAGCTCGTGCTGAAAGGGGGAGAGAGGTGAGCTAGAAACGCTTGACCTGGTCTTTAGTAGACGTTTGCTCATTATTTTCTTTTGAGCGTTCTGCAAGTCCTTCTTCACGCGTATGGGCAAGAACAGGTTAAAAAAAGACCTGCCAAATCTTTACAAATCTCTTTACTCGCTTTATTAAAACAAGCTAAAAGAAACTGCATGTATCTTTTTTCCTTCTTTTATTTTTTTCCCCAGTAGGATTTGGGGTTTTTCTTTCCAGCCCACACATGTGTACATGCCTGTTTGGTATAGGAGCCACATTTTCCTAGTTCATTAGCCTGCTGTTCCAGCTCCAGCCTGTCAGTACCCCTGACTCTGCGATGTGTTCAAGGCTTTGTTGGGTTGCTTGTGACCACGTCTGGGTGAGTGCTGTGTATTTTCTGTAACATATCTGGTAATTTGCTTCAGTGTAGCACGAGCTGGAAGATGGGAGCGAGCCTTTGATCTCTGACATTGTGATATCAGCAGGGAAGAAAATAAAAAAAAACACTCCAGAGTCAAGATGTGTTAAATTAGTTGAAAAGTAAATTGACAGAGAGTTGGCAAGAAACGCATGCCATAAAATCACTAACCCTTTGAGTAAAGTATGGGTATTTTCCAGCAGTCGAAAGCAGTTTGCCCTAAAGCTTTTGCCTAAGAAAACTGGCTAGTAGTAGCAAGAGCTAAGGCTTAACATTTCTATTCTATATCCAAGAACTTGTTTGAGGATGCAACAGCATTATCTTAAGAAAATGGAAGTTGTTAATATGATGCCAAGAAGCTCTTCACGTCTTATTTGGAACTCTTAAATATTTGTTTAAGGCTGCGTTTCCTATTAATAGTCTATCACGCTGCGTTTTGTGCCAAAAACTATCCGTGCCTCTTTCTGCAAGTCAGTGCAGTTTCCTAGTTCCCTTCCCTGCGTGGAATAGTAAATGCAGTGTAGTTCACTTAACAACCAAAATATTGTTGGGTACTGATGCTGTCAACCGTACTAGCACATGAAGGCACTGAAATCATTGCAGTATTTTGATCATAATACACAAAATATAATCAAGAAGCTACATTGAGCTGGGAGTCCCACTGCTTCGTACTTTGAAGGAATGTGTGCATTGCTGACGTGGTGAAGTTGTAAGCTAATTATTTAGCAAATTAATTCCTGTGTTTAGTGGGTTTTCTTGAAGTTTCTGAAATGGACAGCTAACAAGCGTTCATTTAAAGCCTTTTGAATCACTTCCTATCAGTCTTCTGTGAGGGCTGTACGTTCAGATCTCTTCCCAGAACTGTGCTCCCTGGGCAAAGATGATGCATGGTCTAAATAACTCGTGTGCAGATTTCTCCTGCACAAAATCTGACAGCGTCTTTTCGGGAACAGCAGTTGGGATGGGTAAACGCCGAATGCATTGCGACAAGGAAATGTGGAACAAAATGGGAACATTTAAATGTAGGCAAGGAAGCCAGAGCACATCAAGGAACAGCTCTGAATTAAGGCAGTGCTCTGGGCATGGGAAGGGAGCTGTCAGGGATGGGGAGGCAGAAGGAAAATCAGGAATTGAGCTGCTTAATCAAGTTAGTGCCCCACAAAGGAGCAGGTAGGATGTATCCATATTCTGCGAGCGTGCGTGTAGTGTGGTAGCATTTTGAGTGCATGCTTGCTCCCCAGTCTGCAAGTGTTTACAGTTTTTCCAAGCATCCCTCTGTTTTTAATAAGATCCGACTCAATTATTGAGCTGTGGACTTCCTTCCTTGAAACCCCACGTGCCTAGATTTCCTAACACTCTGCCTGGTACACAAATACCTGAGTAATTTAAACAGGTGGCTATTTGCAGCATAATTACTGCAGTTGTTAATGATAAATAACAGGCTCAGCTTGCAAACCCCAAGAATATCTAATTTGCTTGCCTGCCTGCAATGGATTGTCTTCTGTGCAGAATACAGATGATCCTGCTATTACAAGCTGTAAAAAGGAATTGATTTCAATTCATCCACTCTGGTCCTGGAAACACTTGCAATCTGTTTGTGGGATCAGAACCATCATTTGCTTCTGCGAGAGAAGCTGGTCTTTTCCAACTTTAATAATATCCCAGCTTTGCAGAGTGGAGAGAAGCCGAGGAGTAGCTTTTTGAAGTTTCCAATGCTAGTAATTTTCTTCTCACCCTTAGCAGACTGAATGTTTTTTCTCTGACTGATGAAGGCATGCTGTATTTGAACATTTTGAAACAATATTTTTACAGTTCAGCTATTCAAAACCAAGTTTGTTTGAGAGAGAGATTTGTGCTCAAAGGTATGAGGCAAATATCTCTGCTCTTCATACAGTTTGTTTCTTAAACCAATTTAGTAATTTTAAGGGGATTAACTCATGTTAAAGCATTTGTGTTTGGCAGTGCTACTCAGTTAACAATTGGCATAGGTTCTTGCTAATGAAAACATGATTCGGGTGAATCTTGTTTCCATTTCAGCCATTTCCTAAAAAGAACTTGTGTCAGAATACTGAAATAATGAGCCACTATTTATACTCTTCATAATCCTAGCTACTTCCTTCAATTCCCTATATTTCTTTGCTATAATATATTACTTAATGAAGAAATGAAGAATTATTATTACAGTGAAGAAATAGCCCAGCAAAAACTGTACGTAAAGAAAACATCGCCACCTTACTACTAACTAGGAATAAGGGCATGCATCTTTTCCCGCTTACGAATTCCATATTTTTGTTGGTTTGTATGGTTTGCTACCCACGGAAATTATGCTAATCAGGAAGCACATTTATATAAAGCTATCTTCCCTTCTTAAATTCCAGTACTGCAGAGTTTTTTTTTTTTATAAAACCCTGCTTTAAGGTGTATGGCAGACATTGAAAAAAAGAAAAAGATTTTCTTACTGATAATTAATCTGAGGTTGTTTATCACATCCTAACATCATAGTACTAATTTTAGTAAGTAAATGCTTTAATGTCTTAGAGGCCAATGCTTCAATACTTCAAATATCTTTGCACTTTCCTTTTCTGCTTTTTTTTTAATCTTTTAAGAACTTTTTTTTTTTTTTTTTGAGATTATGCAGCTGAAAAGTCATCTTACTATAGCTCAGGGGATGTAATAAAAGACCTTGCCTTACTTTATGTCCATACACCTTTATACCTTATTGTATCATTGCACAAGAAGCTTGCGTTGGCACGACACGGCTTTAGTTCTAGAAGACAATTTGACAGAGGGAGACAGAAATTTGGTTAAAACTAAATTTTTAAAGAATGTCAAAAAAGAGATGCTATTCACTTGACCATTATTGTTGTTGCTATTTCAGTCAAGGACATTTCTTTGATCTTTCAAAGCTTGTCTTTTAATATATATGCTCAGCTGTCTTCTGGGGAGCTTGGAGTTGTATACCTGCTGTCTGCCTACAGACTTTCTCAAAAGAAATAAAAATAAAACAAACAAACAAAAGCAAAGATGTAGTATAGCTCTGTGTACAGGCGTTGAGCATTCATGTTAAGCCTGCATATACCATGCGTAATGTGCCCCACAGGAAATACAACATAAAAACTTTTAGACAGTTGAATCATAAGCATTAGTTGATACCATGTTTGATATGTTGAGCTCTTCCCTGTCAGTAACCTTTTGTCTTAATGAACGTCATCTTTATTCTGAAACTTTTGTACTAATTGTTGATAGTATTAGTCCGTGTTGTTACAAAACTGCTGCATCCTTATGTACGCAACTTTGCTGTTGAATGCTATCACCTATCTTATGCCTCTGATGTTTTAACAGTGTCCTGTCCCATGTCATTTACGTTTTACTGGCCACAGACCCAGTTTTAATAGTTTACAGAGTAAATCTGCGTTCTATATTTGGATGAAGCTGCTTTGGTCATATCCAAACAAGCTGCCATTACAAGCTGCCAGAGCTTGGACCACTTTCATTGGACGTATTTTGTAATGGCATAAGAATTTTGGCATGCTATGGTGTAGAGGCTAATGTCAGTCAGTGCTGTCTAAACACGCTAGATTTCCCATCAATTACACTGCTAAATCTTTGACAGACTATGCCAATCTCTGGGTAAATGCTTCCCAATTCTTCATTTTGACAGCAAGAGGAGGGGAGGGAAATGAGAAGTCTTCTGCACAGAATGCCCAATATGGGAAGTGTGTCAAAGTTTTCTCAGCTGACTTTTTCTACAGCTAAAAAAATGTGTAATGGATTTTGGTTGTGGTACAGTCCCTTCAGATGCTTTACATCAGAAATGTCCTAATATACTGGGTTTGATTCTAATTTAACTTAGTAAATCTAGACTTTTTTTCAATATATTTTAAGCAGATGGTATGTTGGGTTTGGGTACCGCATTTAACCAAATAAGTTGAATTGAATGAAAATGAAGAAAAATGTCAGTGTATGTAGCACTGAGGATTTCCTTGCCTTGAATCTCAGACGTTCTGTAATTCTGTTCTGCTGCTCAGAAAGTCAGTGCAACGCTCCATGGAAATGAGCATTTGGATGTCCATGGGTTGCCCTCATGCATGTGCCTTAAACCAAACATTTCCCTAAATTACTGGACCCTTTGTGCCTGTGCTGTGCAATTCCATTGGTGCCTGCACAGTGTGCACAGCCGAGATTTCTGGACCTACAGTAGCTCCAGCTGGGCTACCAGCTGTCTGGATATCTCTGCATTCACCATCGTAGATGTGCAAGCAGTCCTCAGAGCCATCCAAACCGAATTTCCAGGAATCCTGTTCAGAGAGCGGTCTTACACGTGCTGGTACATCATAACTGATCATACTTGGACTCCTCTCTTCTTTTGTTTGTGGGTGGTGTCTTCTGGAATATATTATATCTGTGTATATGTTTTTCTATGTTTATTTTGAAAATATGTATGTGCATTTGTATACTTATGCCTCCAGGCCACAAGTAACCAAGCGAAGTTGTGTTTCAGACTAGGAACTTACTATTAGCGTAGCCCCGTGTGTAACTGCTTTGTATGAATGTGTGCAGAATTACACTCTATTATTAGGAATATGATTTTATACAGATGTGATTAACATCTGAACATAATGGTTAAAACACCGTCCCTATTAAAATCATTAGCTGTCTACCTGCAGGTACTTGGTAATGGCATTTCAATAAGTATAGGTAAATCATTCAAGGAAACAGGAAAAATAATTAGGGAAAATGAACCTGATTTATTTTATCACGGCTGTTCTTTATTAGTCCTTTAAATAAACATTATTTTTGTTGGCTCAATGCAGAGCTAAGTGACCACTAAAGAGAGGAGTCAGAACTCATTTAACATACTGGTTCATTATGGCTTTCAGTGCTGCTTTTACTTGCTTTACTGTGACTAGAATAGTTAAGCATAGGTAAATTAATGTGACTGGAGTTGCTTTGAAACAGTTATGCCAGGAGGAGAGAGATGGTTTCTCTTCTGGATTTGCTTGAATGGTAGTTTTCCTTTTGAATGGAAATCGAAACCCTAGGTCTAACAAAATCTGGCTTAACACTCTGTTGTGGTTCTGACCGTTCCTTTACATTTTGCATCTCCCTCTGTTATTACTTTATTATTATTATTATCATTATTATTATTATGTTTCTTCTCCCAACAACCAAGTGGCTTTGAGTTTCTGTTTTTTTTGGAAGGGATTTTTGGTGTCTCCCCTTGCCTCTGTCCCTCCTATGTTTTTAAAGAAATGTTTTCTTTGGGTTTTCTTCAGGGTAGGGAATTTGTATTGTGGGCGGCAGTCACTTACAGTGAGGAAATTCTTTTTTTAATCCCTTAACTACACTTGAGCAGGGAAAGGGCTTTTACTTTCAAGTTGATTCAGGGAAGCATTGCTGATGATAAAAGGATATATTGTTTAACAAACGACTGAGAAAAGCTGCTGTCTGCATTGCTCTTTCCACCTTTCCTTATCCAGGATCAACTTAGGAGGAACCTTCACTCCCTCCTTGGGTATTTTGTTGTGGCTGCTTTGTTAGGGGGGAGGAAAAGGAGGAGGAGGGGGAGCTGCTGGCATCCTTGGTGTAACTCAGCTTACAGCTGGAGGGCTAAATTTTGTGACGTGCAAAGGGGTTCATTAATGATCAGCACATGCACAACCACAGCCCTTAAATAGAATTTTCTGCTCTTGATTGTCCACAGTCTCTCTCCCTTTTTTTTTTTTTTTTTTTTTTTTTTTTAATTATAAGAAGAACTGCATTTCTCACCTGCTTCCTGCATGCTTTGATGGTGCTATTAATACAGCTTCCTAAAGTCTGTGTGCAAGCAGCCTCAGTAAGCAATTTAGCAACACGGACACACGCTTGTGACAACACTGAGCAACATCACAACCATGATTTGTGGTTTTAAGAGGCTAGAGAATGGAAATGAACATGTTTTGAAATCTAGGACTCCAGTCTTCAAACCAAACTTACATTAGGCCCTGCTATCATCAGGTAAATTTTAGGAGTGATTTTCACAGCTAGAGCTGAAGGGTGGAGGCCCAATTCGCTGCATGATCTAGGTGGGGATACTAAAGTAAACTGATTTGAATGTACTCTTAAAATTGATTAATTAAAGTAATTTAATGGGATTTTGTGGCTGCCTCCATCGGTATGAAGAAGTGCCTCTGATGCTTTGTAGCTTGTTTCATTTTCTGAGTAAAGAGGAAAACTGGCGTCGAGCACTTCCTTTCCGAAATGCTCCAAACTGAATTAGAGCCTCTCTAATTCTGACTGGGAGAGTCCGTGTGTTGTCTTCACGCAGTTTTAACTCATCACTTTTAAATTCCCACCTTTATTAAATTAGTGTTATCTTTCCCACGTGCCCCCTTACGGGTTCGGAGGCCTTCTGAAGAACATCTAACACCATGTTGGTGATAGCCAGAAATGAGTTCTCGTACCATGTCGGTTGCTGACTGGCAGAGGAGTAAAAGATTAAATGGAAATTACAATCCATCTGGAAAGGATTTGTTATCACCAAGGATGGACCGGAGTCAACAAGGGATTTTATTAATTCAATTAATAAAATCTTTTTTTTTTTTTCTCTCCCTGCTGAAAGAAGATTAGATAAGGTGGCTGGAAAATAAGGTGTCAGTGATGGGATTAGAGAGGTTCCTGTGATTTTTCAATCATTTGCTTTGAATTAAACAACGTTCAAGCTTTCCTTTAGAGGTAATAGTGCTTTTCTTCTTCTTCATTTCAGACTGTAGTTACAGGCTTTATTTCTCATCAGGCCTCATGTATGCCCCTAATTTGGACTATGCAGAGGCTGCTTTCTGAAGTTTGTGTTTCTGGCAGCTTGCTTGGGTGTTTGTTTCCACCTTATCAGCTGGTTCGCCCAGAATTAGAGCCCTGCTCCTCTTGCAGTCCGGCCTGGCTGCTAAACGTCCATTGCTCGGACTTTGCTGGCTGTGGTCGCACGATCCTTGTCGGCAGGGTAAGATGCACAAACCTTTTAAGCACTCAAAGATTTGCACTTTTATTTTGGACTAGCTCCTTATCGGCAGGCACACACCAAACTGTCTGGGAGCTGCATTAAGAAGGAGGCTTTAGGTAAAAGCTTTATTGCTTCTATCTGTAATTAAGTGATTTGTTCCAAACTCACAAATCTCTCGTTTCTCTTCCCTTTGCCACTGACTAGCTCATCCTTGCAGCTTCATATCAGATACTCCACTCCCTTTCTAGATCGAGTTTCCTTCATTGCCGTCTTTCTTCTTATACCTTCTGTGTTTTTTGAGTGTTTTCTTTAACCACTCCTTGTGTTCCTCCTAGCTACCTCCATTTCCACAGCCTTTCTGCAGGGAAACTGGCTTGTCTTTGTCTCTTTGCCCAGCATCTTCCTGTCTACTCAAAGCTGCTGATTTTTGCCTGGCTCCTGACCCTAGCACGATTTTGGCGTCGTTAGTTGCTTGTGGGTAAATTAGCTGGTTCTTCCTTCTCCTTCCTTTTCTTGATGCATCTCACGTGTTCCCCATCAATCACCTTGTGCCAGCCTCAGAGGCTGGCAGGAGAAGCTGGCACCTCCTGCTTCCCCCCGTCCTCCGAAGGATCCCACTTTCGGGCTGTTGCTTTATCCTCCCCGGAAGGACTCGCTGCTGCTTTTTGTGTGCTTTGTGCCCTGAAGAGCTGGCCCCATCCCTTGCACACCTCGTCCTGCCTTTGGTTCCTGGTCCTGCCTTTGGTTCCTCACCCTGCTCAGCTCTCAAGATGTCTGTTCTCTGTGAACTGCATCCAGCTGCGTTTCGGTGGTCTTCAGCCTCTCTGCTTCTCAGTGCCTTTCACTTTAGATTGCCCAGCTCTTATTTCCTGCCCTAGTTCTCCATAAAACCTCTTCTGCCCTAACTCCTTGAGTGTTATTCTGATTCAGATGTGGCTCCAAGAGGAAATTTGGACCCCACCAAAAGAGATGATTGCCATTATGAGAAGACGCAGTTGGGCTGTGTGTGGAAGGCGATGCTGGTGGCACTGGGGAGATTAAAATTACCTTGGAAATCTCAGCCAGCTCTCCCAGAGATTGTCACCACTGTTCCAGCTCCCAAAGATCTCTGTTGCTCTTTTGATCATCCAAGATATTTAACTCTCAGTCTACCTGCTTGGGATTGTAGAAGAGCTACATCCATTGAAGAGTCCTGGCATTGCCACATCCTTCCCATACCTTTATCCCATCCCTTCCGTAATCCTTGACCCAGCATGAGTTATTAGTGATACTATCCAGCTAGGGCTGAGGCTCAGGTAAGATCTTATAACTTTGTATGCTTTTTTTTTTGTACATTGCTGATTTGAGATGAGAGAAAGAAAAGAGTTACACTCATACCGGCATTCAGAGGCAAGCATGTTTTATTTCTTAGGAAGCACCATTAGTATCCTTGGAGATAGGCTGCAATCCCAGCATCCCATAAGCCAATGTGCCGAAATCCATGAACCATGGCAGTAAGCAGTCTCCAGGTTTGTTTGCTTTTGCTTGATCAGGACCTGCCCCCTGTCCTGCATGGTCAGTATGATCAGCCTTGACTCAGCACAATCGGTAGATAATTAGGAACCTGCTCTTACGGTCAGGTTTTTCATTCAGAATGTTAACTAATTTTCAAAACCCCTGTTGTTTGGAGGAATGAGACCACAGTGGCAAGATAAGGACGGTCAGTCTTCTCTTTCAGATCTCTTACGCTTCTGAATTCCCATCCTCCTGCCTGCCAGTCAGCCCCGCAGTAGCTGGGGTAGGGATGAGAGCCAGCCCTTTGACGGTCTGGAGAAAATACTCACATGGATTTGCTCTCCATTTGATAGCCTGTCCCCTCTCCCCCTTTATTTTGCATCCTCTTGTAATGTCTAATTGATTCTTTACAAGGCCTCTGTGTTCAGTTTCCGTGTAAAAAATTCAGTGTTGCTCTGTGGGGCGAGTACTTAGGGCCAGGAGACTGGCTCTGGGTTCACATCTTCTTTCAGAGTGCCCGAACCCCCTGGGGCAGGCCGTGACCCCCTCTGCCCACGCAGCTTCACATGGTTTTGGGGTGTGCACTTACAGCCAGGTGCCGGAGAACAAAATGCCTGCAGCCTCTGTAAATTCGGGAGCGTGTCATGTTGTTTCCCTCCTTCCACCTGCAAAGCAGAGATAACTACTCTTAACCCGTCTGTATCAGAAGAGTGGTGAGAGATTTAATTAGCTCCTGTCCACACAGCTTTGAAGGTGTACAGGGTGTCTGAAATATTTTGAAAGGTTTTGCTAAGATTAGCCTTGCTGAATTTTGCTCTTTCCTGTACAATGATGACAATACATCTGTACACGTTACGTGCGCAGATATGAAACAGTTAATCGCGCTCATGTGTCTTTAGAAAAGACATCCCCTTAAAACAAAACAACACATCAAAGTGAATTAAGCCCTTCTGAAATAATCTTTCTTACTGTATGTGGTTTAGGACCAGCTGAACCCTCTGAAAAGGCGAAGCAGGGAGTGAGAGAGGGAGAGGGGGAGAGAGAAAGACACTTATTTATGTGAAGTCTGTCCCTCTGTTTGACTTTGTACAGCCAGAAACTGAAAGAAAGGCTTCCCTAGTGTGTCCAAGTTTCTGGTGAATGGCTCCTTTGGGTGCGGAAGTGAGCGCCACGGATCCTTTCAGCAGAATGGAACAGTTAATGAGTGTTTCTCTGTTCTGCACTGCTGGAATGAGACACATCCCTCTTTCTAGGTCACTAAGTTAATCAAGTCAAGGATTTCTGTCCATTGTCCTTCTTATCAGTCACAGCTGCATTTGCATTAGGAAGCTTTCTGTTTCTTTAAGCCTCATTCATGTACTGATTAAATCCCTTTCCAAGGCTGCAAAGGCAAATGTCTAATGTATTATATAGCCATCTCCCGACCCGAGTGAAAACAACTTACAGCAGAATGTGTTTAGAAGCAGATGAAAGAAAAAAAATAATCATTGCTTCGATTAATCTGATCATCAGTGATAAAACAAAGGGGAAAACAGGTAGAAACTTACATTTCTAATGTGTGGTTTTCAGCATAATGACGTGTAGCATCAATATGAATGTGTGCCCCAAGGAACAATACAGGGTGAGAAGTGAAATTGTTCTTCTTGGGTGTTTGAGTGAACAGCAACGTAGCGTGTGGTAATAAACAGCAGTTGCCACTGCAACATGATAGATAATAAGTTGGTCTTGTGTAACCAAGGTGCAGTAGTGTAAAATATATCTGTATATATATTTATATATATGGAAGTTAACAGATGAACAAAACCAAGTTTCACCAGGCTAGTCTGAACAGACTTTCTTTTTTAGGGCTCGCTCTTCAAAAGATCATGGTCAACCTGCGGTTGTGCTTTGGTTTCCTTACTGATTCATAGTCCTGGTGTTTGGAGACACAAGGTCCATCTTACTGACTATGAGTAAAAGATCCCCTTGTCCTCTTTTTGACTGCCCACATCCCAAGGGGTGTGCTGCATTATTTCTTTCCCTGACTCTTCTGAGTAACTGGGAGATTTTGACCTTATTCTTCCGGCAGTCCCAGTTCTTAGTTTTAATTGTGGTGGAAAAATCACCTTGGTCATCATCTTGCCTTCACTGTGGCTGTTTGTCCTTTTTGCAAACCTTATCTGAAAGTTGGGAAATACCTTTTGGAGGGCAATAAGTGTGCTGTTATGAAAACTGAATGCTTGGTGGTATACAAATTGCTCATCTTCAAAGATACGACAGCGCAGTTGGACTGTTCCAAAATCTTTCCCTTCTCGTGAGCTTGCTTCCTGAAGAAGATTCGAGTTGTTTCTCTCTGACTACTTCCTCCCAGGCTGCGGGCTTTCATAGTCATGATCGTGCTTGCAGATCTACTCAGGCAATCCTTAGAAATACAGTAAGCATCCAGAATTTGGGAACCAAGGAATGGCTTTGGCTGGCTGGAAGGGTATTGGAGGTCAGCGGGTTTGCAGTAACCCTCAAACATATTTTTATAAATACTCTGAGAAAACCTGTAGTAATCTCAGGTCAGTTTGAGGTAGTTTGTATGCTGGTGAACAAGGGCTGCATTACTTGACATTTGCTGAAAACACTCAGCTGCTGGAGAGCAACTGTATATTGAGTTAAAAGATGTGAAGGAAACAAAGCGATGCTTGGAGTTGCCTGGAGACTGCATATTCTGTGCTGCAGGAATTTCTGCCATTGCATGACAATGTAAAACAAATCTGAATCGGTGCAAGATCAAACATTTGTAAATTATCCATAAAACCAGTTCTCCGTTGAAATGGATGTTTCTGTTGAATCAGAATATTTTCTTTTCGAAGCTACATTATCAGTTTTAACAAGAGAACATAAAATGCATTTTAAACTGATTTTTTTTTTTCCCTAAATGACACTAGACAAGTGGCAGGTTCCCACACGGCATTTTGATTCAGCGGTTCATCATTTTCCAGGATAAAATATCCCATCAAAAATACTTGACTGTTTCAGTTATATGGCTTCACCTGTGCTGATGCAAACCAGCCCAGCTGTTATTGGCGTGGACACCTAGGAGTGCCTGAAGAAGAGCAGAGGCTGGAGCAGTGCAGTGGTTTTTGGTAACAGCTCTGCTTGCCTTGGGGATATCAGGGGGAGCCCCGTGGAGTCTTCATTGACTCAGACCTGCGAAGGATCCAGCTTACTAAATAAGCCAAGTGACGCTATTTCAAACCTCCGATGTGCTTAGAAGCAGATGACAGACAACCTACAAATGATTGGAGTGGTTAATTATTCTTATCATTTGTCCACGTTAGCCAGTGGTTTCTAGAACTGCACTTTGATTAAACCTCTTTGATTAAGCAGATGAATTGACAAGATGAATGTTCCCTGCAGCCCTCCGGAGCGTGGTATGAAATTACAAACTTTTTCCTGCTTTAGCTTTCCATCCTGCTTTCTCTCCCAACCCGCAACCGAGTGGATTTAGGATGAATTGATAGGGACCTAAGTATCTTTTGTCACGGTATGTCTTATGTGAGCAAATGACACATCTGTAACAGAAAGAAAGAAATAATTTCTTAGTAGTTTTTCACAAGACCATAGGTTTTTTGTTTTTTATTTTATTGGTGAAATAGTAACAGATCCCTGCTTAACATCAATAACAAAAAATAAAAATAATAAAAAAAGAAGGGAGCAAAGAAGCAGAAAGGCCTCGACCTACTAATATAAATGCTTAGTCTCTCTAGATGGATATTCAGGCTGCGTCTGAACCAAGGTGTGTGATTCCCTTTGCATTGCTGATATCAGCACTTGCCTGAACTGGAGGGCAATACGGGAAGAGGCAGGAGGGTGAGAGGGTTTGGGGTGTGTGCTGAGGGAGATTCCAGGTTTATGCCTTCGTAATCATGCTGTGAAGTAATGTGGAGGAGGGGGTCTTAAGAGCAGATGCTCAGCAATACATTGTCACCGGAGGAAGGAAAAGCCGAATGGGATTTTCCTGATGTATGTGGAAGCCTCTGGCAGTCACACTGGACATCTGTCTGCACTCTGCTCTGCATTAAGCAGTCTTGCCAATGAGGTTACACTGGTTTGCAGCATAGGAAGGCATTGCACCACACCTTTAGGACTCACAGTTTGAGGACAGCTCTATTAGCAAATAATTTAAGGCCAAGGTAGCCAGTCTTATAGAGGATGAGGAAAGCTCGACCAGCAAAAGGCCCTCAGTTATTAGCCTCATTTAATTCATGATGATGTTGAGTTGGTTTAGTTTAGATATGGTTACGCCAGGAAGAGGTTTTTGTGAAGCAAGCATTATTTTTATTAAATGCAAATGCCAAAACTTATTCATTCCACCTTCCTTTTACTGATACTCTTAGCAGAAATGTTTTGGAGGTTTGCTGACTTGGCTCCTTGTGGAGACCTTGGGCAAAGGCTAGCTCCTCCAACCAAGGTCCTCTCTCCTGGATGACACAGGAGTCCCACATGCTACCCTAATTTCAGAACATTATTTAGAGCACCCAGTCTATTGCAGGGCCTGCAGGCTGGACTACCAATTCATCAGGTCAGGAGCTATGCCACAAAACCAGAGCAGGATTTGGTCCCCCATTGGGGGTGACTCTTCAAACTGTTACAGTAAAAATAATCATCCTGCTTGGAAACAGTTAGGTAATGAGAAATCTGATCAGATTTGGTAAGTGTACAGCTCTAATGAAGTAACGTAGTGATGTCAGACCACCAGTGATGCTGAACAAATGTGCCATATGTCTGATTATTTACCTTTTCATCCTAAAATTTATGGGTGAAGGTTCACCAAACAGGAGCAAAAAGCTTTCATTTTGCTGTGAGTGCTTGTCTGCTATTTCGCTTTATGTAACAAGTTCCAGGTGAACAGGCAGAACGACTTTCACTTCTCTGTTATTGGGCTGTTTTTTTAATAAATGCAACCAGATTTTAACACTTACATCATCACCAGAGAGCGCTGATCATTTATCATATCCCAGAGTGTCCCCTTTCGAAGGAACATAATCCAAAGAAGTCTGTGACCCAGTTTCTTAGCAGTGGGCATCGCGGTGCTCGGTAGCACAAGCGTAATTGCAGGGGCAAAGCTGCAGAGGGTTTGATTCACTGCAGAGTTCCCGTGCTGAGGGACTGAAATAACTGCTGAAATCAATACTGCTCTACCAGTGTACAAACAGAGCCTTGCCAGGGGGAGGTTTTTTCCTTCCAAAAAAAAAAAAAGTGCGCATGGATTTACTCACCTCGTCAGTAGTCCTTTTACTCGGATCAGTAATGGTTCTTGGCAGGGGCATAGCAGAGTCTACACTCTTGGCCTGCAGAAATTTATTAGGCTTTTTTCTGTAAAGCTATCTGCCTGATTTGTTGTTGTTGTTGTTTCCCTTTTTTTTCTTTCCCCTATTTTCAGTGGAAACATCCTTGTGATTGTCACAGGCCATCCCATATCACTGCAGCTCACCGGTGAAATGGCAATAATTGCACCGCTTGCAGTATCACTGTCGGCCTCGCTGTCCCCAGTTGCCTTATGGCATGGTGTTGCTTTGCTTTGTAAGGCAGCAGTTAAGAGGGCAGGGTGAGTAGCACTACAGTCGCATCAGATATAAACGTGCACTGGCTCTTCAGGTGTTAATGCGGTTCCAGGAGCAGAGCAGGAGCGCCTCAAAGTGAAACAAAGAGAAATCAAGGAGGAAGGAGGAGCAGGGAAAGCAGGAGAGAGCAAGGTCAAAATGCCACCAGCTGCCTTGGCAGCTTTTGGCAGTCTTGTTGAAAGCAAAGGACTGAACAGATCTTGAAAGTACTCTCCAAGTATTCCTAAATGGTAGAGGATGCTGAAAGTTGCTGGAGAAACAGATGAATGTTGGCTTCCTTGTTGTCATTTCCATTTCATTTTTGCTGATGAAAAGAAGACATTTATTGTCTTCTATACAAATGAGAGTTACACGTGTTATAGCAGAGCTGTGGGGGTCTCCTGGCTGTCTTTCCAAAGCCTTTACTGTTACTAATCATTTTTGCAAATAGATACATGTATGTTCAAGCAGAAGAGAAAGGGATGAAGCTGGATGTGATTTGTTAGACCAAACAACAAGTCTGAAGCTGTGGTTCTCTGTATCACACAGTGAAGAACAGATCTCATCAAGGTTAGTAGGAGGGAGGCATACGATATTCAAAGATGTGAGAGCCAGGGTTTTGCTTGGGGAGGCACATCAAGCCATGTAAATGACAGTACCACCGTGGTATATCCATGCTCCAGCTGTGTTAGAAGTGGCCTGTGGAAGCCCAAGGGGCCTTCACCAAGCTCTCTACACTTGGTGGGACAACTGAAGACCGCAGTTGCAGGTGCCTGAGCAGAAGGGGTTGGAGGAAAAATGGTAACATCTGTGTGGGACAGAGATCCCAGAGTGAAAAGGGTGACCATGGGACACTTAACCCCACTTTTTTTTTTTTTTAATCCCCTCTGTCTGAAGCATTTTTTGGAGTTAAATAAATTTCTAGTTTTGAATTTAATTTATTCTTGCTTGGAGACGCATGTTGGTGTTTTAATGTGCTTTATTCAGTTTTATCCTAAGTCAATTAGAAGCAGGTATAGCTCTGGTGTGTGTGCACAGAAGATGTGTGCATGTGTTGAATGTGCGTGTAACCACATGCAAGCAAGCAACTTTCTAAATACCAACCTGCGTGTCTGTCTGGGCATTTATAGGTTGCCAATTATTTTGCTATCACCACTAATGGAGAGATGTAAATACCCCTATAAATCCAGCTCGCTGCTTTGGCGGCTCTGCTGACAGACCAGTAAACAATTTCTATGCAGAGTGTGATTTTCTACTTTAGGAATAGAGCCACTTAGAGTAGAACTCAGCGGTTTAGTGAGAAATGTCTAAAACGTTTACATAACCTATTTACATATGAATACAAACATTACAGGCTTTATATTAACAGCCCTTGTTGTTGCTCATTACTATGCATAGAAAAAGACATCAGCATTTCTAGTAGCATCTACAAAATTATAAATATGTGATAGAGTAATTACTGATTTGGAAATCCAAATTATATTAAAATGATTGTAGCATCTGTGTCTCCAAAAACCTCTCCATTTGTCAATTCTAATCTTTTATTGCTTAGGCAATAAACATGATTCTGAAGTCTGTTTACACAGTTCTTTATGAATCCCCCCCATCTTGAAATTTAAAAACTGGAGGAAGGAGAGATTTGAGACGGAGCCCACAGCTGTTTCTCTCACCTTTTCTTTCCCCAGCTACCTCAAAAATAGGAGACCTGGTGGCAGCCCCTTCAGATTTATCTAGGGCAGTCGGGAATTGCGAGGAAAATTGGGTTGGAGCTGATGAGATATCGCCTCCATGCTCTTCATGTTGATGCAGGAGATTCACTTCAGTAAATAATAGTAGTAACAGTATTTTTTTTTATCTGTGGATTTTAGAAGGCTTTGTGGGGAGGTCAGTATAATGCTTCCCATTTTCCAGGGGGAGAAAGGAAGGTACCAGAAGAAGATCTGTCCCCAAGCTCATTCTACCTGGTAGCAAAACTCCCAGGAGAGTCTGCACCGCTCCCTGCCTGGACTTCCAGCCCCTGGAAGAGGCTGCCCGAGGGAATTCATTCGTCACTCACTCAGCTGTGATCATTTGTAGCAGCATCTCTTTCCAGGTTTTTCGTTCCTTTGGCTGGAATCCTGATTGGGGGAAGTCAACGGGAGGTGATTTGGCTGGAAATAGCGCGCTCACTAGTGACAGCGAGCGCCAATGTCATGGCTGCACTGATAAGCTGGGCATGGTCTCGCAGCGTCGTGCTGACCTTTAAAATGGTCTTTGAGAGCAGGTCCTCATTCTTTATTCTGCCCGATGATGGAGAGTGAACACTTTTTCTGAAGGGGTATGTTTTTTATGGCATATATTTCACAATTTAGCTGAGCCATCCTCCATTCACCTCTCAGCTTTAATAATGGTACTGCCTCCAGTTTTGATCTCTTTACACCTCCTGCTTACACCACACGGGGTCCTGAAGGCCTGTATTTGCATAGTAACAGTTCTGCAAGATGAAATGCTGCTGTATAAATAAAGCATTCATCACACCTGCAAGGGAGGTTTGAATAAAATCCTGCATAGTTTTACTGCATGAGCAATGAAAGATCAGAAATGACAAATGGGTTGACAAATGGTGTGCAGTGCATAAATAGCATTATTTATTTACTTGGTCATGTTGGAGTAAGTGAAATGAAACTCAGTGGCTTTTTTAGAGAGATTTTGGAGTATTCGTAAAGACAGAGGCCACGGCATCAAGTGCCTGAGCCTTTGATTATTACTTACAGGGTAAGTAGTCGTTAGCTGGGAAACCGAAGCATCACTTTCCTGGGCTGTGTGGTTCCAGGGAGTGACAGATACGAGGCTTGCCTGGGACAAAGGGGTTTTCTTACTTCACTATTTTAATATTATATTACTACTTTACTATGAATATTTAATATTTTAGGGTTTGCTCATCAATCTGTTCACAGTTAACTATTTCTTGGCAGTGTCTGCATGCCTGCATACACTAAATTCAGCATAATGAAGGGCACTGGCTGTTCATACACAATTTACAAAGCCTGGAGTGACACCAATGCTATTATGGGGAAGGAAGGCACAAGAAAAATCCCATCTTCTCAACATTTGAAAAAGAATTGATTTTCCATAGATACGCTGAGAAAAAGAAGGAAGAATTGGGTGCCACCTGTGACTGAACATACTACTTTTGTATATACTAAGAAAGAAAATAAAACGTTGCCCGTAAGCTATTTTCCTTCAGTCGTCAGGGTTAGCAGTAGTGAGTACATGAAGAGTTTCTTTAGCCATGAAGCTAAGTCAAGATATCCTCACCTGAGACACCATTCGCCACTGTTCTTCACTTTTAGTGGAAAAATACCTGGGAGAGGCAGGCTGCCGAATGGATTACTGAAGTCCTGCAGGATTTTAAGTCATCATAATTTTAATGACATTACATGGAACCGAATGTATCACTTTTTCCAATGCTGCTCTCGCTCATACATAAATGGGTCAAATATTCACCAAGTCAGATAGCAGCAGAGTCTTTATTCTAGCAGTCCAACTTTTGCCAGGAAGGTAGGATGGCATTTTCAGCCCCTATCAAAATGCTTCCTCAGTTACTCAGAAGAAGCGAAGCCCATTGCAAAGGGAAGAAGTTGGAATCTGCCCCCATAATGGTGTTGTGCTGGAGGATGCAAACTAAGGGTCGATGGCCATCCAGGGAATTAAATCCAACTTGCAGATACTGAACAAAACCTGCAACCACTGAATTACTGCAAAGAGTAGGAACAAAGGAGGAGTGAGGGACAAGGTAAGGTCAAACGAATATGCTCGGCATTATGGTCCTGGTGGGATGCAGGACTTCAGAGATTTTTGTGATTTTTAAGCCTGCGAGGTGTCACATTATTGTTAATTTGTGTGAGTTGAGACAAAGCGTGCTGGCTAACAAGAAGAAGGGAAGTCTTGCTAGTCACAAGCAGGGCAGGTAGCTTGTCAGCCAGAGCAGTTCTCCTTCAGCTGATGCAAGGGGCCCACGTAATGAGGCTGCAGAAGGAAGGAGTCAGCTCTAAGGTGGCCCTCGGGGACTGTAGCTGTCACCTCTGCACCCTCTTGAGACAATCAAGGTTTTTTTATAAAAATACATGTCCACAGGGCATGAGTAGAATTGGATGTGGCAGAAAGGTCCGGTAGCAGCTCTGTGGTGTCTGTCATCCAACACGGAGTTCACGAGGACCAAAAGCCAGTTGGCAAGTCACCCCTTGGCTGGGAAGCACTGCAGGAGCTATCAGATGTTCACAAGTCACTTTCTGGCTGTGGTGCAAGCGGTGCAGAGCTGCCCAGCTGTGGCTGCAGCTCAGCAAGGACCACCGCTTGTGTTTTATCCCTCACAGGGAAGAAATTTTCCCACGGCCTCACCAAAGCTTCCAAAATTTGTCAGAGCATCCATGGTCAGTTCAATGAACCTATTCATCCAGAGGGGCTGGGCAAGCCAGGGAGTCTTTTCAGACAGATGTTTGCAATTTAAGCACTTTTTATTATTATTTGTAAAATACTGGGGCCAAATTTTCTCCCTCAAAACCAGGTCTTTTGGTAAATCGGAGCCAGTGAGCTGTTTGTGTGAGTGCAGGAGAACAAGAAAGCAAAATGAGTGTTTTAGGGAGGAGAATGTGGTACCTGGCTGATAATCCTCGAGAGAAGTTGGTCACGATTGCAATGTAGGGTAGCGACTTAAATTGGTAATTTGTAACTTAAAAATGCTTCTATTCAAGGGAGGTCTTGGGTGGACGGGCTGGGGAGTCTGTTCAGTGACATGGACTGCTAAAACTCTTCTTGTATGCGTTTTCTTAAGAGAGGAGTGCACTTGATTGCGGATGGCTTTCTTCTGGCAGGGCTGAAGCATTCATGGCCAAGCCCGTGGCATTGCTGGGTGCAGACCATAGCGTGCAGGTACAGCAGATCCCATAAGTTAACCCAGGCAAATATCAGAGGCTACAGCCCTCTGCACCTTGGTAGTGCCTAGGAGACGGAGCTAGCCCCACTCAAAGAGTTTTAATGCATAAAAATTTCATGTATGTGCTTAGCTTTCAAATGCAACGGGAAGGAATGAGATGGAGGGGAGCAGCCTTCTCTTGGGAAGCCCACTGCCAAATCTGAGAGCTTCACATGGCTGCAGCAGTGCAGCTCCTTGTCATAAAATGGAGGATTTTATTTGCTTTTATTAAGTAACAGACGCTTAATTAAGTTTCTCCTGAATGTAATAAAGTCATACAGCTGAATGTAGGTCAGTCCCAAGTAATTGTTTCACTGTTTTAGCAGCTGTTTAACCGATGCTCAAGTGTTAAATAAGAATGCTGGACTTTTATTTTAATTTTTTTTAAAAGGGGCTAAGTGGTCTCTTTCTCAGGGGACTGGGAGGTTAGCCTTGCCCCTTTGAACCTAATTAATCAACGGCGAGGCTTTCCCAGTGCTGGCTGTGGAATGCTCTTTAATTGCTCACTTGTGCAGTCATTTGTTTTGTTTAACCTGCGCCGGATTAAGCTCTGTTACAAAGGTCTTTGCTTCTGTAGTAGAACAACGCCAACAGCTCCAGCAACACAACAGCGAGCTCCCTGCCCGATTCCTGACACCAGGGAGGAGAAGGGCAGCTCTACCTGCTCTACTACCAGCTCTACTTGCCTGTCCCTGGGTCCCCCGCATCGCTTCCACCAGGGCTGTGGTGCCGGAGAGGTTCTCGGGGCCGAGCGCTTGGCAGAGCGAGCATCATGAGCTGTTAATAGAACCCAATAATTCTCCAGATATCTCGCACGCTATCTTTTCATTAAATGTGAAACTTTAGAGACGGAAACTTTAATGATTTTTGTGTGCGTGCGCGCGCGTGTGTAACACCGCGCGCTCCGCTGGGACCCCCTGGGGCAGCTCACATCTCCCAGCAGCTGTCGGGCAGCTCATGTTCTTTCGCAAACTCCCAATCTCCCCAAATATTTCCTCCTTTTCTCAAGTCTGGAATTTCGCCCCTGAGTCAGAGGGTCTGTGAGAAGCGACGGCGGGATTCGGTGACAAAGTTCGGGCTGCCAAAAAATGAGGGCCAGAAATAAGAGCTTTCACGTTAGCCAAGGGGAGAGCCAGGGCTGTGAATCTCCGGGCCGCAGTGGGACTCTGCCTTCACCTCCAGCCCTGCTTAGTTGTGTGGAGACAGTGCGCTCCTTGTAATGCTTGCCATTAGCATGCAGAAGAAAGCTAGATCATTTTAAGATGTTTCAAAAAAGGATGTTAAAATTTATCTTCCTTTTTATTAGATCCAGTGCACCAAGGCACCCAGTGGCTTTAGAAATGTAAGTAATGAAAGGCAGAGAACAAATGTGAACTATAGAAATGATTTATGGAGACATCTGATGAATTTATCCTGCATCTTTACCCTTTCATCCATCTCCCTGGACTTCAGCTAGTATGTCTGAGCAGCATCAGTCACGTTTTTTTTAAAGTTGTCTTGCGGGAGACATGCTCCATGCTCAGGAATGTGGTTTTCCCAGTTTCTGCCCCACCTAATACTGCTCTGCAATCCCAAGCAGGTTTTTTTTTTTGTTTTGTTTTGTTATTTTTTTTTTCCACAGAGCTATCTGGGTTGGATTACCCAAGTGGTTAGGCACTCCATGACATAGCCCACTGCTGTCTGAAAAGCGCTTAATAGCCATGGGCTTTGGTGCTCTCCATGAGAACCACGGAGTCTCAGGCTATTTTCAAACAGCTGGGCCTTTCTGTAGCTACTCCAAGAACCAAACTCATTTGAAAAATTCAGCTCTGGTGGGAGGCAAAGCTGTTCTGGAAAACTTTGGCTTCTTCCAAGGAAGCTTTTTTATATATAGCAAGTTTAATTCCATGAGCATGGCGTTAGGCAGACTCTGCAGTACGAAATAGCCAGGACTCCACTAATACAGTATTTTCCTCATCTCTACAAAGAAGGCTTGAGGTTTCCCAGTAGCCCTATTACTCTCTTCCTAGTAGTTGCTGTCTTACTGATGTTCAGAAGCTGCTTTCCTAACAGATTTTGTCTTGGGGGAGTCTTTTTAGCCAAATCTGTATGTATTCTAACCACCTAACTAAGGGCAAATAAAGTGTATGATGTGCAAGCAGTGTCCCTTTCGGGAGGGTGACAGGAGAGAATGGGGTAGGGAGAAAAGCTGGTGTGCATGTGGAGCTGAAAACTCCCCCAGGAAGGATGGGGAAGGACAGGCGGGGAGGGAATGGCGTGGTGGAAGGACAGAGGTGTGTGATCCCAGGCATCTCTCACCTGTGTGTTGAGCACGACTGAGAATGCCCAGTGGATCTGCTGGGCCAGTGCACTCCAAAATGCATCCCTTCATCTGCTCCCCCGTTTCTGCATGCACCCGCAGAAAGGTTGGTGCTATGTTTAGACACTGTGAGGAGCTTGACGATGGCAGTTTCAAGTAATACGTCTAAGATTAGGCTTTTTATTTATTTAATTAAAAAAAAAAAAGAAAGTTTCCTTCTGTATATGCTTTGGCTAGGCAACACTGGGCTGGAAAGCGCATGAAGGTTTTGTGATGCTGTGCTCTCTCTAGAGCTTAGAATCAAAGTGCAGGCTGCCTTTATTCAAGCTTTGGGCTGGAGATCAAAGAGGCAGAGTTGGCTACGTTGGAATAAAAAAATAATCCCTTTTGAATATCAAAACCATACTTGGTTCATTTCAGGACTCTTTTTTTTTTTGAGAAAGTTTGGTTTGTTTCTGATTATTATTTTTACTGCTTTAGTGCCTGAGCCGGAGACTGGCCAAGACTTCTTTGCACAAGGTGCTGTACGAACTCAGGCTCTGTTAACAGATGCTGTATTAATAGTATATGACCCCGGCAGGCTGTTCCATTCATTAATACTGTCTTTTTGTCTGAACTGATTTAGCCGTGATGCTAAAGGCATAACCTGTCACGTGTTGATCCTATGGCTCACTTGGTTGGGAAGCTCCCTATCGCAGCCTTCCCCCCACAAGGCTGAGGGGCATTTGCTTTCATAACTAGAAACCGTGGACCTTCACAAAAAAATCACCTCGGTATCATGCCGTTGGCAAGAGTGATGAAGAGAGAGGTTGCTCTGGGTTTTAGAAACAGTGCTGCATCGATGCCTCCAGTTCACTCCTGAGTTCATCAGGGAGTTGCCCAGCGTTGACCTCCTGTGCTGTTTGGACGTATTCATTTTTGTTTCATTCAGACATTCAATTATTATGTCAAATTTGAGATGGAGTGCGGTACAAATGATTTTGGCCCAAAACCTTTCTTTAACCCTATTCACAGAGGTGAAAGGCTAATACATTAAACCTACCAGCCCATGAATACAGATTATTTTAGCCTGTTTAGAGACAGTGTTCTCTAATCTCACTTCTTCCTGTTGCAGGAATCTGTCACTGGCCAGGAGGGAAGCGTTGGGTGCTGACAGTGAACTGCAGCATCAGTTTGTTACAGGCTGTGTAATTCCTTCCTTGTACTGCAAGGAAATGTGACAATTATTGAGTGGGGATGCAGTGGAAGTAATACAAGATTTTCCCTTCCCTTTTTAAGAACAGGACTAAGTACCTTTTGTATCAGCTGTTATTAATATATTTAAAAGGTGTCTAAATGTTCCGATTTGCCTTCAGGATGACTGGCTTCTGAGGAGAGGAGAGGTGGAGTGTAGCAGCAGCTTTTGAGAATGACAGGAAAAGAAAATCAAGTCTTTTTATTGATGCCTGGGAAGGTGAAGTGCATCACACATGAGCCACCTTTCCTCTCTGCCCTGAAATGTGTGGTTCTGACCCAAGCTCTGGCTGTTCCCACTGCAGTAGCCAAGGCTGTTGCTGCCTGCAGCATGAATTAGCAGCCCTCCAGCAGGCTGAGCATGCACAGGGACAGCATTGCCTGGCACAGCGAAGATGGTAGGCTTGTGAGCACATCCCAATGTCTTGCACAGACATGGGAAAAAGTCCTGGGCATCAGGAGCTGTCAGCACCAGCTGCAGGCTGGGACCTCCACCCACCAAGGTGGGCTGCTCTGTGAGTGTGAGGCTCCTTGGTGTCTGTCACCTCTTTTTTTGGGCCACCTCCCTGTGCTGCAGATACAGGGGATGAGTAGGTAAAGGTAGTCTGCTCTGAATGCATTTCAGAGCTCTCGTGGAGGAAATAACCCTTTACCTGTTGCTCTGGCTATCCCAGCTCCTGATGGCAGCGCTGAGGAAGCAGAAAAAAAAAAGGGCTTTAGCTTGCATTGGCTTGCGTTAAAATGGCAATGAAGACAAAGTAGGGTGGAGTGCCAGCTGAAATCCAGCCCAGACCTCCTCTAGCCTTTAATTTGACCTCCTAACCCAAATTAAAAGCCAGACTGTTTTCTGTTCACAGTTATTTTAACTAGTGTTAACTCTGGCTAAACCACTGAGCATTTTATGGGTTGGTTTGTTTTAGGTGTTTACTCTCCTCTCCAGATATCCTGCCAGTGTTTTGTAAAGTGGATTTTTATTAGGGTGCTACAGGAGTTTATGGAGTTGGAAGAAGTAAAGTACCTGTAAAAGGGGAGATGTAGTCCTTTAAAAGATGAGCTTTACAGCCTGAAGGCTTGCCTGGTTTTGTTTTCAGCCCTACAAATGCATACAAGAAAAGGCGATAGCATTGCAAACCTGCTTGTGTCCTGAGCTCCTCGCTGCTGGAGCAACACTGGGACTACTTCAGAGGTGCTCAGTGCAGTTTTTCTCCATGCTAACCCAAACCTTTTTTTCCAAACACACCGGATTGCTTGGACAGGCTGTCGTTTTGTCATTTCTGACCTAATGACGAGTGTTTCTTGCAACAGGCAAGTTCGGGTTCCCCGTTGCCACAGGGTGGCTGTAGCCAGGCACATTAGTACAAGGCACTTGTCAGGCTTTCCTCTTGGGGTGCTTGTTGCTTGCCTTTGCGGATGTGAGGGAGAAAAGTTAACGTACACAAGGGTGCAGCATGGAAGAGAAAGCTTTTGTTGCCTCTGGGGACTATCCTTTGGAGGCTGGGTGACAAATCCATGCTGTCCCCACTGGCAGGTGTTGCCCCAGACCTCAACCTCCTGAGCTGAGGAATCCCTGGCATTGGAGCAGATGCAGCATGTCAAGGGGTGCCCTGGATTGCTCTTAAATCTGTTAAATCTTGTGAATTTGCTGTTAAATGTTTCTTGTTAAAATTTAAGGGCCTTATCAATGAGTTGAAATGGCTTAATTACATTTTTTTTTCTCCTTTTTTTCTTTTTTTTCCTATGTAAAACTGGTATTAAATTATTTCCAGGACCTGTTTTCCATCTTGCTCCCAGGCTCTCCTTCATACATCTAGGCAGTCCCCTCGGTGACCTTTACTGCTCAAATTCAGGTTGGCTCCGCAGGCTTTTTCTGCTGTTTGCCTGGCTCGGGTTTTGGTGTGGTTTCAGTGGTTTGTTTTTCTTCAGTCTTGCTTTGCTTAATATAAAATAATAATCAGAGGAATGAAATGGGTCTAAGCTATAGGGAGAGGAATCTATTTCAAATAAAACATCGTAAGATTTTACAATAACCATAGCGGTTTAAATGCATCTCGTTGGCGTGCTTCCACGGAGCCGCTTGGTGTGGCTGCAATTAGAGTGCTCGGTGCCTCTCTCTCTATTAGTTTGATCACATAAGAAGCAGCCTCGCTGACAGCTCGGGCACCTGGATAGATAATTAAAACCCGTCAATAAAACAACAAAATGCAGCGTGCAGCGGGACTCGTCTGTGCTAGCATTAAACACCACAGATAATTACACCGCACAGCAGAGGTTGGAGAGCCAGCTTCTCCATGCTCCGAGAGATCAATAAAAAAGACCAATTCGTAATGAAGAGAATGTTACAGGAACTGGATTTTCATCTCCCTGTCATTAGGTCCTTTGCTTTTAAGGTTTTGCAGAGGCAGGGAAAGGTTCTGTTGAGGAATTCTTTGTTTTTGAAAGCTACACATGCGGAGGATTTGGCTTTGCTTTTGTGCAGAACGTTATTGAAAGCAAATGTGGGGAACCAGAGGCTTTTCCCAGGGCTTGTGGTTCTCTTCTCCCCCTCCACACTCCGCTGCCTCCTTTCCTTTTCTTTTTTCCTTTCCTTTTTTTTTTTTTTTTTTTTTTTCTCTTTAATTTTTCCTCTTATTTGCAAGCCATCTTGTTGCCTCCACTTAGACTCCTCTTATCAGGGAATTTTCTCTTTGCTTCCTGTTTACTTTCTCCAGGGTATTATTATCTTTTTTTTTTTTTTTTCTTTTTGGCCCTTCCTAAAGGGTTGATTTGGAAATATCACATATTGACAGGGAAGAACACACTCCTGGATGATTTATTCACCATGACAGGCTTTTTCTTTAAGCAGTCATCCAGAGAGAAGATTTTCGTGTTTCAGAGAAGGAAAAGGATGTCTTGCAGCGTTGCCATGAAGGATAATGAATTAAGTCTGTCTCTTACTGTAAAACCATTAGAAAAGTATAATAGACCTTGAGAAACAGGCTTGGATATTGATGTCTTGGCTATATTAGCATGTCTAGTCACATGATGGCTTCCTCGTCTTTACATAAAAAATAGCCTATATGAAATAGGTGTTTCAGCTGAGGGAAGGGGGAAAAAATATCTTTGGGTTTTGGTGACCAGTGCTAATGAACACAGATGAGCTGGCTCGGTGGGCACACGTAGGCATTAAGAATTGCCTTGTGCTACAGGAGAAGGAGGGTAGAATGAGTTACAAGCAGGGTTTGGCAACAGCAGTAAAGGAAATGGCAGCTCAGGGCTTTCCAGTTTAAAGCCAGGTTCATGGCCGTGTGGCCTGCAATTTTCCGTGCTGTGTTTAAGACCCCTCCTGCAATAGCCTAATTCTCGTTCTTCCTGTCTTTAAAAGCTAGTGCAAATAGTGTAAAAGCACCCTGAAGTTGTAGGCCAATAAACATTTTAACTATTAAAAGCACATATTAAGAGCTGAGCTATGTGTGGGTGAGATCAGGTATTTCAGAGCTGTGGATTAGGAGTGGGCATTTCAGTGCCGGGGTCAGGAAGGCGACTACAGTGGCTCCAGGAAAATCCATCTTCTGAGCAAGACACAGCTCTGAAACCACCAGGGCCGTGAGAGCTGGTTAAGAGATAGAGGCTAAGCACCTGAAAGGTGTTTGAGACCCTACTCAGGGGCTTTGAGGTCTGATAAGTTGCATCCTTGCTTTCCCCCTGGTGTCAGAGGGAGGTGGGTGATGTCCCCACTTGGAGTGGCTTCCAGCACACCCCGTTCACAGGAGCTCCCGGCCACACCAAGGGTTGCTCCACCTCCGAAGAATGCCTCTGAGAGATAAGGACCAGGAGGAAGACCGTGTGTTGAGGATGAAATGGACAATTGGATCTCAAAGCTTTTTGCAGCCCTGTGCAAAGATTTCTGCCTGCTCTTCTCCCAGGTCCCTAGCTCTGTGGAGGCTGCCCCCGTGGTTTTTGGCACTCGCTTTTCTTTTCTGGGGCGAATGACCCATCTGCCTGGGCGGGGGGAGCTGGAAGGCTTACTGCTATTGTGCCTGTGATGATTAGTGCTGAAAGGCTTCTCTTTGGGATTGATCTTTTATTTTGTGCTGTCTTTGCATTTTTTTTTTTTATTTTTTTTTCTGGCAAACACAACACCCCAGACATGTCTAGCCTGATGCTGTTGACATGTCTGTGCTATTAAAGTTTCTGGAAAGGCCTAAAATAAACATCACCTGCCAAACTATTCTTCCTTTCTTTCTTTCTGGTTTGGTAAATATATCAACAATGTCAGCATTGGAAAAAATCAAAGATGTCAGACCAGGAATAAGCAGCTGTTTATGTCTTAAAGTGCTTCTCCCTCACTATCATAAGATGACCTTGTCACTTAAAAATCATAAAAATGTTGCTAGGGAGAAGGAATGGAAGTATGCTGAAGGGAAATTAAGTTTTTATTGTTGTTGTTTTTTCTTTTCTTTCTTTTTTTTTTAAAAAAAAAAAGTCTGAATTGAGAGTTGCAAACAGAGTTGAGCCCCGAAGCTGGTTCTGAACTCAAATGTTTCCTTCAATCCCACTGTCATAAATGGAAAACAAATACCACATGAATTATTATTGTTTCACATTAAACTCCTGAAATTCGTTTTCCAGTGAACAGGAAGAAGTTCTGCAAAAATAATCCTGATTTTCTGTTACAGTTGTACTGGATCAACACCTCTTTTCTAGGATAAACATTTTTCCGTATCTGAAAGACAGAACAGCTACCTTGATAAGAGGAAAACAGTATAGTTGGAAAAATAACAAAGCTACTCTTCTTTTCTTGTTAGTTGAACAGTTTATGTACTTTCCAGGAGATTGCTTTTCTCTCCAAAACATGTATGTAAATAATATGAACTTTGGTTTCTCAGATGCTGGGTGCCTCAGGCTGATTTTTAGGAGGGTTTGGGGCATTCTCCTTTCCTGAGCATACGGCGTTCAGTCTCACAAGTTGGGGTGAAAATGGAGATCTCAGGTTATGCTTTATTTTCAGATCTTGTTAGGTACCTATACCTTTGCAAAGAAGTAGATTTGTTTGAAGGAGCCGAAGAATCAGCACTAGAAATAAGAGGTGCTCGTGAAAAGGCAGTAGGAAGAGGTATAGATGGATGTGGAAAAGGGTGACTGTGGTTTCCTGGAATATTGTTATCCTAGAGCCAGTGATGCAAGCAGATTCTGCCCTGTTGGAGGGGGATCGAGCAAGATGTGGAGCTGCTTTTTTGCGGTGTAATGCAGGGGGATGCTGACCCCTTTCCACAGCTGGCTAGCTTCAGTGGGCTCCAAAAAACACGCACAGGGTGCCACTTAGGGCAGCCCTCTTTGCAGCAGAGACATATCCCTACCAGAAGCTGGATGGCGCCCAACTCATTAGATGCGTAGCAGGCAGCAGGCCACCAAGGGCTCTTGCCATGGTAATGACTTTTTGCAATTACTGACTTGGGCAGAATTCGAAGGTAGAGGTGAAAGGTGGCATATCCCTGAGTTATCTTTTCCCTGGCTGCAGTTGCCCTAATTCGTCTCAGCAAATAAAAGGAGCCTGCTTTGCCATTAGCACCAAGAAATCACAAGAAATCAGTGTAAAATACCGTGATTTAGAAGGAAAAGCTAGTGCTGCTCGTGGGCTGGTTTGCTGGAAAAAGAATAAGGTACAATTACATGTTTTTCCTTCCCTTTTCAAGGCTTCAGATGCATCTTCTTTTATGCATCTCCTTTTCTAAGTCACCTCTTGTGTGTCACTTAGTGTCATCTGGGCCTTTAATCTGTCTGGAATGAAAAATGACAAAACCAAAGAGACCAAGAAGCTGTTATAAAAGTGGAAAAAAGTAGGAGCAAAACCACGGCAACCGAAGTTTTACCGATGAGTGTTTCTTACCTCTTCCTTGCCTTAAAATTTTTGTAGGCTGATGTCTGACAGTAATAGTTGGTTGAATGGGTATTTTTTTTTTTTCTGACATTTTTAGACCAAATTGCCTTCTTCCTTTAAGCATGCTGGAGTGAAAACCTGCAGGTTTCATCTTGAGGTCTTAAAAAGAAACTCAAAATGCCAAGTACAGGGCACAGTTTTGCTGCTGGTATGAAATGTACCGAAATATGTGTGGGAAAGATTTTATTTATTGTTTTTATGAGCCCTTCTTTGAAAGTTATGTGAGGTACTGATACCACTTAGTATTTCAGATTTTGTTTGGGAGTTTTTCATTTTGTTTTCAGTTGTTTTTCCCCAGGTGGCACTGACAATTTGATCTCACCTTCTTCTGACGTTTCTGTGCTTGGTAGGCAAGTGTTTTGCCATCCTCTATGTAGGGAACTGCTAATGTACAGGGAGGCTGCAGCACTTGGTGGCATAAGGGGAAAAAGCCCATCCTAGCACCCCGCGTTCCCCATTCACCTCTTATATTGTGGTGATATTCCAGAACACAGCACACCTCGGGGGATATAAAAGCTGGTGTTAGCAGCCTGAAGCAGTTGGGCTTATAACCCAGGCTTTCAAACATTGGTTATGAACCTGGAGCTTTCTAGATTGTGTGTTTTTGCTTCTGGTTTTTGCATTCAAAATGCTGGTTCCGAGTTCTTGCTGCCTTGAAAGCATGAAAAAGAAATGGCTTTAGAGAAAGGCTTGGCCATTCAAAGCAAACGCTTCTTTACAGACAGAAAAACAAGAAAACATATGCAGATGAGCCCTAAATGTGTCTGTTCTTGCTTCCTTCCATGTTTCTCCCCCCTTTCAAAATCCTAATAATTTTGGATCCTGACTCATGATTTTGAAATGTCTCTTTGATCCATTGCTCTTGTATTCTATGTAACATGGCCAGGGTTGTCCCTACTGCCAGCGAAACTATTGATTAGGCTGGTGCAATTGCTTTTTGAAAGGCACATTGAGCCCAGTAAAGGATTTTTGTTGAAAGTGAAGTTTTGGATGATGTTCAGTGCCTCTCCTGGAAGGCTGCCCACTCACATAGTCCAAACTACCTGTGATATCCCAGCCAAGCCACCTGTCTGGTAGTAGTGAGGGTAAGGACAACAAAGTCATCCTTTCTTTTAATAAAATTATGTTTCTGTGTATATGATAAAACTAGTCACTTGCTGTGATAACTGGCTTCTTTCAACAAGAAAACATGAAAACATCCTAGCCCTCTGGATTATCTGTTATCCAGCAAAAGAGCCTGATGAGCAAGCGTATCAGCTCTTATTAATCTTTCCGTAAAATTAAAGAAATTATGGAGCTTAAGGCAGTGACTAATGAATCAATTTTAATTTATGGGCTCAAATAAAATCCTCATTAAGCCTGACAAACTATAGCCTCAGGTAAACATAAAGCATTTCCACTGCAGAGCTAAATGTGTTCTGTGCTGTATGTTGAGGCTTCTGCCAGAAGAGCAGTGGGGTCAGAGGTCCTGTGTCACATCGGAGGAGGCAGCATCTTAGAGAAAGTAAATGTAGTGGTCTAGCCCTTAGGAGATCTCTTTCTGGCATGCAAAAGGATAAAAAATCAAAGACTAATTATATTTATATTTATTTCTATCTCCTGTTTGTTAAAAAAAAAAAAAAAAAAAAAAAGTGAAGGAATTTTCTCCATGGGATTGCTGTTTCCTGAATCCCCCAAATACTTGAAAGTTGTACACAGAAGTGCTTGTATTTGCTGCATCCCTCAAATAGTTGAAACTTGTACACAGAAGTGCTTGTACCATGACAACAGAAGCAAATGTGGGTGTTCACACACACACACACACACAAATCAATCACCCATAACTGTGAGCCATATGTGCTGCAGGGTTGGTATCTTTCAGGGCCCAGCCTGGGTGTGCTTTTCACCTGAAAGACAAGTGCTACAATAGGAATGGTTGCTGCATGTAGGGGAACAGTAAGACCTTCACTGAGAATAATGTTTGCTTTCAGAAGAAAACATACCACCTCAGAAAATGCATCCATTCTGGGCAGAATGATTGAAGAAAACTTAGCCATTTACAAATAATACAAGCGTATTGGCTATATATGAAAAAATACTATTTTCATAGAATCACAGAAACTTTCCCAAGTTGGAAGGGACCCACAAGGACAATCAAGTCCAACCCCTGGCACCACTCAGGTCTACCCCAAAATTCAGAGCTATGACTAAGAGCACAGTCCAAACGCTCCTTAAACTCCGACAGGCTCGGTGCCGTGACTGCGTCCCTGGGGAGCCTGTTGCAGTGCGCGACAGCCCTCTCAGTGAAGAACCTCTTCCTGCTGTCCAGCCTGACCCTCCCCTGTCACAGCCTGACCCCATGCCCTCGGGTCCTGTCACTGGATAGCACTACAGAGAACAGATCGGCGCCTGCCCCTCCACTGCCCCTCGTGAGGAAGCTGTAGGCCGCCATGAGGCCTCCCCTCAGCCTCCTCTTTCCAGGCTGAGCAGGCCCAGTGCCCTCAGCCGCTCCTCCTACGTCTTCCCCTCTAGGCCCTTTGACATCTTCGTAGCCCTCATGGTCAGCTTGCTGGCAACCACAGCCCCCAGACCCCTCTCTGCGGGGCTGCTCTCCAGCATCTCGTCACCCAGTCTGTACATGTAGCCAGGGTTGCCCTGTCCCACGTGCAGGACCCGGCACTTGCTCTTGTTAAACTCCATGCGGTTGGTGATCGCCCAGCTCTCCAATCTGTCCAGAGCTCTCTGCAGAGATTTCTAGACAGCGTATTTGGTGAATAGTTCTTTTTCCTCTCAGTGTTACTGTTTCCAGTCTTTGCTTTGCATTAAACAACATTATTCAAGATGATTATTTTTGTGGAAACATTTTATAAATATTTTGTAAAATCTATTTATTGTGCCTGCCGTAAAATATACAGTGATTATTTTTGCCACAAATGTTGTTGCTTTAGCTTTTACATTTCATTTAGTTGTGACATTGATATTTAAGGCTAATTTCAAGAACTAGAGGGCCACACACCCATATTCGTTATTTATAAATCTTCCTCTCAACTTGTTCTGAAAAAAATAGCTCCTGGTGCTGTAAGAACTGCTTGGAGGGGAAGGGGCTTTGCCACTATTCATCTCCCCTTTTGGGAAAAAAAAAAAAAAAAAAAAGAAAAAAAGCCTCTTTATTATGTGTACAGGCAAAGCATTATCTTATGGGTATGAATTAGCTGGAATTTAGACAGCATGCAAGAAAATGGCTGCCTAAAGAGCGGTGATAAGCTGATGGGGACGTGTGTCAGTGTTTGCCATCAACCTTTGTGTGCTCTCTTGGGGAGCTTCCCGAGCTGATGCTGAAGTCCCAGTTTCTGCATCTTCACCCCTGCTGGTGCTGTGCCAGAAGATGTGCCAGACCTGTCCTTCTGCCCAGGCTGTTTTCTGACTCTCTTCTTTTGCTTTTCAGATGCAGTAATCGGACCCAATGTGCAGTTGTGGCTGGCCCTGATGTGTTTCCAGACCCTTGCCCTGGGACATATAAATACCTAGAAGTTCAGTACGAATGTGTCCCTTACAGTATGTATCTTGATATATTTGCATTTGTTTCTTTAATGGAGAACTGATTTATTGTGGAGATTGGGCCAGCCTTGAGCTTGTCTCTTCTTGCCTGAGGACAAATAAACACTCAATGACAAACTATGTGCATCATATGAGACTGAGGTGATAAGATATGAAAAATTGTCCTCTGTGCAAGGTTTGTGCTTAGGTTAAAAATATCCTAATAGTACCCCATGTTTGCCTTGTTATGCAGTGTTACAGTTATGTGTCACCTTTTTGGAAAACATTTGTAAAGCTCCATTAGTGAATGCATATACATAGTGAATGCATATACCGTAGGAATAAAACATTATTGCTAGCTTATAGCTTCTCTTTCCAGAACTTTATGCTTGTCATTGAATAGCAGTGCACTTCCTTTTAGTGTCCTTTTAATTGGTGACATTTGATAAGTGCCTTAAATACAGTATTGTAACAGCAAGGAGATAGAAAGCTTATGTTTTGGGAAGCGTGATATTTGATGGTAGAAACTACTAATTTGTAAGCTTCAAAAATTATGAAGGCAAATTGCATACTTGCCATTTAGCCTGAATTTTTGAGGGTGGAAAGACAGTCATCTGGGATTACAGCAAGACGGGCTGAATGGGAAATGTCAGAGTTGCAAAAAGTTAAGTGTACCTCAGAATTTGCTTTCCGTGGAAAGCAAATCTGTTAGATGCACTTATGGTCATACTGTCAGAAATGGCATACCTCAAAAAGAAGTAAGACCGGTAATACCAGGAGTGTACTTTTTTATTAGCAGTTGTAAAGAGCTGAGCAGTGAATAACAGCGCTATTTCTAGGTTTTCTGTTTGCGAAGGCCAAAACCCAAAGCTCATAGTATACCTCTCAAAATAAGAAGACAGGCTCAGGAATGGGTGCTTTTAGGCCACAGAATTTTGTTGAGAGAGTATCGGGAGACTTCAATGTGCCGAAACTTAAGATTCAGCTGGAGGACTAAGAGCATCCTCATTGCAAACAGGCACTGCACCACTGCCTCAAGCACGGGCTGCAGGAGGGCAGACATGGCTGAGGGACACCAGGCAGGCAGTCTGGAGGGGAAGCGATAACCTCGCAGTTCCTCGTGTGGTAGGTGACCGCCTGCCTGCCGCTGTGACATGGAAAGGTTGCAAGGGGTTTCGTTTGTTGTGAGGCAGTTGGAAACCTCAAAGTGAGGGCTGCAGCTGAGACCTCGTCTCTGAGCAGAAGGATCTCTCTTCACTGAGGGACTCTGTGTGTCTCTGCCTTCGGGCGAAGGGGGGGGGGTTGCTCAGCGGGTCTGTATTTGATTTTTCTACACAAAAATGTGCAGCTTCTAAATACGGTGATGGAATATTTTTTATGGGGTGAGCTATTAAACCCATGGGAAGCGTGACATTAAGGGCTTAAGGTCTGCCCTAGCAAATGACTGGTTTGAAGGTATTCCACTCTAAATGAGGTCTTTCATTGTACAAACAACGCTGTGCGTAGGGAGGGTGAGGGGGGATAGGTTTCTACTTATCATAGCAGGTTGTATTTCCTTATGATTTGTGATTTGCATGAGGTATGCTGTTCCCTCCTGAGACTGGGCTGGTAAAGCAATAGTCATTACCCAGTACCCCTCTGTAGCCTTTGTTGTATATAAAACAAAGAGGAATAGTGGTGCCTTGTGAGAAAGGTAATATGCGAATATTATGCCCCGAGGTGTTAATCGGCCTTATGTACAAGATTTAAAATAACTCTTGTGAGAGGTTGCTCAGTACCAAATGTACAGTAGGGACTGAATGTGTTTTAATGACCTGAATGATGTGAGGAAAACAACAACAACAGCAAGCTGTGCTACCTTTGCAATTAAGTTAGTGACTTTGGTGGCTGTTTGCTCTGTTTGCTTATGAATCAAATATACTGCCTATGTGGGTAGACTTATGGGAGGAAGCGGGGGACAAGCATATTGTACATAGGATGCCTTCTCCCAGGTTTATTGTTCTGCGTCCTTTCATTGACTGAAATTTTGGGTCAAATCCTCACAAGTGTAGAACCATGGAAGCTGGCTCACAAGCCTGCATTCATGGAAACCGTGCACTCTTATCTGCTGCTGTGAAGTGTGAAACCTAAGGCCTTCTCATACCTCAGTCTCTCCCTGGCTTCGTTACTGCCTTTTACTTCTTCTCTCTGAAAATGGCTGGCGTGACTTAGCAGATGTTCCTCACGTGGGCCACAGGAGCACCCCGTGGCTAGTGCCACAAGCAAAAACCATACAAGCAATGGGGAACGGGGTGAGCTCAGGAAAACGAGGTCAGCAAGGGTGTATCTGGACAAAAGCTACTCCTGGTGGATAAAATCTGTTTCCCCCTCGGTGACGCCTCAGCCATTTGCCATGGTTCAGCTGGTCCTGCACAGAAGCACCGTCTCCCACTGGGTTCTTGTCACCAAGCCCAGGTGCTTCAGCCCAATTTGGGTTGCTGCCCAAGTCCTTTCATATCCATTTCTCTTGGCACTGCTACCTGACCCCAGCTACAGTTCTGGATGCTTGGCTGCAGGAGAGGAGCAGGCTGTATGGTCTCTTCAGGGCTGCTAGGGCGATGCCAGGGAAATCCTTCCTCAGCCACTGGCATTTGCTCCGCAGCTCCGTGCACCAAGCCCTTGGTGCACAGCAGCATCTACCAGATGGCCATCTCCTGAAGAAACACAGCAGTTGCGTAACAAAGGAATTAATATTTCAGCAGGCACGTATATTTGTGTGCAATTCCAGCTCGCTTTGTCAGGTCGGATGGTTTGCTCCCTAAGGTTTCGAGTGGTTGCTTGTGGACTTTGAGGTAGGGTTTAGCCAAGCGCTGGCTTGGTGGCAGAGGGGAGCTCGTGTGGGTCTCAGCAGAGCAGCGTTTAGGAGTCGTCTTTAACAGATGTTAGGACTGACCTTGGACACTTACACTCAATAAAGGGCTAGTGTATACACTCCCTCAGAGGAAAATTACGGAACTTAAAGCTCTCAGTTGGGTTGCCTGCTTCTCTTGTGATTTTTTTTATTTTATTTTAATTTCGTTTTTCACTCTTCCAATAACGTGGAACATTTTCGAGAAGAAAATATCCCCCTTTCCTCTCAGGAGGGGAAAACCTCCTCTCCTAACTTCAGTAGCTCATATATTTTAAAACACCCTTTATATTACCCTCCCTGTAGCACTCCTGTGTGCTTGCTAGGGTTACCCCTGACAAGGAGCATTTCATGAGGCTGCAGTTACTCTCAGCGTGGGGAAAACAGATGACTATAGAGCTAGTCCTATCCTCTCCTCATTTTCCTGACCCTGCAGTAAGTTTATGCGATGGCAGATGCTATGTACATAAATGGGGAGTCATTACAAGAAATCGTGTGTGTTGTTTTTGTGCTGTTTTTTTTTTTTTTTTTTTTTTTCTCTCTGATAATAACAATCAGGTGAAAAGCAGCAGGTGATTGCAGCAAGTAAAAAGATGACCTAATTTGATAGGCTTCACTGGCATCAGTTACCATATTTTTCTGATCTCAGAAACAGTCACCAAATTAATTTTGTCTTAAACCAGACCTTGGTGGATGCTGTTTTTTTATCCTCTGATGTCTCTTTGAAATACCTCTCCTTTTCTTCTGAAATACTGTTGGTTTTTTTTTTGTTGTTGTTGTTGTTTTGTTGGTTTTTTTTTAATCCATGTTTCTTACAGCTGAATTTTATTTTAATGGTTATGGACCAAGAGAGCTTTTCCGTGGTTTTCTATTAAATATGTGCTATTGTAGACCTGCAGCTTGCCATTGTTGTGGAGACATGGCACACTGCAGAGATATGTCTGAGACTGCATTTTAAGCTACATTTTGCTGTGTGTATGTATGAGAAACCCCGTGTTGCAAGGATCCCTGTGATCCCGTATTCTATTGTTATTTCTTAGCACATCCGTCTCCCCTTCTTTCTTTTCTGGGCAGTGCTAAACGGGTAATGGAAACAGCCGTGTTGGAAGTGGTTTTGCGAAGCTGGGTGTAACACTCTGACAGTGGATACCACAGAAACACTTCCAGCATGTGTCTGTTTATGGCGCTTTTATTCTCCTGTTCTCATAGTGACAGTCTGTCTAGGAGTATAATTTTCCTTATTTCATCTTTGCAATGTGCTAAGGAAATTCCCGTGTTCCTTGTGAGTCAGTGCAGAAAGCAGATGAGTGGTTTATCCAATGCTGCCCATACACGAGACTGGTGACAAGCAAGAGTCTCCAGTCTCACAGGACTAATGGTGGTAAGAGAGCTGCTGAGCTACTTGTCATCGTAAGCATCATAATATATCAATCAAAATACACATTTTCAATTTATAATCTGACAAATCCAAACCAATATACTGGTTTTGCCTATGCACATATAGCCTGTGCACAAATACACCCAGTTTTTCCTGAGCTCTAAAGTCCCCTAGGTTCTAGGTTTTGAAGTTAACAAAAAAAATCTTGTGTGCTGTTGTCCTTCAAAACACAGCTGTTTTATTAAAGAATGTGAAAACCTGCAGGAGACTTAGAAATACTGAGGTACAGAGCAGGGCAAAGTGGAAAAAAAAAAAGGGTGGGATCTCCACAGGCCCAAGCGTGTTGCTGCATTGATAGAAAGGACTGCAGGAGCAGGAGGGAATGAGATTCATGCCCTGGGCATGGCAGCACCTCACCTATCATATCACACTGTGATAACTTGCAGCTCGTCCGGGCGACAAGTCTACTACCAGGTTTTAATATCGGAAAGATCTATTCCAAGGACTATTTCCTGCAAGGGAAAAATGTGACTTCTGAGGCAGGATGAATTGTCCTCCCTTTCCATTCCTCTAGGTAATAAATGTTAGAGAGGGATCAAATACCTTTGGTGCGTACAGACATTTTCCTAGTCTTTTAATGCTAATAAAGGGAAGGAAAACAATGGTGGAGCAGCGTTCATCTTTTCTTAAGACTTTTTGTTGTTATTATTATTTTTAAACATGGAAACTGAAATCACATTTCCCAGTTGCGATATTGATAGGAGGAAAGGTCATTTCTTTGCTAGAAATATTCCTTTTATTGCTGACAGAAGAGCAGATAGGCTCACATATCAATAAAAGTGAGGGATGGTAAGTGTGATGTGGGAACAGAATTCAATAAAGTTTTATTGTATCACAAGTGGACTGAAGTGCATTTAAAAACATTAAATGAAGGCTCACAATATCTGCTCCGCTGGACCTTAGGGCCAGTGAATAGACAGATAATTGAATAATGACATTTTTAAGAGAATACAAGCACTAGAAAGCAAACTGATATTTTCATCGCTCCGAGATTGCTGGTGGAAAGGGAAAGAAGGGGGAGCAAATTACAATCAGAAAACAATTTAATGAGACCACTTTTTTTTCCAAGAACATGGTTCTTAATTATTTCTGAAGTGCTGTAAGACTCTTATGAGGCCTCCACATTTTCCCTTTGTGCGTTTTCTCGACGCCTTCCCTATTGCTTGAGAAGCAGCGTGTGCCCACCGAGAGCAATGCCATATTTTGGTAAACAAATGAGCTTGTGGCTTCTCCAGTTTCTTTTGCTCTATTTTTTTTTTCCCTTTTTCTTCCCAAGAGAACTTTCCCCCAGAGAAAACGGAGAAAATGCCAAGGGATTAAACAAGGCTATTGACACTTTGGTCAGTAAAGAGTGAATTCCCCTCTAAAGCCAGGCATCCTTTGTTTTAGTTAAATAAATGATTTGTGCGCGTGGGCTGGGAACAATAATAATAATAAAAAAATAACTAAGTACCCATTATGATTATTTCTGAGCAAAGACTCTTTACTTTGTATCCTGCTGACAAATTGCCTTTCTTCCAAGGCATACAATTTCACGGGCACTGCGGCCAAAAACCCTCTTTTGTATGCACTGAAATTCTCAGTTTAGCTTGTCGGTCCTTTGTCCAAGGAGGCAGAAACAAAGGACCTGTTACTTCCCCTATCAGTCTTCTTTCACTATTCACTGGTGGGGAGAGTGCACATAGACAATAGATGCCTGGAAAGCACCCTTAATTAAAATAACTCGATATTGCAGGGCTTTGCGAACCTGAAGCCTCTTAGCCTGGAGGCTGAGCTATCTGCGAAATTTGTGAGCTATCTATCTGCGAAATAGGTGAATGCGAGGTTTTCAGGAATGGGAGGAAAACTACATGCTGACAGCTGGGGGAAATAAATGTGTTTGAAAATTTGAGAGTAGCCTGAGATGAAAAAAAAGATCTTTTTTTTTTTTGTGTGTGTGTGAGAAATGGTGAAGTCAATGAGATGTACGACAACGTGCTTCATTTTTAAATATGAGTTGAATTTGAGTAAAATTAAAGAACAAGGTGATTTAAAGTGTTTATGTCTGTAATGCATACTTGTTTAAAGGCCTGCTGTCAGCAGAGTACTGTGGATTTTCTCCTGAGAAGTTGGACAAATGTTAGCCAGTTCTGTATCACGAAGGCCACCACAACCTGCTCCATCCATAATTTCCAGCATGTTCCTGTGAAAAGCCAGCTCCTGCTGACTCTGTCATCTCTGTCCTTTCCTCTAGATTGTGGGACACTTCTTCCCCAACTTCTGCCATCATGGTGTTTCTGTGAAAAGTCATCTTTTTTCTCTTTTATTTTTCTTGAGTGTTTGGCAGGTCAGCCCCTGAACTGGCTCACCACCCAGGCTTAGCGTATTGAAATGCCTCCACTACCTGATGTGTTGGTCTTTACAGCACACGCTGCTTCTGAAAATCCTATCTGCATGCCCGACAGGGTGTGTTCCCTGGTGTCTTTGAATTGTGCACACGTATTTATTGGAAAAGACATCATAATGTTTCTGCTGAGCTGAACTGGATTAGATCTGAAATGCGTCAGGGGAAGAAGGTTGGACAAGGTTACAGCTTGGGCATCCACGAGCTTGTCAGCTATCGAGGGTGTTTTATGCCACATTTGCTGTGAAAGTTAGTAAGGACAAAGTCTGATGGACATGTATTAATATTGGTTAGAAAAATGGCTTTGTAGCTTAGCAGATTGTTATGGAAGAGTTGCCGCAGTAAGTACCCGTTTAGTCGTGAATATTTGAGTCACTTCTCTGACCATCCTGTTTTCAAACTGCACTCCTAAGTAATAATGGAAGCGAAGTAAGCCTTAAAATGAAGTCTGACATTTAAGCCAGACACCTACAAGCTTCATAGTTGTTGAAGGTCTAACGCTCAAGCAGAGTGAAGACCAAAATATTACAGGAGATAGCAGGGGAGAGTTTAATTTGACCACAAGGAGGATGTACACCCCTCCACATTCTTCTTTGTCAGCCCTATTGTAAGACTTGCATTACTTCCAGGCTTTTTGTGTTTCAGTCCAAAGAAAAATACTCTTTTTTTGCAACATTACAAAATGGCTTTTTTAACTGAAGGCTGAACTGACCAGTTACATGATGAACTATGAGAGCAGCAGCCAGGAGCATGATCTGCCGACAGGTGTCTGAATGGCACAACGTGTTGGGCTACATGTGGCACAAATTTAACACCCACAGCCCAAACACAAAGACTTAAAGCAAGAAAAATGACTTTACGTTTGCTGACTTTTTTTTTTTTTTTTGAGGGAAATTCAGAACTTCTTTTTCCATTTCTTTGGAAAATCCTGAGGATCTTTTAGGAAACATTGAATATATGTGAGAGAAACAGCAGCAGTGGTGCAATTCTTTTCCTGGTGACAGATATAATTAAGAAGAAATTATTTTTTTTTCCTTTCCAATTAATTCGTAAGTAGGTGCAAAGTGAAATGGAGACCAGTGACAAGTTTGCAAGAGTAAAACTCACAAACATATTGAGGGGAATGTCGGGGAGCATGCTAAGCATGACAGTAGCTTAATGTTCATTACAGTTTTTAGCAAATACACTTGTGAGAAGGTTTCTTTCTTTCTTTGGATAATCTGAAAAGGTTCCCGTGGTAGAGGAACAGATAGTACATTCATATCTGCATCCCCACCATCATCTCCTGCTCACAAATTTTGCATTGCAGAGCCCTAGACTTCAAATAAGTCAAAGACTTTACCATAGATATGCTGCGTGTTTCTCATGTTGGATGTTCTCCTTGATGTCGACCTCTGTCAGTTCTCCTTCAGGCCTCCATGACTGGTTTCTGTTATGGAAGCTGAAGATGGAAAACTGTGATGAAAAGTGAGATTTATCTCATTTTATGAAGATTATGAATCTAAGGGAGTAACTTAATTACTAGCGTGACTTCAGAGCACTGTTATTTCTCCTCAGTCTTGTCCCACTTCTGGTGAGAAAGTGTACACCATTGCTCTGGGTTTAGCCACTTCCACTAAAATTGGCTTAATTTTTTTTTAAATCTGTTGTCTGAATGTCTTTGCATCTGAATCAAAAAGTCTTTAAAGGCACTGGGAAGCTTTCTTTCAGTATCAGCAAAGTTTGTGCCAGGTTTCTAGCAACCCAAGGCTTTCTGAAGGTGTTCATCTTTTTCAAGAAATCCATCTTTGTCGCACCCATTTCCAGCACAGTGAGTAATTGATAGTATCTCAGCTAATAATGGAAATTGTAACCATGCTGGGCAGAAAGAATAATGAAATTCTGGCCAATTCCTCAATGCATTAATAATCCATGATTTCCCCCACCTAAGTGGCTGGTGATTCCGTATCCAAATAATGGAACATCTTTCTACTTTTTGAAATATATCTGGGTAGGGTTAATTAACAAAAATGGCTAGAAAACATAGCAGTCTGGCCCCTGCAATCATGCTTGTCTGCTGTACGTACAGGAAGAAACCACCGGCTTTAGGTCCTTTGTACTAACCAGTATTTCTCTTCTACTCCTGACAGGTGTACCTCTAGGTATTTGCCACCAATTTGCTGTCTAACCATGACCCCATAGCTGACAATTGTTTCTGAACAATTCTGTGTCATTAAGAGGAATGTATTTCTTCCCATCTTTAACAACCTATTGTCTAAATTGCGCTATTACGCCGAGCACCCTCCAGAGAGGCCGATATGGATTTCATATATTTTATAGCAGATCTTCATGAAGATAATATTTATATTTCCAGATTTTATTCGTATCATCCTTTCATCTCTCTCTCAATAAATACCGCAAAGGTTTCTGTCATTGGTGCAAGCAGTGTAAGGAGATTAAGACCATCCTTGCCAGGTGCTATTATAAATCCACAAAAGAAATGAAATACATTTATTGGTTTTTATTCTGGCCAATAGGGAAAAGGGGATATCTGTATCCAGTGGTTAAGTTTAGGATTGAAGTTCATTTCTTCTAGCACATCAGGGAGGAGGAGGGAGGGGGAAATTTTGAGTGTATTAAGGTAAATCCCTTTAGTGTGCGAAATAGTAAAACGCATCTTTCCAGATCTAAAAATACAGCTTTGTTGAGTTTCTTTATATTAAAAGGGCTCCCAGGAAGAGAGCCAAATGGATCTGAATGTATTACTTTTTTTACTCATTTCCTCCACTTTCCTTGCTAACAACATTTCCAGTCAACTTTTAATAACAATATAGGCCTGTATAAAACCATAATAGTTGTATATACCTCAAACTCTGGCAAGGGAGACAGAAACACAGACTGCACAGCATTTGATTTTGGTTAGCTTCTGTCTCCCTTTCCAAGAGGAATTAAATGGCAGGATTTGTGGGAAGCTGAGGCAAAGGGGCCCTCCCTAGGGCATCCTTTCGAGATAAAAAAAAAAACATAAAACTTATCTCTATGGGTTTCTTTTCCTAAACCTCACCCAAAATTTGCCAGTTGCCAGATAGTGCAGAAATGTTGACTTGCTCAATGGGCTCATGTCCTTGCCAGCTGCCAGATCAGCTCTCACGGCACTGCAGGAGGAAGACCTTGGCTGCAGAGCCAGCGATTCCCAGCTCACGGCTGCAACGAGCTGCAAGGCTCGTGCATTTCCTACAGACGCTATCTAGCTGGAGGAAAGCCTGTGCAGTTATGGCAGGTTGTTCCTGAAGGGGACTGGGGGGGCTGGCTGCCTTTTGGGAGCTGGGGTAGCGACCGATTCCGATTAGAAAAGATTTGTTCCAAATGATTTCCCAGATGAATGTACTGCTGAGGGTCTAAACTAATCTCCTCCTCCAAAGTCTTTTTCCCTCCATGGGTAACTTAAATATGTCTAATGTAGTTTTAAAAAACGCCTTAATCTCATTTATCTTTAATTTCTCTGTTCCGCTCTACAGACCCACATAAAAGGATTTACATGGAGTATTTATCCCTTCCAATATCAAAAGCAAATTCCCTTCCAGATCTCAAATTTCACTGATAATCCTCAGAGATGTATAATTTTAATTTACCTTGCAGATGACATCTACCTGGTTTCTCTCTGCTTCTGTGAAGGTATTATTCAGCAGTGCCTCATTAACTCTCAATATTTTTTTTCCCCTCTTGTGCATTGAGTGGTCTGTCATAGTGAAACTATTGTCTTTGCTGGAGAGCACAGACTAGTTCAGCAGAGGCTGGGGCTAGCATATCCCTGCATAATACACCAAGTCGTCGTCTTTTTTTTTTCTTTTTTTTTTATCACAGTAGAAGTAGTGTCAGGCATTTATCCTTTTGCTTTAAAAATTAATAATTGCACATTCTTCAATTTAAGCTCTTGCATAGGCCTGCGGGACCACACAGACACGCAAACCTGAAAGCTTCAGAAACCTCGGATGTTTAGATGTGCAAAATAATAGCTCTGCTAAACAGGATAGGAGCTATTGCACTCTGTGGGATTCTGAAAATGAGCCCGTTACATTGAGGTGCCCTAATGAAAGCTAAGCTTCCCTGGAAATCTACTTCCAATGTCTATATATGAAACACTCTAGAGTTACTCCACCTATGTTACTATTTAAAGCAACAAAACGTGCATTTAAGTGCTATTCCGAATGCAACCTTAGGAGACATTTCCCATGTTTTTGCAGCCCAGCTAAAAGGGGGGCAGGAGGAGGGGAGGTGTGTGTGTGAAGGCGTTGTAGCCAATGCAGACTCAAGCTTGAAAATCTGACCCTAAGGAGATGAAAATTCAGGAAACGATATGTAAGTGATATTGGAGACTTTTTTTTATTATTGGTAAGATTTGGCACAAAACCTTGAAATTGTAAGGTACGTGACTTTGATATTGTAGCCTCGCTTGGGAGAGAGGAAAGGAGTGGCTAGTGGCTCTCTTTGGTGTAAAATTGCACTGAATCGCTACTGGTGGTCTTTCTGTTGTCATAAAATGAAATTAGCCCTGCTTCAATTGCGTTTGTGTCCTGTTGCTGCTCCGAGTATTTATACTCAGGTTAGCAGCACCTGAAAAAGGGAAGGCTGTTCGCTGATACTCGATAGAAAGCTACAAATGTGGAGGCATCATATATTAAAATATAACAGCGAAAATGCAGTCGTGTGTGAGTGCTGGCAGCAGGTTTCGTTCACATGGTGTGTTTCCACTACACAGGTTGCATGTACAGGGAACGTCTGCAGTTGTACCCCAGGTTTCGCTGGGGCTTTTCCCAGGGAGACCACCTGTGTGTTTACACCTAGGCATGTGCTTAAAAGCTTGATGAATGTCAGCGTGTTTACGTTTTATATATGCTACACACAAACAGCATAAACCTAAACCGGGGATAGCTTTGCATGCTGAGGCTGGATTTGTGAAGAAGGAACAAATCAGCCTTTGTCCATTTAAAGACTTGCTCAGAAGAGTGAGCACATGCCGTGTACGTTTTAAATGAAGTCAATAATGAAATATGTTCCAGATGACTGTGGTGTGGGGGGACGCAGCAATTATCATAAAGTGACAAATCCGCACGCTGGCGCTTTGGAAACAAAAAGTCAGTGTTTCAAATCGAGGCCATTGCAAACACATCCTGGTCAAATTGTCATCTTTAATTTCTGGAGTTTAAAACCAAGCAAACAATGGGCTTAATGAAGGTGTAGCTGTCTCCGAGCCCATGCTTTTGATGAGAGCCCACTGAAACACCTGGGAGTTTTCTCGTTGACTTGGAGGTAATTTGAATGTACGGATTGAAATTGGGCAGCATTAGACTCAGCGTAGCCTTGGTTAATAAATTGGGTGAGTCTGGGGCTTCAGATTTGTGAGCTGAGAAATTTGAGCTGCGGTGATGTTAATAGGGAGAGACATTTGCAGTGCAAAGGAAAGGCTTTTCTTTCTCAAAGGGGACCACTCCATCCTCCCTTCTCTTCTCAGAGACAAAATTAAATGGCTATCAAAGTCTCAAACCAGCCCTAGAGTATACAAGACAACCATTCCGTTTTTTTTTTTTTACTTTTTATGAGAAAAAAGAGTGCTTTCTGTTGTGCATCCTTGCATTTGAATATCTCTGTTGACTCAGAGTCAACCGTTCTGTCCAGTCATACAAGCATCTTGCAATCTGGTTATTAACTGTTGGAGGGAAATGGCGCCTAATTATTAACCTATTTTTCTGGAGGGCAGATGCTGATGCCTTGCAATGGCTCGATGAATCGGGTTTGCAGAGCAGCCTGTGTGTGCCAAGTGACAGTTGGCCATCATTGGCTGTAATGTATGGAAAGGAACAACAAATTGCTTTGCAACACTTCTTCGTGTGCATGTTGATACTCATGTTAAAATGGGTTTTCACAGTCAAAGTCAGCCCAAATCTTATCAATTATGAATGGCTACAACAGATGGTATGTATTATTGTTTTTAAGAATGAGTGATACATTTCAAATGAGAAACACATGTTGCTCAGCAGCTTTAGCTGCCATTTCTGAGACAGGAACCAACTCCCTGACCCCTCCTTCCCCTCCACTTGCTGGATAATATCCTATTTTAATAACCTGAAAATGGAGACCATGAAATACTGCATGATGGAAAACTGTGAGCAAACATCAATTCCGGTGTAAGAGGATCCTGCTCTTTTTCAGCTCAGCTTGGTGAGAGCTGCACCTGTCTGGGCAAGGGTGAGATTCATGGTTGCAAGCACAAGTATTGGTCAGCCCTTCCTAAGGGGCCTTGGTTAATGGAGGTCCTGCATGACTTCCTACCTGAAGATTCAAGAAGTTTTTGCAGTGCTACTGTAAGGGGCCGATTGGTAACGTAAGACCAATGCGTATCGTGATGACATTGATGAGTGCTTTTTCAGGTGCCTGGCTTTGTAGAAAATACTGCATTTTCCTTCAGTAAGCCGATTTTCTTTTCAGTCAATATCTGTTGCATTGCTTTGTTTGAGAAATAAAATGGTTTCTCTAAACACAACACATGAAAGATCGTTGCAGAACAAAAGCACGGCTCTTGAAGAGCGATCCAGATGAGAGCAGAGATGTAACTTGTTTACGTTCAGATAATCACAGCCCAGTAGTCTTCAGAAACTGGACTGACCATCTTGGAGACTACATTCTCTAAGCATGCGCCTATCTTTACTATTTTACTATCTGTGCACATGCCTTATGTGGAAACGAGTAAACTGTGTAAGCATCTGCAGGATCAGTGCTTAATTTGGTGGAGAACAGGCTGTTAAAAATCTTCATCACTTCTACAAAACATGCTGCAAAAACATTTGCTGGCTATGATGTGAAATACATCATTAAGGCACATATTGCCAGAACAAATGAGCCAAAGGTATTTTGTGATAGTAGCCTTTCAAAAATAAAATCACAAGCATTTGCTTACTTTCTGATTTATAAAATTACTACAGCGTGTTGGCTGAAAATGGGAGTAAAAAGCAAGTACGTTCTTCCTCCAGCTTTTTAAAATTCACACAACATTCATAATACATCAAAATATTCATTTCTGCATCTTTAAAACCAATCATATTAGTTATTCCCCTGCTGAATTTAGTGCTTATTCAAATGCACTCTCTGCTCTCCTTGAAAAGAAATTCTGGCTCAATTTCTTTAGCGCAAAGCCCTTCCTTAGTGCCTAGATAACACAGTGTTATCTTATTCTGTAATGCTTCACCATACAAAGCAATCTAAAACCCAAGGAAGCATGCCAAGAGACACTGGGCAAAAAGCCCTTATATAAAGTTTGAACTTCTTTCCCTTAACAGTGCAGCATTTACGCAGCCCTCTCTTCAGGAAAAGAAAATAAGTGAATCAAAATAAAGCTGTAAAGTTAACCAAGAAGTTTCTGAAGTACTGCATTAGGTATTTATTTTAATTGGAAAAAATACAATTTATTTCACTTTTATCAGGCAGAATCAGAATTCTGCAGTGTCCTTTGCTAAGCATGGGACAAACTCCCTGTGTCGTGCTGTTGGGCAGACCTGAATATAGAAGATTTCCAATGAAAAAGCATACTTGGTCTTTTTGTAGTGAGATATTATGCTCAATGGGTCTTCCTCACCCTCTGCAGGAGTGCAGTGGGAGTTGTGCAATGCCTAAAGGATTTATTTTCCCATAGACTTCAGGGTGAGAAGAAGCAGACTTAGATATGGATAAGGTACCTCAGCCAGCACCTCCTGCCACAACCCAAATCTGGCTGCTTGAAGCTCCACAAGACATGAAAGCTTTCTTCTTCCCTTGCTCTGTGCTCATCCTCCTTGTGATGCTTCTGGTCCAACACTGAGCTACTCCATTTAATGTGCAGTCAGTTACCTTTGCAGCACGGTTTGCAGGCTGAGTAAATCTGAGCAGGCTGACAGGCTCACTGCAAAGCAGAATTTGTTGGAAGGAGCCCCAGGTAGCCAAGATTTGTTGGTTTTCATGTGATATCCAGAGTCCATGGAAATCGGGTATAAGAATGCCATTAAACAGTGTGGAGATGCAAGCTATCTGCAGAGAGATTATTTATCACTTTCTTTTCTCTCTGCCTGAATTCAGGGAGGTTTTATTGAAAATTCACCCTTCCTCTCCCCCTTCGATGCTCTTTCCACTTCATTTCTCGGATTCTCGCTTACTCTACCATAAATATACCTGCATGGATGTGACTATGGCTTTACAGGCTTCAGCCTCTTAAATCCAAATGCTGTTCCTTGCAGTTGACCTCACCTTTCAGGAGCAGAGGGTCTCCTGGAAGATGAGGCTCCAGGAGGATGTCAGCTTGTAGAGCGTTGGATTTACTGCTAATCGCTCAGCTCGGGCCCTTTTTTCATAACTTTTTCTCGTCGTGCTGGCAGAGAGTCCTGAAGGGCTGCTCAGTCCCAGGAATGCAGAATTAGCCTAACTTAATGCTCACATGGCTTTTGCGGCATCCACGGTGTGTTTTACTTTGGTCAATCAATAGGGTCAAGAGGTGAGAGTTTGTCTGGTTTATATCACCGTTTGCCTGAAGTCAAATAGGTAGCCAATTAAATTTTCCAATATTGAACAAGAATAGAGCGGTAGTGTCAGCTCTTCTACAAATGGATATTAAATTACATGATGTAAAAGTGGCTACAGATGATTCACAGCGATGATATGACCCAGTTACGTGTTTATCGCATTCAAAAGACAATTGTGAGGTTGATTTCATTGCCAGCTGCGTGGTAGTTAATGATCAGTAAGAAAGCCTCAAACCGAGAACAACTTCTGTTCTAAATACAGCCCACCAATCTCAACTGCACAAGTTCCCAGAATGAATCGTGTGTGTGTAACGGATCTAAAAATAAGGAGGAAAAAGCTTTTATTGAAGAATAACAGTATATATTCACCGTAAAACCGTTCTTCACTTCAAAAGAAAAATCTTATGCAGAAATGATGGACTTGCTTCTAAATGCACATAATTGCACTGACCTACAGCTATATGTCTCCTGATTAACGCTGGCAGTAAATGAAAGCCCTAATACAATTTTGAAACCTACGAAATTAGCAGTAGAAGCCAAAATTGTTACTTCCACTTCAGACTGACATTTTTAGTGCGACCATTAGTTTTAGAAACATCAGGCAAGCTCTTTACCCCCAGTCGTCTGTCCAGTATCAGTGTTTTAAAAATTCATTTCTGGAAAGAATTGTGCATACGATAAGCATCGATTTGAAAATTCAATTTACTGCATAAAGAATTTGGGGACACAGTTTGTCATAAAACAAAATAAGTCAATTAGAGCCTCCTTTTCACACCCTGCAGGTTTTCTTTTAAGTGAAATAGTAAGAATTGTTTTAGGTCTATAAAAGCATAGACATTAAAGCCCCGAAGAATGATGTGCTACAGAAAATACTGAATTGGAGGTACCTAAGAGAAAATTAATGTTATAGTGTTTTGCCTTTGATTGTAGGTTTTATTATGTGGCTTGTTAGTTCCATTAAAAATAAATATGCAAATATCTCTTGTTCTAAAACACATTTTATTGGAAAAGCCAGGATTTCTTTCACATGTAAATTAAAAGCTAGCAGCATCCCAATGTCTCCTTTCAGCCAGTCCTGCAGCAGAGACATTTCTGTGGTGGTGTGTGGCAGCTCTGTAAAAACCCATGGCAAAGCAAGTGATGTTCTGGACAGCAAGCAAAGAAAACTGTGGCTTTACTTGCTTGTCTTTCTAGTTGAATGTGTTATGTGGACCTGAATTTTGGACTGGAAAATGCTCCCGTTTGGCCTTTTGGAAAGGTTTTTGCCTGCCTTGAAATGGGTTGGAGCAGAAAAGAGAATTTCAGCACTGCTACTTAAACCTTTGAGCCCTCCTCTTATCCTAAATCTAAACAAAAATCAGTGTAGTTTGTCAGGGAGATGCCTGATCTGTCATGCTTGTACAGAGGTGAAGCTTCTTCACTAGTACATACCTAGTGGAAGAGGTTTTCCAACTTTATGGTGTGCCAGACTCCAAACCTAATTGATGTGGACTTCAAAAAAAAAAAAAAAAAAAGAAAGAAAGAAAGAAAGAAAAAAAAAAAAGAAAAAAAAAGGGAAGTGCTGGAAGTATAAATACTCTGTTGTGTACCTGCAGCATGCAACTTAACCCTCAATTTTTTGGAATAGACAGAAATAGTAAAGTGTTGTAAAAAATTGGTCATGACTCTGTAAAGTTTAGTCTGCAAGAAATGATTAATGCAGCCTTGTTTGATGGTTATCTTGCTAAAGGTGCTTTGCAGTGGACATTTTGTACTGCCTGTGATACTCCTGGCTGCTCAAGCAACTGAGTAATTGTGAAAGGATGAGTGAGAAAAATAGCAAGCCTGGCAGGTGAACCTTGCAAGTGAAATAATAGAAAAAAATAGTCTTCTTCCATTTAGTGTGAAGTCATCATTAATAGAGTTTTTGGGCACTCTTTCTCTTTTTTTTTTTTTTGTCCAGAAGAACTAATCCTTGACTGTTTCACTGGTAGTGGAGCAACATACTAAAATCTCGCAGCTAGTTACTTGGGGTGGAACTTCCCTAAATGTGTTGATGTTAAAATTTCATTGCTTTTAAGCAAATTGACCAAATAAAATAATAAAAAGCCTGCTGATTGCAGGCCTGTGCATACTTGACAGTAAGTGCAGAACCTGTAGGTTGATCTGAACTTCTCAGTAAATTGATTTAAAAGAGTTAGAACTATATCAGCTGAAAGACAGAGTAATAGAGTAACCACATAGGAACTGACAGCTGTTTGTCTGTGTCCCATCATTTTTTCCAGTTCCTTTTGTTTGTTTGTTTCTAAACATTGAAGTTTCCAATACTGATGTGAACAAACCACCAGTACCTCTCTCTCTCATATTGATACCTGCTCCCCTGAAATGAAGCTGTTACTCTAACACATGCATATACCTGCAGAGCTGAAATTGCAGCCTGGGGTTTTTGTTCTCCTAGCTTCTGGTGGCAGAAAGAAGCTGCCAAATGCAAGCTGTTTGAAAAGTGCTTCAGGGGATGCCCAGGCTTGCCACATAGCATCCTAGGGAAAAGAAGGCTGTCTGTGATTATGGAGATAATCTAAACCAGTTGCATCTCAACATTTTATACTTTGGTCAGAAGCATTGCAATGTGAAGGTATAAGAAGGACAAGTTATGCTTTTTTTTTCTTTCTTTCTTTCTTTTTTCTTTTTTTTTTTTTTTTCCTTTTGTCATTCCTGGTTTGCTCTTGCTAATACCCTGACTCCCAAGTATTAGATTTCCATTGTTGGGAAGGAAGCAGGGTTTGGCTTTACAGCTTCACGTTGGTGCTAGAGGCTGTATTTCTAGCAGGTGCAAGATCTCTCTCTCCGTCCTTCCTTCTGCTGGATATTGCTTCTAAATAAACTAGCACTGAGTTCACAGTAGTAAACTCAGTGTTCTTCCTATTGGACTGCAAATTATTTTGGTCATAATGCATCTCTCCTCTTCCCCTTCCTCTTTAAAATGTCCACTGTAATGCTTTGTCTGGTAAGAACTGAAGGTTTCTTACAGACTGTTGGATATCCCATTCGTATTTCCTATCCCCAACTCCAATATGTAGAGTTAATCTTAGAGAAGCTGAGAAGTCTCTTTCTTCCTCCTTTGTTTGCCATAAAACTTGAGGGCAATAGCCTATGATGATGCTATTGGTGGTTGTAATTTTGGATTGCAGTTTCTGAACACATATGATCCTATGAGTTGTTAAATTTGTGCTCTGGACACACATTCATTTATTTATATGCATTTGCTTAAATGCACATGTTGAGAAAAAAAAAAAAAAAAGAAAGAAAAAGAAAAAGCCTTAGACTTGTTTTTAAAGAATTTTTGAGCACTTCTAAAGTCCTTAAAAAAAATAAAAATGTGTGTGTATATATATATATATATATATATATATTATTTTTCTCTTTCTATTTTTCTTCCAAACGTGCACTGAAAACTGCTGAATGGCAATTCTCACATTCTCTGTGTGGAAACTATTCTGTACAAGAGACCTCATGTGTAACAGTGTTGAAAATCTAATCAGGAATGCTTCATGGAGCTGCAAAATCGTTGCTGGATAAAGCATTTTAAAAGGAAAGTAGAGCTGTAATTGCCAGAGAAGGTCATGATTGCAAACGCTGTGTTGACTGGATGTGACTTGGATGAATCCTGATGGTCCAGAAGGAGACCCAGTTATGCCCTAACCTGTTGGCTACTATTTTCTGTTCCAGTTTTCTGCTTGTGAAACATAGTCATTATATGGCTAAAGGTTGGAAGACGAATCAGAAATTTTGATTACAGTCAACAAGCTCAGCACTCTGCACACTCAGGTCCCTGGTGTGATGATACTGTGTACAGCGGTGCCATTTTCCACTATCGACTTTGTGAGCAGGAGTCTTCCCTGACCTGCTCTATAAATAAGGTCCGTGTTGCATGTAAAGCCCAAAGTCCCCTTTAGATTTATTAACAAAGAAAGTAACAAAAAAATATCATGCTGAGCTGCTCCCAGAGCTCCTCCCCGAGGACTGCAGTGTTCGGAGTGGAGGTCCTCTCTGAACACCAAATGTTCTCTATTTATCCTCAGTGTGAGCAGCAGTAGCGAGATATGCTTTGCAGAGCCACTTAACCCCTTCATGGAAAGAACTACATGTCATGCTGTTTCTTGGGGAGGGGGAAAGGAGAAGGGGTTGCTGTTTTTTGTTTTTTTTTTTAATTTTCTGTCCTTACTGCATGAATATGCTAAGGCGTTTAGATGTAGAGCTTAGTGATATGGTTTAGTGGAGGACTTGTTAGTGTTAGGTCAGAGGCTGGAGTGGGTGATCTTGGAGCTCTCTTCCAACCTAGATGATTCTGTGACTTTTTGTGTAATCTAATAGGCTTATTGCTGCCCTTACAGTAGGATTCAGAGTCAAAGCTCCTGTGACAAGTTGTTGTGTACATGTGTGCATGTCACAAATATCACAGCATTACACTACTCGTGCAATCATGGCCAGGCAAAGCTGAAAACATAACAGAGGGCCTACCCAGCTGTGCCCCACTGGTACCTGTCTATCTTGGCATTTATCTTCTTGAAGCATCTGAAATCTCATTTTGCTACTGCTCTTGCTGTTGTATTTTCTACTTCTGATGAATTTGGTTTGTGCTTTTTGAAGGTGGCATCTCGCTGATTGTTCAATTCCTCTGCCATCTCTAGAAAACAGGCCTTTATCTATTTGCCCCTGCAAACTGGGGCAGCTCTGTTTGTGTCAAATTAGTGGTGAATTGGCACATACTCTTCCTCATGATTAAATTGGCATCTAACAGGCTGTGTAGACACCAGGAATGGGGAAGAAGGAGCACCAGGGAGAGCGAGAGCACCATATGCCCTGGTGCTCTCCTAGAGATGTGAAGGACAGCAGCACCCTTGGACCAGTTTCCAAAGGGGCCGTGGCTCCAACCCCATGTTGTTTCCCTGCATTTGGTGCCCTTGAGCAACACCCCCCTTTCCATCCCCAGCTGCCTCAGGCCTTCTTCACAACAATGTTTCAGCACTGGTGACCGTGCTGGTGGCATCTCAGCAGCTTTTACTGCTGGAGATGAAGGCTGTTTCCTCCTTGGCTGTTCCCGTTCCTGGGATGGGTACCGTCAGCAGGTCCATTCACAGACAGCTGCTCCAACAACGGGGTGCCTGGGGGAGATGCTTCAGGGTCTTTGCCAAGCATTGTGGTGACTTGAAGTGTATCCAGAAGGCAACTGGCACTTTGTCCAGGGCACAGACCACAGCCCCTCCTCTTGAGAGCTGACGTGTAAAAGGGAGCAGCTGTGTTGTGATCAGATTTAACCTCCTGGTGGTTGTCACATGTGTGGCCTGTTCTGGGAGTTCAACCTTAAAATGGCGGAGGCCAGGCTTGGCTCTCATAGGGAAAAGAAACAAGCTGAAGAAGACAGAGAAACATCCCACACAGGCTTTTCTTCCTCCTGCTACTCAAAGAACCAACCTTTCGGAGTTGAACATACTGGGGAGTCAGTCGCTGGGAAGTGCATGGGCAATTTGCAAGCCCAACAGCTGAAAACAATTCTGTAAGGTAAGAAACGTTTTCAGTCCCTTCAGTCCGGTTCCCTCATGCACAGTCTTTCTCTAGTCTCACCTAGGCTTTGCTGACAACAACCAGCAAGCATCCAGGCAGGCTGCAAGAGAGAAGATAGCTCTGAGTTTATGGAAAACACATCAAAGGCTTGAATGACAGCAGCTGAATCTGACCCCTCCATGCTCTGCCCTGAGGAAAGTGATCCACGAGAGTTCACAACACTGAAGCTGCAGGACTAGATGGACAGAAGAATTATCCATTATCCATGTTTCTATGATCTCTAAAAGGAATTTGCCGTGGTGTGATCCCCCCCACCCTTTAAAAGTACCTGGCAAGGCGTCCTTGCCATCTTGCCTGCAACACACTGGAAGGGTGCCAATAGCTGCATTTGCAGTTACCATCTCTTGAGGAAAGGATCCATGGACACTCCTTACCCTTGCACTTGTTTCTTATTTGATATTTGACTATGGTTAAAGCCCTCGAATCCAGGTTTGGCACTATTTCCTATCTCTTCCATGGCTTCCTTGAGTGACCTTCAGCAAATCAGGAAATACTTTCCTGCCACTGTTCCCAAATGGGAATCTTAGTCAATCTTTAATTAACCCTGGCTATTTTGTTTGTTTAGCTTGCAAGCTGTCGAGAGAGCAGTCTTTTCTCACATTAGCAGTGGACCATTGCCTGTTTCCACTCAGGCCCTGGGGCATTGCTATAGGAAAAGTACCATCAAAAGCAACAGTACATTTCCTTGCCTGTTATCTTCGCAGCTGTGGCAGTCACACCCCCAGTGGAAGTGCTGTTGCTGGCTTGTTGATCCACAATTTGGGATTTTTTTAATCCCAGCATACATAACAGGAATGCTGAGAGAAGCAGTTTTGCAACATCTGTGAGGCTTGTGTTTAAAATAGGATTATGAGGAACAAAACAAGGTACATCCATGAAAAAGCCATCTTTCTTCACAGCAAAACCGACTGTCTTAGGGGTTTTTACTTTTTATTTAGTGTTGATATTGTTTTCGTAACTTTTACCAAGTGAAAACAAAATACCTTTTTATCTCTGAAAGCCTTTGCTTAGGAGAATCAGCATGACAAGTTGAGACTATATATATAGTTCTAAAACTAGTTTTTTTTTTTTTTTTTCAGTGCACATAAGTCATGAAGCTATTGTTTCATCTCTTTTCTTTAGGAAAATGAGCCTTGTTCTTTTTGGCTGGTATTTTCTCTCTCTATTTGGTTGTGATGCAATCAGAGACGACCAGAATTTTAAGTAGTGAAACAAGTTTTCAAGAAGTTAAAATTGCAAGTCCAATCCAAAGGGTATGTGGCTTTGGAATTAAATTATTATTATTATTTAAATATTTTAAAATACCTAATTTGGTGTGGGGGGTTGTATTTTGCTTTTAACTTACACATAGTCAAGTTTCACAGCCCCCACTCCCTCAAAAAAGAGAGAGAGAGAGAAAAAAAAAGAGATTGTAATGTGCTCCTGCAGTTTATTCTGTGAATGCTTTCTCCTGGCTCCACTTGTGTTTCAGGAAGGAATGATGCATGTTTAGCAAATGGAGGCCTTCTGTGGGACATCCAGGTCTCCAAAGAGCTCTGACGGTACTGGACCTGTCATCTCAGTTTTTCGTTGAACAAACTTCTCCTGTCCTTGCGTTCATGCACGGCTGTGCATATGTCAAACAATTTCACTTCACTTAATTCGCTACAGATTGTGCTGTGAGCACCTGGTCCAGTTTTCCTCTGACTTCGCTGCATGATTTGGAGCAAACTGTAAAATCCTTTTTTTTTTTTTTTTTTTTTCTTTTTGCAGTAATAGTATTCCTAGAGAGTTGTGAACTCAGAATTGCCGCAAGCAGTGAATTGGATACCTGACAAATGGCCAGTGTGCAGGGTCACCGATCCTTGCTCTGACAAGGCTTCAGGGTGCTGACATTTGTGTTTGCTTCCTTACCTGGGGATAATTCTTACTCGGGGGCAGTTTTGGAGGGAGCAGCTGTGTAATACCTAGTTCTAGTATTTTGCAAAGTCTCAGAGAGGTCTTCTGGAAGAGCTGGAAGCCAGCAAAGCGGGCTGTTCCCAGTTTGCATTTCTTGCCTGTTGGTCATGAAAAGAGCGATGCCAGAGCCTTGTCAGGAAGGTTCCCAAGGCTTGAAACCAGAGGCATCTGCTGGGGTTATGAACTGCTTAGCAGCCTGGCTTGGTGGCGGGGGGTGCTGTAAATTGATCGGCTCTGTCTTTACCTATACATTTTGCAGCTGTTGTGGGGAACACTTTATTTGCTGCACAGCTGCGGGGGTGAGAGTGGCAGATAAGTCAACTGGAAGAGATGGATGTGTGGTCACATAGGCAGAGGACAAGAAAGCGTGGGTTTGTTTGGGCTCTTCTGGATGTGCCTTCCTGCAAGAGGGCTGTGGGGATTTCTGTGGGGATGGGGACGTCTTTTCTTCATCTACCGCACCCTGAAACACAGTACGAAGTGAATGAGGAAGCCTAAAGAAAGCATGTTTGTGCTCATTTTGTATTCCTTTCCAATGGTGTGTTTCAGTGGCACGTGTTCTGCTGGATGAAGTCATAAATTATGAAAAAAAAAAAAAAAAGTCCTAGACTATGAGATGGCCTGGCCTGAACACTGCAGCCAGCGCTGGGCTCCTTTGCTGAAAGCCTGGCCCGGGATCATCAAAAACTGAGTACACCACATTGCTGACATGCATGCCAAAGGGCAGGATGGCTCTGCTGCCTCTTCCTCCTCCTCCTCCTGTGTCAGCTGTGTCCCCAGCTGCTTGTGAGCATGCAGAGCTGGAGCTGACCCATTCATCTTCCCTTTTTCCTTCCCCTGTGTCAGAGTTTGACACCAGGACAGGCAGCACCAGCTGCCAAGAGCCCCCTCCCTGCCTCCCGTCACCCCCTCCTTGTTGTTTCAGAGAAGGGTAGTCTCAGCCTTTCTAGATAACGCATACACTTTCATCCTTCCTCCAAGTCTCAGGTCACACAATCTGGTGTTATTAAAAGTCTCTGAGCCTCCAACACACGAGGTGAAAATACCCTAGATCAGACGCTGAAGGAGAAGAGCAAGCGCTGCTTTTCTGTGCCATTTTCTGAGCATTTCAAGATGGGTTGGACTTCTGTTAATTTAGAGGAATGCCCTTAAAGCCAAGGAGCAGGTGTTCCACCTCACTGGGGCCAGTAGAGCCATCACAGGAGCTCTCTTGTTTTTCTCATTAGCTTGGTGACAATGTGGTAACATGCTGATAGTTCGTAATATTTTTATAAAAGTAGGCATTTGTGAAATATCAGGCCACACGAGCTTCTTCTACTAGTAGGGTGGGCTACCCACAATCTCTAACTCAAGTCACTGCTCTTGCCTTCAACACCTAGGATTTCATAAGCTTGTTGAGGCCAAAGAGTAGATCAAACCTTTGGATTATGCCTACAAGTGATCTGAATTTTTTAACAATTCAATGATTCTGGGTCTCTGGGTTGTGTTTTCTCACCAATCTTAATGGTGATGCTTCTTAAACTGTTTCACTTCCAGCCTAGCACAGCATCTTTTCACCAGGTCATCTTAGGTGACCCAGTTGTGCTTGGGTTTGGTCCAGTTCTTCTCAAATGCCCAGCTTCTTCCTTTCCCTCACACCCCCAAGGTTATTTAGTAGTTTGGTGGCAAGATGCGTCTTCAGAAGGCTCTCCCAGGAGACACTGTAAGCTCTGTTTGTGCTGCTCATGGGCTTAGGCTCTAATATGTTCCCATAAGATCTGGTAGATGAGGCCACGCAACAACAGAAGAGGCAGGCTACAACGAAAGGAAAAGGCTGATGTCCCATCACCACTATCATATAGGCATGGCCCTGCAGACGTCCCTTTGGGAACCTCCAGCAACGTGGCCATTTCATTCTTGGGTTTTTCCTCATCTAAATTGTCCAAAAGAGAGATTTCAAAAGAGAGAGCCTGAAGCGTGCATAGCCCCAGTGTCTGGCTTTGTCCCTTTGACCTCTTAGGGCCCCTCTTAGCCCTGTTTCCTATTTTCAGATTACTAAAAGCTGGGCTGAAAACTGAACCTCACCCTTAATTCTTTTTCCAGTTTGAAGCTAGCAAGATAAGTAAGTGTTGTTTTACATAAAAACTAAGCCTTAGCAAAGTGGACAGATTTATTGAATTACCTCATAGCAAAATGAGTGTGTTTCATTGTCACATAATTTTTTCTTTTTACTCCAGTGAGATTTTTTTTCTTTTTTTTAAATCTATTGATGCCATGGTGAAAATACTGCATTGGCTAAGAAATAGAGAGAGGGCACCACATACTGACCGCTGTAATAACGTACACCAGTAAATATTGTGCAAGAGCTCAGGGATCCTAATTTCCGAATGTAAAATATATTAGAAGTTAAGCTGTTGCAAAAGCGCACAAAAGACTTTTCTGAACCTTCATAAATTCATATGCTTTAAATTAGAAATAAAATAGTCTTTTTTTCATTAATGGTGAAAATGATAGGTCTTAGTGGTGCCTAATATTCAGTTCATTGCAAATAGTACCAAATTTCTACGTATTCACCGCATATATTTTATTGCTGTAATTTGTGGTTCTCCCAAGCAGAATAATATTTTTACTTCACCGAATATACCAGCGCAAGTTAAAGGTCTCAGATGTATTCCTTTAAAGTGACAGTTCCATTCCAGCTAGGTCCCTGCTTTATATCAGCGCTTATTCATTAAAAAACGACGTATAAAATGCAATGTCATCCTTCTCAGTCCTCGGCTCGTACGGTAGGGACCCAAATCCTGAAACACAGAGAGTGCTTTTCTTTCCTGCATGGGCTCGGGGCACGCCTTTGGTGCGAGCTGCCCGCCGCTAACGCGTTTACCTGCGTGCTTCGTTAAGTCAACACATCCCAACGCCAACCTGCCCCAGCTCCGCCTGTGTGGCAGCCGCCGCCGGTGGCAGCCTGGCTGGTGCAGCCTCCCCCAGAGCACCGTGGGGACCCCCGCCAGCCCCTGGCTCCGTTTCTGCTCCTTCGTCAGCTCGGCAAGTATGCGAGGGCTTTCTGCGCGCTCCTGCAGCCAGTGATTAATGAGTTCTTGGCGCGGCGAGGAGACAAGCGGAACAGAGGTAAGAAAGATGCTGCTGCACAGCGGAGAAGAGGGAGTTTTGCTCAGCTGGGGTTGGAGGACGCCCCGAAGTTTAGTGGAGGAGCTGCTCTGAAGCGGCACGTTTGGTGTTGCCTAAATCTGCATCCCTCAAGGAGGCGGTTGTGCCCTTGCACGTATGCAGGCATGCCCGCAGCCTCTCCCATCTCCCCAGCACATCTGGAGCAGGACGTGGGGAAAACCACGGGAGCCTGGCCTTTCACCTTCAGCAGGACACGATCTCCTCTAAAAAAACCTGCATCTCAGCATAGGTTTTGTTGCTGAGAGCTGGAGGAAAGCAGAAGATGAAATGAAGGCTCCTAAGCAGCAATACTCGCCTTGGTGATGTATAGCTGGATGTGGGTGTCAGACTATTGCTGCTCCAGTGATTGTTTCTTCAGAGCATTTTGGGAGCGTGCCTTGAAGCCTAATCTGTGCCAGTACCTAAATGAGTGTATGTGCATTTGACATGGTTGGCGAATTATTTCAATCTTAAAATATTGCAAATCACTCCTGTGCATATGTGTAACTTGGGTTCATTACTTACGCCTGAAAATGCTAAAAGTTATGCCCTGATTTTTTCCCAATTCTTCTTCTTTTTCTTTTTTTTTTTTTTAAATGGTGCATGTTGTTAACATTTGCCGCGCAGCTTGTAAAACCTTGTTCCAAAGCACCAGTTCCGACGCCTCCTTTCTCTGCTCTTCACTGGCTCTCCGTAGCAGTTGCGGTAAAATCCCACCTCTCCAGCTACTTCGTAGGTGTTCCCCGATTCAGAGAGGAGAAAACAAACGCGTTGGTTTATTGCCCGGTTTTGTGGAAAGACTTTTCTTGTTTTGATGGGCATTTTACTCCAGCATCCAGTTGGAGACACTTAAGAATAAGCACTATTGAGAGAGGCAGCTGATGCAAAATCCGTCCTCACGGTTTTCTCAACAGCTGAAACGAAGTGGTGTTTTACCTACCAAGCATTATTAAAGGAAACTCAGCCATAGCAGCCGGTGTCAGCAATATGCCTCGCAATCAAACAAGAAATATGGTAGATACTCAAAGACATGAGATAACTGCCAAGGCTTATTGCAGAGCAAAGAGCTTTTCAAAAAATGTTTTCTCTGAAGAGCATCAGATTTCACTCACTTCTCACAGCACAGACATGCCTTGGCAATCATGATTAGCCTCATTTGGGCCTGTGGAATCCATTATTTTATAGCTAGTCTTGGAACTGGCAGTATGACAAACAGTTTATTCCTCTTTGGAGAGAAATCTGACCAAAAGACACAGAGCTTCAATTCAGCACTCCCCCACCTAGGATGTTTTCCCTTCCCGTTTATGGCTTAAGGCAAGGTACCTAACGTTTGCCTTGATGGCTCTGTCAGGCTTTCAACATCCCAAATTTATCTCACGCCTGGACGAGGACAAATCTTTAATGAATATCAGGCTTTTGTTCCTTTTTTTAAAAGTCAGACAAGGAGGGTTTGCAATTAATCTGGCAAAGAAGATATAAATAGCTATGCAAATAATAATTATCTGAATTAGCTACATCTGCCCTGTTGCCAAGTGATCTTTCAGTGCTTTTAACATCGCAGGAGAAGGAAGGACTGGGGTGGTTTTCTGGCCCTGTTCACCCAGCCCAGTTACAGGTGGACTGAATGACCAAGACCAGTAAGACCTAGACTCCAACTTGCTTATGAGAGCTTCCAAGGGTTAGATTGGCTGTACCAAGCAAAATTATTTCTGAAAAAGCTCTTTGTGGGGTTTTAAACCATTTTTTGTTGCCTGTGCCCCATTTCTGAGTTCTCCTGGGCTGAGTGGGCAACAAGGACAATGAGGTGCACCGTGGGTTGTTGTCCTGGAAAGCTGCATTCAGCAGTTCTGGAGGACAAAACCCTGCTGCCAGCATTTCTTGATCCACCTCCACATGTGCAGAAGCCTTTCCCGATGGCAGGGAGCAGCTCGGTGCTCATTTTGTGCCCAGACTTTTTTCAGAGGGACACTAAACATTCTTGGAAAACGCGTGGCTATCTATTTTTTTTTTTTTAACCTGGAGCTGAAAGTAACGCACAGCAATGCCTCTCTCTTTTAGAAAGCAGCTCACAGCCCAAATGAGGTTTAATTCAAGCCTTCATCTCAGGGCCCAGATCTCCACCTCTTGCTCTTCAGAGCCTCAGGGCTGTGTTGCAGAAGGCTGCTGGGTGCTCGGCGTAAGACTTGCCATTGACAGCAGCAGCCAGCTGCCGAAAAAGCCCTGCGGACACTCAGCCCTGCAGTGCTTACATCCCCTTCTGGATCCGGGCTTTCTTTTTTCTTTTTCCTTTTTTATTTTATTTTTTTATTATGGGAGAATGATGTCCAGGTGGCTGATTCTGCTGCAATTTAATAGCAGCTCACTCATCTGCTGTCATGCTGGAAACAATATGAGGCCAACTGCCAATGGAAGTTTGGCTGAGTGACTTGTGGCTGTAATTGAATTTCACACAGTATTTGTACGAGCCTTTTTTTTTTTTTCTCTCTCACACCAACCTCATCTTGCTGCTGCTTTTTAATTGCTGAATTTCAAAAGCAAACTGCAGCGGGACAACGACTTGGGATTGTTGCAGTAAATTAAGAAGTTGCTGCTTGTTTTTTTATGTCATGTAGAGGTAACAGAAGGATGCGTGACAGCCATAGGGTCACACTAGAAGTCTGTTTGGCTTGTTTATCTGTCCCTGATGATGAGCAGTGGCCAATGCTCGTGGCACTTCTCAAACCTGGGAAAAGTGGTGGCCGTGGTCATACCTAGGCAATGGAGCAGCCCTGCCCCGTTTTGCCTGGTTATGTCGCTTCTTCAGACAGAGCAGAGAAAATTAAATGATTCACCTCTGACAAACACAGTGAGTAGCATAAGCAACCTTTTTGTCTCCTGAATGCCTTATCAAGGATGAATTGGGTTTTCAGGCTTCTTTATCTCTAGGATGGCACTCTAACCATAAAATCTCACCACAGAAGAGATTTATACACATTAAAAAATCAGATACTTCTTCTGAAGATGAACTATGAATATAACAATACCTGCTACTTTTTTCTTTTTTAATATATTTTTATTCAGTGTAGTATATTTCAGGGCTCATTATACCTTAAGTGAATTATCTTTACTTGAGCAAAAAATATTTACCTCTTGGATAATACATTTAGAAGCACAGCACAATCACATTCAGCATCTGCTGAAGCTGATGAAGTGGCTGCCTCTTCAGGGGAGCCAGTCACTGTGACTGCCACCTAGAATAATAACAAGAGGAGAGAGTCAAAGGAAGAATAGAAATCATTCAGAGAATTTCAGGAAAGCTGAATGTTGCAAAACAGTTGAGAACTGTCTCACTGATTTCTGCTCTGCCAAAGGACATAGGCTCTTGCAGGGCTGGGCACGTAGCAGGGGTTTTACTGTTTAACCCCAAAACTCAGAACCCAGAAGTTTCATTGGCTTCCTGCAAGACCGATGCTTGTTTTTTTTTTCTTTTTTCTTTCCCCTTAACAAAATATTTAAAGGCATAACTTTTTGTGTGTTTTGGTACCTAAAATGAGGAAATGAAGTCATAATATTTAAGCTCCTAGAAAATGGCCTCGAGGGGACAGTGCCATGGAAAAGCATTTGTTATTTCTTGGGTTTTGGGGAGAGTCCACGTGAGGGCTAGGGCCCCCGATGCCTGTCATTCATTATACAAATCTCTAGCAAAAAGATGGCTTCTACCCAAAAAGTCCAAAATTTGATCTATAATGCACAAAACAATTTTGTAGGAAGCTATAACTTTTTTTTTTTTCATCTGGCAGAAACCTCTGGTGGACAAGAGTTAATGTACATTAGTGGTTTCCTGGGTCCTGATGACTGTAAGTTATGCTGACGTGTGTTTTAACATTAATAATCCTTAGTATTATTTTAGCGAACATCTATTAAATTTAGTTATTATGTATTAAAAAGCAGACTGAAAGCACTGACATTTCAAGCAAGCCCAAATTAATGGTTTGAAAGGTTTCACAAATTTATCAGACGAATAAAAATCTAAAAAAAAAACAAATCCATTTATGAAAACTGACAGCTTTGATTTCTGCAAATCCATAGATACCATATTTAAGGATCTCATTTAGGTTGTGGCTTGTGAAAGCGTTTATGGATTATCGACGTTTCTAATCTCTGTAACTTCACAGTGAAATTAATTAGGAAGCGATAATTTTGGGAAGGCGTTATATGCGGCCCCTGTAACACAAGGTACTTACAGAGCACCTTTGTTTATGGATGCCTGGGTATTATATGAAAAATATAACGTGGAAATGGAGCAAATATTCATCCCTTTTATTAAATAAAGGATTAGCACTTTACTTGCTGTGAAATGCAAGCACTTCTGCTGTGCAGTAAGTCATGATTGCCCAGCTTTCTCCTGGAGAAACCATGGCTGCTCATGGCTTGGATGGCTGGACTGTTTTCTGGGTAAAAAAACTGGGTGGCCAGGCCCAAAGGGTCATTGACAGTAGAGTTAAATCCATTTGGTAATGGTCACAGGCGGTGTTCCCTAGGGTTCAGCGTTGGGGCAAGGGGAAGAGCAGCTGGAAAAAGTTTGAACCTGAGCTCGCAGAACAGTTTTGGTCGGGAGGAGAAAGGCAGGAGGGAGGCTCAAAGCTGTGTGGGGTTCTTTCATAACAGGAGTTGGCAGCTGCGAGAAGGTTAATTAACAGCAATAATTGATAAGAATAATCTATTCATTCCTCTGGTTGGAGACGGGAAGTCTGTGTGCTTTACATTCAAGTGTCGAGTTGCTCCTGGGCTGCTAAGGCAGGTAACGTTAATGGGGCCTGTGCCCCCAGGGGAGATCCCCCAGGTAAAGCAGTGGCAGGGCACAAAGCACAATCTGTTACGGATTTATTTACTGTACCTCGCTAAAGGAACCTGACATTGTTCTTGCTCTGAAAGGTAAGGGAAATGATTTCTAGTAAACCTGTCATGTTGAGGGCAAAGTAAAAAAAGTGGTAAAACGGAATCAGGTGGCAAAAATGGGAAGGTGGCAACCGTACATACCGTATTTGCAAAATAGTCTCAGAAATCCTAATTCCTCCATTCTCTCTGATTGCTCCTGAGCCTACACCCAAGTGAGCTTCTCTGGCTGCACGCTGCAACTTTTCACAGGAAAAGCTCATAAAATTAAGTGCTTCTCGGGGGCAAACAGGGCAGGAGCTAAGGGGGCAGCTTGGTGAGGAGGGAGGTTTGTGTCTTCCGTAGCAGGAACAGTTGTACTGAAGGGACAGAGAGCAAAGACCAGCCTGCTACACACCGTATTGCTGTTGCTTTTCCTTTCCCCAAAGTCCAAATGTGGGCCAGCCTCCTGCTGGTTGCAGCTAGCTGCAGTGCCTGTGACTGGTTTTGCTCGTTATTAGGGTGTTGAGGGTGCAGCAGCCACCCAGCTGTGCTGCAGTGGGACCCCAGGCTTTCATATCAGGGTGAGAGAAATGGTCCAACGTGCTTTGTTTTGCATGTGTGCTGCAGGGAGTGAGCGCCGAGCTTGGCTATGTGGTCTCCTTTGTCATTTTAATTACGTGTCAGGAGAGCAGAACAAAACAGGGGCTGGTACTTGCGCAGTGTTTTGAACTCGAGGTTGCCAAAACAGCTTGTGTCATATCGATGCTGAGCTATCTATCTCTCTGACTGTTCTGGCAATCCAGATGTTGTGGTTTGTGTGTTGTTAAGCGCAAAATAATAAATAGTAACATATTTCCACTCTCTGGGTTTAGAGAGGTGTTTACTTTAGATCTGCTGCACCAGGGAACTGGCGAGAGGATGATGACCCTCCTGCAAGGTGCACACCCCAGTTGTGTTGCCTATGGTCTGTTGGCTGATGTATTCCCTTGGGAACCTCAACCACTTGTATAAATCATAGGGATTGGGAAAAGAAACCCCTCAGGAGCTTGTGTGCCCTCTTACTATTAGCATCACCGGAAGGACATCCTACCCAGCAGCAGATTTTCTTGTAGCCTGGAGTTTCTTTAGGACTGACTGCTGGGTCCTCTCATCAGTGACCCGCCACGCTGAACCCGTGCTGTGAGTCTGATGCTGGTACCATTTGTATATTGCCTAATTGTCCAGACTTCCCAGTGTGGTAGCTAAAAGGGAATTTATTGACGAGTGCTTTGGTGGACTGAATTTTGAACAAGTCTCTTGTTTTGGTATAGAAACACCAAGAATCCTGCGCCCGGATGCGTCTTCAAAAAGGAAGAGCATCTTCGTCTCTGAACAACTTCTCCCTGGGCATGCTTTGGGGTACTGTGCTAGGTTTGCAGGTTCCCAAACCTATTTCTGCTTGACCCACTGAAAGGTGTGTGCGTGCCGGGGAGAGCCATGTAAATTGGGAGAGCTGTCTCTGGGTGCTGTAGGGAAGCCCTCAAGTCAAAGGCTGAGAGAGTTGTGGCTGTTCTGCTGTTGGTCCAAGGAGCTGGTTGGTGGGGGCAAGAGAACAGCAGTTAGCCACATCTGGCACGGAGCACCCTCAGAATAGCTGCAATGCTGCGTCTTACACCACTAAGGTCAGCCTCAAAAAACTGTTTTAGAAGTCCTTCAATTTCATCTTTAATTATGTGCTTAATGCTGAGTCTCTGCATATTAAGTTTGACCTGGGAAGGACAGCAACAGGGATTGGATTTCGCTTACTCTGCTGTTACACATCTGTCCTGAAGAAAACAGCTGGCAGAGTACAGGGCACAACTTTTTGTTTACTTTTGCAGTTGCATTTAACATCCCCCCCTGCTCGGCTCATTTTTTTTTTTTCCAGGAGTTTTGTGCTCACGTTGTGGGTTTGAAGTAGTGCCAGGGAGCGAGAGCTCTCTGCAGGACCCTCCTGATGCCGCAGTGTGCTCGTGCCTTGTAGAGTTGAGTGCAGCTCAACGTGGTGGTAAGAAAATGAGCAGTTAACGTTGCTCGAGTGTTAATTGTGCCGGAAATTAAGAGCGTGTTTTCAGAGCCTCTCCCCGGCAGCACGACGAGTATTTAATTAATTTGTTTGTGTGATTTTCTCTGAATGGGTGGCAGGGAATCTGCCTGATTGCTCGGCTCTGGGCTCAGCAGGGGCAGGCTGCAGCGGCTGACAGTGACACGTTGGGCTTGGTTTCTCTCCCATCTGAAGAAATGGGTGAAAACCAGGGTGCGTGGAAAGTCTTGTAACCACCCCCAGCCTCACCAAGGGGTTCTTGATTTCCTTCCAGCCTCCCATGCTGTGGAAGCCAAAGGCACTGGCCTGCAAGCAGCATAGGAAATCAAGGTGAAATACCCGTGCTCTGTTCAAATGAATGCGCCGTCAGTAGTAGAAGCAGAAGGTCTCACTGAAAGAGAAATAACTACGTGTACACATTTTTTTCTTAGATCCCTGTAGGGGAAGATGAGGTGCCTCCTGTGCTTTTAAATGCTACAAACGGGCAATTCCAACATATTTTGGCATTGCAGAGGTGTAAAATGGACTGTAATCGGACAAAATTCAAAAAATTCTGTCAGTGCTGTGTACAAACAGGTTTGCAGTGGTATTTTTGCATAAATGAGGTGATAATCAGACCCTAATTCAACCCTTCCTTTGGATATAATGCAATGAGGTAAGCCCTCCAAGCCTTCCTTGCAACCTTATTGAATAACAGAACGTTGTCCCAGGTAGAAGCAGAGGAATTAGAGACATTTAAAAACATTAAGTCTTAAATCAGAAAGTGTGTATCTGGGATGCATACAAGGCAAAGCACCAAAAGCACCGTGCAGGAGCTCACCAAAACGTGCAGCGTGTCTGGGATTGTAACAGGAGTGGCTGTGGCACTGAGCACTGACAACACACCCAAGCTCTTCAGGATAAGGGTGATCAGTGCTTCAGGTCACCCAGCTGGTCGTGAATGTATTATCTCCCACAGAAGCTTCACTTTAGGATATTGCTCGGTTGTTGGAGTGTGTTACCAAAGCTTTTGCTCATTGTGAAACATAAATTACAGCCATCTACGCTGCCAGAGGTACAGTGTCCCATTAGGCCAGAAGAATTGGTGTTGGGTGAAGGCATATATTTGGACGGCTGTCACTACTTTCTTGCTTTTGCAAGGGATATTTAGTGTTTTTATTAATACCTTATTAACTGCGCCCAGCCACAGCCTGGGACAGGACGATTTGCAATTGCTTTGTGAGTTGCTCCAGTCACTGGGTCTGGCGCCTTTTAGCTCTGCTGGCTTTTCCCTTGCAAAATCAGGTACTTGCACTGAAACGTGTTGTCTCTGCTCACAAGAGCCCTGACAGCCACATGGGGAAAACATTTACCTTTAACCTCAACCTGTTACAAGGTAGAGAACAGCCTGAATCAAAGCCCAGGTAAAAAAAGACTGCTTAAGCTTGGAAAAATGTTCGTTTGGGGAGCTTCTGTTATACAGCTGGCTCTGGACACGCGCCTCTGCACATGGTGAAGTGCAGATCCACATGTCTAGCCAATGCATTTGCAGCCTTATCCTGAAATTATTGAGCCTGTTGATCTTCCATTTAGCCTGCAGTTTCCCATCCAAACGAACGAGACTTTGAAATGCGGAGGGTTTGCAATCCCAGCACTGGAGGACAGTCATTTGGCAAGTGTCTCAGTCTGGAAGGGGCCAGAGCGAGCTCTGCACAAGCGAAAACAAAGCACGTGTGCATACCTTTGCATTCCTGTCTCGCTTCTCTGAACAGAGATCTCTCAGCTGTCAAAACCGTACTGCTTTACTGGCAAGTTCTCACTTCTCCTTCGGTGATATTTTATGGGGCCTGTCTTCCCCCATAGCTTCAGGGATGGGGCCCTACAGAACCAGCACACCCGAGGAAGGGGAGTGCAGAAGCTGTTTGGGGGCCTCACCGTGCCATGTGCTTGGTTTTCTTTTCAGAAAAGCGCTGACACACACAACACACCACCACTGGTAAACGCAGGAGCGATATCCCGACATTTCAGTGTATTGCCATGAGGTTTTCTGTGTACCACTTGAAGGAGAGGCAGGTGCACGGAAAACAGCGCTGCTCCTTTGTTAGGCTTGTGCATCGTTTTCCAGGTTCTACCCTCCTCTAAAGAAATAGCTTTTTTTTTCCAGAGATTTGGCCATTTGGCTTGTTTGGCTGCCCAACGCAGCCTCGTGATGCTGTGCACTGCTGCCTTGGCATGGCTCATGACACAGGGATCCAAGCAGAGCACCAGCTTTTTGCTGACCCTCTGGCAGCATCCTGCCCTGCAGACAGCCAAGGATGGGGCAAAGACATGCAGGACCCTCATCCCCCTGGGATGCACACAGCTGCAGCCAGAAGAAGGGGTTGGTGCCACAACCACAGGGGGCTTCCAGATGACAGCCCCCAGAGCCTCTCACAGGAGGCTGTGAGATACAGAAAGTGAGCATTTAGAGATTAGTAAGTGCACTGCTTATATTTATTCTGGCTGCAAGGGGCTGTGTCCAAAGGGACACAGCCTCTTCTGCAGCATTATTATGCGTGGTGAATAATTCACAGGAAAAACATTCTGCAAGATGTGGGGTTGGGCTTTTTAAAGAGCGCTTAGATATTTTTAACTTGTTATCATTATCAGTCTTCGTACTCTTACTGACAATCATGTAAGTATTACAATATTTAAAATGTGTGTGCTTTTTTTATTATTTTTATTTTTTCCCAAGTCCTCCTGAGCTTGCTTCTCTGAGACATGGGACAATATTCTGCAAACATCTACCAATGGGCTTCATTTGACTCTCATAAGTTCTCTGTTAGTGTCATAAGGGAATATTCTTCTGCTTAATAAAGTAGGCATCTCTATCTTACAGGTTTTTGGCTAAATATATGAGGATGTGTATTTTATAATGTTTCTCCTTGGACGAGTTCATTCTATACATAAATCTGGATCACTTGTATTTCAGAGTATGGGTATTTCATTTTGTTCTGTGAACCTAGTCCAAGGCTGCTGACAAGGTATCTCAGAAAGTTCAGGGGGTTTGGTATGTCCCAAGTATTGTTTTTTTTTTCCTCTTAAAATATTTGTAAAGTTAAAATATGCCTGTATTTTGATCAGCTTATCTGCATATTATTCAGTGTATATGGGCGGAAGGGCTTTAAATATATATATATATATATTTAAAATGTTCACATAATGTAGTAGTATCTAAAGTAAATTATTAAATCTTCCTTTTCATATGAAAGAGGTAAAGAAAAGTACCTGGCCAATACAGTACCATTAATCTATTCTCTTTTCTCCTTTCTCTCTTTACTTCTCTCTCTACAATAGAAGTGGAACAAAAAGGTAATTAAATACCTTTCAAATTATATATATATATTACTTATGTATAGGCTAAGTTATTTAACAGTTTAACGTTTTAGTTGAAATACTCTGTCATTAATTCTCACTACTTTTTTGTTAAAGTTTATTTAGTCTCTCTGCTGCTCAACTTCACGAGATAACTCATTTTTGCTGAAAAGTTTTACCAGTGCCACTTCCTTTCATTAAATTTCTATTCAAAGGTTTAGATAATTCCCTTTTCTCCTGCCCCGAAGAATTCGGAAAGCACGCGTACATATGTATGTGCATAAGTATATCTAATTACGTTGCAAAAGCCTTTCAGAAATGGCACCCCTGTACCAGCTCCTTGGGGTGGTTACCAAGACTCCAGTAGAGCAATACGCTTTTACACCAGCTGCTAAATCTGATTTTCCTCCTGTTTCGCTCTCCAGCGGATATTACCAATTTCTGAAGTTTCAGAAATAATTGGTTAAACTCCAAGCAGGGAGTACAGATGTGGGATCCCATCTGCTGGCCCTGTGCTACCCTAATCCCGCGGTGGGATGGCTCCTCGTGGCTCCCCGCTGCCTATCTCATCGTGGTGGTTATTCAAGCTCACGAAGATCAGCATGACAACCGACCAACAAATATTCTCCCCCTGAAGCACGTGCAGCCCCTCTGGGTCGGAAGGGTGCTGACGTGGATGGTGAGGGCCAAGCAAACCTGTTTTGCCCCGCACCATCCCTCACACCCCGCTGTTGCCTCCCCATGCAGCCGGTTGGGCTGTTGGCCTTTCCATGAGTCCAACATCAGCCCAGAGCTTCCTCCCATGCCTCGGCCACGAGCCAGTCCCCCTCATCCACCCCCGAAGTCTGAGCAGCAAAGCACCCTGGTTAGTCCAACTGCTCCTCTGTGCTCCTCTCATGTAACAATAGCAGGTATATGTTCTTAAGTTTGAATCACTACTATATTTAACAGGACATTTTTTAACTGATTAAAATCTAGACCTTGGGTTCCTCTCCAGTGAACTTGATGCTTTTCCTTCTTTCCTTTCTTTCTTTGTTCCTTCGTTCCTTCTTTTCTTCCTCCCTTCCTTTCTTCCCTCCTTCCTTCCTTTCTTCCTTCCTTTCTGCTTTCTTTCCTTTTCTTTTCCTTTCAGCATTCATACATCATTCATTTTCAATTGTGTGGACTGCATGTTTTGTGTGTCCTGTAGCGGCTTCCAAAACCTCATTCCTAGTTACACTACTGGGCTGTAGTTGGGTATTCCCTTCCACTCCCTTTGCTTTAAATGCTCTTCTGAGTTGCTAAGGGATTCGCCTCTGCTTTGCTATTGGTACCCGTTAAATATTTAATATCACTTGGGCTATAAGGATGGGACTTTCTTTCTTTTATTTCCATTTCTAGGCCACTCTTCAGTGGGCTGTTCAAAATAACTATGTGGAACAATTCCCCGGGAGTTTACTCCTTCACCTAGTAGGTACAGATTCACTGCAGAATGTAATCTGGAAATACAAACCCAGAAATCCTTTGGGGGCACACACTCATTTCAGAGTTTACAAAGGCGAGCGGTCCAAGTAAGTACACCTGTAAAAATAGATTTGAAAAGCAATAAGAAAATGAGCCGAAGTTGATAGAAAAAGCAGAAAAACAATCCATTTGGTGGAGCAAGTCTTGTTCTAGAGACTTGGCCGCTGGAAAGGCTGGTCTCCAGTTACAAGTCGTTGCTTGTGGGTTTCCTCTGATCTCGAGTGTCCTCTACTGCAGACCAAAAGGCTGTTTCAGTGTTTGGGCCAAGCACCCCCGGACTGTCACTAACTTTGTTTTTTTTTGTTTGAAATTCTTTTCCTCTCCAACAGTTTTTCTTTGCCCTGGACTGCTAAAAGGAGTATACCAGAGCGAGCACTTATTCGAATCTGACCACCAGTCCGGTGCCTGGTGCAAAGACCCTCTGCAGGCATCTGACAAGATCTACTACATGCCCTGGACGCCGTACCGAACGGACACGCTGACGGAGTACTCCTCCAAGGACGACTTCATCGCCGGGAGGCCAACCACAACCTACAAACTCCCACACCGCGTGGATGGCACGGGATTTGTGGTGTACGATGGGGCTTTGTTCTTCAACAAGGAGCGAACCCGAAACATAGTCAAGTTTGACTTGCGGACAAGAATAAAAAGCGGGGAGGCGATCATAGCTAACGCAAATTACCACGACACCTCTCCCTACCGCTGGGGAGGCAAGTCTGATATAGACCTGGCTGTGGATGAGAACGGGCTGTGGGTAATCTATGCAACAGAACAAAATAATGGCAAAATAGTCATTAGCCAGTTAAACCCTTACACGTTAAGGATAGAAGGGACATGGGATACTGCCTATGACAAGAGGTCAGCTTCTAACGCCTTCATGATCTGTGGGATTTTATATGTGGTGAAGTCTGTGTATGAAGATGACGACAATGAAGCCACGGGGAATAAAATAGACTACATATATAACACTGACCAAAGCAAGGATAGCATGGTGGATGTGCCCTTTCCAAACTCCTATCAGTACATTGCTGCTGTGGATTATAATCCCCGGGACAACCTCCTGTATGTATGGAACAACTATCATGTAGTGAAGTATTCCTTGGATTTTGGCCCACTGGACAGCAGAGCAGGTAAGGGTTTCGATATTGAACCAAAATATAAACTGGGTTTTCTATTTGTCCACACAAATAAGGTGTCAAATTGAAATATGCTTCTGTGTTAATGGTCTGCCTGTGTTTGTAAATTTAGCCCCACCACAAGACCTACGATGGATATTCAGTCGTTAATACACACAGAATATATTTTTAATGTCTTAGCTTGAAACAAAATAGAGAAAGGAGTGTGCTACCCATAGCTAACCCAAAACAGTCTCCAAACGTCCGTGTTCTTTCTCACATCACAGGAATAGTAACACTATTTTCTTCTTAATTGAATTTTGCTCCGTACATAAGATCATCATCCCTTCTGCAGGAATTTTGGCAAAATGAAGCATGGAAGATGCTGTCACTGCAAACAGTGTGGGGCAAATTGCCAGCCAGTTTAAATGAGTTAGCTCCATTAAGCTGGGGGAGTCCGGGCCTTTTACAGAAGCCAACAATAATTGCGTACGTGAGCGTGCACCCACAAGTGTATCTCTAGAGTCAGGAGAGGAACTGATAACAAAATCTACCAAATTATTGGTTTGTTTCTCCTTCTTTAAAGTTGCTTTTTTTTCCCCTCTGAATTTCATTCGGGTCTATGTCTTTGAATACTTTCTCTAAGATATGAACATCCAGTCCTCAGAGGATTTCCAGCTTTCTCATGTGTTTTTCATGTCATAAATTACGCTGGTAATTACTTAGTTGGGTTATAGTCACTAAAGATTACCAGTTTCATCATTTTGCAACTATCGTGGTCACAGTTGCTACTTGATTAGTATCATGACTTAGCCTAAATTGTGGTCAGACTTGTTTGGTGGTGCAAGAATTTTCAAACTGCTCAATATTTTTCAAATGATTACTGCTATACATAAACATATTTTAGTCAGAGTTATCAGGTATTTCTTGTGGTGGACTGTGTATTTAGAAATGCTGAAAAAGGAATGTGAAAGAAATATAATGTAGACAGTAAACTACTTGGTTAGTAACGTGTTTATGCCAAAAATATTGTTTTTTGATAATAAGAAATGCTAGGAAGCAGATCAGTGGATTTAAAGCTTCAGATTGCCAAAAGACAAGCAAAGAGGTTTTTGCTGCTGAACTTTTCTTTTCCTTTGTGCAGCCTGTCATCCATATTAAAAAATAAAAATAAAATAAAAATAAAAAGAGATGCTGAAAGAAACTGGCAATATGAAAATCTGGGGAGGGGTGGAACAGAAGTAGTAAAAGAGCAGTGAATTTCCAATTTTATACAAAAACGTAAGGAAGAGGAGAAGAATATCGTGAAGAGGCAAATGAACAAACCCACGTGACTGTTAAGGGAAGAGCAAGGACCCTTTCAATGTTGTTGACCTCTGCAAGATCTCAGATGAGCAAAAAATGAAGTAATACTTTTCATTCTCCCAGCTTAATGATGAGCATGTACTTTCTGAGTGGTGGAGTGAAGCAGAGCAATTTGTGAGTTATTGGTTATCCCCAAGGACTGAAAATCAGTTGCATCCCTTATATTTCACAGGGTTTCTCTCCTTTTCAGTGAATCATTTACAGGTATTACAGTAGACTCTCTACTACTCGGGTTTTCATAAGGTGACCATTTTCAGTAATAGCATCTTTAATAAAAAAGCTGTAATCAATGAAAAACTCAAATCTGCACTTTTTTTGGTGAAAAAAATAAATGCCTTCACCACATCCCATTTTCCCTACTGTGTCTAAGCTGGTGAGATGTGAGGGCAGCTGAAAATCTTGCAGAGGTATGGAAATGTGTTAAGTGTAAGGCTTTGATGTATCCTCATGTCATTCTGTTTGCCCCTTTAATTTCGCCGATGTCTGGATGAGAATTTAAAACCCAAGAGTGACTATAATGGAAAGCTGAGGTAAATGTTTGCTTTTGATCTTGGAAAGGAGAGGGTTAAGCTGATGTCAGGGAATCTGGTAAGCATTCTCGGATGTTCCTTTCCTACATTTTTGATAGCTTTGTAATGTGGGCACGAAGCTGAATTTTACATGCATTTCTCTTTTCTGAAAATTGCTGGGATTTCCTGTTTGGCAGAACTGTGTTCGTATCCCGTTACCTCACTGTTTTACGGGTTTACAGGACTTCTGAGAGGGCTGCTCTGACAGAAAGTGAAATTTTCAATTAGACAACTCGAATGGGCCACGGCACTTCAAAGTGAAGAAAAATATCTTTGCAGAGCCAGTTCAGTGCTCTATTACCCCCACAGCCTGATTAGTGGGAACATTATTTTGCTAGTCAGTGAAACAGAAGCACTGATTTTTAGTTGGATAGGTGAGCAAACACTTGCTCGACACCAATTTCTTTTGTAGAGAGGAGCTGGTAGACCAGGTCCGTGTGATTCTTTTTTTTTTTCCTGAGGTCAGGATCCAACGCAACACATTTTATGGCTAATGTGAAATTTCATCCTGCGTTGCTCCATATATAATAGTAAATATATGGCTGGATTAAACCCATCATGGCTCTTCCATCAAAGAGCAGAACAGGAGCCAATGCAATACTGGGAAAGCAGTAAAAACCTAGGACATATTTTTTAATATTCTTTTATTTATTAATTCATTTTTATAAATAGTGGACTGTGGATATTTTCTCCCTCTTTCAAAATTGCCATTGCTTCTCACTTTCTTTAGAGCAAGGTAATGTTCAAAGAGAGAATGTTTTTTGCAGTTACTATCTGTAGCTTTACAGTTTGAGTAACAAAATATGTAAACAATATCAGCTTAATTAGAAAATAAAAGAACGATTGTAAAATTGATGGGTCAAACAAATTGGTTGTTAAAAAACAATTAAGGGTGAAGTTTTAGAAACAGAGCTCTTAAAACCAAAACATTGATCATAACAAGAAAAGTGATGTATTTAGCAACCAAAATAGCCAGTAACGTATTTGAAACATATTTGAAATCTCTAGTATCATGCATTTCAAGGATATGTGAAATTAGAAAAACAGGTGCTGGAGGGTCCAGTTCACTTAGAGTTAAACATTTTTAGTCTTTTCCCAGATTGTCCAGGGAACCTGGAAGGAGGCAGAAGTCTTTTGTCTTACAGGAAAGGCAGAGATCATATCCTCTTACTCTTCACAGTGATTAAACACTTTCTGTATGTTTTAATTAAAGGTCTGTTTGTTCAAGTAGGTTTGGTGCATTTGTGAGATCTTCACTGTCATAGAGCTTTTCCAACTCGTTGATTGAAAAAATGGGCTTTTATATCTCACAGAAAATGTGTCAAAATCAGGAGTTTCCATGCTTGGCTTCTCTAGCAGCTAAAGGTACAAGGAAAGACAAAAAAAAAATACTACAATCTTAGGTGAGCTACAAAGCTGGATTCATCTGACCTAGAAACAATTCAGGGCTCTGGATTGAATTAAACTAAGTGTTATTCTTTTTCAAAAATTGAAAATGGTGCCTTTTCAGGATTTGCCCCCCTTTTTTTTTTTTCTTTTCCTTTTGAATTTTTGGATTTGGCTGGGATTATTTTCAGTTATCACAAAAGCAGTTTTGAAAGCAAATACTCCTCACTGCCTGCAAACCCTCTGAAACCATTCACTTCGAGAAGTGAACCTAAAGGCACCAAAAATCTTTGAAGCATTTTTCCTTCAGCTTTTGGCCTCTAAAATAAGTCTTTTTTTTTCTTTTTTCTTTTTTCTTTTTCTTTTTCTTTTTCTTTTTTTTTTTTTTTTTTTTTTTTGAGGGTGTTTCTCAATAAATGCTCCTGAGTTCTTTTTTCTCCTTTTTTTTTTTTTTTCTTCTCTTGGGTAGCTGATCTTGAGTTTGCTGATTTGATGAAATAGTGAGAATAGCAATGCAAATCTAGAAGTATTTTCTGTCACATGCTTCGAGATGCTTAACGCAGAAGGTGTTCGGGTCGATGTTTTTTGTACCCCACTAGATGTGCAGAGAGGTAAACCTGCCTGTACTAACAAGAATGAAAAATTCTCTACAACCTAATCAATCTTAATATTCACCAGAGTTACCCGTTTTAATCATCACCCACTTGTGATAGAGTCTGCATAAACAAACTCAGGGAAGTATCAACAAATCCTCCTCTCCAAAAAGCTGAGCGCTCCGATCCCGCGCTCCCTCACATCGCTGCATACAAACAAGTGCCTTGTGGCTCCTCCACAGCTGCCAGCCCAGCACCAAATAGCCAATATCTTCCAGTGCCAGGTGGGCCAGAGGAAAAGTTTTATCTTCTAAAGGTTTGAAAACCTGTTCTTGTCAGGGAGCTCAGGATGCCCGGGTCCTTCAGGCCAGAGGTAAAGAGCTGGGAGCCCTGTCCCGTAGCTCAGCTGTGAAGAAGCCCAGAGCCAAAGATTTTCTCCCCGTGGTCTTTTTGGGGTAGATGGCTGCTCAGTGTGGTGTAAAACACCACCAGCACCCCTTGTGCCCACCCCAGTGCTGTACCCTGCAGGGATGGGGGCGGCTGTGCCGTGACACACACGTGTCACCGAGTGCTGTGGCACAGGGTCAGCAGCTGTAGCCACAACCCTTCTCAACCCCAACCTCCCTCTGATGGCACGGAGTGATTAAGAACCTGCCCTGAGGTGGTTTTCACAGTGTGATTTGTACCAGCAACCTTTTATTAAGGCACAGCCTGTCACTGCGTGCTGGGTGTTATGAAATGGCGGAGCCTGACAGGAGGGCTTCGGTGGAGGCCAGGGGTACGTGGCCTATGTGGGCAGGGCACGACCGTGGCTTTCCAAAGCTTCAGCCCCCTCAGCAGGGCACACATAGCTCCTGTGTGTTCACTGGGCAGCTGCAGCAAGGCCTTGAGATAAAGCAGCACTGAGATAAGGATCCCTACGTGCGTGTTTGGGATCCGGGTATGGTGGCAGCCACCTGCAGTGACACTTGGTGATAGCAGAGCTCTTTGCAGGCATGTGGATGGTAGCACTGGAGCATGAGGCATTGGGGAAAGAAGTGCTGCCCTCGTTGCCTGGCCATAGCTATCTTCTGCTGGAAAAGCTCCATTTAGGCCACTAGCGATTTTCTGTGGCAGGAAAGAAAATGCAGACCTCCTACTTTTGAGGAGACATTTTGTTCTTCCCATTAAGTTATGTCCAGGAGACCCTGGAAATACAATATTGGCTATTTAATGGCTGTAAGAAGTTAATAAATAAATATGCCCTATACATAAGAAAGATAGTGACATGATATAGGACTTATAATACAGCCTCTTTGTGCTTAAGTGGCTTTCCTATATTGCATATTAACACTGTGGAGTGCCAGTCCGGTAATGAAATGTGATGCGAGCCTTCCATCCATATCCATGATATTTTAAAAACCTCAGAGGGTGCCTGTCAAACTTTTATCCTTCACGTTTGTCTTTAAATATTGCAGGATGCTCTCTTGACGTGTGATTGCAACCATTTTATTCGGTAAGGGCGATGTGTTATTTTTTTTTTTTCTTCCTAAAGCAGTTTTACAATGCAGATAAGGTGAACCCTCCGTCCTTATAATATGCTAATTAAGTGCATTTGTGTCTTGGGTAAAAGATGTGGCGGTATGGTGATGAATAAGAACTTTAAACACATATGACACCTCGTTAAAATGTAATTTTCACATCATAAATCTGAGGCCTTTACTTTGACAGCTGAGTAATGTGGATAGTGGGCAGAGGATCTTGAACGTTTCAGAGCTGTCACGTGCTAATAGGTAGCTGAGAGCGGCTTCCTGCACCGCTCGCCTTTAATGCCATACATCCTTGCCTGGGAAATGCATCAAAAGGGCTGCCGAATCTTAAACCCCACTTGTGCACAGGATATGAATTGCTATCGCTCCGAGATCCCGGTGCGATAAGACATGCTTAGCATCTCTGGAGTTGAATCCAGGCCGCATTTTAAAAGGCCAGCTGAGCCCTTCGGGTGAGCAGCTTCTCCTGGCAGACAAGGGCCGTTTTTAGGGAGCTGCTGAGTGTTTAATTGCAGCTTCTCCTGTGTTTTTATTTTCCAGTTGCTTTCCTCCCATCTAGGAGCATCCCTAGCTCTCTCCCTCCCGTTCCTCTCCGTTGCTTACAGTGACAGCTGCTGGTTGCAGAGTGCTGCTGGAGGTTTTTGGAGAGACCAGCCCTTGCTTTCAGCAACCTTTGCTAATTCGTATCATGAATCGGAGCCTTGGCTTTTATCCTTCGATATTTGCACATACATGCCTGTCCCATTTATCCTATAAATATTTCAGTCCCCTTTTTGCTATTCAAGACAGAAAGACCTGTCTAAGTTCGGAGGTGAGGAAAGCAGCACAAAGACTCTTCATCTTTTATAACAAAGCTGGCATCTCAACCTACATTTGTTGGACAGCCAGTACATGAAGCTTAGAAGGACGGGGGATATTTCACCTAACTGGGACACACTGGGATCCAGAAGTGCACAACTTGGTTGTACACTTGGTTGTGAGGTTGGACTCGATGACCTTGAGGTCTCTTCCAACCTAGAAAATTCTGTGATTCTGTGATTCTGTGAACTCATGTTTGTTCAACAGTTTGAGGCCTAATCTCTCTGTTCGTTTTTGATTATTTTTTTTTCCTCTTTACAAAGCAGTGTTAGATTACAGAATAACAAAGCCTCATACCACTGGACACTTCTCTAAAATTACTGATTTCTGCCTTTTACCAAGAAAGCTGAAGTTTGAGCTCCCTCCTCTATCTTTTAAAAAAAAAAGAAAAGAAAAGAAAACTTAAAATGCAAGATTCCTCAGCTTCAAAATACTCCCTTTGTGGAGCATTTCATAAATATTAATACTGTTTGGTTAGCACAGCGGGAGTATCTTCACTGCCTCTCCAGTACGAATAAATATGTGGTTGCTACCTTCTCCTAAGTAACAACACACTTCTCTCCGTGGGTGTGGAACGGGAGGCAGCCTTACCATGCAGAGGCAGAGAAGTCCTCTTTGGGGCACCTCTTTAAGCCACCCTCAGAAGATGTTACAGCAGAACTAATCCCGTGGGGAGCTAAACTGGGCTGCTGCTGTATCTCTTTGGAGTTGAGTTGTTCCCGTTGCAAACCATATGGGAATTTGATATAAAATCTGCACGCAAGTCACAGCTCCTGTTCCCCACAGGCTGGGACGTGTCCGTGTCCAATTCCTGGGGGCTTACAAGCTGGAGTGCTTTGGGACTGGGCTGGTGGGTAGCCAGCATGGGTTGGCAGTGAGGAAGGTCAGTGAGAAAGAAGTGATTAAGCAAAACTTGACTTTGAAGCTTCAGAACAAAAGGAGACAGGTGATTTTTGGATATGCTGCTGGAGGTAGCGGGGTGGTCACAGAGGGAAAAAAGACATTAAACGTGTGTTAAACGGCATCTTCTCAACGCATTGCCCTCTCAACTTAGATTATAATTCTGCACCTAATTCCTCATGGCTCACCCCACAGAGTGCAAACACCCTGTGCTCCCTGCAGCTCTGCTCTGGTGTGGCTGCAGACCTACTCACTTGGCTTATGACATGGGGACAAGGCTTCCTTCCTCACGTGCCAGCTTTTTTTTTTTGCTTTTTTTTTTTTTTTTTCCTATGTTTTTTTTTTCAATGAGCAGCCTTTTTCCTGCTCCCCACTGAAAATACCTCCACCATGGCTCTCCTCGCTTGTCTACCACTGATTGTGTTTGTTCTGGAAATGAATACTGTAATATTTTTAGCACCACTTATTAAGACTCGTCTCCTGAAGCCTTGTTCAGCGTTGCTAATTAACTTCTTCAGTGCCGCCAGCGCTCTGCAGTGCTGCCATGCCAGGTTTTCTTTCCTTTTTTTAGGTCAAAAAAAGCTGATGCAGATGCCCTGACGCTTTCTGCTTTAGAGTCAAAGCAAGCAGAGGATGCAAGGGATGCTTTTCAGGATGCTGGCCTTGATACTCAGGTTAAAGAGGAGTAAAAAAGCTCTTTAGGAGTAAGCCACAAGATTAGTGAACCTTTGAAGGAGGCTTTACAGAGCCTTCTCTTGACTTGAGGAAGCTGTGATTTAGCATCCCCACATCCTTCAAATGTAGCAGCAAGTAAACTTTCCAGACACCTACGGTATAACTGTAGGGATGAAAAGTACCCAAAGGATATAGGAGAAGTGGAAATGTCAGCCTAGTACTCAGAAACCCAGCTGAACTCTCGTGGTAGGGTTGGACTGATGGCTTGATCACAGGAAAATTATTGAATTTACGTTGAACATGCAAAAAGAGTTTTTGTAGTTGGTTCCTAGATCTTCATGTTTCTGGAGAAGTGGGACCAGCCGTGAAGGGCTGTGAAATGCTAGGCAGTGATGCTGTCAACACCCTGACATGGGAAGACTGGCAAAGCCTAGAAAAAAATATTTTTTTTTAGAAAAAAAAAAAGGACACATTGAAGTATACCTTCCTGAAGTGCATTTTGGCATAGTGATTATGTTAAATCAAGAGAATTGGTAATAAAAAAAGCAAGAATAAAACAGTGTTCATTTTTGGGGGGTAAGCAGTCTTCCAAGCGTGTACAGGCAAAGGTTAATACAACAAAAAAAGTTTCTGGAACAAAATCCCGAAGATTTTGGAGAGCCATTCTTTAGATAAAGCCTCCAGAGTTGGTGGGAGTCTGGATCTGGACTTCAGGAACCAGTCCTGGAAGGAATGGGCACTTTGACTTCCTAATTCGTGTCTAAATCAGCAGAAGAGGACAGTATAAATTGTAAGCTGAAACAAACAGTGACTGCCCATGTGAAGCTGAGTCACGGTATCTGCCCTGCATTTTTGTTCCGAAAAGGCTTTTTTCAAGGGTGTGCTTGTGATCAGGGGGCAAAGCAGATGATGAAGGCCTAGGTGAAAGAGACGCGTCCATTAAAACAACACAGTGATTGTTCTCTGCAATGGGATTTCTTCACTGTAATAGGATTTTTGCTTGATTAAAATGCGCTGAGAGGCAACAGGACTTAGGGTACATTTCAGTGAAACATAAAAGACAATTTAAAAGGACTGGCACTGAATAAGCAAATGTTTCTTGTTACATACCTACTCAGGTCTGTGTCCTCACAAAGTACCAGATGCTTCAGGCTCAAAAGGGCTGGGGGAGAGGGAAGCAAAGAAATAGCAGTGTTGGGCTGGGACAGGGTCCTCTGCCTGGTGCCTTCCTTGTAAATACAAGCTCTTCTTGCAGATAAACAACAAAAACCTCCTTCTGAGCCTGGTGGGAACTAAGCAAAGCTTTTGGGTAGCCGAAAAGTGCATGGTGCGTTGTGTAAGGCCACTGCAATGTGTTCCTTTCATATAAATGAGTTTAAATTGACTCGGGTATGAAGAGTAGAACAGAGAATTAAATTAGATTAATAGATTTTTTAAGACCAGAAGGGACCATTAGCTCATTTAGCCTGACCTCTGTAATGCATTCGATTGGATTTCATCTGCTTCCCCTTGTAGTGAGCCTAATGACTTGACTTTAACTGAAGCGTATCTTCCAGAAAGGGCGCCCAGGCTCCAAGAGACAGTCCGTGTGGCACTTCGAGGGGTGCATTTCTTGTGGGGGTATTCTCTCCCATGCTACAGAAGTAAAATAATACTTGTATTAGAAATGTTTGCTTGTACTGCCCAGCCATTGAGTCCAATTGTACCTTTTTGCATCACGAGTAAAATAAGTCACAGAAGCGCTGCTTGAATTACACACTTTGCACCTTACACCCTGTGCTCAGGAGGTTGCCTTCTGCAGGAGTCACTGGTAGCTCTGAGATTAATTTTTTTTTTAAAGGTGTTAGAAATTTCTTACATCGAGTCGGAAACTCCTGAATAGACTGAGAAAGGTAATTCACTAGCAGTGGCAAAGTAGCTTGCTGGGCACTGAAAACAAGAAAGGAGCCTTCTCCTTTCAGATTTGTTCTTTATGATGAGCGTCACTAAATGCTTCTGTAAACTCTGTTTTTTAATTAGAAGAAATTACCAGTCTGCAGTGCTTGCATACTGCTCTCTTAATGCCACTTCCATTTTTATTTGAACCAGAGTGGTAGGGAGTGACATTTAAACCTCAGAGTTTGTCATCAAGTTCTAATTTTCTCGTTGATGAGAACATCTGTCCATTGGAAAGGGCAAAAACTCGTTCCAGCAGTTTTTCCATAAGGTATTGGAAGATTTAGTTCCAAATGGGTTTTCTGGTTGTTGCTTCGGCTTTATTGCCTTTTGTTTTCCCCGCTTATTTTTTTTTTAAAGGAGCTTGTATTTATACTGAGTAAAAGAGAGGCAAGGAAGTGAACCGCAGAGGACAGAAGAAGCACTTTGGGAAATGGCCATTAAATTATATCATGGGCAGAGTCACACCGGGTTTTTCATGTCAACCTGTATTAGCATATTCGGGTGGAAAGAGGTTGCCATTTCCTTAATATGAAATCATGAATTGGCTGCACTAAAAAATGTCTCACTTGTTACGCTGTGATATTACTGTATAAACAATGTATTTTTTCATTCTAACACCATATTTTGTGATATTCTGGGTAAGCTTCACCTTTGGGCATTTCATTGTGGTTATTGGCCACCCCAAACCTGCAGTAGCTGCAAGAGGCTTCATCTAGGCTTGTGGTTTCATTACGTTAAGCACTGTGAAAACTGGTGTGTTACCCCCTCTTTCTCACTTTTCTGTTGGAAAGAAGAAACATTAAAATGAGCATTTATCAAGGAGCGCTGCACAACTCCTCCTCTCCTCCCTTAACAACGAAATTTGGGACCACAGTGCTCTCGTGCACGTTTGAATGCCATCACCCCAATGCATTTGGCAGCAGATGCATCAACTGGAGCCAAAGATATATCCAAACGAGCCAAAATGACCCTTAAATGGCTGGGGGACTAGCTGGTGCACAAGGTGGTGCATTGTATTTGGAGGCGAAAGGCAGTAAGCATATGCTCCATTGCATTGCCCATCCATGGCCTTAAGCGTGGCAATGAATTTGCTCTTCCTTGTTACTTCCAGACTTGGGGTGAGGATTTGGGGAATGGTTTCTCTCAACATTTAGTTGACATTTATCAGTGACAAATGCATTTGCTTTAGAGAGTAGATCTAGATCTATAAAAAATGGTGAAGGTTGAGTTACAGAGACATTACTGTCCTCTCCATGCTCTAATTTGAAAGCCGATTTTAATTTGCGAAAGTTAAAAATTGCAGCATGCATTTCTTTAATCCATCTCCCCTGGAAGCCTTGCAGATGCTGAAACAGCAACCCTGGGTTTGTGCATACCAGGGGTTCACCCGAAACTTCCTGACTTGTGTTTAACCATAAGTCTTGCTGCTGTGCATGGGTTGCAGAGACCTGGTTGGCATCATGGTGATGCTGGAAAAGCTTAGAGGAGTTTGTTTCTTCTTCTTTTGGAGGTGAGGAGCTTTGGAGGGAGCAGATGCACTGGGTGATTTGGATGGTTATCTACTACCTTGTAGCTTGGGACCAGCCAAGGATGCCAACGTGGCATCTCTGTGGGTGAATCTTACTGCAGAGGTTGTCTTCGTGCCAAAAGTGGCTGCAGCTGTTGGGGTCAAGCAGGGAGCCAGGGAAAATGCAAGGCTTGTGGCTGGCAAGGGGTGAGCTCTTTAATCGGAAGTATTCATGCCTGAGATGGGCCCGAAACTAGAAAAAATGAGAGGTTGTCCAGTTTCATGAAATTTCTTAGCATGTGTGGCAAAGCCTCTGACCTGTCACTGGGGGCAGCACTTCCCATAGCTGGTGTGACTACCTGGAGAGACATCTCCGAGCCCTTCATAAAAGTATGTTTGTGTGTATGCATTTATCTACCTAGAAACTGTGTGAAAGTCCCCTAAAAATTTCTCAATGGGATGCTGATGTAATCTTGTCCCCAAAGCATCCTAATAAACCTAAGCTGCTGTTGATTCTGGAAATGTGTCTTACCTTTTCTAGGCTTGGCTGCACGTCACTCTTCTCCTACAAGAGATTGATGATTGATTTTTTTTTTTTGAATTGCATATTTAACAATAAAAATGAGTGATGTTCTATTCCTAACCGAGTCTCCAAGGAATGCAACTGTTTCTCATTATAAAGGGGGAAAAAAAAGTAATTAAATTTTAATTATTTTTCCCTTTTGCCCAAATATCTTCACACAGTGCAAATTAAATAAAATTATTTAACCATGACAAGCACTTCTGCCAATTAATCCCTGAGAAGTGAAGCTGGAAAATGTGTGCCACACACATGCAGGCAGTCACACGCGGATGCCTGGAAAAAAAAAAAAAAAGAAAAAAAAAAGAAAAGAAACCCAAAGTAGCCTGAGAGAAGCATGAGTTAAACAGCCCAGTGGAGCCATGAATGGTAGCTTAAGTGATAGTGACGTCCAGCCACGAGCTGGCCTGAGCTCTGTGCAGCTCCCCTTCGGAGGCTCTGAAGAATCCTTTTCCATTCTGGCTTAATAGCTCAAGATTAATTGAAGTTCAAGAACTCGGTATTTCTGGTAGCCTTTATACTGAAATTTAAGATGGGTAATTTAACTTTGAATTGATTTTTTTTTCTTCAATTTGAGCTTTTAGTATGTGCATATTTTTATCTCAGCTGCACTTGGGTTTCCTGAATTACAGGCAAGATTACCAAGAGATATTCATTAGACAAATGTGTTTATTAACAACATAAAGATTGTTCTACTGAATGCCTGAAAAAAAATAGATCCAGTTATTAGAGAAGAAAAATCTTCAGGCAATTCTAAAGCATTAAGGGAAAAAAATCATCTTGTCTTTACAGACTTTTATATACCTGGGTTTGTAGTCTACTGAAATCCACTGTTTTTTTTTTTTATGAGCAGTGCTTCAAGGTCAAAGTTAGCCCCGTTTCTGAATTTCAGGAGACGAAGAACCTGACTTGAAGTCTTTTCTGGGAAGACTTTGTGCTGCTTCAGCAGGACAGTTCTTTCGGACAGGCATCTGGAGGGCCCTTTTCCTTGCCTGGTCAAAGCCATCCCCGCGTCTCTGAGATATTTTCTGGGGCCTGTTTGGTATTCAGGCTTCATCTCTCGGCAGCTGAAATCAGACACTGAGCATAGCCCAGTCTGCAGCTAATGCTGCTGGAGGAAGTACTGTCAACAATAAGTTGTACACATCTGAGACACGTCTATACGCGTGTATATATAGAAATAGATAATTGCACATTAATTAGATAGATTTGAAAAAACAGGGTTTGCAAGTTGACTCAGTTGCCAAGGTGATTTAACTAAATATACATTTATTCTCGTGGAAGACAGGGACATACTTGGTAGCTTTACAGACAGTTGTTTTTTTTTTTTTTTTTTTTTTTTTGTGGTGTTTTTTTTTTTTAATTATTATTATTATTTTTATTATTATTTTTTCTTCTTGGATGAAGCTGCCCTAAGCAATGCACGTGTTCTGATGGATAAAAGCATTTGGTAGGATTCCCTGACTTTAGTCAGACGTCAAGGTGCTATGCAGACCTACTTAATTTGTTTGGTTCCCCATGTTACTCCAGATACTGTATAGGGAATTGGTGCATTTCCATCACTTCACCGAGTTCCCTGCCTGCAGGATCTTCTGGGCGAGATTAGCATGAAGTGGCAAAGTAACGACGGTCCTGGGCTCTGTTGGATAATGTCAGATGGCCAACAGTGAGATTAAATGCTTGGGCAAAAGGCCTACCCCAAACTAAAGCGAAGCAGCAAGTGAGGGAATGGGCAGATTTTCGTACTCAGGACATCTTCCTACAGCTTGTAGCGAAGCAATGACTTCAGTCCAAACTCTGACACCGTAATGTTTTCATTACTTGTGAAGCAGAGGTTCTTGAGTTGGCCTCCGGTGTTCCCAAGTGCAGGCACAGCTGTGAAGGGGAGACAGCATCAGCCTGATGGAAATTCAGAGGCAGAATTTCACAGGCAGGAGAAGAGTCAGCCAGGTGGCAAATGGGGACAGCTGAGACACCGCTGCTTTCAGCCTCCTCCTCTATTAAGGTTAAAGATTTTTTATACCACCCTGGGGCTTAAATATAAAAAAAATATACATTTAGACCACAGCACACCAGTGGACTGTCATTAGAACATTTTTTTATTTTTTTTTATGTTGGAAAATGTCCCGTTGATACAAAACCAAAATATTTTGCAGGAAGACACTTGTCCTTTTTTGGCAGGAAAGTATCAAAACGAGCAACTTGGATGCTACCGTTGCCTTCAGCAATGTTAATTATTCTTTTTTATTATTTGAATTTTATGTTTAGCGTGGAACATCTTAATATTACCCAAGGGGGGAAAAAAATCAGTTCTATGAAACCGAAAGGCTTGGTCACCTCTGAGTCAGTGTCCTTTGAAAGCCGCACTCCTTCAGAACTTTCAGCTTTGTGTTCGAGGCTGTAACAAAAATAGGTGCTCGCACGTCAGAATTCCCTTCAGAGGGCAAGTTTATCTGACCAGCACCCATTTGGCTCCTCAGTCCTGCCAGAGCAATGTAAAGCACTTGTACTTGTGATTGATTTGAGCCCTACACCCTGGACCGAGGTGCATTTTTAGACCAAGCGGAGAAACCATGTGTTTCAGCTACCTAGAGAGGATCTTACACGGAGTATTTCCTGACCTTCCTAGCTGGCACTACAGCTATTTTGTGACTCTTTCATACTCTGCCTTTTTCTGTAGCTTGTAACTTTCCTATGCAGATGGCAAACATCAGAAAATCTCAGCAGTCCTTGCTGGACTGGCCAGGGAGAGTTGAAGTTTGTTTATCACCCAGTAAGAAGATCAGTCGTGTCCTGGATTTTGCTCTGGGGCAAAAGGAGCAAGCACACCAAGTGAATTACTGGATGATTTATTTATTTGCAGTTCTGCGATAGAATCTTTTATCTTCATAAATCTCGCGTTAGGAAGATACAGCTGTGCCTGCTGGTGACATTTTTGTCTATATAAAAATCAGCACGTGAAGTCTGCGCAGGGAGCAAACCCTCATGTTCCACCCCAGCTGCATTCGGTATCTCGAGTTAACCAGCACTGTCCAGTGTTTAATTACATACCAAGACAGATCTGCATATTTCCTCTGTGTTGCTAGATGCAAAGGCTGAGATTTGGCTTCAGGCTTGGGGCTGGCATTTAGCAGGGGATGCTGCGTGTGCCAGGGTTTGTGATGGTCGGGTGCCCCGCACTAACAAGGAGCCAGCAAGGGGAGCCGAAACGTGCATAATGGGGCTGAAAACGCACAATGCCAGGAGTGGAGGCCTGAGAGGGAGGTGGCCAGCAGAGCTAACTGTGAATATGGCCCTTTTTATTTTGTAGTTGTTTCACTGAGGTGAAGGGTGCACAGTCCTTTCCTAGCAGCACGAGCTTACTCTGCGTCTTGACATCTCAGGGCCCTCTTTCAACCACAGCGTCTCCTGGATGCTTGGGTGCTCGTTGAGATTCCAGCTAAGTCATATTTTGCATCCTCAGATGGTTGTGATATTTTCTCATTTCATTGCACTCCGTGCTAAGCTTATCGTGTACTCCTTTCTGTCCACGTTAGCGCGGTATTGATAGTATTTTAAATTGAATTCTGGACCTTTGGTCTGAAATTGGGAGACACAGACCAGATCAAAAAGGGTTTGTTGACATCAAAGCGTGCCTACACAATCTCTACCTGACAGCAGCCCATCCTCTGGTGGTACATACTGATCAGCTCTGATGTTTTCAATGGCTTTATTTGTCTACGACAATTTTCTTAGCTAAAGTTTGAGTAGTAGGACCGCTGACCTCAGCTGACCCTCTTTTCTTCATGCTGGAGACCTTCTACTCAATGGGAGGTCACTGTAGATGAGACTGATGAAATTTTAGTAGATAATCATTAACTTTTGGGGATTATGATAAAATTGCTGGTTTCCTTTGTCCTCTGAATGGTGGAAATCAAAATGGTGAAAATCAAAATGGTGAAGATGCATCAGTTTGTTGAGTGGTGCCAAACTTCATAAACAGGATTTAAGATCCTTAGCAGCTTCAGAGCATAATGCCAGGTATCTGCTCCTCTCCTGATCTCTTCCTTTTTCCCAGCTGCCCCTCCTAAAGAAGCCTGCTGGCAAACGAGGCAGGTCAGCATGGATGAAGACCATGCAGCTGGTTGCACCACCTGAAGGTTTGTCCAACCAGCTTACCATCTCTGCAACCCCAGGGCATGTTGCTCCTTGCTTTCCTAATTGCCAGTTTGATCAAAACCTGACCTGCTGTTTCAAATATGATTTCTCTCACTGAACAGTTCAGGCCGTCTCACTGTTTTTGTGCACATGTCTGGTATAGGCCTTGAAAAGCAAAAATGTATGGCTGTAATTCGTGACGCCACGAATTTCTGCAGACCTGAGCTGCCCAGCCACTTTGGCTGTTTAGAGAAGTTCCAGTTCCCAACTTACCATCTCCTTGTGGGGGAGACGATATTCCCAGTGGAGCTGGTAGGACATTTGGGTCTCTGGAGTTAAATCCCAGGACCGTCATTTCTAGTGACAGCATCGCTGAGCTCAGTGATGATTTTTTTTTCTTTGTGAGACCCTCAGCATCTGTGATCATGGTATTCATGGCATTTTCAGTTTTGTTTAAAAATACAGAAGTCTTCTTGCATTTCTAAGCGGAAAAAATGCTTTAAAATACAGTTCACAAAGATCTGGGACATGGTAAAGAAAAGCCTAGATACATAATAATTCTTGTTTCTTGTGAGTTTTATTTGCATTTTGCTTAAAAGTCCTAGGATATAATCTTAGAATAATCTTAAAATTTAGGGGGTGGCTCTCCAGACTTTTATGTCAGAGGTTAACAGTGAAATGTCTTACAAACACCAGCTTTTGAGCAATGTCATTTCAAGCTCCTGATAAACCTAGGCATTAGGCTTTTTCTTTTTCTTTATTTTTTCCTTTTTTTTTTTTTTTTCTTTTCTGTTTGTCCCGGGAGCTCTAAGCTTGTTCCAGTCATTTGTAACCTTTGCAGTCAGCGTGACTGAGGTACCCAGGGAAAACCTGCTTCCCTGCTCATCCAGCTCATAAAGCAGAAGATGTAGGCATCTACCCTCAATAGCACAGGTATTTTGTTCCCCTCTGGTTTTTCTTGTGATCGCTCCTTTCTCCTGATCTCATCCCTTAATAAAATCTCCTGGTATTTTAAACCTCTGCTTGTCCTGAGCAAAAAGCCACCTTTGCATCAAGTAATGGACACTTTGCAATCCAGCCTCTCATCTACGTGAAACTAATTGGAGATTTTTGGCTGGCTTCTTGAGAATGAAAAGCTCCCTGATTGTAGTGATCTGGGATTGAATGCCAGGATCTCCAACCTTCAGTGAAGGCAAGCAAGTCTTGTGCTGTGCATAGATGTGTCAGGTGTTTCTTTGGTTTGTTTAGGGAATTTTTTCCCCCACTATTTTCTGTCCATTTTTGCCTTGGTTTGAATTTCCTGGAAATAACAACAGCATGATTCCTCAAATCCAGTAACTTGAGCAGAAAACCCTTAAATCATCCCTGGAGGGATGGACAATGGAAGATTGAGCTCCCACACAAAGAAATCTCCTGTGAGAAGGAGCTTTATGTGTACATTATGTACACATAATTCTTGCTCTAGTAGCCACTGAGTGAGCCATTTAGCCACTGCTACTTAAAACCAAATCTATTGTGACTATCAGAGCTGGAATGGCCAATATTATTGAGAGTGGGTTTTTATTCCCACGTCATTGGGACAGCTATTCAGAAATACTGGCATTTCTTCTTTGCTCAGGTCAGGAGAGGGTGAGGGAAGAGCTTCGTGTCACTGACAGCTGCCAGTTTGGCCAGGGAATTGAAGCTTCCATTTGTCAGTTCTTTGATCAGAAGACTGTTTAAGAGACACAAATGCAAGGTCAAAGGTGAGGCTGTTAGAGGAAATTTAGCTTGAGATAGTGGTCAGCACCAGCATATGGGCATGTAAATCTATCCATTCATTAAAGCAACCAAGGGGTTGTACCCCTAAGATAATTTAAAAGTATATATCATTTTTTCTCGCTGTTGGGTGGTGTTTCAGAGGTGATGGAGTGTATGACTAAGGACAAATTGACTGCTGCCTGTTGCATATTCAGAACTAAAGTTCTCTATTAATTTTTAAGGAGCATCTTTCACAGCAAAGACTAGGAGTCTAAGGCAGAAGGAGCTGAAAGAGTCTTCATATGGGCTGAAACTCACCATCTTTTGGGTGTACTCCTCAGACTCCATCACCTCATTTTCAGTCATGCTGTATTTTTCCTGTAATCCTTCTTTGGGCCAGACAGGTGCATCAGAAACCGTGTAGCATGGCTCTTCCCCCTCCGTGTGCACAGAGAGATCAATGGATCAGGAAATTTGGCAGCCTCAAGACTCTTGTCCCAGTGCAAGTACCACAGAGCAGTGCCCTTGTAGATCCAGCTACTGCTTGTGAAGAGGACAGACATCCAGCATGGCTCATACAGTGTGAAGGAAGCTCGGGCTGGAATTAGTATGTATTATTCAACAAGTACCAATCGAGATTGTTTTATTTGAGGAAATGTGCAGAATTGTAATCAAAACTGTCATCCAGAGGCCTTACAGTAACATTGTGGGAACTAAGAAAAGAATAATCTAGAGACCTGGATGAAATGAGTTAGGGTTTGCATTTAAAATACAGAATACCTACTAGTAATACATACATAGAGAGAGATATGTATATTTTTGATCTTGTACGAAACATCTTGCTTGTAGAGTGATGTTGAATATATGGACCTATGCTCTGCACAGAGCTATATTGGTGGGTTTGTGCACTTTGTGACCCATTGCAAACTCCTCGGTCCCTGGCTGTCTGGAAGGAAGCAAGTGCAGGATGGCAGGAACAGATGGTGAAACCTCCCGTGTCATTGCTGGCTTTGTGAGGCAATGGAAAGGGACATAATGATGTTTATGGGGTCCATAGTGGGCTTCACCAAAATTCTTACACCACAAACTTTACATTTACTTGAACATATAAATCAGCAACTCTGCTGCACAGGTCTTTTAAAATAACTTCTAAAAATTATTTTTAAAATCGGTCACATTGAGCGTGGTTTCCTTTAGCAGAGTTGACAGCAGGTGAGAAAAGTGGAAAGAGAAATAAAAATCAACGTGCTTTGATAGCTGGCTAGAAAAACTGTGCAGAAGCTCCCAAATAGCAAGTTAGAAGTCAAATTGCAAAGCTCTGTTATACGCAAAGGTGAAAAGAGTGCAAAAAAAGTGCAGCCCCAAGTGGTCTGTGCAAGACGCTTTCAGGCTGCTTGGCCCTGCTTCACCTTAGAGGACTAGAGATTTCCAGAGTTCCCAGTTGAGGCAATATAAAAAGATGCTCTTTTACTGACTGTGACAGCAGCACGCTTAATCTTTGCTATAAAGTGGTAAGAGTGCTCCCAGGATTTGACCATCAAAAATTGTATTCAAAATTGTCACTGATGCGGAAAGGTTACAGATATATTCACAGCTAGGGACCAGGCCTAAAAATGCTTAGATTTCATTTTCTTTGGGCTGAGGAAGGGGGAGATGATTCCTGATGATTACGGAAAAAACCTCAGTGAGGCTTTCTTTGGGCAGTTGCTCCAGCTGCTTGCGTGTTACTGGCATCTGAGATAAACTCAGGCCTAAAAGCTCTGCTTTCTGCACTGTCACCATCTACCTGCAAAATCTATCAACTGGTAGCCAGAAAGGCCATACACAGCTGATATTTGCAAGTTAGAGACGCCCTTGTATTCAGATCCTCTTTCTGTGTGTGACATCTCGACTGGGGAGCTGCAAATGATTTTTGAGACCTTCCTCTTCCTCTCGTGGGTTTGTCCATCCACTCAGGTTAAAGAGCAGTGCCACAAAGGTAGGCGATCTCTTCTCTTCTTCCGCTTCTCTAAAATAGGACTGAAAACCTCACTTTTTTAGAAGGTTTTTGATTGAGAGAGAAAACATGAAAACAGAGAGGAAGTCTGTCAGAGTTGGATCAATTTGCCCAAACAGCTCAGTTTTTCAGCTGACAGCATTTTAGCACTCAGAGGGGAGTTGTCAAAATCTCTCTACAGGCAGCCATGTCCTTCATGCTGAGCCATACCTTATATTATCTCGAAAAGAAAAGAAAAGAAAAGAAAAGAAAAGAAAAGAAAAGAAAAGAAAAGAAAAGAAAAGAAAAGAAAAGAAAAGAAAAGAAAAGAAAAGAAAAGAAAAGAAAAGAAAAGAAAAGAAAAGAAAAGAAAAGAAAAGAAAAGAAAAAAAGAAAAAAGAAAAGAAAAGAAATCAGGTGGATTAGATTACTGTTGTTTAAATTCACAGAGAAAACATCCACCCTCCTTTCATTTCTTTACCAAATAACCTCGTATTGATCTCTCTTACTGTCTGATCGCTTGCTCTAGGGTTAAGTACATACCCTCTTGCAGGAACTTTTTGCACCTTAGCTTAGCTCGAGCTTGGGAATAAGCTGGCAACAGAGGCAGGCAGGCTGTGCTGCTCATCTCAAAGCTTCTGTAGGAGATCAAAAGAAGTGATTAATGAAGTTAGGGTGCACGGACCCACTTGGAAAACAAATTACTCATCTTCGTGCACTTCTTTAATGATAGAAGTTGATAAAAATACCGTAGTGAGGAAGACCCTTGTAACTCCTTATTGTGTGACAGTCCTATTTGGGCCACAGTCGCGATGCAGGACTGGTCACAGAAAGCACGTCTGAAATCTGTGGAAGATAAGAGTTAAAGTTTGTGGTATGTGGTTTGGTGGCAGTGGAGGATGCAGGTCATTAAGCAAGATGAGAGGTTGCATGTAAGGAGCTGTGGTAGCAGGGCTGCATGTTTATATTGGTTCCTGGAGGCTGTAGGCATGAGTTCCTGGAGAGAGATTTGTCTGATGTAGAAGGTGAGCAAAAACTAAGGGCTCGCCTCCTCAGGAGGTGACAGAGGGAGAGAGGATCACAGCAGAGGTATAGGCAGGATCAGGGAGGTATGACATGGGGATGGAGAGCATGCCGGCTATGCGAAGACATACAGACTGGAAAACAAAAGCATATTGGAGTGGACATCTGCTACAGGCTGTCACAAATGGAAGAAAGCAAGAGTGACAAATTCTTGGACTACATCTCACACTGTTTGAAACCACAAGACACTTCAATTACCATCCCTGTGCTGGTGAGTCACATACCTACCTGTCTGCTTCAAATGTGTCTCCTACCATGTAATCCAGCATCTCAGCTGATTTCTCTGACAGCCTCCCCTGGATGCTTTGCCACGGAAATTCAAGCTCAACATAGCAAGAAGCGCTGCCTGATTTCTCCTCTTCCCCACTGCTCCCCTTCCTGCACTAACAACAGCTGCCCAGCTAACTGAAAGACAGGGCTGTGTCCCCAGCTCAATATGCAAGGAGTGAGCGTGCTGTAATGCAGGTGGCTTTCACGAGAACCTTTGACCTGGAGCTGTGAGATGTAGCTCTCTAAATTGTCCCGGCAGGTGGATTGAAAGCTGTCTGAAAGGTGGCAAAGAAAGGATGCAACTGGTGGGAGTCTCCTGGGGCGAGGGGAGAGCCTTGTGTGGGAACAGAGGGGCATCGAGACACAACGCTGCTGCTGTTCCCAGGTGTGGTTTTATGTTACACCGAGACTGAGAGCTGTCCCCGTCGCCCCCCCAGCCCTGGCTCTTTCATGTTTTATCGGATCTGGCGCTGCTGCCGTGGCAGACTGAATTGGTGGTGCTCATTGATCCAGCTGAAAACCAGTAATTACTGCTTTCGGTGGGTCGTTTTCCATCAGATCAGCTCTAGCTTGCTCTCTGCTTGCATTAGTTGCCAGATCCGCTGTGACAGGGGGGTGGTAATGCACGGCAGTGTCCTGAGAGAAGGGAGACCACTGTTAAATGTGGCTAGCTGTGATGCGAAGCTGCACCCTTGTTTAATAACGCCCAGCTCATGCAGGTGAGAGAGGGAAGAAATGTGAGCGCTATTGAGAGCACAGCAACAAAGTGCAGGGCTAAAGAAATACTGGTGGGGAAAAACAACAAGAAACGGGAGAAAATAAGGCAGAAACAGGCAGGAAGGCTGCAGAATCCCTCCCCAAAGACAGGGAGAACAAAGATGTAATCATGACAGCAGGATCTGGAGATCGGTGTCTTGGAGGAAGCAGTGGGCAGCCTCGAGGAGGCACCTTTCAAAACAACATAAGGAACTATTTTGCCTCTGCAGGAGATGGACTGGATGGCTTTGGCTGGGTTTCCCCTCTGCCAAACTTCTCTGTCCCAAGTCTTTTCAGTCCCATCTGGGGCAGAATTTGCTGGACTTGGTCCACAGCCCACTAAGGCGGTTGAAAGCTTCCTGTTTGACTTTTGGGAGAAGAGAGGAATTTCGGACAGCAAGAGCTGGCACAGAGCTCTTCATATCAGATTAAATCTTTGAGAGGTGGCCAAGAAAACCTCCTGGGGCTTCGCTGTGTTTGCCACTGCTAAAGCCGCTCCGGACAGTCCTTGCTTATGGACATCGATCGTCTCCTCCAGGGCTCTGAGCACTGCATTGCTCCAAAGCCCTCAGTCTCATCTGCACTCCCCCCTCCCCGGTTTCCAGTGCAGGTGAGTGGTAAATCATGTTTCATAGCACGATGAACACATCTGGAAGGAGAAGGGTAATATGATGTGTCATCTTTCTTTCAGCCTGCTGGGCAAGCTTTTGGGGAGCACGTCTTAGAAAATGCACAGCCCTGCAGGTCAGCTCCCTGCCCCAGGCTCTGGGGAAAGCCAGACCTGGAGAGGGCCTTCCTCCACGTTCTTCTGTGTGTGGGGAAGACAGGAATTATTTAACATTACTCAATTATAATATGTGAAATATTTTCTGACATTTTTTTCCTCTTCCTCTGTCGTATACCAGGTTCTTATACTGCAGAGTAAATTCTGGGTCGTTTGCTGGAGTCTACGCAGCATCCCTGGAGTCTAGGCCCTGCTACAGCCAATGTTTTAAGCCTCTAACTGAGGGGTGAGATTCATCTAAACACAAAACACAAATTGCAATGTTTGCACGGCATAGGGAAGAATCTCAGTATGACTTGAAGAAGCATCCTTGCCTCTGACTTCAGATGGGGCTTGAGTTTCGGAGTCCCAAAAGCTCATTTGAAAGTGTGCAGCTGCCACTAGTGAAAAGTCTCCAGTTGCTTCAGCTGCTGTAACAGTCAGGCTTTAATCCATTCCTCTGGCATTATTCTTGTCCTTATCTTTGTATATAGTTCAAGTCTAAGTTGCAAAGCATTCCTAGAAATTTGGCTAGCATAGATCCTCCTGTGTAATGGCTGTCAAAAGAGGAACAGTTTGGTCATCAAAAAATGCTGTTTTGATTTCCTTTCCCCCATGGTTAAGGGTGTTGTTTATTGTGACAGATTCAAAACAGGAATAGTACATTCTTGGAAAAGATTAGCCCATTTTATCATGCTTTCCACTCACACAAATACGTTGTCAGGCGCTGTTCGTGGATTTGCATTCACTTTAAAACATGAGATGCATGTATAGCAGGGACTTAGCCAAACGTCTTCCCAACTCACTCCTCTCTCCCTGCCTTTTTTATCAAGGTTTCTTCCTTAACTCCAAGGTGTTTTTTTTTGTTTGTTTGGTTTTTTTTTGCATTTAACAGCCCTGTGGCTGTGCTTGCAGGTTCCTCTGGTTGGTACTGGGGAACTCAGCCACAGCTTCCTACAGGGAGATAAGAACCGACCTTCTCCTCTTCTGCAAACTGTTTCCTCATGGGTTTTCCTGTCTTTGGAAGGCAGAGCAGTGAAATTCATGTATCAATGCAGATTTCATGTGCCCAAACAGGCTGCCCACCCTACGACCATGGTGCCATGGAACCCATCCTCCTCGTTTCAGAGCTGCTTCTAGCAGTCCTGCCCTTCCCACAGGCATTGCACCTGGACACAGCTTTGCTCACGGATACCATACTTTTCCCTTTGCAGTTGCTTTAAGCTTGCAATCACTCCTAGTATGAAATAAAAGAGGTAAAATGGCAAATGAGCAGAGCTAAGGTACTCAGAGAGCACTCTTTGGAAAAGAAGTTTTCTTGTATTCGGAAGTGTGCAAGGCTTCAAGGGGAGGACGAAGAAATAATCCTGGGAGAGAGAGAAGAAGAGGGAGTAGATGAGTTACAACAACCTTAAGGATTTAAAAGGGCAATGAAAGATGAAAGAGAGATGTACAGATGAAAGAGAGCAACCCCATAAAAGTCCGTGAATAAATGAAGCGGTGGACAGAATCAGTGCTAACTCTGACATTTCTGAGGTAGGGAATGGCTTTATAAAAGCTTTATTTAAAAAGAAAGCTTTTAATGCAAAATGGAAAAGGGTGGGCAGTGAAGAAATGATGTTTTGCAAAGATAGTCATTGATGAAAGGCAGTAAAAAGGCTGCTGGGAGAAGCCTGAATATATGCAGAGTAATAGGTCTGAATGAAATTTGTTTAATGGCATGTCAGAAGAGTTTGTTAGCAAACCTACCAGCTCTTTAATTTCTCTTTCCATATGTTTTTATATATGCATACATATTATGCAGTTCAAAAAGACCCATGACTGGAGAAAAAATGACAAGAAAAATGTACTAATTTTGGAAATTAAAGAGAACGAGAGTGATGATCCTGGAAATTGCAATCCAACAAAGTGAATGTAGTCTTCATCTAGATTATAAATTAAATTTAAAAAAAAAATCCTGTTAACCGAGGATTACAGAAATGTGGTCAAAAAGTGATGTTGTTTTTTACAGATCAGATCAATCACACCAGACAAACTAGATTGCTTTTGAAAATGGAAATGTTCAACTGGAGGGGGAGAGGAGCAGAGGGAAAGGAGGGAGCTGTAGCATGTAAATTAAACTTTATATGTAATGATTTTATTAAAATTGCTGGTGTCTTTTCTGAGACTTTTTCTTAGAATATGTATGTTAAGTGGTGTGTGCCCATCCCATTATTATAAAAAAAAAATGAGGAGAAGAACTGAAATCAAAGTCTCAGGAATCGATGTGCAGTTTCATGGTTATTAACTTACTCGTTAGTGGATGGATAAACAGAATGAAGAGTTCAGTCCACAGAGGTGGCTGTATTCAGAGATGCTGAAAGCAAGGGGCATAGGAGAGGCAGTGCAAGGGAGCAGTGAGTTGTGAGAGGTACAGGCACAACATTAAATGAAATGCTCTGGGTGAAATGCTAGCTAGACTGTCTAAGAAGGATCTCAAGAACAGAAGGGAGTGAGTGGAAGGAGAAAATATACCAAAAGAGGATGGAAAATGGGTAGAAAAACAAGCAAGTGATACAGCCTGACATGACAGCAAAGAAATGTGTTGCAGTGATCTCCCCTGGATGGGGACAGTAGAGATAACATTGAGATAACCAGGCACTGGAAACTTGGAATAGGGTCAGAAGGGAGTTCTGCACTGTTACATGCTACAAGTGGTGGCTATGTTTCCAAAAACAACCAGGGGGAAGAGTTTTTAATAGATAAATGGATGAGACTGCTCTATTGCTATTTTTTTTTTTTTTTTAGTTCATGCATTTGCAGATTTTCTTTTGTAATTTTGTCACAAAAATCTGTAGGCTAAATTATTTAAGGCCAGATTTTTGAAGATGTGTCAATGTTTATTTTGTGTCTATAAGCATTCAGATCCCTTAAAAAAAAATCCCTCAAGCCATGCATGCTATTCTGTTTCCCACAGTCCTCACAAAATGCCATTTTTTTTCTTGTAAGTTACTGGCTTTTTAAGATGTGCTGCATCTCTCATGTATAAGACCTGAAAAGCCAGGTGCTCCTTCTAATCCGCAAACATCTCCTCTGTTTCTTTTTCCTGAGGGAGGCCGTGGCACCAGGTGGACTTTCCAGGCCATGTCTATACTTCTGGAGCACAAGTCCTGTGAGGAGCAGCTGAGGGAGCTGGGGGTGTTTAGTCTGGAGAAGAGGAGGCTCAGGGGAGACCTCATTGCTCTCTACAGATACCTGAAATTTCGGAAGGTGTGGGGAGCTGGGGGTCAGCCTCTTCTCCCAGATAACTAGTGATAGAAATAGAGGGAATGGCCTCAAGTTGCACCAGGGGAGGTTCAGGTTGGAAATGAGGAGACATTTCTGCTCAGAAAGAGCAGTCAGGCATTGGGACGGGTTGCCCAGGGAGGTGGTGGAGTCACCGTCCCTGGGGGTGTTCTAGAAGAGGTTGGATGTGGTGCTTGAGGAAATAGTTTAGTGGGTGATGTTGGTGGTAGGGTGATGGTTGGACCAGATGATCTTGGAGATCTTTTCCAAGCTTTTATGATTCTATGATTCTTTCCCAAAACTGAAGCTACCAAACATCCCGTTGCCACAGCACGTGCATTTGGCCTGCCTGCTGTGGTTGCACCCTATCGTTGCTGAGGGAGGCAGTGTGGGTGGAGAGAAGGAAGGCAGGGCGTTTGTGGCTGCCCACGTCAAATTCGGTATTTGCTCTGCGTTGCCTGAGGGTCTGTGCCGCAGTGGGAGGGAGCGGAGCCGGGGTTTGCTGACTGACTTGATGTGCGGGTGAGAGCACGGAGCTGCTGGCAAAGAAGGTGGTTGTGATATTTATGCAGCACTGGCCAGGCTTGAATCCTTACAGCATGATACGCAGAAAAAAAGAGAAAAAAAAAAAAAAAAACAAAAACAGCAGACAGGGACTGAACCGTTGTAGCACTGAGCCCTCAGTGCCCGCCTTCCTGAGGAGGCTGCCGCCATGGCGGTGGCTGGGCCTTGCGAGCAAGAGGAGTGAGGGAAGCGGAGCCCGACTGAAGTGATTAGATACAAAATTGGCAACTTCATCACGCATTACTTTGATGATTACATTTGATTGCTGTTTACTTTTTTACCTGAGAGCCGGCTGCAGAAACACCAGATGGTTATAGTCAGAGTGGGATTTGGAGAGGGCCGTGCAAGCTGTTATAATACAAGGCATGCCCAACTTTCCATCAGAAATGGAGACATCTTGACCTTTGGTATTTTGTTAGAAACAGGCTTTTTTTCTCCTTTTTTTTTTTTTTTTTTTTTTTCTTAATGTCTAAAAAGTGGGTCACTTATTTAAAGAGGTGCAGTTATTTTTAGAGTGTTCTGTAAAATCTGGGGAGGGCCTGACGCCAGCCATTGCCTCTCCCATAGGGCTGGGTACCTGAACAACAGCCCAGTGTTGGTTAGCTTGTGGGCAGCATTTCATGCTCTTGAAGACTCGATCGGATAGGTTTGTGGAGGTGGAGCAATAGATGTGCAGGTATACATCAAAGCTTGATACACTGAGAGATGGTTACGTGGGCAATGGAGGCCCACATCCCACCTCCCGGTGCTGTGAGGTTGGCAGCACAGACCAAACACATGCAAACACCAGAAGGACTGGGGGATTTGGAGAGGGAGATGTTGAGAGTTTCTGCCCGCCTTCTCCCCCCCCACCTCTTTAAAAAAAAATAAAAATATTTTCTCATTCCCCTTTCCAAGTGTTTGTGGTAGCTGGAACTGGAAAGGGGAGGTTGTCTGGGGTCACTCAGTCCTAAATCTGAGGCTTGAAGTAAGCACCTAGAACTGCTAAACTCATATGAAATGGACAGGGGTTGGCATCATTTGGCAAACCTGTCCTGTCAGTCTGTCTTGAGCTGCATCAGTGGTATCAGCCTCAAAATCTTGCACGGTTTCACTGGACAAAGTTGGGGGTTTTAACTGAGTCATTAACAAAACTTTTAATACTGCTAAAGCCAGAATAACCATACTTTGATACTCAAGTTTGATTCCCTGACTCAGTTCCCTCTGTGTATTTGTGCAGTGATCCCATTGCTGGGGCTTCCTCCAGCCTACCTGCCTTGCCTCCCTTCCCTCCACCCACTCAGGTGTAGCTATTGCAAGTAATAGTGAAATCAAAGAAAAAATACATGTTTCTATTGATGAACAAGAAGGTTTGCAAAGGATCTTGAACCTGAGCATATAATTGTGGCCATAGATAACAGTGGAGAGCTTTTTTTTTCTCTTAGGGAAAAGCTATAATGAGTCTGAAGGGAAACTAAGTTGGTATTCATGCCCAGAAAATGAAGTACAGCAATTGTATGCATTGCTTTTTTATAGAGAGTATTAAAACCCAAAATTTGATTTATTAATATTGTGAGAAATATACAGTATAACAGGAGTCAAGTTTGATATTTTTGGGATCAGAGTGTTTTATATGAGCAGCAAGTAGATAAAAGCTTTCTGCAACTTGTTTCATTTATCACATGTAATCATTTGATGCTACTGCTTCCTCCATATTAGGTAAAAGCTTTTATAAAACATTCATAAACTTCCTTAGTTATTACTGAATCATAATGAATGTCTAAACTTACAGATGTTCTGTAGTCTTTTATACTGCATGTGTATCTTTACTCCAGCCTAGCCCTCCAAACTTGCAGATTTATTCTTTTTTTTTTTTTTTTTTTTTTTTTTCTGTTTTGGATCACTAGCAATGTGCTAGAGATGTGCCCAAGGGGCAAAAAGGGTACCAGTGTCCTGGGCTGCATTAGGCAGAGCATTGCCTGCAGATTAAGGGTGATGATCCTGTCCCTCTGCTCAGTATTGGTGAGGCTACACCTGTGTGCTGAGTCTCTTTCTGGGCTTAGCAGCAGAAGAGAGACAGGGAGGAGCGGCTGAGGGAGCTGAGGTTGTTTAGTCTGGAGAAAAGGAGGCTCAGGGGATACCTCATTGCTCTCTGCAACTACCTGAAAGGAAGCTGTGGGGAGCTGGGTGTCAGCCTCTTCTCCCAGATAACCAGTGGTAGAACTAGAGGGAATGGCCTCAAGTTGTGCCAGGGGAGGTTCGGGTTGGAAATGAGGAGACATCTCTGCTCAGAAAGAGCAGTCAGGCACTGGAACAGGTTGCCCAGGGAGGTGGTGGAGTCACTATCCCTGTGGGTATTAAAGAAGTTGGCCGTGGTGCTTAGAGATATGGTTTAGTGGGTGACATTGGGCGATAGTAGGGCGATGGTTGGACCAGATGATCTTGGAGGGCTTTTCCAACCATAATGATTCTGTGATTCTATGACTTACTGGAGCCAGTCCAGCAAAGGGCCACAGAGATGACTGAAGATCTGTGGGGAGAAGCTGAGAGAGCTGGAGCTGTTCTGCCTGGAGAAGACACGGTCCAGGGGAATGTTATCGATGTCCATAAGTACATGATGGGAGTGGGGTGATAGGGAATAAAGAATACAAAACCATATTCTTCTCAGAGGCATCCAGTGACAGGAGAAGAAACAATGGGCACAAACTGTAATTTCCAGAAGTGCCTTCCAACCTCAGCTGTTTTGCATTTCAGTGTTATCTGTGATGCAGCAAATGGGGAGCCTGTCCCATAGTTAGAAGGGCACCAGTTCTGCTCATTGAGCAGCTTGGCGTGAGAGGAGACCATCTACCTATTTCCACTGCAGAACTGAGCAGCTATTAGATGATAACTTGCATTCAGTAATGACATCAAATGGATTTTTAACATGTAAACAAGAAGGGGAAACCAGAGTAACTCGTTATTAGATATGGGTTTTCCTGAAGCAGGTTTCCCATGTTAAAGCACTTAAAAGCAAAGACAGAATTTATGATGTGTCAGTAGATTTTAAACCTGAATAGCGTCCAGTTGTTGTAATGGCTACTAATAATGCAAATTATCTAAGTCAGGCTCAGTGTAAAGCAGTAAATATATCCCCTCCATTCAGACACACTTCTGTTGTGTTTTTTTCTCCCCTTTGCCATTAATATTTTATCCCCTTGAGGAGATGCTTTCAACATATTATGTGCACCAGCATACTGTGCTCGTGGTATTCCTGGATGTCATTACAAAGAAGCCTGAAGACTGTACCACTGCTCCACTGCCTGTGACGCTAGCTTGGAAATGGCTTGGAGCAACAACAGCAAGTGTCAACAGGGAGCCGTATTAATTATTTGGAATGTGCCTCATAAGAGGAATCAACTGCTTTTATTGCAGCACGAATATTACTTGAAACAGGAAGGTTACTCTAGCTGTTATCGTAATCTATGTGTCATTAACTTTCCGTGTTTAGAAAAAGAGATTAATAACCCTGTAAATCGTTACAGTAAATAGATGAATTACAACAACATGTTTTTATTATAAATAAAAGTTTCTTGATATAGTCACCTCCAAATTACTGGAGAAGAATTGGGTCTTTAGCAACTGGGAAACTGCACAGCAGTGTTGGGAACTGAAAAACTTCCACTCAGATGAAAGCAATGCCAAGCTCCACAAACCCGTACCTGCAGGTGGGACAAACAGATGCAGTTATACTTCATGCCATACGTCCTTCACGAATTGTTGCGATACAGAAGTATTTGCTTCCCTCTTAGAGTAAGATTAACAGATTGAATGGGCTTGAGTGAATTTGCTTGTCTTCTGTGGCATATGGCCTCTTAAGAGAACGCTGTGCAAAATGTACATGGTAGCGGTGAAGCAGGTATAACTTCAGTTCTGAATAGCTACCCGTATCTGCAAGGAAAAAGCAAAAGAAATGGGAGTGTTTTCAACTTTTGATCACAAAAAATGATCACTTTCCACAAAATGGAAGTTCATCTTTGTTTTGAATGTCAACGAACATGAAAAACATGCATTGGAAAAACTACTTGCAAACCTATTCTGAGTCCCATGCCATAAAAATATTGTCTGTTGAATTATAGCCCTGGTAGACCTCTGCAGGAAACAGTGCCACTAAAACACTTATTTGTCCACAGGGCAGGCTCACCACGGGCAAGTTTCCTATATTGCCCCACCGATCCACCTCGATTCGGATCTGGAGCGACCGCCATCCAAGGGTGAGTCAGTGAAGCAGTCTCCATGCACATGCATCGCCAAAGAGCCATAGACACGAGCGTATTTCATTCATTTGTTCATAGAGCCTCCACGGCAAAGTTACCATGCTCCATCCAAGGACACTCTCGGGAACAAATTAATTCCTCTGGGACAGTTGTATGAGGGAAGACCATGTCCCATGTGCCGCATTATGTAGCTTTAAATATGCCATCTGTTTCACAAGCCACATTGCTCTCCTCACTACTTTACTTCTGCAGGGAGATGTGTACTTTAGCTCCTGCCCTCTGCCTTTCTCATTTCCTTCCTAATGGTATTGCACAGGGAAAGGGGGCTGGTGGCAGGATGTGGAAAAACAGATTTCAGCTGCCTTCAGGCGACTGAAGGCACAAAAGGAGTTGTGCGGTGGTTTGGGTCTGGATTCAATCCACATTGATATTGCTTAAGGTTTTTTCTTGAGTTCGTAGAGACGTGTCCACTGCAGAGGTTGACTCCAGTTCTAAGTCACTTGATTGCCCTTGGGAGCAATGCTAGCAGCTAATATATGTGCATTGAATCCACAGAAGCCCTGCATAGGTGCCTCTGCTAAGTGGTAAAAATCAAGTGGTGTGAATGTGAGCCTTTGATCTCCCAGTCTGATCTGAAGGATCTTCAGCTGTCCGTGTAGTGATGAACCCTCACTGTTTGCCCCGTGGCCTGGGGAAAATGGGCTTGGACCCGGAGTATGCATTCATACTGCCACGTGAAGATGCACGTGGTGAGATTTCTTCATCAGCTCCACAAGTGTGTATGAATGTATGGTGCTGCAGTGGCAGGAGGGGTACAGATTTTGTAGTGGTGTTGCTATCATGCTCCTGTGCTGTGAAGCTGTGAGTAAGTTTGTGTATGTGTATGTTTCTCTAAGTGCTCGTGGTTGAAAAACACATGAATGCAAGATGAATCTGGGTAGAACCATGTGCTGGGTGGCAGAGCTTGGGCGTGAGGTTGCCAGATTCACAGTCCTCTCTCCAAAGCTGGGCTTGTCACGACTGAGGCTGGTCATACACAGTCTCCTGGCAGTCCACCACCTCCATTCAACTTGGGGTGAGTTACCCTGAGATTCAACACGTGCACTTGAGATTGTCAACTTCCAAGCCACTTGGAAAACCTCTGGGTTTGTGATAAAATTTGCTTTAAAAAATTTGCTTTAAATTTTTTAGCAGAGCACTTCAGTGATGCAGAGACAGGTGGGACATCCAGCACCTTCTCACTAAAAACTTTTTTGAGGTCGAATGTGATGATTCAGAGCTTACTTAGAATAGGTCAATGTAAATCTTTGCCGCGGGGTCTGAAGCAGTCTGTGAAAGACTCAAGGACGATGAAACAGCAGCAAAGATGATGCCATGCCTTGCTTTCTCCAAGGTAAAAGAGCTAAAGACTAACAAAAATTTTTAGTAGCCTGCCGTTCACAAGGGCATAGCTACCTCTGTGAGATGGATGCTCCTGCCACCAGGAACAGGGCAAAGTGTGTCGGGCAGAACAGTTGCAGCACTTGAAGAGAAGGTGAAATAGAGTTTATTCAACATAAATGGCTGCGTTAGCTGCTTTCAGTAGGGCATTCCCCACTCCAGCTGAGACATCTTAAAGAAAGGACTGCTTAGAGTGGAAGGAGTGGTATTACTGCTGCCACATACTGGAAGAAGGACTTGAATCCCTTGTATAATTTAACAGGAGAAGGCCAGGGAGGCAGCCGGCTCTGAAGACATCAATCCATTAGCTGGTGACTGTGGGGAGTCTTAAAAATGTGGTAATTGGTACTGTCTCCCAGGGAAGAGCAAGGCTTTCTTTTGGCCCAGGGGCATGTACATCTCTTTATGCATCTGCTGACTCGTTTCCAGCCTCAGCACCCCAAATCTACTAGGGTGTACTAAAAATCATGATTTTTTTTTTTTTTTCTAAGTGTATGAAGGTTATGAAGGTTATAAGATTTTTTGTTTGCTTGTTTGGCTACATTTCCTGACACCATGGAACACACACTCAGGTTATGTTCTAGGCCTTATCTCATAACCACGAGGGCTATTTTAAACAGAGAGGGCAAAAAACACCTCTATTCTGAAGCTATTGTTGATTCACCACAGTTCCAGTAGCTGGTACTTTAAAAAAAAAAAAGTGAGTTTATGCCAATAATCATTCTCATGCCCTTCATTTCCCTTCCATGTTCCCCCTAGCACTGACTGAACACCGTGTACAGGTCAGTGTTGCACTTACAGTGGCAGAAAGAAGAAAGGTGGTAGCCACCTTAAAGTTTTAATTGTAATAAATGGAAATGAAGCCAGGGTAGGGTTATAAAAACATCTTTCCTTCCTGTATTAAAAATGATACAGATTTAGTGCTGCCGTGGGTCTGTGCAGCTGCAATTCTCAGCTGGCAGATTTATTTGTAACTGCTTCTTCCTTCTCCTTTTTAAAAATTTTATCACTGGTGACATTTACCCACATTGTTTATGCATGCAGTGCATTTTTACCTGCCTTTCAGAGTCCTGATGCTAGTTCTGAATAGAGTATAAACTCCAGTAGTTTACTAGTACATTAGTGTCATCATACATTACAGGGTAATTACTCTGAGCCACTGCTCTGTATAGTACTGCAGTAATGACACCGTAAATCACTTAATAGAAATAAGGTGCTGAATCAGCGCTTGAAGCAAGACACTGACTTCTCCCCACCCCCTTTTTAATTTGAGGGTGTTTTAAAATTAATTCTATTATGCGAAGCACTGTTCACCATTATTTTTACGGCTCCTCTCCTTCTGATGATCCAGATGCGGTGCCGTTATTTTTGCACAACTGTTTACACCATCTGCATGCAGAATGATTGCAGGGGTAGCCAAGACCTTGGGCCACTGGAAATAAGGAAAATGCTGTGACATTGCTGAGGCCACAGTTGTGTCTTCAGCTTCATCACGCGTGGTCCTGAAGATACTGCAAGCCGGGACTGTTGGCTGGATGCTGAGGCTAATAAAGAAAAAGGAGAAATCTATTTACCTTAAGCTCTATTTTGTGTCCTCCACGAGTAGTTATTAGCTGTCAGTATTTCAGGAGCCTCTTCCTTTCACTCGGGCAGCCCTGTTGTACTGAGCCGTAGAAGTGAATCACTGGTCTGTTGTGACAAACCAGTCAAACTTTTCTTGTACCCACCAGTTGTGTTCTCCTGGGCTGAGGACTGAACCTGCATTTAACAATGGATCGCTGGTTGCTGACAATAGCAAGGAATTTCAGAGATAAATGCTAATTCTGACACTCTGGCTTAGAAAGGAATTTTATGGAATTATCATACACAGCAATAAATTAAATTTAGAGTTTGGACTCAATTTCTGCCAGGTACTAAAATACAGCGAATAGAGTGAATTAAACTTACTGAATCTACACACTAAAACTATTTATAAAGCTTTATAGAAGCAGATTTTAGTGTACGTGTGGAATCATATTAAACATGAAATATGTGCCTGGCTTTTACAGCTAGGCAGTCCAGGAAGCTCTCCTACCCTGTTGAGCTAGCATTTTGTAATGGTTTCCTTCAAAGTCGAATCTCAGAAGACAGAGTTGTCTTGGAGATTGATATACTTGAAGTCGGTGTCTGTCCAAAATATGAAATTATAAGCAAAACCATTTATTGGTCCCCAGTTCTACAAATACATAGCAAATTCGGGAGAGAGGTTCTCACCTTTCCATGCGTATTTCTCAAGTGAAGAAGTTGTTCTGGCCCCAGTACAGGCTTGGTTTTTTCTCCTCTAAACCTCGGTTGTGTGGTTCAGCCTCCTTAGATGCAGAATCGCTTCCTTTAGGGAATCCTATAGGGCATGGAGTCAGGGAGACAAACAGAAGTTTTGCTACTTTTTCTGTCTTTCCTCTCCAACTCAGTGGTGTGCCCCTTCATGCATTTTTCCTTCAAAAACTGGGCCCACCCTGTCATTTTACTTTGCGTTTGCAAAGTCTGAAGAATTATCAACTGTTCCTGAACATCAGAAGCATTGCAAAATCTTGTTACAAAAACTAGATGAGGTTTTTGAATGCACGCATTCTGGGTCTTTTTCTTCTTTCTTCTTCCTTCCAGAGGTCCCATGGAGGGTTGATGGCTTTGCAGACAATCTGGGAGGATCTGACAGCCAGTTCCCAGCAGGGCTTACTGCGCAGCCCTGTCCTCCTTCCCAGACCCAGGGAAAGGGGGATCAGGGCAGTGAGGCCCGATGGTGCTTCCTGGATGAATTCGAGCTGACACACGGAGTCACGCATCCCGTGCTTGCCAGGCCCTGAAACACCCACCCCTCTGCCTTCCTTCCCTGGTGACAGAGCTGTGGGAGAGTTGTGTTGTTTGGTGGCCCTGCTCTGAGCTAATGGTGGCCAGATACCTCCCAATTCCAGGTTTTTGCATCATTGGCTTGAGTCTCCTTAATTTATGTAGCTTGGGAATCCTTTACAGTGCCTCTTTGGTTTTCCACAAGGTCTCTCTTTTGCTTACCTTGCTCCTTCTCTTTAGGGTTAGTTACAGCAATAAGTTTCCAGCTTCTTAAGGTGAGATTATTTTCCTGCTGTCTTTCAGGAGGGAGTATCCAGCTGAGAGGTTATTTCACTGCTTTAGAGCCAAGACCATGCATGTATTGGATCGTAGTCAAGGTCTCCCATGCTCAGAGCCCTCACTCCCTTTCCACCATCTGAGTTTCTGCATAGTCCCTCGCTCTTCCTCCTGTCTCTCTCCTTTGGTTTTCTTTGCTTTTGCTCAGCCTTTTCTCCAGCCATGGCTGCTCTTAGGACTTCTCCTTCACAGCTGCTTTGTGCCCACTGGAGAATCTCATTCCCCCCAAGCTGCAGCAAGCAGCTAGCAAGGAAAACACGGTGTTTTTTTCATCAGGTCTGTCCCACATGGCTTTTTAGGCAAGTAGGGTGTATGAGGTGTAGATGTAACTGGTGTTTCACCAACTGAATGAGAGGCAGCCGTTCACAGTAAGCTCACTGTAAACCTACTGTCAGTGGAAAGGTTTTGCAACAACCAGATGTGCAGTCAGTTTTCAGTTGCCTTACCTTGAACGCATCTGTACAGATCCACTTGTTGACTCCTCTGCTGTTTCTTTTTCATTTGAACTTGGCTTTTTGTCATGATGGGTTGCTCATCAGCCTCCACGCTGGAGATGAGTCTTCAAACACCTTAGCGTGGAGACTGAGGGTTTTTTTTTTGGGGGGGTAGTGTGGTAGATGCAGCCACAGGGATGCGGCTGCCAGGTATGGAGCCTGTTTGAGTTGTGAATGTGATGGACTGTGAGCTCTGATAGAAGTATGTGATGTTTTTCCCAGTCTCAGCCACAGCTCTTCAAAAATCTGTCCTCACGGTTCAGATCTGCGCTGAAATGTTCATCTTTGTGGAACACACTGATTTCCCTGAAGCAGCCAGCTGCTTTGAACACGGGCCATGCTCAGCATTTATTAATTCCTCATTTAGATAGCATGAACGAGGATAGCTAGCATCCTAACCAGGGTAGCCAGAGCTCCTGGAAACCTTGCAGCAAGCCTGCAATCCTCCTGTCCGCTTGCTATGATCAGCAAGGTCCGCTTTACGTCCTGTAGCTATCCATAGTCAGAAAGAGTTAATTGAATGCCTTTCGCCGATTCCTTTTTTTTACTGTGGTGTTGAACTGTTGCTCTTACTTCTTTGGAATGTGTGTTTTCATTGCAGAGGGGCACCTCAGGGCATTGCTGTTTATTTATAAGATAACAGCATTTTCTCTAGCAGTAAACCGGAGCAAACAAAGTCTCTCAAGGAGGAGTGCTAAATCCTGTATGCTGGTGGGAACTGTTCAAAGTGTTTACCACTTGAAAATATTTAAGGAATCGAGGGGAAGAAAGAGTCTGACTGATGTTTAACACCTTTTCCATTATTCCTACAAATCTTAAGAAAGAAAGAAAAAAAAAAAAAAAAGCATTATAACTTGCTTTTTTACCTTTTTTTTCTTTAAAGTGTTTTTCTATGGAAATCAGCATAGACTGTCATTTAAAGATGCCTTGAAATTTTGCTATTTTTTTAGGCTGTTTTAAGCTACGGTACACTCTGATGTGTTCAAAGTGGACAGAGATGTCCACCCGGGAGATTCTTTTGACAGTGGGCTTCATTTTCCCTTGTACTGAGTTGTGCCAGTTGCCATCAGCAGGGGAAGTTTTCCCCCATCCGACAGTGGCAACAGCTGGAAAGCAGAGACAGCTATGGCAGCACACCCTCAAGCATCACTAATCCAAAGTGAATGTCCTATTACCAGCTTGAAAAAAAGCCGTGGAACTAATTCGATGTGGAAATGAACACAGCGCTGCGTACAGCATAAGACTCTTCTCAAACTTCTTTTTTTTTTTTTTTCCCTTTTCTGCCAGACTAATTTTTGGCTACACTTCTCTTTCTGAAATATTTATAGGGCAAATAACTGTTTTAAATGAGCAGATGGGGGAGACATAAGACAAGCTGTTAAATTAATAAACATGTGTGGTGCTTTATCAGTAAGGGAGCCCATTTTGGCATTTCTTCTGGATGATTTGTATGGCCTATCACCATTGCACCTGGTGCAGGGACAAGAAATGGGCACTTAATAACCAAACAATGTGCAAACTCCTTCCATTATAACTTCATTATGTCAGATATAATCGTCTATAACTAGATGTCAAATACATAATTTATGTCCAGCTCCCCTGTGGAATAGTGGCCATATGAATGAATGGCCCCATTAATGGGAAGGAGCTTTTACCGTAACTTTTCCCCTCCTGGTACATGGTCCGTTTTGTCATCTGGTATTAATTCTGGATCATTTCAGGCCTGTAGAAAAATGCCTGTTATATTTATATTTGTGTAATGGGAGAGGAGGGCAAATAAATCATACAAGAGATCAAATTTCAGGTCCACTGATTACCGAAGCCATACGGATGTTTAAAAGGGAGCGGTATCGGTCTGTAGCAGTTTGACTGAGAGGCATAACTGGCCTTCATGTTGCCCATTCAGAGAAGTTTAAGAGGCATATGATGTGAGATAGCACTTCTTAGGGGAACTCTCCGACACAAAGGACATAGCCCCTGGAAAGCAGGGCAACCACGCTGTTGGCATCGTTTTCAATATCTTGCTTCTTGCGTCATGTGCTGCCTATTTGCAGAAGTGCTCCATGACTTATACAATGAAATATTTCATCATAACTTGAAAAACTAAGGTGGGGCATATGAGGATGATGTTTTATTTTAAAGGAATCCTTCAGAAACATGTGTTTGCATTAGAGTGGGACATAAGATCCCAGCTGTTGTTCGGGGCAGGACCTGTGGATGTTCACAAATAGGTACAAATTCAAAGGGTCAGGTAGACACAGGTCCCATTGCAGAATTACTTTTATGCGTTTTTATGATTATTTTTTTTAATATATGGCCTGGTTTGGGTGGTGGAGAACTCTGGTGGAGAACAAATTGATACTCTAAATCTGGGAGGACAGTTAGTTAGCAGTCGAGGTAGGAAGCCACCTCTCGTAGCAATGTTGATGTAGTTACTTAATGAGAAAATGGGTTTTATTCTATTGCAGCTACAGAGGTAGTGTTTGTTTTATTCTTCATCAGGTATAAATTTGGATGAAAAATGATCCAGTTAACACCATTTATAATAGCAGATGACTTCTTCATGTCTGATAGAGGTTTCCATTGACAGCACAAAATGATTTTTAGACTAGATAATGAATGGTATGTTTACCTAACAAAAAATTAATGCTTCCCAGACTTATAACTTGGATTTGTGAGTGGCATGTATGAGAAAATATTTGCAGTGGTGGAATATGGCATTACATCTATAGCATCTTCTACTGGCAAATATTTTTCGTTATATTTTTCTTTTTCTGTGATTGTTATTTTAGAGTTTTTATGTCATCAACAAAAGCTGCTAGAAAATTCACTGTATGTATTTAAAGAAAATCACTCCCTTGGAAGGTCTTTTCCCCTTACGAAAGAAATGTAAGCAATGTAATATTTACTTTAACTCCAATAAAATCTATGGTATGGAGTTAGATTGGGAATAAAACAGGTTCAGTCCCTCTCATAAATGATGTCCAACTACATTCACTTGACAAAAACGATCCAAAATGACCCTGTGGTCAAGTCTAGGTTTGAATATGAGACAAGTTAGGAAAAGCAGCTGATAAAGACCTGGGCTATTCACTGGTGGTATCTGGCTGCCTTCCAATAAAGCACAGAAGTATTTTAGTAGTCAGTCAGTACGTTTGATGTAATCTCATTGAAGTTCATCAGACTCGTGCCTCTCTAGAAAGGCAACCAATTCCTCATACGAGCAAATCATGTTTGGTTCATGCTTGCTGTTGACAGCACAGAGTCAAAAGGGGAAGGAGTTTTCATGTTCATTTTATGGATCTTCAGAAAGCTCGGCAGTAGGATTTTCTTCAGGTAAACAGTTGTGGGGGTTTTTGTTCCCTTTTATCTTTATTTTTTTTTTATGCTATATGACACTTGTAATCATTTTGGGTTGAATCCAAAATTGTTGAGAAAAAAAAAAGAGATGTTTCCACCACAGAGTCAGTGGTCTGATTCCTTCTAACATTTTGGCCCTTGAATTTCCTTAAAGCAATTTGAATCTTCACTTTTTATATTGCTCTGTACAGGGGAATTGTGGTGATGTGTTACAATCCATTCAGAGGGAAATTTATTTCCATGAATTGGGTACCCAGCTCTTCAAGTGTGCTCTTGGAAATCCCAGTTTTAATAAATGCATGCTACATACTGATTAACAGATAAACATTACATAGACCTGTTGTTAAGATTGTAACTTGGCTCTCTCTTAAGAGGTCTGGTTATTTCAGACTTTCAGCCAAGTCAGTTTGGCTTGATAATGGCAATATTTGCTCAGAAGACAAGGGCCGCTATCCTCTAGATCCAAATGGTTTGTTATTGCCTTCAAATTAGTTCAATGTTTTTCATTCTCCTGGAAAATTGATGGGAAGCAGTATTTAAAAGATCTTGATTGCCTTTGAGAAGGGAGATTATGGTTTGCAAATGTAATTACAGGAGTTAGAAGGACATGAGGGCACGATCCAGGCCATGGGGCTGTTGGCCAAGTTTTCAGGGTTGGGGAGAACGAGCTGGTTATGGGGCAAAGAGAAGATGTTGCTCTCACCCAGCTGAAGACACCTTTACATGTGTGTTTTGGATATATTTTTAGTGCAGCCAGATATCACAGAATCACAGAATTTTCTAGGTTGGAAGAGACCTCAAGGTCATCGAGTCCAACCTCCAACCTAACGCTAACAGCCCTCCACTAAACCATATCCCTAAGCTCTACATCTAAGCGTCTTTTGAAGACTTCCAGGGATGGTGACTCCACCACTTCCCTGGGCAGCCTGTTCCAGTGCCTCACAACCCTTTCAGTGAAGAAGTTCTTCCTAACATCTAACCTAAAACTCCCCTGGCTCAACTTAAACCCATTCCCCCTCGTCCTGTCACCAGGCACGTGGGAGAACAGGCCAACCCCCACCTCGCTACAGCCTCCCTTGAGGTACCTAAAAAGAGCGATAAGGTCGCCCCTGAGCCTCCTCTTCTCCAGGCTGAACAAGCCCAGCTCCCTCAGCCGCTCCTCGTAGGACTTGTTCTCCAGGCCCCTCACCAGCTTCGTTGCCCTTCTCTGAACCCGCTCAAGCACCTCCATGTCCTTCTTGTAGCGAGGGGCCCAAAACTGAACACAGTACTCGAGGTGCGGCCTCACCAGAGCTGAGTACAGGGGGACGATCACCTCCCTAGCCCTGCTGGCCACACTGTTCCTGATACAAGCCAGGATGCTGTTGGCCTTCTTGGCCACCTGAGCACACTGCTGGCTCATATTCAGCCGACTGTCCACCATCACTCCCAGGTCCTTCTCTGCCTGGCAGCTTTCCAACCATTCCTCTCCCAGCCTGTAGCTCTGCTTGGGGTTATTGCGCCCCAGGTGCAGGACCCGGCACTTGGCCTTGTTAAACTTCATGCAGTTGACCTCAGCCCATCGGTCCAGCCTATCCAGATCCTCCTGCAGAGCTTTCCTACCCTCAAGCAGATCGACACACGCACCTAACTTGGTGTCATCTGTGAACTTACTGAGGGTGCACTCGATGCCCTCGTCCAGATCATCGATATACCAACCTTCAGCTAAGGAAATGAGTTTCCCGAAAGCCTCTTCCCCTATGTGTGTGAGGGCTAAGCAGGCTCTCACCTCTTCCTTTTTTCCTTTGACAGATCTGGTGCATTGGGAGTCTTATGAATGGACAGCTTCAGATGAAGCATATTAATTTGTAGCAAGTATATCCCTTGCTTCATTGCAGCTGTATTTTTTCCTGGAAAAAAAAAAAATAAAAAATTAGTTGTGTTTCTTCTTTAAAAAATTACCGCAATTATGGGTGCTATGCTGGCAGTCTCCCCTTTAGATTTGCTGTTTTTCTCTAAGTCCTGTTTTCATCTTTATTTTTTAGACTGCTGCTTTGCACAGATGTGTGTGTGTGTGTGTTATGCCCACAAATTTAGTAGTAGACATGCAGCAAAATAATACTGAGTAAACAATTACATTTCATTTTCTGGAATAAAAAAGGAATGGGTGTCCATAAATCTTCCTTTACAAAATCTGGGCTCGAGAGTAAGAAGAAGACAAGGTTTCTAAATTCATGAAGGCCTTTTGCGATGGAATCCTGTGTGCCACTGAAGTGTAACAAGCTTATTTATATTTTATTGTGCTTCTAGATCAAGCTGCATTATTATGGGCTGCATTTCCCCAGATACTATAGCTGTTGCTAAGGAAAAGGTACATTATGTTAATATTTCGTGATAATAACTATGCAGGCTGGGTTTTGTACATTAATAAAGTTACGGGGGGAAAAGTGAAGTTAATGCACCATTTTGATTTAGTACTCCGTAGATTGTAGGTCACGTTTAAAGACAAAAAGCAAGCTTGAATTCGAGAAGAATTCAAAGAGAAAAATGTGAGAAAACCAAACAATTGGCAGAATTTATTTACTGAACTTTTAATTTGCTTAGCAGTAGGGATCTGGAACCAGCTCTGCTAAAAGAAAACTTGGCAGAAGCAAACTAAATGCTTTTACCAGACATTTCAGTGAAGAATTTCTCAGCATTTCTCATGCCTTAATGTGTTTTGATCATGTAAACAGAACATTCATCCTTAATTCCTGTTTCCTGACCATTTCCAGTGCTGTTGTTACGTGATTTAGGTACCTTCTGATTCATTTAATGTTAGGTTGATTCACTGAGAGCCCACAATCAAGTAGCACAACGCACAAAGCAGAATGGCGACGTAATGCATCGCTTTTGGTGTATGGAGTCAAAGAAAAGGACAAAGTCACGAGCAAGATAATGATGTCCATGCTGGGTATTTTAAAAAAAAATATGCTATACAGACTGTATTGACAAGTATTACAAAAATGTTTACAAAACAAGGAAAATAAACAAGGAAGGATCTTGGCATTCCTCCTAAAGGAATGTTCTGAACTGACTTTCCCCTTTCAAAACTGTTTCCTCATTAATAGTGCTGCCAAGGCATGAAGCAGCCACAAAGGGAGGACTGAATGGGTAGGAGCTCATCCGAATGCTCACGTACCCTGCAGGGCGAGCCCTGCACATGGCTGATTTCAGCAGGACAGTGGCCGAGGAGAGGAGAGGAGAGGAGAGGAGAGGAGAGGACACAGTTCAGAGTGGAGGAAAGCAAGATGAACTGGAAAGGGAAGGACAAAATGCCTGTGTTACATTATACATAACATGTACAGAGGTTTAAAATATCCCTCCTCCAATGCTTTAGTTTGGGACAGGTGGGAATTTTGGCTGCTGGAGTAAATGAGCTACCACCTCCAGCAACTGTACACACAGTAATAAAATAACGCTTGCTCTCCTGATTACCCACCCCAGGCACCCGTTCCTGCCAGCTCTCCTCTTCCCAGCTTTGCACCAGGTCTCTGCAAGCTAACAGCAAAGATCCTGAGTTCTCCTCCAGCATCATTAACCGCTCCTAACCTGCAGCAATACAGAGCTCAGCCCCAAAAGTGAGAGTGGCACAGATCGCTCACGTTTTTTGAGTCTGTCAAATGGACCACCCAAATCTTCAGTTCCTGTCCTTTTCAGACCAGAATACCTGTACCTGCTGGCTCCAAGGGCTGTGGACAGGGATGTCCGGAGTCTTTGTCCCCCAGTAATCCAGCCATGGTTTTAAAAAGTGGGCGCCCCCTCATTGCCAATGGTTTGTGCTTATCTTTAAAGCACATTGCTCTTCCACATTGTGTTTGGTTAAATAACCGCAGCTCGGAGTAGATACTTCGCATATAAGCTGACAGGGTTGACACTGTGAGTATTTTGCAATCATTTGTTTAATTAGCTGAAGCTCTTTGGGGAGAAGTTTATGAAATGGCATACTCCCAAAGTCTAATTTAAATCTGTTTTGCTTTTTTGATGGAGGGCTCATAATGCAAAGCATTAAAAAACGTACGAGTGAATGGAAAGCGACAAAACCCCTTCTGTTAACGGGCAGTGCCTCAGTAACAAACTTGTCCAAATACAGAAAGGAAATTACACTGAGTAAAATGACCTACAGGAGGGGAAATTGGAATTAAGTCCACGCAGCTGTCATGTCTTTTTTTTTTTTTTTTTTTTTTTTTACCTGTACTTCCCCTCTGTTTTCATTTAGCGCAATGCTTAATTAAGCTTCTCCTTTGTTTGGAGGTTAATTCCTTCTCTAATCTGCAGCTATTTTTGCAAAGGTGTTCATTACTGGAGCAAACCAAGGCCTAAGACAGGAGAACGGCAGGTGCTGAGCCTCCTTGAGCAGGAGGGGATTTCTGCTCCCGGCGAGGCCTCGCGGCCCAGCTCCCAGATGCAGGGCTTGTGTGTGGTCACGCAGACAGCACCTCTGCGGCTCTCTGCTTTCAGTAAAATGGATCCTTGGTGAGGAGCTTAATTTTCTGCCAAAGTGCCGTGGCAGTGCTGCTCTGCCTGCTCGCTAAATACATCGAGAGCCCTTCGCTTGCAGCAGAGACTCAAACAAGCACTGGGAAGCGCGGTACTGATGCTGAATTTGGCTGCCGAGCTGGGGACCGGGCAGCGTTGGTGGAGCAGAGACCAATTCTGCAGAGGGTTTTTCAGCCTGTCCCTCCTGCAAGATGTGCTTCGCCTTTTTGGCCAAATGGAAGCGAACTTGAGAGCAAGAGCTAAAGCAGCGTTGAGAAGTAGAAAGCCTTGCCCATCCCCTCATTCCCCGCCCTGTGGTATATCACTCATGAAGGGTAGCTCCTTCCGAATCGCAGGAAAGGCTGGGCATGAATAAGAAGCCATCACTTGTCATAGAGAGAGCAGGTTTTATTGTTATGTTTCCTTCTCCTGGTTGTGGGATTAGGCATTTCATGCTTCCATAAATACATCCAGCTTCTCTAGTAAGTGATTTTTAACTGTGGCGCCCTGTGGATGTTTATTTTGTGTACTCTTTTTGGTTCTTTAGAAGCTCCAGCTTTGGGGGAAAATAGAAAAGGCAATCGTGGAGCTGGCCGCTTACTGCTGACACAGCTTAATTAAGGTTTAAATTAATTAAATATTTCTGAAATGAGCAGGTATTGACAGAAATCTATGCCCTGTCCTATACACACGTAAAAAGGGAAAAAAAAAAAAAAAAAGTACTTTTAGATACATTTTTCTTTGTTGTGCTCTCTAGACAATGCTGGTGGTAAACTGCACACATGGGTAAAGCATTTTGCACTTTCTGACAATTTATTTCTTTGGAAGAATTGGCGTGATGAGAAATGGCACAAACAGCTCAAGGAGCATCGGCTCTTGCAATCAGTAGCTGGTGAAATTAGCATATTCCTTCTGCTTTGTTTGCACAGACAATTACAAATTAGATCAAGAAAGTATACTCCCAGAGGTGTGTTTGTGCTTTATAAGAGAACATTGGCATGGGAAGGGGAAAATGTATTAGTACAAAGCGTTTTAGCCCCATTTGTAGCTCGTACTGCTGGCTGCAAGCTACAAGTCTTGCACAAATTCAATAGAAATGGAAAGGAAGAAAAATGGGGGAGGAAAGGCAAAACAGGAGCAAAGAAAGAGCTGTGTGAATAGCTAATTAGGATGAATTGCGTTCAGCCGTGCAGGAGGTGCTGGGAAGATCCTGGGTGGGTTATGGGGGCAGTAAGGGTGGAGGAACAGAGGTGCATGCTGAGCAAGGTGGGAGCTGCCACCCACCAAAATTGGGTCTTTGAGCTTTTTTTGCATATAGAGGTTGCTTTCCTGAGGGGTCTCTCCACCTGGGACCTCCCTGTTTCAAGGACACCAAATTGAGGTAAGACCAACCACCGCCTTGCCAGAAATACCAGCATGAGGTTAGTGTTTGGTTGTGTGGCAACACCAGCCTCTTCTCCAAAATCTTTTGCCCCCAGAGAGGGCCCCAGCACCTCTCCAGCTCCGATGCTGAGGAGATGTTAAGTAACGAGCAGCTTTTACTGACTGTAATTGCGCTTGAATTAAGTAGCTGCCTGTGTGCTGGGTGGCTCCTGCAGCCTGACATCACTCCTGCAGCACTGGGAACCTCATCGCTTCTCCTCGCAACAGTTCCTATGCCAGGCAGCTTCGGAGGGCACAGCTCGCTTGGCATAACTCTAAAATAACTTGGCAAGTAAGCTCTGGAGGCTTAAACCCTTGCCCTCGCTGGGATACATGATGATCTAGCTACCTGCAGTCCTTGATCTTCCCTTTGTTCTCTGGTTTTCTCAGTTATCATTTGTTCACATGCCAAAAACAAATACATAAATAAATAAACAAATTAAATAAAAAAAAATAAGGAAGAGGGAAGAAACAAAAGGAAGAGGATTGGAAACGCTCGCTGCGGTTTGCAGGCAGGGCTGAGAGGCAGCCTTGGCTCTGCTCTTTGTGTCCTCAGGGTGGTAGTGCAGCTACTGCTTCTCGGTGCCTCGCAGGCTGGCGGGCAGCAGGGAGGCAGGTTGTGTGTTTAATTTGCTGCTCGGGTGTTTGTTGTGAACGTGCATCCCCGCACTGAAATGGCACAAATGCCTGTGCTCGTCTGCTTCGTTTCCTGAAGCTGTGTCAGGGCTGAAGGGGCAAGCTGCAACCGGGTGTTTTTGTGACAGCATGCTAGGTGAGAGGGTTTGGATTTGAGGACTGCAAGTCACTGTCAGATGAGCAAGGATTTAGAGAAAATCTCTTCTGTTACTCTCTTGCAGCCTCAGGAGACAGGGCAGAGCAGCAGGCAGCTGGCCAAAAGATGCACAGGTGAAATAAAGAAGCTAAAGGAAAAAGAAAACGCAGGGAACTTTTATTGGATCCAAATATATGAAGATTTTTTTCTTCTCTCTCTTTCCACTTAAAGACAGCTTATCAGAAATCTTTGCAGAAGCTAACAGTGTGGATTTGGTAGCTGAGAGCTTTCTGTACAGCAGCTTTCAGAAGGCAAAGGTACTTCTAGCTCCAGCAACAGCCCCGAGCAAAGGTGAGCTGCAGCCACCCCCGGCGTAGATACTGAGGCTGCCTTTGGGCTGTGCCCCTCATGTGCTTGTTCCATCCTTGCATTTCTTTTGCCGGGGTTTGTTCCCAATGTTGATGGACTGCTATTCTGAAAAGTGATGTATTAAAGGAGAAGATAATCACGTAGTGGGATTTAAGCCATCAAAGAAGGGAGTCCACTTAAAATGATGAGTACAGCTAAAAACTCCCCAGACTTCAGAGTTTTGTGGTGTGCGGATAATAATGTACTGCAGGACATCCTTCACTGGTAGGGAGGGCTCAAATCTGTGAGGCTTTCCAGCCTTCATCTATGAAATCACTTTAGTGCTTGGGATTTTCATTTGGCTTTCTACTCTATTTGATTGTGGCCATGTTTGAATAATGTCAGAGCGGAAATTGGTTTTATTGGACTTAATTTTGTCCACAGAAAGATGTGCAGTGCCTTGAAATATGATGTAATTCCCGAGCAGAAGGAGATGGGCTTCTCTTCAAGTCAGACCTCAGCTCTGGTGTCTTGGTTTTTAATAGTCCAGGCTGCAAAGTAGTAGGAAATGGTGGAAATTGCAAGGTGGAAGTGGGTTTAAATGGCAGTAATCTCTACCCTTGATGCAGGGAGAGAGCTGCAAATTGCTACTCTCCTTCAGCTGGGAGGAAGCCTTAAAGCAAGCTGTTGCTCCGCTTTTGTTTGATGGCATTTCACCTTTTTTTAAGTGGACAAAGGGAAAAAAGATTATAGGGAAAAGAATGTAATATAGACCTGGAAAAAAAAAAAAAAAAGGGTCTGTGTCCAAATACCTTGTATTGTTGGGTATGACAGAAAAAAAAACTCCTTCCTAGGGTGGAGATGCACGGATGAAGATACTGGCTGTGAGTGAGGGATAGCTGAAGGTTTTGATTGAAAGTGGTTGAGGGAAAAGCTGAAGAAAGGCAGTGCAAAACCTCCCAGAGCCCTGAAGTGATGCGCGGCTCAGCCAGCAGACACGCTCCAGGCTGGAGGCTCCCAGCCGCCTCACCTTTATCTGAAAAACCAAAGCAGGAGTCTCAGCCGTGAGAAGAACTATTTAAAAATAATAATCATCATAATAATGGTGTTGCTCAGATTTTCTGGTTGCCATGGTTTTTGGGGACTGTAGTATTCGCTGCATTCCAGATACCAAATATAGACGTAGCTAATTTCACCTGGAGGAAAAAAAAAAAAAGTGATGGGATTTTCTCTTTTTTTTTTTTAAGTTGGGGATTTTAAACCTGCAGTTTTGGGGGGGGTCACTTGTCTGCTTATGGGGTATTTGTGTTTGTGTGTGCACAAAAATGACACTGAGTGAGGCCAATGGTGAGTTGTTGGGGCTCTGCTTGATGATGCTCGAGTAGTTCTGTGAGTAACTCTATGCAGTCAGTGCCTGTATCAAAGATAAAGGCTGGCAAGCAGATTTTGGGCTAACAGTCCCTGCTTTCTGTGCCAGTTACTCAGCAAGACTGATATAGCCCAAACCCCAGAGCCTGGCTGGGACAGAGGTACCCAGGCTGGGGCAGAACTGGCTGTGTTCCCCAGAGGTCAGAGCTGATGCTGAGGCTGTGCCTTCTTCAAGTGTCCATTTGTGTTTTTGAAGAGCAGTGGTTTCTTTGAATGTGCATCCCCTAATGGCCTTCTGCGTTATCCTTTCAGGTTTGGTGGGAAATGGAAGTTCCCCTTTTCTCCTTGCAGCCTTCTGTGGGATTTGGTGCATTTTTAAACCGCTGATACATTCAACATCAAAGGCATTTTGTGTTTGCGCATGGGAATAGCTGTCTTGTCGTAATGAACGTGACCTTAAAGCTCGCCATTAACTAAAAAAAGAAGGTTGTCTCATAGCTGCACTCACGTTTTACGAAGATGTTTCTCTCACCCTACACAGTGTTTAGGAAAAAAAAACAACTTCTAACTGGGATCCAGGAGGGGCTGTGCGAGTCAGAGCACGGTTTGTTCGCTCCATATTTAATCTCCCCTTGAGTCCAGCTCAGTCCATCACTAATCCAGCCGGATTTGAGCTGAAGGCTGTGATGTAGCAAGAGAAATGTGTAGTGGGGTGTGATTCTGACGGGGTGAAAAACGTGAGAGAAACCGGCTGTTTCTAGCCCAGAACTGTAGCTGGGACTGATATTCCTCCTGCTCTTCTCTAAAGAGATCCCAGGTGGCACACACCACTTGCCGTGGCAAAAATTCGGGGCAGGGGTAGAGAGGGAAGCGTGGCTCCAAGGAGACAATGCCTGACGCATTTGTGCACATTATCTAGACTAGGAAGCACGGTGGGGATAACAAAACTAATTTCATTTTCAGTTCTGCTGAATGGGATCTCCTCCCTCCTAAAAGACAGGTTTTCTATGTCTTTGACACCTGTAGCTGCTTTCTGCACCCGTGGAAGGAAACTGAGGGTAAAAATATCCCTGTGATGATTGTGTAGTATTTTACACCAACTGTGCTGTCACTTCGCACAGGCGGAAAATGACTAGATGAGGTAAGGAAAATCAGTCTGTAAATCCATAAAAATCGTGGGTTTTCTGCATCTACTGATTTCCCATTGTCCATATTCATTACCGGAGAGGAAAATGGATGAATTAGTGCTTGGTTCCAGGCAGCTGTTCAGCTAACTTCCCCGCGCTGCACATGCTGCGGGTGTTTAGGATATTTTCACTTGCAAAGAAATAAAAAATAGCCAGCTTCTGTTATCTCTCCCCCTTTCCTGTGTAGTCTTCTGAGGCAAGGGAGCCCACTGCTGTGTTTTGTACTTTCCTGAAGCCTGGCTCTGATTGTGGGGCTGCCTTTGAACAAAGATTTCATACCAAAGAGTGGCTTTCGCAGGGATCCTTCCACTTCATCTCCAAATGGTTCCCAGCCCTCGGCTGCCAACTATTGTGTTTGGGGGTACATTTTCCATTAAAAACAGCCTGGGAGTTGCTGAGCTCCACTTGCTACATCGGTCCTGCCAGAGCACACACAAAAATAGTCTCTGGATTGACAACGGGAGATTTTTGAACTCAGAAGAGCAGTGGGAAAGCTTTGAGCCCACTGTAGTAGCGTAGTAAAGGGACTCTGACTCGCATCCGTCACTCACCGAGAGACAGAAAGGCTTGATTTATTTTATCAGAAGCCATCTCTTTCATTGTGTGCATCCTCAAGGATGTGAAGGTTGAGGATTCAGCAGCATTTGACTGGGTTTTCACAGGCCAACATAAACTCGTGGCCTGGGGGAAGAAGGGGTTCGGAGGCAGGCTGGAGGTGTCCTGCTGCAGCGGGCGCACCTGGAGCCAGATCCCAGGTAAAAGCAAGCCAAGACCTCAGGAATAAGCAAACCTGTGCTCGAGGACCTGCTGCATGCTGGAAGGAGGCTGGATGGCAGCAAAACGTGGTTTCAAAAAGAAGCATTAGTCCTGCTTCTTGCCCCAGAGAGCAGCGAGATAAAGAGCTCTGCCAGCAGAGCCAGGCAGGGAGGGACAAGGGGTGATCGTGGGCAGGAGCGTGAGGAGAGAGGGGCAGATGAATCTGAATCTGAACCCAGAATGAACCCAGAATCTGCCTGGGTAACACACCTGAGCACTTTGGGCTACAGATGGCACGTCAGAGAGGAAGGCTGTATGGGTTAGTAATATGGTAGGTGGCTTTCTTGGGAACGGGGTTTCTTTAGCTGTTGCTTTTCTCCCCTTTTTTGTGGCTCAACGCTGCCGATTACAAGGGGAGCAGAGGATTATAATATATATTAGCTATTTAGACACTGGAGATAACTCACAATGCTGAAAACTAAACTTATCTCTGATTAAAATTTAATTGCTCCCAAGCTTCCACTAGTTACTTGCATTAAGTTTCACACCATCGGAAAGCGCTCATCAGCCAGTGTTGGATTTAACAGGAATTTGGCAGATGTTAGCGAAGTGCTGGAGGAGCTCCAAACCACAAGATCTGCGGCGTGTAATGTGTTTGAAAATTTGTTGGCAGCCGAAAGAAAAATCGAAAACCTGGAAATAGCAATAACTGGACGCAGATCCCTTCTAATCAAACAGCCAAAATGTTGGACCGCAACCTCCAGCACCTGGAGCACCGGCACAGTTCGAGGAGTGTCGGGTGTCTTGTGAGGTGTCAAAGCAGCAGACTTTATATTATTGGCTTGCAGAGTGCTTTATGGAAGGAACACTGCTATCTCCATGGAAATCTTGAAAAAAAAAAAAAAAAATCTGTTCCAAGGCAATTTAACAAATTAGTTATGTTTTATAAATCTTAGGTTTTCATTACAGCTTTTCCCTCCTCTTGAGGACATTTATTCAGAAACAGGGTCCTTGTTCGGTAAGAGACTAATTTATTTCTGTTATGTATTCCCTTCCTATCAAACCCTGCCTGTGGCATTGTAACTTTAGCATCAACTAGCTTTTTTTTTTTTTTTTTTTTTTTTTTTTAACCAGAACGTGCTCCTGGTACAAGGAGAGGACAAACACGAGTAGCAAACAAGGTTGGAGAAACCTTGATCCATTTTTTATAAGTATATCCAGAGGAATGACAAAAAAAAAAAAGTGCTTACCTCCACGTGGGTGCGTGGTGTTTTGATAGCCTCGCTGACTGCAGCACAGAAGCCAGGCAAGGCTGCAGAGGCTGAGGATGCCTCTTTTAGACAAACGGGAGCTGAATTAAAATCAAGGATGGTACAAGTCCTTTTCAGAGAGATGCCTGCTTGTGCTTAAAAATAAATATAACACACTCTGTGATTTAGTGTCTGTCATGTTTTAATGCATGCAAGTATCTCGACAGCGCTTGTGGCAGGAGTTTGTGTGGAAAAAAGTAAATCTCACCTTAAGCCTTTTTCAATTGAAACAGCATTTGGTGGAGTTTGTGCAAAAGATTAAGTCAGATTCACCCCTTGTTGGGACTGAGCTGATGGGCAGAGCACACAGAACAGTGCCTGGCTTGTGCTATGGAAGCATTTGATCCCTCATATATGATTTCATTTGTTCTGTGGTTCATAGCAAAATGCATTTCATATTCTCTTCTCCTCTGTAATCTGACCTGGACTCGGCAGATCCCAGCCGATAGGTAGGTGCTGCCTGGGGGAGATGCTGGATGCCTCTGTTAATTCTGCCTTATCTGGATTTTTTTTTTTTTTCATCTCCCAGGGAGAACAGGAGTGAACGAGAGTTTAGAAGTTTGGGTCTATGGCTAGGAAAGGAGTTCAGCCCATGCTGTGTTCTGAAGTGTTGGCTCCAATAACCTTAAGCCTAGGCTTAAAAACTGTACTAAATTGGAGACTGCATGCTGCCACGTTGGGCACTCCCATGTTAGCAAGGTTAACATGCCATCAGCTGTTGTTTTTTTGTTTTTCTTTTAGGTTAAGTCACATATAATTATTAATAATTACACAGTTGTGGGTTGTTTGGTTTTTGTTTTTTTTTTTTTTTTTGAAAAGCAAATCAAAATACTTCAAAACTCTCAGTCTCTTTCAGGTCTGCTGCAAATCACAGAGTCATCTAAGTTGGAAGAGACCTCCCAGATCACCTAGTCCAACCTCTGACCTAACACTAACACGTCCTCTCCTAAACCATATCACTAAGATGACACCACGAAACCCACCAGTGCTTTATTTCACGTGGTATTTTCTGAAGACTTGTGGAGTATTTTGTACGGTGCAATCCCAGAATACAGGGGTAAAAATGCTGTTTCCAGCAGCGAAACTTGGTAAAAAGCTGCAAAGATTTTTTCAGACACCGAAAGCACTCTATTTGATGCTCTAACAGTGATGTGGGAGGCAGAACACACACGTAGGCTGTCACAGGACTCTTTGCCAGTGAGTGGAGAGAAATAGGGCAGCACAGGCTCTCTGCAGGTTTTTCAGAGCAAATCTTAGCTCGCCAGCACTGAGATGCTGCTCTCTAGCTACCAGCCCTAATCCAACCTGACCATAATAAGCGTTGGCCTTGCTGCTAATTTTGTCCAGCAAATGCAAAGATGTGAGGTGTGCTGCCACAGCAAACCATGAGAGGTGTTTCAGCCACCGTGAGATGGACTGAGCTGTTCATTGGGTTCCCTTTCCCACTGAGGGAGTACCTCCAGATTTAGATCCAAAAGCACATGCAGAGATGCATGAAGTGGATGTTTGTGGTTTTCCAGTAATTGCAGATGTTTTAGGAGTGATAGAAATACCGCAGTCAAGGCTTTGCAAGGTGCAGTCAGGATTTCCCGGCTAGGCAGAGTGAAACGGGTGCCTTCATCTTTTAGGGCTTGGTTAGGTCTGGGCTCACGTGTGCGAGTTGATTGGATTGGGCTCCCAAGCTGAACCTGTGCTATGCAAAGATGAAATTCAAAGGGGAAAGTAAGGCCGAGACACCTAAACAACCCGATACATGAAAGGGCTGAGCACAAGGCAGTGCCTTTTGAAGTCAGTGGGAGATGCTGCTTTCTTAGTGCTTTTAAAATCAGGCCACTTTTTCAGAGACTAACGTTCGGGTGCTGTTTATGAAAGTCTTGACCTAAATGTCTTATTCATTGTGTCTGCATTTTTTTTTCCTATGTCAAAAATAACGAGAACAAGAATTAGGGGTAAGGGAAGCCTGCAGAGTCCTGCCTGAGCCCCGTGGAAGGGCGCGGGCTGCGTGCGGCCCTGGGCACAGCACAATTCTCTTCCTGCTCTCAGTAAGACAACGAGTTTGTACGTATCTCATGACCGAAGAGTTTTCTTTATTTGCATAGGACTGTAACATCTCCAAGGCAATGATTTCAAACCAAGGATTCCCAGATCATGCCTCCTTTCCAAGCTTTGTCACTGACCCGCGGAGCAGGAGCTCCCCGAGGAGAGTATGCCCGACTCTTTCTCTCACTGCCGGCACATCCCTGTCACAACTTGTTGGTGTTCTCAGGACAGCATCTGGCTAGCTGCCCTGCTTTTCAAGGTCTGAAGTGCTTTTTCACTCTCTGTAGCTATTTTCATCCTTGGCCTCCTGGCTTGGGGAAATACAGGCTTTGCTTTACCCGAGAGAGGCTGCCATGACCCGCTCTGGGGGGCGATGCCTTCCTCCTCCCTGGCACCTTCTTCCACCTCCAGCATCGCCAGGCTGGAATAAATTTCCAGCTGCTCTAACTGCAACCCAAACCTTCTCCTCAGGCAGGCATTAAGACAAATCCTTCTCTCTGCCTCCCTCTGAGGGCCCAAATGACGGGCCGTGCTCCTGAAATCATTGCCTCACATCACTCTTGCCAGCTGCGCATCTGCTGCAGCTCACCTCACCTTGGCCACCAAGGACAGCGTGAAGCAAGCCCATATTTCAAAGACAAAACTGAGGACGCCCTGCCAGGAGGAAGCTTTAAGCAGAGCTTCATTGTGGGCCCGTTGTTCTGCGTGGCAGTGTGGCCGGGGAGGCATACAGCAAGGGAGATCGCACCGACACGTGTGGTATGTTGGGGAGTTTTGTTCCACAAAATGTATTCTGGCCTACAAAGGACGCCTTTGGCTTCAGACTTGGTTGAGAATTAAGTATCTTGTAATTTACTTTTTTCTGGGAGCTCAGCTATTATGGGCAAAAATATGTCTTTGCCTACCTTACACACCTGCCTTAAGGAAGCTTGAATCACAAAGGTTTTTTATGAATATCAGTTACGGTTCAGTTTGTCTTTAAAATAAAAAAACAAACAACTTTTAAAGGATACCAGTTACACAGACAGGTGTTTTGAGTGAAAATCTCCTGTCACATCCTTTTTCATGCGCTGTTTGATCAGATGCAGTTAACTCTAATTGCAATTTGTTTTGTGGAGGAAAAAAAAAAAGAGAGTGTATACAGAAATATAAACACACAGCAACGCAGGTAGCTCATCTGGTGGTTCTGAGGGTGGGAAAATTAATGTTGTTTCCACCGTGCAATCAGACTTCAGCACTGCCCTACTGGTGGTGGCTCTCCAAAGTGGTAATTCAGCAAATATTACCACTGGGATGTAGCCAGAAAGCAGGCTTTTTTTCCTCCCCTCCCTGTGTCCTGCTGTGTTGGGTTTTGCAGAAGGAAAGCTGATGATAAATGTTAGCGAAATGCCTGGGATGTTACAAGCTTCATTTGCCCTTGGTACTCGGGTGGGCTTCCCTCGGTTCGTTAGACCCCTACTTGGAAGATGGAAAGGTTTGTGGGGAGAATTTGAGGCATGCTCTGGGGATCTGCAGCCCTGGGCAAAAAGGCCATATATGTTCCCCCTCTGCACAGGAACCCTTCTGCGCCTAAGGGAAAGCAAGGCAATTTTTAAAAGCAGATGGCAAACAATGGAGAAATAAAGCTGGAAGGTGCAACTTGTTACCCAGGGGGCAGATGGAGAAGTGGTGCGTAGGCAATGACAGGTGAGGCGTGCAGGGAAAGTTTTGGAACTGACCTGGGATAAGGAAAAGAGCTAAAAATAGTGATTTAAGTTCCCCTTCGGTGGAGGCGAGCCAGCGCTGTGCCCAGAGAGCTGTAATGCAGGTTTCACATGAATGAAATTTTATTCAGCATGCAGGGAGAGAAATCTGGGTAAGAGGGAGATTGGGGGATTTCTGAATGTCAGCCTGAAGTTTCAGCAGGAATCCTATCATCTGCGAGGGCTCAGCCTCGCCGGCACAGTGTTTCTCTTGGCTGATGAAGGCAATCTAACACCGCATTTCCCACTTGGAGGATCCCTGCAGAGAAATCGTCTCCAAAGAAAAAAAATGTTCAGCGACACCGGCTAGCTCGTACCGCTTTCATCCAGCCAGGCGCTGGGCTTTAGGATTTCGACACTATAAAAAGGAAAACAAGCAACCTGGAAAGGGTCAACTTCATATTCTAATTGTCCAAGGAAGGGATTGTTAAGCTGAGCTGGCCCTGGCACTTGGTTTGCATTTTACACCCTCGGCTCCCCAGCACTGTCCCTTCTCCCTCAATACCCTCACACTGTCCCAGCTCGGTTCTTCCTCGGTTTTGTTTTTCATGTAGGCAAACAGCACAGCTTGGACTTGCCTCGGCTTGACAGGAATGGACACATAATTTTCTGTTATATTGTTATCGGAATGCTGCACGCTTCAGCTGGCAAACAGATTGTCAAACATCCTTGAACAATATTTGCTCGGAGTGCAACAGAGAAAAGAAATCTAATATCTGCTTTTAGACCCGGCTCCTTCCTGATGTGCTTTGTTTGGTTCTCTTTGCGCACGCTTAACATTTCCTTTCTGTTAGAGCATACTCAACCAGAGCTGATTAATCGGATTCATCATCCGGTGAGTGCTTGCTCATCTCTAAAAGCTGGCTGGACCAGGAGGTGAGTTTTTTCCTTATGTCCAGCTCCCCTCAGGGACACACACCCCCGTCTCCGCTGAGAGCAGCAGCTGGCACTGGGCTGAAAACTCCGCGTGACAAATAAATGTTGGGTCACCGTGCCCTGAGAGGTACGGGTGGCTCGGGCAGGCTGCTCTTAGACATCCTCTTGGATCTCTTCAGCACGGTATGCAGCCCTTTGCTGTTACTGAATGTGAAATATCTCAGTTAGGATGCAAAACAAACCCGTTGCTTCGTCGGAGCCTGTTCGCCCAGGCGTCAGAGTCTGTGAGACTTCTGTGCACTCTGCTCTCGACGAAAGCTGGAGACAGCGGTGGTTTAACTGAATCAGTGTCGCTGTTTTAGCTCAAAGATGAAGTTTAATAAGGGAAAATAAGAGTTTAATTTGGAAAAACATCTTGTAGGCCAGGGGGACTGACCTTGTACAAGTGACTGCTGCCAAGAGGATTAGGGAGTTGTATGTTGTACTCAGAAACGTACTGCGGACATGCCACTCTTGGCACAGATGGGAAAAGCGGGCCATTTGCTCCCATACCTTGTCTGAGCCTTGGACTTTTCACAGGGAGAGTCCTTGGGGAATAGTCTGGAGCGAAAGAAGGGGTTTTGCTATTGCATTAGCTAGCAATTTCCTCATCCTATAACGGGGGGGCCAAGCGTTCCTTGCCCTCCTGGCTTTATCACAGAATCACACAGAATTTCTAGGTTGGAAGAGACCTCAAGATCATCGAGTCCAACCTCTGACCTAAATTGGTACATCCCAGTGCCTCCCAAGAGCAGGTTGTGGACTGAGGCGGGTGATGTCCTCTGCAGGAGGAGAAGGAAGTAAGGATGGTCAGTTTTCTGGTTTGTGTTGAGCTTTGTCCTGCCTCTGCCCACCAGTCTGTGATCATCATCCACCCTGGATGAAATTCGGGATTTTCCAGTCATCCGTGGAAAGGTTCATGCCCACCCCAGCACCACCTAAAAAAAGGTGAGCAAACAGTTGAGGCACTTGCAGTCTCAGGCATGGAGATTTTAGTATGGTGAAGGTGATGGCACTGCAGGAGCCTGGACGTTGTAAGCTCCTGTTGTCATCAGTGTAGTGAGGCACCTCCAAAGAACACCTCAGGTCCTGGGCTTTTGGTTGCTACTTTTTCCTGTCCATTGACTAGCTGATTCAGATCCTTAAATCAAAACCTCTCGGTCTCTTTCTCTCTCTTCAAGCAAAGCCATGTGTTTTTTCTGCACTGAATCAGTCCCTGTGGTAGCTGAACAGAATGGGCAAGCCAGTTGCTGCTGCACTACTTACACTTGTCATTTCCATTTTGCTGAGTGGCTCCAGGTTGGCATGCCAAGAATCTCGGTGTTCCAGATCAATGGTCAGCCAGGCTCTACTCTTATTTTATTATTATTTTTTTTAATTTAGAAGATTAAAACATTTGTTGTCTTGCTTGGTGCTGACCATGAGGGTCTACCACAGGTGACCTTCTTGCTCCCTTGCCATCTCAAGCCTGACCAGCATATTCGAAATTCAGTTATTTCATTTATTTCCAAATGAGTTCAGTATTATGCTCTGTTTTTAGCATTCCTGGCCTGACAGATTTCCTCTTGTTATAAATTATTCTGTCTGCTTCAGCTGCATGCTTTTTCTCATTTACATTTAAGATAATGGAAGAAGAGTTGCTTTTGATGACATAAGTGAGCTAGATTTTGGGTTAGCATTATTATAAAATGAGAGTTCTGCCTGGATAATGTAAAATATTAGGGATTTTGAGGTTTTAGTACCTGTAAAGCACTGCAATGACTCGAAAAACTAATATACTTCTTCCCCGTGAATTGACAAGACGTCTCGATGCATGCATGGAATGTGAAAGGCTCAAGGCTAATAGCGTTACAGGTCCCAACACATGCACTGAATGGTTTGATGTGAAATATTTACAAAACAAAAATATTTCGGTGTTTGATGCTGAAGGTGGAGGGGGATAATAATCACACTCTAGATTGGTGTATTTATTTTATGTTGCCTGTGAGAGCTATAAAACGAGCTTTAGCCTTTGTGCTAGAGGAATACAGCAGCTCTCTAGCTCTGTATTGTATCAGTAGTTATATCCTATACTTACAGTAATATCTGAACAAAGAGTCTCTGCTGTATTTCAGAATCTGATACAAATTGCTTGGCTACTTATTTTTTTTTCCTTTCTTTTCCTGGTTTTCTGTTACACTTTTGAGTCTTTTAATCACATAAGAATGCGTTCACATTTAACTAGACAGTAGTTACCTCTTTAAGATATGTGCATTAGACCAGCTCAGGCTTCCTTTTCTCTCTCTTTCTCTCCCATCTCCTCTTTTTTCACACGTTGAATATATGAATCTGTTTTTTCCCCTACAAGAGACACGATTCTTTTGCTCAAAGTATCACATTTCAGCTTTGCAGTGGCATCAGGCACTTAATTCTACTGGCATATATTTTACACAATGGCAATGAGTTTACACGTTTTAAAAATCTCTAAAATCTAACATTTACTTTGTTCATTTCTGTGTCGCCCTACCTGCTTTTCTTTACCAGTTCCAACTTTTTATTCTGCTGCTGCTTGCAGGAATCCACAACACCTTTGTTGGTAGCCCAGGTGGATCAGATGCAGTTCAGGCTTCCAGGTCAAGAGTACATGATGGAAAATCTCTTCTCTAACATAGCAGCATCTTAATTAATGTTCCTCTGTGTCTTTTGTGCTCTGGTTTGGACCAGTAATCCCTCTGGGTGCCTAATCTTTAGCATTTTCCTCTTTTCTTTGCCCTTTGTGTGCCAAACCAGGTGCCAAACCTGGGGAGGCAGGAGTATGGCTTTGTGCTAAAATATAGTGCACTTCAGCACCACTATGCACTTTCCTGTAGGTTTTTGATGTCTGCCTTTTCTGTGGGACCAATTCAAAGCCCCACAAGGCCAATGGGTATTATATTCATCTTCTTCCCAAGAACCAATATTAACCTTACATTGCAGTGTGCTGGTCTGAACTAGCCATTAGCAAGAATAATCTGAAAGCTGACAGGTGTGAAGCGAGAAAGCAGCGTTGAAGGTTTTTCCACCTTGTTCTTACGTATTGTCACCTTGTTATCAAGCCCCTCTAGTTAGAGTTTGAAATGGCACCTTGACCAGAGCTGACGTGATGAGACTTGGCAGCCTTTGGTGGTGCTGAGTCAAACAAGTAGGGCTAAACCTCCTTCTTTGAAGCTGGATGCTGGTCCTTACGGCCTCTCAGCTTTGCAGTGTGACTTCTCAACAGGGATGACCAGCCATGACGATGACTTCATCACCAGAGCCTTCAGCCTGGAGATCTTTGCATCTCCTTAAAATGATGCTGAGGCAAATTGCTGCATATTCAGCATCACTACCTGCACCCCAATGCCCTCTCTCTACAAAAATACTCCCACAATACAGGTAAGGGATGCTTGTGTGTCAGCCTTGGTAGGACATGGCTGTGGTTTGCATAGTGCACTTTTTTTTGCCTGCGTCTTTAAGTGCCAAATGCTCGTATGGAAATGTTACCCAGTTTGCTTCAACTTAAAACTCCCCATATTGCAGTTTGTTTATTTGTTATAAATCTGTTTTGCTAAAGCAAATGTGTTTTTCATAATATTAATGGCTCTTTCATTGTTAAAGCCCTCCGCAGAACACCAGATATCTATAAAACAAATTTAGATACCAGTCCTCTAGTTAAGCATTGTTTAGGCAGATCCCTGAGCCAACATGAATACAGCTATTAGAAGCGAGCTTTACAAAATATTGACGTTTCTACATAAGCAATAAAGAGTTTTGGAAAGGAGCTAAACAGTATTACGGTTTGTCAGGGAAACTGCTTTATTTCTTAAAGCAGCTGAATATTGATATTCTCACAATGGAGTTTTGTCAGCTTCTTAGAATTTGCTTTTATGGAAGATTTTTTTTTTTTTTTTTCTGTTTAGCACCAGTTTGTTCCCTCCCTTTCTTCTGTCTGTCCTGCCAGGGCTGTATGGTAAGCTGGCAAGTCTGGTGAAAGGATTGACCTAATCTGCACTATAAAATGCAAAACGAGATGTGGCTGAGAGGCCGAGGCCATCTCTACCCTCTCTTCAGGAGCAGTCATTTACAGGAGAGGTCTTCACCCCACATCCACACTGAGGTGCATGAGAGCATAGTTGAAGGACAAGACAAGACAGCCTTTCTCAGCATTTCCCTATTCCTGCTCGTTTGAATAATCAGCTCTCCTCAGAGCTCAGGCTGTTTTTCTTGCAGGAGCAAGAATAAATGGAATAAATAAATAACGTAGAAGCCAATGCAGTCAGAGACTGAGCAGAGCAATTCCCCTGTAGAGAAAAATCACTTGGCAGCTTTGGAGAAGGATTTGGTTTTTCTGAATAAGGTTTGAAATAAACAGTGGGTTGTAGCAGGAGGAGGAAATAGACAGTTTTGGTGAAAGACAAAAGGTGAGCTTTTGCTGGCAGGTTTATCATCCCCTTGCTCCAGAGGATGCTGGAAGTGTGGTATGGGTTTGGCATTTATGGGACTGATGGCAGTCCCAGCTTTCAGCTTTCCCATTCATTTACGACTGACTTTGTCAGTCCTAAAATTGGCTAGATGAAGGATATGAGCAGCCTGAAATCCACCTTTTGTTTTTGGGGGATTTTATTTCCTTTTTTATTATTATTTATTTATTTCAGTTGACCAGCCCACCCATGGAGCATGTTTGCGCTTAAACCGCTGGGCATCGGGGCTCATTTGGATGCTCAGCAATCGCGTGCAAACCTGAGAGAGAACTCAAACCCCGAGCCTCAGAGCAGCTGGGATTGAGGGATGGTGCACATAGTGTAAGGGGAGGTGCCCAGTAAATGAAAAAAGCAGCCTTTGTAACTTCAATATGCCAAATCAGATGGGAGGAAGGGAGGCCAGAAGGCTCCCACCCACCTCTCCACCCATGCCTCTCGCACAAGTGCGTGCTGCAGGGCTGGGGAGTTGCCATCTTGTTGTTCCAGCACATTGTCTGCCTGGGTTTGGTCGTACTCTGCTCTCTTGTTCAAGATAAGAGCACAACACAATCAGGTTTTAAATATTAATACGGAGATCACAGGAGTGTAGCTGGGAAGCACTGTATCACCGAGAATTGAAAACTCTAATCTGTACTTTTGAAAGCTGTCCAATTTCTTTTTTATTTACAGTCTTTGAACCATTTCACAAATTGGAAAGTAACTATCCAGCCATTTCACAGGCAGATTATGATATGTTTAAAGGAGTCCAAGGCATTTATCTGAATGCAATTGGCCATCTTGCGGCCCAGCACCGAGATTGGAGATATTACACACACAGATGAGCAGAGACTACTTGAAGATGATAGTTTGCTCATATTAAAGTTGTGCCTGAGCTTGCACTAAAGAAACATTTCAGACAGCAATATAAGCTGAGCGCTGTTGGCACCTGGAGGCATGAATAGTCATTTTAGGGCTCCTGCACTTGCTTCCATTCATCCCAAATGCAGAGGTGGAGAGCTGCTGGAGAAGGACTGGCTCCATCTGGCACTGCCTCTGCAGAAGGCTTGCAAGTTCTTTGATTAAAGATGCAGAAGTGTAGGTAACAAGCAGGAAACACACAAAGGATAAAGTTACATCCGTCGCCAAATGGATGGGAAAAATTATTTTCCCCCTTAGCAGCTACACACGTGCTTGTTTTGCATAGAAACTTACCTTTAAGTTTCAGCTCTCACAGATAAAACATACGTGGCTTAATTAAAAAGCAAAAAAAAAAAAAAGAAAACCTTAAAATCTCAGCCTCCAGTGAAACTCCCGAAGCTGTAAGCACAGCGCTCACGTGTCTGTGCTCTAGCGTGGTCTGAATGAAAAACTGACAGCACCTGCTACTGAAATCAAAAGCGGTTCCTCTAACAATGGGATACGGAGGAATTCCTACTGGGTTTCTCTTTAATAGAGTTTGAAGGATTCAAGTTGAAAGACAGTACATAAGATCTGCACCACTGGCTCTGATGGATGTAAATCATGCCAGGGGACAGAGATTGTTGTGGAGGTTAGAAGTTCACTCCGTGCATTCAGTAATGATATGCAGCTGGTGCGCCCTTAAAAAGGGATTGTCTGCTTTTTTTTTTTTTTTTTCCCCTGTATGAAATAGCATGTGAATTATAAAAAATAGTAGTCAGATTTTAGATGTTAAAATCCATGAATTCAAAATAAAAGCAACCGTATCTGACAGTGGTTTTGAGAAGGAGAGCGATATACAGCTAGATTGCCTAAAAATAGCTCTTGAACTGAACTCTCAAACCTATTTGATTAGTCCATTTGTAATAAATCCTGACGTACTATTAGATCTGCTCTTCTGTAATCTTTTCCTGTTTACCAGGCATCCTATGGGCATAGTTCATCAGCGTTTCTAAAAGCATTACAGTACGATGTTGAAAAAAATGTAAGTTTTTTTTTTTATGTCTTAAACATGACGGTCCAGTTACATTTCTTCCTGGCTGAATCAGAATCAGTTGCGAAGTCTGGAAATAGCAATACGGCATCAGCGTACGAGAGGTTCACAGAGGTGGATTTGGCAGAGATCCTGGGTAGAAAAACAGGGCTAAGACTTTAAGTACTGGCTTTGGCCACTGAGACTGATAGAAGGGGACCATGGTGGAGGCAGCAGCTGATGCTCGTGTGCTGTAGGACTGAATTTCCTGTCCTGACTAGGTATGCTGTTGTGCTCTATCCCCTGCTAGTGACAGGTAAAATGTTGAAATGAAAAAAACTGAGGAAAAAAAAAAAAAAGTCAGTTGTTCGGACTCATTTTTTTTCAGGCAAAATGTGAAATTTTTACAATAATAACTAGACCGCTTTCCACACAATTTGACCTTTCCATACCAATTCTGTGTACGTAGCGAGTAGTTGATCACTGTCAGAAGTGTGAAGGTTTGATTCGAAAGGCTTGGACAGAGATGGGTTTTTGCCTGTTGGAAATTGGTCCCACGTGGCGGTTGCTTTTAATTCTCCTTGCTGGTATTTGTGGTGCAGTGAGAAGGGATGAGTTTGGGCAGATTGACTGGATTTGAACCTGTTGTGAAAATTTTGCACACTCGAGTTCTCATTCTTTGTCTTTTGGGTTAATTTTAAGCTCTCAAATGGAGATCCAGAGGAAGAAAAAAAAAAAACAGTGTGCTAAGTGATTCCAGCTTGGAGTGCAGAGAAACAGCTGAGTTTGCACCAGATCTTGGACCAGAGCAGAAAGTTTCTCCCTAGTGCTGGGAACTCACTCAACATCTGGCCCATATCCATCGCAGCATCCATCCAGGCTCAGCAGAGCTGTTACATGCGGGCAGAGTAGCCTTGGGCACAAATCACGATCCCCTGCTAGGCGAGGTAGGAGAAAAAAAATCCGGAGAGGATTGGCAGCAGTCCACAGCTGGATGGACCTTTCTGCTCTCAGATGCAGAAATGGACCTTTCTGCTCTCCTTTCTGCTATCTCAGATGGTAGGTAAGGATGAGGAAAAAAAGAACTACGTTAATCTATAAGTATGCACTCATACTTTATACAACTTTTCCAGGGTCCGGGACTACCTGCAGTCATGTTGTTCAAGACGACGTGATATGCTGAACACTTTGGGATCTTCATATATCTAATCTTTCTTCCTACAAATAGTTTTTGTGAGCTTTTTGTCAGTCTCAGTCAATAAAGCTCCAACAATCAGAAAAAAAAACAACCCTCCGAAGTTGTTCACACACAACAGTGTGTGAACTTTTATGTTCACATATGATTCTGGCCTAGCTTACACAAGCTGCTCGCTGTGTGTGTGAGTACAGGCAAGAGCTGTTCAGACGTTTGATGTGAAGCCTGCTTGGCCTTCACTTGCAATAAAAAAATAAATCATATTTTCTCTCAAACACGTGAAAGGAGCTGTACATAATTTCGGGCTAATCTGGCGTTGTTGATTCTTCATGCTGCAGCTCCGGGGTGGCACTGATGTGTGGCCCTTGGTCTTCCTCTGGACATCCAGCCTGAGATGCTTTTGCAGGGTGATGTCTTCTGAGGCATGGTCTTGCTGTAACATTGCAGTATGTGGGGGAAAAAAAAAAAGGGACTATATTTATTTTCAAATGATATTTTTTTCTAGTGACTTTCAGAAAATATTCTGAAGTGCGTTTGAAAATGCCCGTAGAAAACTAATTCCCAGGAGATGCATTTATGTGCCAGGGAAGGGAAAAACAGCTGTGATACAATCCTCCAACTGCATTCGGTTTGGGCTTCTTCTTTCAAGACATGCCTAAGTCTTCTTATTGCTATTTAAATACAACTTGCACCATTGTTCAGAAGAAGAAGTGGAAAAAAAAAAAAGAAGTGGGCTGATGTAAGCAAATGATGCATTTGCCAAATACAAGAAGGACAACACTAGTTACAGGAGAGGAGAGACACTCAGGTTTTCTGGTTTTTGCAGCCTTTCAGAAAGGAGCAGCGCTACGTTTGTCTTTGTGCAGCAATTAATGTGCGTAAGTAATTGCGCACACAGCCTGGACGTGCTCAAGAGGGTGGTTGGATTGCTTTATCAAAAGGGCCCAAAAGTTGAGCCCCTTGGATTAGTTGTACCTCCGTCGCTTGAGAGCTGCCAGCGAGTGGCTCGGTTTGCACCACGAGCAGCGCAAGGAGCAAGAGGGGACTTTTGGCCACCGGTGCCCCAACACATCTGCTCCAGCGTCAGGCTGGGGAAGGCAAAACTCGCAGGAGAGTGAAGTCATCGGGGCTTGCTTGGACCTTGCTCACAAAATGTCAAGCGTGGTCTCTCCTTCCAACTACGTGGGCTGGTTATAGGCTGGATACTTCGGTGCAAAAAGAGAAAAAAAAAAAAAAATCAGAGAAAAGGAAACTTGGGAGTGATGGCAAATACGCTTGCCTGCAATCGAGACCGCTTTGCACAGTCTTTGTGATAGGAAAACACTGTTCAAAAAGCAGCCACCCGTGGCTGGGAGCACCAGGAAGATGTGAACAGAGGAGAAAGCAAGACATCTCTGCTGGATTTTCCTGGTGGCCAATATGAAGTGCTGGTTGGTTGTGTGCTTGTCACTTTAGGCCAGGAAAGAAGAAAAGAAGGAAACAGGGAGAGAAAAGAAAGAGAACCTCATTTACATAGAGAGATTTTTTTTTTTCCTGTGAGTAAATTCCTCCCATGACTTTCCCCTGGCCATGCAAAATTCCTCCACCAGGAGACTGAGCTCTGTGCAAGGGAAAACGGAAAGAGGGGAGAAGATTGGCCATTGCTTTTTCTCGCCAGTAAATGTACAGGGAATAGAGAGAGGTTCCTCTGGGAGTTGCAATTACTCCCCTGTGGACCTGGAAATGCTTTTTTTTTTTTTTTTTTTTTTTTTTTTGTATAGCTGCCACTCTGGTCTGACTGATGGCAAAGCTTAGTCTTCTGCTCTTAGCGCCAGCTCTCTGCATAGCGCAGGGGAGAAAAAAGCCAAGTATCGCTTCGGGGTGTCTGTGGGAAAGAGATGTTTCCACAGCCACAACAACCACACTTTGCTTTCTTAGGAGCACTGGGAAAATACCTGTCCCAGCACTGTGCTGGGGACGGTGCTTCGTGGGATCAAGTTTTGTAAAGTCTCATGAATGTTTGGGGCTTGAGTGTAGGAGTAAAAACTGAGTCTTGCCTAAAACAAGTTTTTAAACTCTTGATATGGCAAAACACGGTGAAAGCAAGCAGTAAAATTAAAATAATTGAGACTATACATTCCTGTTTGTAACAGCGTGGATGAGTTTTAAAGGTCACCACTTGTCTCTGGGCAAGGATTTTACTACCAAGTATTTTCGGAAGAGTCCTTCTATTAAAATGACCTCAGGCAGTGCTGGTTTTCTCCAAGTTAAAAAATCACAGTTTGCTGGCAGCCTGAGATAATCTGGAGGTTTGATCTCTGGCCTGCGCTTAGGTAATTGTGCACAGGTTGCAGTCTTGGCGTGGTTTTGCTTGGATTTGAGAATCATTTACATGCAAATGATGCTGATCTCTCCTTCCTTCCCTTCTAACCAATTAACTTGGTTTTCAAGCACACAGTTGTGTGAGCAACATCAGCGAGTGGCGGGGCCTCTGATGCTGGGTGGTGTTGGTGCGTTCGTCGTGCTCACTGGAGCTCGTTACCGAGTTGAGGCACTGAGTAACCAGCCCTCTGAGCTGAACCCAGTGCCATCCCATCCATCTCGCTCCACGAGACCGCTTCAGGTCGGCTCTTTTGGATCTTCTTATAATTTATGCTATGTAAATGGCAGAGATGTGTATTTTTACAGAGAGAAAGCCCAGATGAAGAAGAAAAAAATAGGAAGAGCAGGCCCTCGAAGAGATTTTGGCACTAATGCCAAGGGGGGTTGAAAGATAAAACAATTCTTTTTTTCTTTTTTTTATGACTGAAGGAAAATACCAGTGAGTCCCTTGTGCATAGCTGACACAGTAAACTTGCCAGGGCTATTCCAGAAGCAACATGCCACAAGGCATTCAATAATGGTCAGTGAAAACGAGGCTCAGAAATGCAGTACCCCTGCGAGCAGGCTCCTGGGTGCCTAGGCACTTCACTGCCTCTTCCATGGCCCAATTAGGGCTTAATACAACTCATTTTCAGGAACTCTTGCAGAAAAAAAAAAAAAAAATCTTTTAAGTTTCAGCTTGTAGTTACTCTTCTCTGTTGGGTGCTGGAAATTTGTTTCTCTCTGCTTGCAAATGGCTCTGAGAATGATTTTAAGGGTGTTTTACCAGTTTTGCCCTTAAAACTGCATCTGCTCTTTCTCCTTGGTACTTCTGTGCCTGTGGCGTATGGCGTGGCTCACTTTGCAAATGGAAAGTAACTTGTTACTGCGTGACTAAAGGGGAGAAGAGCTGCAGGTAGTTATTTATCAGACCGATTGTTATTATGAAGACATGAAATATGTACTCATGGCAAGACCTGCTGTAGTAAAAGCAGACGATTTTTGCTGAAGTTCTCTACAAATTTCTGTCCTCCCTGCGATGTCAGATGGAAATCATGCGCCGCTTCGTGCTGTAGCACAGCTTCGAGCAGGACCTAGAAGATATCTGTCAATGTCTGCAGAATTTGGCTTTGTGTTTGTTGGAATCCGTTCAAACCCAAGGCTCTTAGTGGAAGGGAGGTGGCACGAGAAGGCTGGAAAGTCTAATCAGTGAGCTCTGTGATTGCTGAAATGCCGACATTTCCCAACCTTTGAGCATCCCATGTGTGTGTGTGCAAGTGCACATGCAGAAACCACAGCCTCCCGTGCTGACAAGCCCTGCTGGAGAGTCTCCAGTCAAAGCCCTTAACCCAAATCAGTCCAAGTCCCTGTGAGTGTTGCTGACCTGCGTCTGAGTGAAGTGCCTCCCTGCAAGGTTAAAAACAGGGAAACTTGTGCAAAAGGCTGGGGGCTGAGCCACAGGTGACCGATGTTAACAGGGGGAGAAATACAAAGAGCAAGGAACTGATGCAAAAGCATCTGATGTGCTACAATAGCAGAAGAAAAAAGGAAAGAAGAAAAAAAAAGTAGATCCCTGAAGTCCTGCTGTCCACCAGCCTCTTGGCTCAGGTGGGAGACCAGATTTTGGATCAGGCTGCTTACCCTACATCCAGTTTTCCTGGAAATCATGGAGCTGGTACTTTTAAGTGGAACATTTTCTGGAACAAAAGGTCTGATGCCTCAGAAAATTGTGTTTATGGTGCTTCTGACTTAGTTTTAAATTTTGTGGAGAGGGTTTCTCAGGCTTGGATTGAAATTATCTAAACCCAGAGCAAGCGTGTGCTTCAGCTGCCACATTATTGATTATGCTGGGGCACGGGAACTGCTCGCAGCACCTGGCTTTGGCACGAAGTAATTACTTAAATTACAAAAAAAGAAAAAAAAAGCTTTCAGGATGGAAGATCTCCTGTTCCACACTAAAGGCAGTCATCTCTGTGCTTTAAATAGGTTGACTTGAATGAGCGTTTACCTGAACTCCAGTGACAGCAGTATCATTGTCCATTAATAACGAGTATTGCGTTAATAGCGAAAGCGGTCTGCTTCACCAGTCCTCGAAGAAAGGAAAGTCTTGGCTCTCAGGAGCTTGCAGTCTGAGCCTGCTCGCACAGCTGAATTAATACGAGGCTGTTCCTCGGGGCGAAAGGGTGATTCCTGCATTTAATTTTAATTTCTGGCTAGGCTGGCGTTCACGTGTGGCTGTCTTTAATGTAGAAACTCCAATTCCTGTTGCTGGACGTGGTACAAGCATCACACTGAAAGATTTCTGGATGCTGGCAGAGACATCAGGGAGGTGTGGCATGGGAATTTGAGGGGGACCGAGAGCAGACAAGTCCTCCTTGGCTCGTTGTGGCTGTGCTGCTGGGGGATTGATGGGACAGTTGTGAACATCTGTTACTGACTAGAGTAGAAGTGTTAGGTTGAGAGAAGCAGGAGGGTGCTTATCTTTGGGACGGGGGGAAAGCAGAGTTCTGCACAAGCCTCTGCACTTCGGGGTACGGCAGGGGTGGTGGAGGTAGCCAGCCTCGGCTTCCAGACCTGAGATTTCAGGTCAAGCCACAAAGAAGGCCACGTGAGGCTGCATTCAGTGCAAAAAACTTGGATCTAAACAGGAGGCAAAACAAGGTAATTAGAAGGTGGACATCATTCAATATTTACCACACTTAGCACAGCTCTGGCAAGATGGAGGACGGGTTAATGCATTTCTAAAACAAGTTCGCCACCTCTTGCTGCTTGACTGCCCACCATTAGTTGTAAATGAAATAGCCTTTTGAGGATTAAACTCTTGAGGATTTGGCTGGGCTGATGTGTGCTTTTGTGCCTGCTGCGTGGCCAGCAGCTCGAGCTGAGCACTGCTATGGGGATGAGGCAGCAAGGTACAAGAGAGAAAATGAGGGACTTGTTTCAGAGAGCACCCCTGTACTCATCCCTCCATCTGCTTCATTTTGGGGGGATGGGTTTGTGGTGCAGGTTGTTTTTTTTATTATTATTATACCATGGAAAATGTTTTCCTGTCCAAACCTGCTGGGTCTTCAGAAACACTAAAAAATTAAAAGCACTTCTGTGCTAGGTGCTCCCTAAAAGATGGAAAATAAGATTGTACATTAAAATGCCAGAAAGAAAAACGGGGAGGGCATAAAATGCTGCTTTATTTTCATCAGATGCTAGTGCTTTTGGAAAATCAGATGTGCTCCAGTGGTCATTACCCCCCTGTGTGCTTCCCTCACCGTGAGTTTGAGCATCTCTTAAAGGCAGCAAGCACCGCGCTCGCTGCAGCTCCTGCTACACCCTGCAGGCTGCTTTGCGTGGCAGGGACAGCCTCGGGACTGAATCCACTCCACCTGCCTTTTTTCCCTTCCTCTCTTTAACCAGCTTTGGCTTTGTTTCAGGAATATCCACCTCAGGGGCGCTGGGCCCGGGGAGCACCACTGCCAGCACCACGCCGCGGATGGCCACCAGCAGCACCGGCCGCCCCACCACCACCTCCGCCTTGGGCAGGAGGAACAGGAGCACCAGCACGCCGTCGCCCATGGCTGATGTCCCCGACGAAATGACCACACACCTGCCTCCTGCCTCCTCCCAGCTGCCCCCGGCGGGTGCAGAGAGCTGCGACCCCATGGAAGCCCGTGATATTATGTGGTCTCGTACCCGGCAGGGGCAGGTGGCAAAGCAGCCGTGTCCCATGGGCTCCATAGGTAAGTCGAGAGGTGGCCTGACCACAGGCCCCTGTGGCAGACACGTTTTCATCAGTGGATTATGCCACAGCCCTTTGTCAGGTCTATGCTGCCTTGGAGAAGTATGGCAGACAGCTGGCCTGGCTGAAGCCTCTATGTGCTGAGCACGTTGTGCAGGAGCTTTGGCATCCCAAGCTCTGGCTGAAGGAAAGGAGAAGCTAATAACCTTTCGGGATTGAGCTTGATGTGCTGTAAGAAATCCTGCCTCCACAAGCTGTATACAGTACGCCTGTTATCCCTGCTCTGGCTGTATTTGTAGCCTCTGGGCTCACTGAGTGGGGTGTTGATGGCTGACACTTCGCTTGTTTGGCTAAAAAAAAATAATCCACAACAACACACACATTTTGACGAAGCTCTCTGCTTCACTGTTTACATTTCAAAGGCCGTGGCTGGCCTTTCCTAGCACAGGTATTCCCAGATCGTACTCCTGAACCACCACGAGTGATTTTTCAAGCTGCAGCCAGCATCCGGTGCAATCAGCAGGGAAAGCAGGGAGAAAACCAAGCCAACTCTTTCAAAATGGTTTATGGTTTATTGGGTTTTGTTCCTTTTCTTCTACTCTTCCCTCAGTTGTTTTCTTCCGAAAGGTTGCTTTTGGAGATTTTCTCTCCAAATTAAAACACAATGGACTGAATAATGGGCTCTGACATATGGTTTAGTTTACTGTATTTTAACAAATGCAGTTTTTGGGAAAGAGTTTATTATTCAAGCTAGTCTTGGTGTCCAGACCTGAGAACCAGCTTGCCAAGAAGAAATCGGAAGGTGGAGGAAATTGCCTGAAAATAAGGGCTGGAGGGATCTGGCTTGCAGAGGAGGCTCTATTAATTCTCCTCTCTATTGCCCTGGAGAGCCATTCACACCTGTGTATACAAATTCTGACTCTCTCTTGAATTCAGTGAAGTCAGGCTGATAAAATGTACGTCAAGGATGAGAGGCATGGAAAGACATCAATGGTGAGAGTAGGTAAAAAACATTTTTACTGTCTTTCTCAGCCCCGCTTGGTAAAATTAGGTGTGCGAAAGGTATCATGTGGTTCCCAGAGAGAGGAAAGGGTAGTCGGAACTGAAGCTGTGAAAAGGGAAAGGAATGATAAAAAGGGAAAATGAAGGCTGGATGCAGGGAGCTATTTTCTAAGCACAAGAGCAAAGGATTGGATGGAAATAGCTAAGAAAAAAAAAAAAAAAGAACAAACCCAACATGTTGACAGGGGATGGTCTGGTGTAGGCAATAAGCCTTTCCAGTCTCTAATTTCAGTGATTCATGTGATTTGTTAAAAGCCACGGTATATTAGCAGTGGGCCTCTTCCCACTCCCTTTGAAGGCATCAGCAAACCCTCACTGTTTTTAATCGGCGCTACTATCAGACCTAGTATGTAATTCACTCCCCCGTTGAAAAGTTTAGCTCTGCAGGGTAGAGCACTTTATAGGATGCAGAGTCTTTAATCTATGTACTGGCTTTCTTGCTTTTTAAAGTTCTTTAAACTGCATCATTTTGGACATGTTTTTCTTCGTCTGGAAGGGCCAGAGACTCTTTACTGTCTTTTGCAGCAGGGATCTGGGAGGTATTTGCCAAACAAAACTTTCCTCTAGAGTCCTTCTTAATGGTCAGGGGTGGATGGGAAAGCCCAGCATTACATCTTAGCATTTTTAGCATTTAAACTTTTGCGTGGTTCCACCCAAACGGTTTAATGATGATTCAGAGCAGTAAAACCTTCATAAAGCAGTGGGGGGCAAGGAAGTCAAAGCTCGGGGTCTGATACTGAGGCACCACCAGCGGGGCAGAGCAGGCAGAATGGCCAGCCCAGCACTTGGGGTGCTGGCTCAATGGTTGAGATCCAACTTCAGTTCCTTACTCCCTGGGAGCTTTCCTATCTGGCCTGAGGCAAAGACGTCTGTCCATCGTCTCTTAGGTGAAATGGAAATGCTATCCCTGCCCTACTTCATTAGTCTTCTATGCCTGAGAGCCCTAAGCAACAAGGTGATGGGAGATTAGAGCACTGAGACGAGTCAGAGGCATCCTGCTGAGGTCCCAAGCACTAGTAAGCTCCCAGGCTTCGCGTGATGTTTCAGTCGGTGTGACGTGAAGCCTGTGAGATGGAGTCCTGTGGGGGAAATTCAGGTGGTAATTCTGAACACGGTGCCTTTCCTGTTCCAGGTGTTGCGACTTTCCGGTGTCTTGCACCAGATGGGATCTGGGAGCCCCAAGGACCAGACCTCAGCAACTGCTCTTCTCCCTGGATCAACCACATCACTCAGAAGGTAAAGCCTTCTCCACATGTTGACCACGCCAAGTGTGTGCAGTGACCTTCCAGAGGCCCCGAAGTCACCAGCAATCATGCTTACAGCATGAGCCGTGTGTAGTAGCTAAGTATTGCAAGGAGAAAACAAAAAAAAGACCGTAAAAATGTGATGGAAATTAAGGTAAAGAGGGTGAGGGACGGAAAAGGAAAGGGGCTGGAGAGTGGAATTAAACTGGAATGAATGATAGTTCTTGTTTGTGGCAAGAAAAGGAGGGAGAGGAGGAGGCAGATGGACATGTGGAAAGTGCTGACAATGCAAAAGGAAACTTTCCCTTTCATGCATCCCCAAGGATTTTCTCCCGCCATGCAAGCACAGGATAAACCCCGTAGCTGAGAAATCTTTACCAAAGAAAGGCAGGCTCAGTATGAAATGTTTGTGCTGCGCTACTGACTTTCTGTTTTTAACTTCTTCCCAAATTGTGAAAGGAGTGGTGGAATAGAAAACAATGCTGCAGTAATGCATATCTTTTGACTTCTAAGTCCCTTGATGAATGTTTTGTAGCACTTCGTCATTTATCAGTGTTAAAAGTGCATTAACATGTGACAATGGAAGTTCAAGACAAGCAGAGCTTATTTGGTAGCAATATGTTGAACATTTTTGTTATTAATGCACAGTGGTGCTTTCAGCTGATTTCATTACAAACAGAGACCAGATGTGTGTTTACGCCATAGAGTCTGTGGGCTGAATCCTTATTATAGCAATTTGGGTGGATTTATTCACTCCTTTAGCCGGAGCAAGAGATTCCCAGTACTGCAGGCTAGCCGTGCTGCGCTCTGGGAGAGCTCGTGCTCGCTGGTGAACGGGATGGGATGACCCTACAGATGGGGCTGCCTGTCTTTCTCCTCCCCGTCCCCCATCTTAGTTGAGGCTCAGCCATCTGTGACCGACTACCCCCGCTCAACTTCAGCTGGATTTATACCCATACCTCCCCCAAAATAGGGGAAGACATTGGTTAATGCGGGGCTGCTGTGGGACAGCACAGCCACTAGGAAGCCCCTGGTCCTTCCCGGTGCTTTTGTCCCACACAGGAGGTTGGGCAGCTCTCCTGCCATATGCTAAGGCTAGCTGATTAATAAAGACTGCCTTTGCTGCCATTAGCAGCTGTGCAACTCTTGTTTTATGACCCACGTACTTATCCTGGAGGGGTTAATATTACTTACTCTAGCCATAATTCACCCAGGCAGCTGGGAGACCTCTTGCTGCTCGGTGAAGATGGCTAGGCCGTTAGCCATTAGCAGAGGGAAATAATAGCCTGCGCTGATGAAATTTCCATCAAGGTTAGGCTTATTTTATTTGAAACCACAGCTATCATTTGCCTAACAAATGAGGCACATTTAATTTGTTACGTGCTTTCAAAAGAGGCTAAAATTGAAGAGCCAGGTTTTCAGAAATGCTGAGCAGGCCACAACAGGGAAGGAGGGTTTTTTTGTTTTGTTTTGTTTTTTGGAGGGGGAAGGGTAGGAGGATATTGTTTTTCTGGAGAAATTTAGCTACGTTCAGCTTTGGGGACATTTCATCAGTCAATGAAAAGACTAGGGGGATCTGCTAAACAGCTCTGGATCTAATGTTTTGGTGCATGTGTGGAAATTTTCTGGGAACTTGGGACCCCGTGGCCCAAACACTATGGAGATCTGCCTCCAGCCTTTCCAGGAGTGCCTTCTGAGAGGAAAGCCATGCCAGGCTTACCTAGAGGCTTGCGTTGGGGTTTTTGTTCAGTAATTCTTACAGCAAACAGAATTTTAAATCACTTCGGAAATAACCAATAACCACTTGGTGCCCCTGCCTGAGTAAGGAGATTGGAAATCATCACTGGCCTTAGAGTTGGAGATTGACTTGTTCATAAATTGGGCACTGGATTTACACATCCCCAGTCTGGACAGGACAATTCCCTTGACAGGGATGGTAGGGGAATGCCATGCTTGCATTCACATCTCTATAGCAAAGGATTATTACTTCTGTTCTTTCTCCTGCTCTGCTCAAACTGTACGGTGGGTGTTTGCCTGCTTGCATCACGGTATTAGGTTTTACAACCCTCTATTAGCTTCCATTAGAGTTATTGTGCTTGATGGAAGATCAGAACAAATGTCTGCTTCAGCAATTCATTGGCCCCCTGACATTTACTTTAACTTTATTGTTGGTGCCTACCATGCCCTCGTACTGTAGCAGGAGAATAAACTTGCCAGTGCTATTGAATTATGCACTGCTGTGTGGGTTACTTCCAGAGTCAAGCAGTAAAAGGAAGCAAAAAGGTCAGCTTGGATACATTGCATCGCCCTAATCATGAGGTCATACGTTCAGCCTCAGCCTGTTTGTTTTATCTCTTACTTCCATCAGTACTGGCCTTTGCGTACTCTGCAAGATGCCTGAAAATGTCTTTTCCTCACTGTGACTTTCAGTGGAGGGTCCTCCCACTAAGCCCAGCTTCAAGGCTCTGAAAGAGAAGATATTTTGTTTTGTAGGATAATAAGAAGGATCTGCTTGGCCGTGTATGACAGAAAGAGTGGGGTTTTGTGGAGGATATCACCACCTCATTGTGTCCAGGCCTGAGGGTGAAGTCACAGCCTTGGTGACACCCCCGTGAAATCCTGCATCCAGGGTGCTTTTGACTGTGTTGAGGGCACTGCAAGGTACTTGGTGCAGCAGGTGCTACAGCTCTCAGATATTAATTGGACATTAATTGGATTTGGATGTCAGCTGGAGTCACACTTTCTTTAGAAAAAAAGAGAAGGATGGTAGATATGCTCTGACCCTGTTGTGTGAACGCATGTGCATAATGAAACCTCTGCCAAGGAAACAAAACGGCCACGAAGTCTTTGCAATATCAGAAGTTGTCCCACAGCCCCTGTTTTGGCCCTGATGAAACCTGTCAGATGTTTGTCCCTCCAGAAAATGACCTCAGCTCCATGGCCTTTAAAGCTGGCTGGTCCATCTGCATGCTACTATTTTTAAAAACCCTAGTTCAATCTTTCATACCATGTTTTCTTGTTTCTTTATATTGCTGTCGGCCCCAGGCTACAGGAAAATATTTTTGCCATTATGCCTGCTGATGTTTCAGCACATTTGCTCCCGTACCCAGCATCTTTCTTATTTCCTGTGATTTTTCTTCCCTAAAGTCATCTTCTCTGCAATTTCCCTCATTTTTATTCTACCATCCTCTTCTTCGGTCATTTCCCTGTGAGAAAGGTAGGGATGAAACAGCAAGCACGCCGCGGAAGGGTTGTTGTTAGTCCTTCCAGACAAAACTCCCTATTTCTCTTCCTTGGAGTATATGAAGCAGGCAGGAAAACACGCCCTACCCAACAGCCATTACTTCACAGTCTTTTCAGTTGTAAGAATACAAGAGACGGTGGTCTAAACTAGAAAAATGTTAGCGAGGGTTGCACAGCATGGTTTCAGGTGTGCCAGTGCTCATTTGTAAATCTGGACTGAATCCTGCCAGCATGCTCAAATGAAGAGGAGAGCATTTTTTGACAGAGCTAGGAAAGTATGGGTTTGTGTGCTTAGATTTTTGGCAGGAAACACATTCTCTCTCCTTCAAATTAGCATTCTAAGACCAGATTTAACCAATTTGCAAAAGGCTAAAAACCACCCAAAACAACCAGAAATTAAATTTAGTTTGAACAGAATGTTTTCTTTTATCCCACAATCCTTTTTATTTTTAATCTTAATTTTTTTCACAATCAAGACAGAAAATGAAAAAAAAAAAAAAAAAACAAAAAGAAAAAACAACTTTAGTCTCAAGTCAAAAAGAGATGTATTATTTTTACTTCATTTATTTTTCTTCAGCCTACCAGCAGAAAACTCAGTTATTTGTACCTTTTTTCTCTACTTCTTGCCTGCCTTGCAGCAACGGCCTGACCCTCAAAGAACTTTGTAAGATTGTTCCTGTTTTCTGCGGATGGTGGTGACTGTGTTAGTGTTTGACTTAAAGACTACTGCACTTTTGGGAAGAAATAACTAATAAGAAGCTTGTCTTCCGTGCAGCAATAATGAAGGGGAAGCTGTGGAGAGGTGCTTTACAGAAGGGAAGTTCCCAAGGAACATTAGTTAAATGCATCCTTCTGGGCAGCAGTGAGCTTTGCTGTGTTACGTATAATTAATGCAAAAAGTTCAGTCATGTTTTTACACAACACCAGGCATGCATTTTAGTCAGCGTTTAGGGACTGATAGCAGAAGTTGTTTTTGACAGGACTGCATGGAGGACACCTAAACTGCAGCTTCAAATGCTTGAAAGAATTAGGGAGGTTTGCTATGAGTAGGCCAGTCTGCGAAGGTGCATGGCCCAAGGGAAAATGGATGCATCAAATGCTGAGTAGCAGGGTTTTTTTTTTTCTTCTGACACGAGTAAAAATTGCACTTCTTGGAATTTTGCAGTTTTCTGTAGGGCACACACAAATATTGTCTGTCATGATACATGTTAAGCTCCAGGGACAAACTGCAGGAAAATCCTGTCATTGATTTCTATATGTAAAGGGATTTGATGCAGCCATTCTTTAAAGGCCTGGGTGCCAATGGAGGAGGTTAAAATTCAGCCCCTGTGCTGACATGTGGCATTCTTCAGCTGCTTAGGAGATCAGGCAGCTGTAAGAATAGGATCTGGTTTCTATGGCATTAGCCTTGTGTGTTACAAGGAGAAATCATTCAATTTTTGAATATATGTTATCATTGCTCTAATGGGAAGAACAACACATTATCTCCTTTATTTGTCTTATCTATATCATCATACGCTTTAATTCTCTGAAGATGAGCATATGAACGTCTTCAGTTAGATCTCATTAAATCAGATGGGCTGTTGCTGTCAAATTGATGGAAGTAAGTTATTCATTTATAACTGAGCTAATTGATTTACTGAGAGGTAGAAGCTCTGTCTGCAATCTTTCTCTGGAATCTTGCTTTTACAATAAGCACCAGAAATTGAGGGAGGAAGAGAAATATGTGATTCCTAGCTGTTGGAAGATAAGACAATTGGAAATTTCATATGAAGAACCCAGCAGAGTTGGTCATTAAGCCTGACGGAGAAGTGGGACCTTCATTTAAATGTCATCCTGTGTAATTTCTCCTTATGCCTGGCATATTCCCTATGCATATGCGTTCCAGATTGGAGTGGCATATAATGAAGGAAGATTAGAAAGCAGCAATAGTATTCTTGTACTGGGCTGCTCATAGAAAGGAGATGGGACTAGCTGCCCTGACCCCAATCCTCGTGGCATGGGAGAGGAAAGGGACAACAGGTGAGGAGAGCAAGAAAGAAGGAAAAAAACATTATGGAAAGAGAGAGCTTCTCAAATAATTACACAGTGAATTTCTCTGTAGGTGAGTCATGAATTTTATGACTCAATTAGACAATAAGAGTCTTTTAATAGCAGATACAACCAAACAGCCTACTTGGTTTTCCCTTCCAGCAAGCCTTTATTTGAAGGCTTAAACCTTTTGCTCCTGAGTTAGTATGTTTTTAAGCTAAGAATCACTAGACTTATCACAGAAGTAGTGCCCACTGAGGTAAGGAGCACATCTCTTGTGTGCAAGCGCTAAGTTAAATTAACACCTGATTGCTAAATCCATGCAATGGAATTTGTCAGCTTTTTTCCTCTTGTTTGTCTGAGCTATGTCATCTATTTGTGTTTCTTTTTTGTTTCTTCTGTGGGGCTGGGGGGCCTGGAGTAATGTCATACTAACAGTTAGGGACAACCTTTTCCCCTGCTTTCTCAATTGCAGATGAAGTCGGGGGAGATGGCTGCCAATATCGCCCGAGAACTTGCGGAGCACACGAAAAACCACTTGTACGCTGGTGATATCACGTACTCCGTGTCTGCCATGGTCCAGCTGGTCAACTTGCTTGATGTGCAGCTCCGAAACCTGACTCCAGGCGGGAAGGACAGCGCTGCACGCAGCTTAAATAAGGTAAAAACAAAGGGCCTTGGGAAAGGACAGGAGGCTGAAGAAAGGTTTGGCTGTCCCTGGAGAGCTATTAGAAATCTCATTCTGAACGAGTGCCTTTTTAGGGCAGCCATTCTTTCTTAGTAGACAGGAGTACCTGGCAGTTTTTCGTTTACAGTGCATTTTATTCTGCTGAGAAACGAAACAGTTGTAAATGCCAAGTGTACTGTTGGTGCTGGGAAATGTATACCCTTAGATGTGTAGATATATGTACTCCTGGTACTTCATTGTGGTCTCAGCACTCGTGGCTCAGTATGAGAATAACTCAAGTGATACCATGGCAATTATTGTGGATTTGTGCCAACATGACTGAGACTAGACTTTTGCCCAGCGTTTCCAGTGCTGAATTGTCTGTGAAACGACATGTAATATAATCCAGAAAATTTGAATTTTTAAAACCCTGAGATGCAGAGACAGTCTGAGTTTTGATTTTTCATCTTGTAACATTAAAAGACGCTGGATGTGAAGGTCAAATGGGCACTTTTATGCATAAATATAAACAAAAGCAGATACACGTTTATTTACACTTGAGATACATTTATCAAAGTCACATTAGATGGCAGCTTATTTACATCTAAGGTGCTTAAGATGTTTTAGTATTAGAGGGCCTTTGTAATAATTACCTGTGACAGTCCAGAAGCACATTTCTGCACAGTGACTCTGTGGTTTATGTGCCCTCTGAAGAAAAAGAATTACGAGTCATTTTGTCATTTCTATATTTAAGTGCACCTGCTACATACTAAAGATGCTAGACGTTGCCAATTATGGGAGAAAATATTGGCTGTGGAGTCTGTAAGAATATATTTAAAGCTGAGGTTTTCCTGGGTCCAGAGCCTTCTTCATCACTGAATCTCATGTAAATGCACAGGATGAGAATTATCTGGGACTCAGGCAGTGCATTGTGCAGGCCTGGTCATCAGAACAAAGTGAAGCTGAATCCTGTGGCTACCAGCACATGGTTATATTGGCCACCTACTTAAAATAAGACACCAGATATTGTTCTCAACTGTGTAGTTGGCTCGGACAGTTCGGGCATCCATGTAAGTGAGAACAGAATTTGGTCACAAGGTTATACGGGGAATAAATGATCCCAGCTAAGCCTAAAATTTCTTCCGTGTCTTCTGAAGAAACATATTTTTCAGGGAAGTAACGTTGTCTTTCTGTTGTAAAATATTATTGTGGACTTATTCTGTTTTAAATGAGAAGGGCTTCGGGATTGTTTAAAATTACAGCCACATGGGAATTAAGTCCTGCATATCATGTGCTTTGCATGTGCAAGGAATGGGGTTGTCCTGATGCTTTTAATTAGTGCTGCTTCCAGCTATTTTATAACAAAGTAGGTAATACTTGTATTAACTGTTACATCAGCATAACATTTTTGTTATAATCCAACCATGGTTTTATTTGAAATTATGGCGATATCTGACAATATGAGGTAAAACCAGCAATTAATGTCACCTACTAACGGGTTTCATGATTCTAGTCTGCTTGCTCTTCTGAATATGTCCTAGCCATACCCAACATTTTGTCACTTCAGCTTTGCAATCACATGTTTTTCATCTTTTTATATCCTACCTTCCAATATTTGTTCCTATTACACGAAATGGGGTTGTATCTTGGGGAAAGGTGGGAGTTACCGTTGTCACGGGAAGGTTTGGAAAGGCAGAGCTGCTCAGCTCTGCTGTCCCTCCTGTGGCTCCCCGTGCAGATTCCCCCACCACCACCACCATCAGCTTTGCACAAGCAGCTCATACAAATCAATTGCACTCCACATTAAAATTCTGGACCGTGTGGAGTCCTGCAAAACAACGATGCGAGTCAGTGATCCAAATGACAGGCTCGGTAATTTACTTGCTCTCATTCCCCACTTAATTCTTTAGAAGAGCAACTGCTCTGTGTTCATTTAAGAATGCATGAATTCGACTTGGAAGTAGTATCGGGCAAACAAAAGGCAGCAGAGTTACTGCTCCATTTTCCCCTTCACTGATCAAGAGTATTTCCAGAAAAAAAAGAAAAGAAAAAAAAAAAAAAAAGAAAGAAAAAAAAAGGAAAAAGTAATTTACAAAGAGTTTTAGTTAGTGTTGTTTAGTCAGAAAGGAGAAATAAAGTAAGCACTAGCCATTAAATATTCTTTTAATCATTAAAGGAAATGTGCTGGGGATTTGCCTTCATGCTCCATCTGAAAGCATTCACCTGTGCTCTTATGTTTTTTTATTATTTTTTACAAGCTGATGTACAATGAATTAAGGTAAACTGGCATAATCAGAGTTTTTAAAAGCCATCATCTTTCAGGAGCCACTTTCCTGTCACTAAAAGCGTTGTGCTTTCCACTGGATCAGGCTTAATTAAGGTAATAATCGTTCTATAGTGGACTGGTGAGACCCCCAAGTAGATAGCTCTGTAATTTCCAGCAAATCTTTCTTTGATCTCCATTTGTGTATGAAAAGTCTTCATACTGGCCAAGTTTACCCAGAGAAGGTTTCTACTGTTAGAAATCGATGATTTAGAAATTGAAATTAGACACTGCCTGGTACCTGAGTGTACTTTGTTTGTTTCGGAGTCTCAGAACTCTTGGGGACAGATCTGGCTCTCAGCTGTCCTCATGGGATGGCACTGCTGGGAGCTGAGAGTATGTTACCCCAAATCTCCGTGGACAGGCATTTCCAACTCAGGTACATCAGCAAAAAGCAACCCAGCAAAACCAGTGGCTCCGAGCAGCCTGACTTTAGTTGCGCTGCTGCAGAGCGGTCTCATTTCTAGCTCACTGCTGCAGACAGCCTGCAAAGTCCCAGGGAGGTAAATAAGTGCCTGTTTGAATTTCATGACACACTGAAGTGCAGTTATCAGGCAGGAGGCATGCAAGTGCATATCAAAGTACAGTCTTAAATGTGGCTCCTATTAAGAAGGTGGGATTCTTTATGGAAAGGCTATTCAGCATATAAAGTATTTAGACCCAGTAATTACAAAGGAAAGCACAATGCAGTATAAGAGAAAATTGGAAAACTCAGTCCTAAACAAGCAGCTTAATCCAAAGAGGAGAAAATGGCCTCAACTGGAAATACTAAATCTGATTCCCATTTCCTAGTTATAAGCTTTTCAATGGCCATCCATGCATTCAGGAGCTCTGGGCAACGCTCTCTCCCACAGCTTCAGGTGTGATCACACTTGACGTGCTCCAGAGCTGGCATTAAGGTGAGATAAAGCTGGATGAGAGGCTCTGCCTTGAACAGGTGTCTCAGGATGAGTCTAGGCCTATGTATAGATATATCCTGCGTACAGCTTGCTCCCTGCTTGTCCAAAGCTGGGTTATAGCTCACTATGCCATCAGCACTCTCCAGCTGCAGAGCCCACTCTCCTTTCACAAAAATAACAATTATCCCCATCCATCCCAGCCTTGTTTGACATGAAAACTCCAGGCTGTAAGGAAAAGGTTGTCTCCTGACCACCTCCACTTTACCTAAGTGTCTCTACCATCTAACAGCTGCTCTTGCAAAGTTCCCAGTGTGTGCTTAACTGAAAAAGGACTAACCTTTATTTCTGGAGCCCGTCCTTCCAGCTTTCCACTGCTGCCTAACTCGCATGCTTCCTTTGGTTTGGTTTGTTCTCAAGAGCTGTTTAAAAGAGAAATGAGGTTTTCACATAGGCATTTTCTTCAAAATTTTTTCCCTTGTTCTGTCACTAACTTGTTTTTTCTATTCCGTCTTTAATCTGCTGTCTTTATGGACTCAGCTTCAGAAAAGGGAGCGCTCTTGCAGGGCCTATGTCCAGGTATTTCTTGTGTTTTTAATCCACATGTCCAGTTGTTGTTTGACTGAGTGACTGTGAAGTGGTTCTTGTCTGTCAATCTGATTTTACCACCTGTGTGGCAGCAAGTTCTAAGGTTAAGGTTACAGGATAATGTGATCATTTCATTATTCATTTCCCTTCCACACTTGCCAGGTTGTTCACAGCCTTGACAAAAATGTGGGACAAAAACTCCGAACAAGGAAGTGGGGGGAAAAAAAAAGGAGAGATCTGACAAGACCCGTTCAGACACTGGAATAAGCAGAACAGTCTGGATGCATGCAATTCCAGAATGCAAAACCCCCTGCTCACAGAGGTGTCTCCAGACCACCTGGGTTTTGCTAGCAACATGTCACTCAAATAGCTGCAGCATGCGATTTCTTGTTTTTCCTTCTTCTCTTGCAAATTTAGAAACAATTCAAAATTGCGGCACTTGGCATGAGGGAGGAGGTAGAATCATAATGAAATGCAGAGTGTCCTCGCAGAGGGATGTAAGAAGGAGGAGAGTGCTGCAAACTAAATATAGGATTAGGAACATAACATCCCATAAAGTTCACCCAGCTGCCTGAATGTGCAGGCTCACATTGTGTTTACATGAACGAAGTCAAGTCCCAGTGTTTTGGAAAGACCTGCCTGTAGTCTTTTCAAGAGCGGGGCCTTGGGTCATGACGTTATTTATCCTGTCACCTAGGTTTGTAGCACTTGCTCCAGTGACTTTTGTATAAAGCTGTTTGTATACTATGGGTGAGTTAATGCTGCTTTAAGAAATGTGAGTGTTTTACCTCCTAATTTCTGTCTTGTGCTTATGAACTTCGATGTTAAACTTACGGATGGTTGGTCATTATTTATGTGTGTATATATAACGGAGGTGTGAAAATGAAACCCACGTTTGCGGAGGGGGCTGTCAATACCTGATTTTTTTTCTGCATAGTGGAAGTTCCTACAGCTCATACTGACTTTATTTTGTGAGTGCATACTTCATTTAATCTGGAAGATTAGATGGCTTAGATTTCTAGGGCATTAAATATAAAACAGTTCACCTCTGTGCTGGTAGCATGTCTGTCTTCCCTTTGGCCATGACAGCAAGCCATCCCTCATCTGTTCCCTAACATAAACGTTAATGGATAAAGATGAGTTATGGACTTACACGTATCATATCTGGACTGACCTCCCTTAGGATCATTTATCATTTTAAGGAAATTTTACCCTTCAGTGCTTACTCCCAGTTTGGCTATCTTGTCTACGGTTGAAACATGGTGAAGCTGGTTTGACCATGGACTGCACGCTCCTGTTGGGGATATTGGATGCTACTCAACCTTGTCCTTTTCTTAGCTGTGCAGGTGCACTCTGCAGACTCGTTGCAGGCTCCTGGTCTTCTTGTCTTCTTTCGAACAGTACTGAATAGTGGATTTAATATACTCTACAGAAATCTTGGCATTGATAGAATAAAAACTTGAATTCTGCATAGACTTAAGCTTACCATTAATTTCAAGGACTCCTTGCCTTTCACTTGGAAAGGCTACTTCTATGTTTAAACATTAATCATTTGCCTACCTCTGTAGTAGACCAAAGCTGATGAAAGCTCATTGCCTAAGCTGTTTAGTGTAAATATGAACAAAGCTGGTAAATCTATTGAAGAGGACAGTCCTGTAATGGAGGGCTTGAAGAAGGAATTAGATGACCTAATTGAACCTCTCCAGCTCAGTCTTGTAATATATGGAGGTAAAATAATGTATCTAGACATATTTTCATACAGTATGTTTCCATTTGGAAAATCATGTTGCTGAAGTCAGCAAAAAATCTTGTGGGAGGAGTATTTGTCTGTGATAGCAATTAAATGTGACTGCAGGTATTCCTGTTACAGGCCACTTCTGCTTTACCAGGCAGTGAAATGTCTGGGCTGGCAAAGACAACTTAGCAATAATTTTTCAACAGATTTTAAATGGGGAAGTCCCAGATCTTGTGAAGTCACTGGGAGGTGGATGCTCCGTGGAACTATGCCACCGATGGCAGAGAAATTGAGTTTTCAGCATTGCTGACATGATCTCCTTTTGCTGGTCCCTTTGTCATGAAGCGCATCCACAGCTGTGCTCCCTAAGCAAGGGAAAACACCGTACAGTTTATGTGAGAGATGCTCAGTAACTATAAAAATCAAATGTGCAATTGAAAACAGGTGAATTTGTGGGAAGGGGAGGGTAACTTGAGAAGATGATAATTACTGATATCAGTCTTAGTGGTTTCTTTGGGCTGACAAAACCTAAGTGGTTAGGACAGAGCCCCTGTGCCAGCTGAGGTGTAAAGTCCTATAAAGTCCAAAATAAATTAATAATATAAATAAATGTGTAAAATGGAACTGGAAATGTTCTGAGTTATTCAAAGATGAAACAGTGGGGACGCAGTATCAGATTACCATCTTATTTTTCTGGGTAATGTCATAATTAAAACAAGTATTGATTAGATATGTCTGTAAACTGCCACAATATTTATTGAGTTATAAACTCGGGGATTTTATTTAGTGAAGACAGAGATTATGGATGCTCCTCTTTTAGTTGCAAATGTGGTAGATGATCTCTTTTCTCTCAAAAATCCAACATGAGCCAATCTGACGGGTGGTATGATAAATACATGTTAATATAACGGCCAGACAACAGCTTGGGGGTTTGCCAATCGCCGTGATGTTTAAGAAACTGCAACATCAGTTTTAATTTGTGATAGTAGGAGTCGCCTAGATGGGCTGAGCTTACAGAGGTGGATGTCCGACAGGGGTGGGGTGAGTAGACTTGGAAGGGTTCTCCATCAGCTAAGGAGAGCTTGGAGCAGGTGACTGGCTTTTTAGTGGCTGAAGATCTCTGCACCAATTCCCCTTGGAGCTGCATCTCCCTGCATTACTCAGGCCCACCTTTCCACAGTTCCTGGCAGTCTATTTTGGGAAGGGAAGGAAGAAGTCTTTGTGCAGGAGAGTGAGTCACAATGGGTGACACACTGGGTGAGTGTAGCCTCATTTGGTGACTGATGTGTGACATAAGCTGGTCAGAATTTTCTGGATTTTTTTATTTTTTTTTTCAGAACTTACTCATTTTCTGAAGGTGTTTCTCCTTATAGTGAAGCTCTGGAGTGGAAGGAAACACTAAACATTTGTCTGCTGAGAGCTGTGAAACTTGGTGTGGTGTCACAGATTTCTTCCATGCCCTTCAGCAAGTGACGCATGCTCACTGTTTCCCAGCTCCTCATCTCATAATACTGTGGATACAATCCCCCTGACCTCTGGGAATACAAGAAGGGTAATAAAGTTAAAAAAAATAAAAAAAAAAAAAAATACACACACACAAAACCAACCCAAAACATTCAGATATTACAATAAGGGAGGCCCTATTAACATGGAATTCTTAAACATGGGAAACACAAGCTTTTAATAAAAGCTCACACCACACAGTCCAGACATGCAGAGTCCTCTTGAGCACGTGTGTGCTCTTGATTAGAGCGTCTGAACTCACCTCCTTGCTCTGCTTGGATTTTGTGGTCTGCAGCTGAGAGGCATCATGAAGCCAGGCAGCAGCCCCTTCCCACGTGAAACTGCGTGCTGCATTTGAGATGCAGATCTCAGAGGGCAAAAACTTCCCGAGGGGATCCCATTATTATTATTATTTTATTTTTTTTTAAGCCAGTCTCAGTTTCTTCAAAGCTGGAGGACGGTGAATACAATAGATAGACTGAGTGGCTGTTCTGTGGGAGGTGTGGAAGGAAGCAGCAGAGCGTTGCTTTTGCAGCATTTTCCTGGCTTAACAGCATTTTCTGCTCTGGTTTCTGCTATCCTCTGGGCTGTCCTGTAAACCAGTTGGCCCTGTTTTGTAATTCAGGGCTTGTCTGTACACTACATGGAGATTATGGAGGTGCCACCCGCCCCATGAGGACCCCAAGAGCATCTGGGTGCAGGTGGCATTGCAGCCACCAGCAAGGCCAGTGCTGAGAGCCTGGCAGGGTCCAGGTAGCAGATGGCAGCCGGTGGCTGCAGTCAGCCTCAGCCTTCCAGTTCTCCTGGAAGTTTTCTGAACACCTCACCCTTGTAACACAGGCTGTTGGAATTGCTGTACTAAGCAAAAATGAAAGGCTTTCCCCCAGGGGATTCAAGCCATTAAGTTTAGGACTGAGTAAAAGAAGAGACTTTTTTTCTATTCTTTTTTCAAACCCAGCAGCTCTCGGTAGATAAAAGGTATGTCTGGGACTTTGCCAGTAATATTTAAAGTGGATTAATTCTGTTTTTTCTCCTTCTTGCTTACTTGCTCAGTTGGCTCAAACTTCTGTGAGGATGAAACGAAAGAAACTTGTAGCTCTTGAGACGGAGAGTAAATTGAATTACGCCGCGTTTAGCTGTGTTCTTGTTGTGCCTGCAACAAGAAAGACTCTAACCTCCATTTATAGAGAAAGGGGCAAATTAATGAGGATTTTCGAGTTCCTTGTTTGGTCACTTAATTGGCTGTATGACAAAGAGCTCCACGGTGCGTGTCAAACAACTTTCAGAGTCCTCTAATGATTTGTGCCTTGCTCAACTCCTGATGCTATTCTGCGTGGCCTGTCAAGAGAGGTATCGTTGTTAAAGTGGCTGGAATAAATTGGTTAGCAGTGTGCATACAATGTAGGATATTAGCTATAGCTATGGGGAGTACTTTCAGCAGCTTTTTCAAGATAGCTAGATGTTTGCCCCTAAGCATCAAAGTGCCCCAAACTTTCATTTAATATAATTAAAAGGACATCTGAAAGAAGTGTGACTCACAGCAGGGTTCTGTGGGTTGGTAGCCCTTTTGTTAAAACTCTGTGAACTTAATATACTTCACAGCTTGATAAACCTGCACTTGATTTGTGTCAGTAAGAGCAAAAATATAAATCCCCACCCCGCGTGTTTCTGCTGCACTGAGCCTGTTGTTAGGGGAGAGGAGGATCAAAGCCGCAGCCTTGGGTTTGTGGCTGGAATCCCAAATTCTTCACGTAAATATTAAAAAGGAATATGACCACAAGTTCCTTTACCTACAGCTAAGCTACATGTATGATGATACTGTCACATGTAACACAGCAAAACTGAAAAAAAATATGTTTTCTGTGTTACTGTGTGCTCACTTTCTGCTTTAGGCTGACTCAGCCCTTAAACCTGGTGGCACGGGAAAAAGTCTCAATACGAGTTACCATAGAGGCCAGTGGGAGACGTCCCTTTAATTTGGACCACTGGGAGAAAAGAAGAATCTCATGGCCACCCTAGGAGTTCCCTTGAAGGCTATGGATATTCCATCAAAGAAGCTCTTATTGTTTGCAAGCCATTTTCTTTTTTTTTTCTACATCTTTAGTCACTTCCCCGGTGTAATTATTCTAGCAGTTGCTTGTATAGTCTCAAATCCCAAACAGTAGGGCAGCAAATACAGATGATTCATAAATGCAGTTTTCAGCTTATTCTGCAGGGAAGATCTCATTAGATGAAATAGATCATATGTTATTTCCTTCTTCCCAATCAATTGCTTTTATTTCAGTCCTACAGATGCCTTCTGACCTTAAAATATTCTTCCTCATATACTAAGCAAAGTAAAAAACCATACCCTGTAATTTGTAACCACCTTTTATTTCTTAGATCTCCTATTTTATTTTATTTTTTTTTGTGCTCCCACTAGGAGATTACTGGTAGTTCAAGGCCAAGATTGCAAACCTTGCATGCCTAGTGCAAGACCATTAATTCCATAAGAAAGCTTTTGTAGATGGCCTAATTGTAATAAAGGTCAGTGCCTTTATTCCCACTGCAGTGAGTTCTCAGCGCCGCTGAAATTCAGGCTCTTTCTGATTCGGTACAGTTCCTGTGCCTGGAGCAGACACATTTTCTGTAGCATTTAAAAGAGGAGATTGCATGCTCTTTCTTGATACCCTGAATCTATGGAGTCATTTTGGAAATTCCTCTGCAAGGCCAGTTGAAGATCTCTACCTGCCTTCACCGTGAGTAGTAATCGTGGGTTTTGGTTCAGTTTGCCAAAACTGATACCATCAGTTGCCAGTCACCTCCTCTGGTATTAGACATGGACTGGTGTTTCTGGGTAAGTCTTGAAGGCAGATGTGGAGATTAGCAGTAGGTATTCTAATGATTTTAATTTTTAACCACGGTTCAGATAGATTCAATCTAAATATGTGTCTATCCATTTCAGTGATTATTGCTGTTGTTTTCGTATGACCAAATTGCTTTGCAAAAAGCCTTAGACATTGGCTGGGCTTCCCCGTAAGGAATTGTCTCCAGTGTGCTTATTTATGCTTTGACCAGAGACTAATTTTAATTTGGAATAATAAATGACAAGAAGAAAAAAACATGCAAAGGTGAAGAGCCTTGTCAGACATATTTGAATGCCCATCTCAGCTAAGAAACAGGATGTAATGCCATCGTTTAGCCAAAAAGACCCTTTTCTTGTTTAGGGAACTGAGGAAATAACGTGTGCTTCTATTTTTGACCTAAGTCCTACATAGCAGACAACTGTTTCGGTATGATTGGTGACCCTGCTGTAGAGGGATTGGGGTGCTGTTCTGAAGTCCATCATTTCACGAGCTGGTCCCTTTCAGTGCAATTATCTTACCAGAACCAGCTCTCCTCACGTGCCCAAATCCAGGCTTTCATCCCCATCTTCTTATCTGGAGTGCCCATTTTGGCTATACCAGGTATATTCAGAGTTAATGGGAGCTTCTCTGGTACTGGTACTTTTTAGGGCCAGAGGCAACAATTGCACAGCTTCCAGCGGAACTTGTCTTCAATATCATCGATTGTGCCTTTAACTCAATTAGTTTGGAGTCTTGCAAATATTGATAGCTTTAAAAAAGGGGTTATTTTGGCACTGGGTGTTTCATATGAATACAGACAAAAATGAGCTATTCTTGAGCAAGGAGGCAGGTAAGCTCTTTTAAAGTACTACTAGTTTCTAGTAGAAAGAAGGGAAAAAAGAGCACAATATTGCAATCATTGAACCATATCCGCATTTCAGTGCGTCTACTCTCTGAAGTGTTTTTCATTTTCACTGTGCACTTTAGACCTGAAAGGGTTTTCATGCTTTTTTTTCTCCACCGATTTACCATAAAATCTCAAGCTGCTATTAAAAAGTGGGCTAATAACATTTTTTGCATGCTTTGAATAAAGATGACGATGCACTTGTTTTGGAGTAGTACCCAGAGGTCTCAAGCAGGACCAGAACCTCAACCTGTAAGCACAGCCAAAGGCTGCATCTATGTGATTGCCCTCTATGGTCTTAGCACCACTGTTCTAGGAAAGAGTGAGCAAACCTTTCTTAGCGAAGCTGTACCAACAAACACCTTTTGTGCAGGGGCAGCTGTACAAGCACTGCTTTTTTTTTTCTTTTCATGCACCAGCCATGATTTCAGTCTATCAGTGCAAAGCACAGCTTTGTTGACGGAGCTCCTTCTGTACTAATTTTTCAAAGTGCATTGCATCAAGTATTCCTGTTAGGTCAAGGAAGACGAGTGTTAGCAGTGTGAGATAGGGTTTTATAAGTTATAAAAAGCATATAGTTTTAGTAGAAATGTCATTGCAAAAGTGGTGCTTTAATGCCATATGCCACTGTCCTTTTCACCCAGTGCCGCTACAGGAGCTTAGACTTTGATATAAGGTGCATGCAAAATAATTTATACTGTTTCCAGTCTCATCTTAAGGAGGTGCTGTTTTGTAAGGAAGGACAACCCGTGAATTTGAAAATTACTGAGCAGAGGCGCTCAACCAGCGTTCCCTGTAGGGCTTGCTGGTATTCACTTGGCACGAAGCAATATTTTCTCACACACCCTTGAAAATGTACTCCAGTCCTAAATTCATTGGGGTTTGCGTTCTTCCATCAGCTGCTTAGTGAAAGGCTAAAATGAACTATAAACATTTAGGATCTAACACCTTTAGGACCTAGCACCAGGAGAGTTGCTTAAGCACAGCACAACGAGCTCTGGTCCAAAATCGGCAATGAGATTAGCAGGCCTGACATCTCTTGGTAATTTTGAGGTTCAATTCCCAGCTGAAGACAGATTTTACATTACAGAGCCTACTTTTGTCAAACAGCAATGCTTTAGGTGTTGTTATGGTGAGAGACAAACAAAGGGATGTGGTGTCGCTGGGTATGTACTATCCTGTAGGTTTAAACCATGTGTCACATAGACAGATATTCTCGCCAGGCATTTCTAGAGGGGGAGAAGATAAAAATAAATCAACATGCAAAATTCAGTTTTATGGAATGAAGCAGCTGTCACAGAGGAAATCAATGGGACATATATGATCAGCCTTTTAGTGATGTGTAATTACTGTGAGACTCCTAATTAGTTGCCCTTTTGACAACGCAGCTTTTAATACCAATTTATAAGTGTTTGAGAAGGAAGTCTTACATGTTGTTTCTGTATTGTAACCTCGGGACAAAATCAAGAAACCATGAGCATATGCCCTTATCTGGGAAAAAAAAAATCTCCCTGTGTAATTTATTAACATCTATTTACATTGAATGTATACTCTGTGAGGCTGTATAGCCACCTAATGAAAGGAATTGCCATCCTGGGATTTATCTTCCACTCTTGGCATTACTCTTTTCTTAATGTCCAGTTGAAGCCACTGTTGGGGACAGAATATTAGACTCATTGGACCTGTCATCAGACCCAGAATGGTTGTTCTCTACGGGCTTGCATTAAGGGGGTTTAGCATTCAGTGATTGTGTAGGTACCCTGATACCGTAGTCAGCATACAGCTACACCTACAGATCTCAGGATAAAAAAACAGATGGGACGTCTTCTTTCTTGGTGCTCTTTTTCCCTCATTTATCCGTACTTTAAGGCTGCAAACAAGCAAGCTATGCCTTTTGAAAGCACTCCCTTGATGTCATTTAAGTTACTTTTGTCCTTCTCCCTGGGCATATATGTGCGTATGCTGTTCATTCTTAAAGCCTCTGCAACCTTGGCATTGGTTTTGTGCTGTGCTGTAGGGGACATAGAGTTATGTTGGAGTCCATGAGGCTCACAAGAGTGCTTTGGCTCACTTGGAAGTTGTTCATCTAGTTGAGCTACTTTTGGAAGAGGAATAAGACAGGGGAGAGAAGAAAAATACAACAGTGGAATACCTTCAGCTTGGGAAGCAGGGACAAGGTCTTCAGTAAGGGTTCATGCAGAACCCTTAAATAGGTTTTGTGTCCTTCAGGGACAGGATTAAACTCACGTGTTTTTGGGTACCTATATGAAGATGATCCTTCCTTCTACTTTGACTGGGAAGAGACACTAGAGAGCTTCTGGGCTCCTGACTGTGCTCCATGTTAAATTCTTGAAGCGAGATGGGATGGAACTGAGTCAAAACTTCCTTAGCTCCCTCTGAAAATACCCACCTTTATCACCATCACCAAGGGTCTCAGATAAAACCCAACAAGTCATCAGCTCCCTAGCAGACCTGTCTCATGCTTTCTTCATTTCAAAGGTCATCTGTCAGGGCTAACCCTTCTGCTGGTCACTGAGAGGCTTTGCTGGAAGACTGGCACTGCTGCTCCTATGCTGGAGCTTCATCAGACCACAAAGTCATTGGAGTTGGTGCCAAACCCACCTAAACCACAAAGCCTCAGCTTAAATGCAAAGACACAGGCAAGTACTTGTCCCATGTGCCTGACTTTCCACAGTTCCTGGTTCCCTGCCCAACTTTTCCCAGTTGGCATCTCTGTCTCAAGAGACACTGTTGCTTTAACAGCTGTTTTGTTTCATTTAAACACCTACCTCAGCTCATGTCCAAAATGCAAACATTTCATTAGCACCTCATCTCCTTGGCTTCAGCCTGCAGCACTCAGCCATAATGAAGTGCTGCACTCAGAAATATAATGCGGGGAACACTTGATTAATGCACTGAGGCAGGTGAGGGGATTGACCCTCTGGGAAAAGCTATGGACTAAATTCATCTTGGTTGTAATGCCAGTGATGACAGTCTACCAACTTCACTCAGATCTCTGCTAAGGACCCGAACCAAAGTCCTTGGAAATCTTTCCAGAGTTTTAGTGTCAGACCCAGGATCCAAAGTGATATGATGTAGCTGATTTCAAGTTTAGTCATTTCTAGAGGATGCTCAGCATCACGATGCCCATTGGATGGAGAGCACACATTTTGCAGGAGGAATCTAACCGAGGTTCTCTGTCAAGCTTTGTATGCATACATGCACAATGCTTTGTTAATAAGTAAATAAATAAATGCTAATTATTTTTTTTTTCCTGGGGAAATATCTTTGCAGCATAAGTTTAACCATAACACAAATATGTCATCATCTGTTTCATATTTAGACAAATAAGCATTGCCTTTCCATCCACAGCCAGGAGCTAGATCTGCTGCAAAGACTATTTCCACCACTCAGATATTGATGAAAGCATGTTGTTTTAGCAGAGATTTAAAAACGCTATTAACAACTGAGCTAAATAGAAGTAAGGCAAATTGTAGTCTGCACAGTAATATTGAAAGGTGAGAAAAATCCTTATTTTCTGCTTTCAAGGAATATAAGATCTTTGTGAGAAAACTCCATGTTGTGTAGAGCCAGCACAGCAAAATAGTTGATTTTTTTGGTGACTGTGAAAGAATAACACCTCCTTTTTGCCTGAAAGGAGATAAGCTACCAAAGTAAACTACTGAATTTTATTAAGAGCTACAGCGATTAGGCTTCAAGATTTTAAAATGCTGAAAAAAAAACCCACACTTAAACGCAATGTTTTTTTAGTATTTCTTTTTGGCTGTTGAAGTTGCTAACCTGTTTTTTCTGTGCACACACCACATTTGTTAAGATAATTTTTAGACTACTTAGGAAAATTAGTTTAATAATTAGTTTAAGAAATTGATGTATGGTTAGTAATTTCTGCTTAACAGCAAATGAGAACAGGATCCCAGCTCTGGAATGTAAAAGCTTTACAAGAAAAAGATTTTTGCAGTGGCAATAAAGGAAGAGATTTTCTGCCATTTCAGTTTGCTTCAGTGATGGAAGCATTGACTACTTTATACTTTGGAAACCAAGCTGTGAGGCTCAGGAGAAATGTTGTCTATTAATCACAGGACCAGGGCAATAGCTTCCAGGGAGGGAAAGATCTGCTGAAGGTAAAGGAGAGATTTGTCAGAAAAGCAACTGAGTTAAGTTGTCATTAATTAGGTTGGAGAGTAGGGGCTTTTTACTGTCAGGGTGCCTGATTCTGCCTCTGTCTTCCAACAGGAGCTGTGGTGATATGAGAAACATCCAACCTGAAGGACATTTAAGATTAGGATGCACATGGCATTATCTAAGTGAAACGTCTTTGCTGGGATTAAAAGCACTAGCAGTGGCAGGTCTAGATGTCCTTGCTTCTCCTTGAACCTTGTTGTAATTGGCAATTCTTGAAGGTCACATGGATATAACAATGAAATCCAATTCTGGTTCGATGTGACCCAGAGTTGACATCAGCATGCCTTGCACTGGGAATCATAGAATCACTAAGGTTGGAAAAGATCTCCAAGATCATTTGGTCCAACCATCCCCCTACCACCACTGTCACCCACTAAGCCATGTCCCCAAGCACCATGTCCCACTTTTCCTTGAACACCCCCAGGGACGGTGACTCCACCACCTCCCTGGGCAACCCGTCCCAATGCCTGACTGCTCTTTCTGAGAAGAAACGTCTCCTCATTTCCAACCTGAACCTCCCCTGGGGCAACTTGAGGCCATTCCCTCTAATCCTATTACTAGTTATCTGTGAGAAGGGGCTAACCCCCAGCTCCCTACACCTTCCTTTCAGGTAGATGGAGAGAGTAATGAGGCATTTGTGCCATGTGTTACTATTGTAATGCTCTTCCTTAGAATTCTGCTGGAGAACAGTCAGGAGTAAATACTGAACTATTTTCATTAAAGTGAGCCATGGAAGGTACTTTAGGCTTGCAACATGTAGAAATCCCATGGGAATGTCTTTGCTTTGAAGATCAGAGGTATGGGTTTGATGACTGTGCTTTCAACACGCAGAAAATTGTTGAGAAAGGCGACTTCATCTCAAAGGGCAGGTTGGATTCTGTAGTCAGCGATAGATGGTAATGGAGGTGTTTCTTTGTGGGGCAGGCCTGCCTCATAGCTAGACACTAACCAGCAGAAGAAAACACTGTCAAAGTATATTATTTATCTCCGCACTATCAGTTTCACCAGCTGGTGTGGCTGGTCTCACCGAAAATCCTTGCCTGGAAGACAGCTGAGTCGGTTCTGCTTAGTTACTAAGCAGAGGTCTAAGGCTGAGCGAAACCTTCAGGTTGGGTAGGCCTCTAGCGCTGTAATTTAGCGATCACAAGGCCGGCGTGGTTCCGTGTGACCCTGGATGTGCTCCTAGATTAACCCGTGGGAAGCTCTCCATGGGAAGGCTCTTTGTGTAGGGCAGCCCGGGGCGCAAGGTGCACCACAGGAGGTCCTGAGGTTGTTACTGTGGGGCCGGCTCCTTCCTGAACGGAGCAATTTGAAATGTCACGGCTTATCAAAGTCTCTGTGGGGGCACCTGCTGGTTCTCTGGATGAAGCGGCGTAACTCAACTATCTCTGCATCGCCGTGACAGCCTGACAGAGGTTATGTGATGGGAAGTGTTCTCTATCGAGCCTAACCCATGCAGATAGTTCCTGAATAGCTTCCATGAGTGCCCCAGCCCTGCTTCCGAATTCTGGTGCAGCCGATAGCAGCAACCTGCTTCACGAATGGGTTTTGAAATATATTTTCATGCACGTTTCCTTAGGGATTTCTCCACCCCTACTCTGCCACCCCTAGTTCTTAATTCCTTCTTAATCTGAGCACAGCCTGCGTTAGAATAAAATCAAGACCTCTCCTTCTCGTGTCCAATGCAGTTAATGTTAACTAACTCCATTTTAGGCTGCCCTGATGGTCAGGGAGAGAAAATGTTGCCCTGTCCCTATAAACTAATGTGTGTGGAGGAGGGAAATGAGTGCATGTCAGAGGTCTCGACTTTAGGTTTGCTAAAGTCCTTTCTTACTCAGCTCCTCTCCCTTGCAGGCCATGGTGGAGACGGTGAACAACCTCCTGCAGCCACAGGCTCTGAATGCATGGAGGGACCTCAACGCAAGTGAACAGCAGCGAGCAGCCACCAAGTTACTCGACACCGTGGAGGACAGTGCCTTCGTGCTGGCCGATAACCTGCTGAAGACAGACATCGTCCGGGAAAACACCGACAATATCCGTAAGAAGCAGAGCCCATAAATACTGAGAGCCCATAAATACTGAAGGAGAGAAAGGGCTGGGGAGCCTGGTTTCTGTCTTGGCCATACATTAACTGGAGAGCAATCTGTTAGATGTGGCTTGGCATTTTGTCTGGAAGACTTAGAAATCTTTCCAGAAGAGCCTAAAGGAATAAGGCAACTCTCTACCCTTGAAATCCCATGGAAAATGAACACCTAAGCTGCCTTTATTACTCCTGGCTTTAAGTGCAAAATATCTACTAGGGCAATGAGAGCATCGCTTCACAGGGAGATGGTTCACTGTAATGCAATTGTGTTTCATTTCATACAAATTTGTGTCTTTATTTGGCTGATTGTTGATTTTAATTAAAAAACAAGCATGATGGAAAGCACCAGCACTCCCACTGTGCATATGTAAAATGAGAACAACTCTTCTTTCTTTTTCTATGAATACAGATCCTGAGCACTGATAACATTTACAGAAAGTAGCAATCGCCAGTGGCAAAGAAGTAACATTTTCAGATTTTCATTTTAACCATTGTCCTTAATATCCTGAGGTTCTTGTTTACAAGAACTGGTTGTCTTTTGTGTTCCACAGAGAGTAGAATTTATTTGCTTTTTTTTTTTAATTAAATTTAAAACTTCTTCAGGGCAGAGATTTAAAAAGAAATAGGAGTCCAAACAGAGTCTAGTGTGAAACACTGTAACTTGATTCCTCTGCTTTCAGGTGGTCTGGAGCACCATTTTGTAACTTCAAAGTATTGCGCAGAGGATTGTTTCAGTAGTGATTTTTCTTACTGTTGGTCTCTTTTGCATACAGAGCTGGAGGTTGCGAGGCTGAGCACAGATGGAAATCTGGAAGATCTGAAGTTTCCCCAGAACCTGGGCCATGGTAGCGCCATTCAGCTGTCAGCAAATACCTTGAAACAAAATGGTCGAAATGGTAGGTCCAGAACCTCTGGCCATGCTGGCTTTCCGAATCAGTCATGCTTAAGGCATTGTTTATGAACAGCTTGTAAACATTGTTTTGTGTTTAACCAATTGTGAGCACAGTATTAATCACTGTGTTAATATTTACATTAATGTTAATGCCAGCTTCCCAAGCCCTTAACTGCATGCTAAGCTGGCTGACAAGGAATGTATTGTTTTGCTGAGTGACTGACAGCCTTCAAAAGCATTACGTTTTGGTAAAAATGCACCAGATCCCTAAATGATGTTTCTGTTGGGGCACTGTGCTGAGTCCAGAAAAGTCCTTTTAACTACTATTGTCTGCAGTGGGAGCCTTTGTACAGGATAAGAGGCTTGTTTGAGTAACCTGTTCCACAGTGGGGCACTCTGCAAGTATCTGAAAAGAGAGGGAAGAAATAATAGTAGCAAAAATTAGTAATAAGCCAGTGTAGCAGGAAAGGTTGATTAACTGTTAAGAGTCTAAATCTTCATTGCCTCTCTCTCTGTAGCTTATGAAGCTACTGATATACCATAAATTAAAGATGATGTTGTACGTGAGCTGTCTTCAAGCTGCCAAGTCATTTATTTCCAGATCAGGAATTTGAACAGACACATTTGTTGATTTCTCCAGCCCCACTGTAGACCAACTTCAAAGTGCCAGGCTTTCTACTAATGGGCCTGACATGCTCCTATTTATGCGTTCCTTTAAAGCTTGTACTTCGTTTGGGTGCTTTACCACTCTGCAAGGAGTGTGCATTCTATGGGGGCTGTCTTTTCAACATTAACCTGTGCGTAGGGGGAAAGCACTCTACTACAGACTTTGATCACTGTAGGCAAAGCATAGAATGATAGGACATTATTACAGCCAGACCAGTTGCATTAAAACTGCCAAAATTTCTGACAATTTTTGAGAGAATAATTTGGTCTGGGGGTTCAGAAAGAGAGCTTTGCCATAGAATTCCTTGATGGGATTTGGTACTTTTGTATGTATGATTTAAAGAGGAAAGTTTCATTTAGAGTTGGCGTAAAACCCAAGATGAGTAGCAAAATTGCAGTGGAATGTGTATTTCACTCCACTAGTGGACTTCGGAGTAGATTAAATAAAAAATAAAAAAAATAAAAAAAAAAAAAAGAGAAAGAGAAGTTTTGTTGGCAGCAGGGAAGGGAGAGTCTGTATTTCTGAGCATGATATCAGTGGAGTTCTGGTCAAATCAGGAGACTCGCATCAATTTGTACCAGCTTTACACCCACGCAGAGATTGCCAAAGACCTGGGAATAAAATTGTCATAGGATTTAGGTTGGGAAGGGCCCAGCGTCATCAGTGCTTCACCTTCTGCAGAAGCTGGGGTGAAACAAAAGATGCTTCCCCACAGCTAATATTTATAAGGCAAACTAATCACATTTGGTTCTTATTTGTAGTCTGTGAAATAATGTGCAAAACTGAAGGCAAACTGGATGGTCTCAGCTTAAAAAAAACGGTTGGTTGTATGTTGTGGGGTTTTTTCTGCAGGCTCCCTGCAGGTGGATTTTTATGGAAAGAGGAGCTATCAGATTGGCAAATTTCTGCAATTTCTGTTTTATCCTTCATGTGAGATTGGAAGTGTGTTGGAAAGTTTTGGATTTCTTTTCCCAGATTTGACCCCACACTTTCTGAGGTTGTCTTAATGTATTAAAGGACTTTGCACTAGACTAAATTATATTATGCATATATTATATATTATATTATATGGCATCTCCATGGCAGACCGGAATGAAATATGTTTCCCAAACATTGCCAGAGAATAGTGTTATGTCAGATGGGAAATGGGCCACCTGGCCTCTTTTCCCTGGAGCCCATTACTCCCACTTATGCCAAAAATAAGCCCACCTTTGCTTCTGCTCTTCTCATCCTTGGACCTCCTCTCACACCTCATGGTGCTCATTGGAATAGGCACGAGAAGGTGAATTTTCATATGCCACATCTTGGTCCTTTCAACGTTTTCTCAAAAAAAGTTTTAAAGTTGGTTCAGAGAAGAAGTTTGTTGTCTAAAACAAAACCTAGTGCGATGACCTGGATATCGAACTTCTCCCTCCCCTTCTAGGTGAAATCAGGGTGGCCTTTGTGCTGTACAACAACCTGGGCACCTATCTCTCCACGGAGAATGCCAGCATGAAATTAGGAACAGAAGCAATGTCGACTAATCACTCCGTCATTGTCAACTCACCTGTCATCACGGCAGCAATAAACAAAGAGTTCAGCAATAAGGTTTACCTAGCTGATCCCGTGGTGTTTACTGTCAAGCATATCAAGGTGAGTGAGTTTGAAAAGCTTTTTCTTTTTTCTTTTCAATTTCTAAAACAAAGTGCCACAAAAGTTGGCTGATCTGAGGCCCCCAGCAGACCTTGATTAGATTTAGAATTATACATTTTTTCCTCTGCACTTTGTGTTATTTATGGTGAATGTCTCTTTTACATTGCATTAATAAAAGTAACGAAAGTCTACTTTGAGCTGATGTCCATTGCTCAGTTGCTGACACACGTCATTCTGTAATTAAAAACTAACAATATATTAGAATGGGCCATAATGTTATTTTATCATGGTGGCAGGGGATATTAGAGGAAAGTGGAATTACAGTGAAAGAGGACAGCTAGTCCTATTAGCCAAGCACAGTCATTGCAAAAGTTGATTGCTTAAAGCAATTAATTTCTCTGCTCTGCAATGCAAATGAAGCAATCTGGTTTTTAGAGCTGAATTTAGTCTATGTCTGAAATTAATCAAGAACAAAGAACTAAGTTTGCATTAGCAAACAGAGCAGCAACAACCTAACTTTCTCTGGTGTCGACAAGTAATACTTGACATCTAAGTCATTGCTGATTATTTATCTAAAATTAAAGGGTAAGAGTTACAAAATGCCTCTGGGAAAAAATAAATAAAGAAAGAAAGCATTTAGAAATCTCTGAAACCCTATCATTTTACTGCATTTACTCATTGCTTCCTTGCAGCAGTCAGAAGAAAATTTCAATCCAAACTGTTCATTCTGGAGCTATACCAAGCGTACAATGACAGGGTATTGGTCCACCCAAGGATGTCGCCTCCTGACAACTAACAAGACACACACCACGTGCTCGTGTAACCACCTAACCAACTTCGCAGTCCTGATGGCACACGTGGAGGTTAAGGTAGGCATTGCAAATTCACAGGCTGCCAATGGACTGGTCAGAAAAAGTGGCTAATGTAACACAATTTATGTGTGACCCCCACAAAGGGCAGCTGCTCGGGGAAATTGCTGTGTGATGGCAACTCACACCAACAAATGGTGGGAAATACCTCACGTAAACCTTCTTTCTGCAACATAGTGAAAAAGGAGACAGTCACACCTATGCGAAGGCTGCACTGAGCTCCTGGCATGGGAAGTTCAGAGCTACAGAAGACAAGTGAGCAGAATTGGCCATTAGTACCACATCCTTTGCTTTACTGGTCCAGAACATCTCCTGGTAGTGGGACAGGATCAGACAGAGCCTGCCTTGTGGGGTGTGAGTCGGGTGCCCTGCTTGCAGGGCAAATACAATGCTGCAATTATTTGTGAGGTGCATGTGTGGAGACGTTTTTTCCAGCCACCAGCTAAAGATACGTTCTCTGTGTCTCACTATGTGGCAGCAAGCTATGCATAAAAAGGAAGCTATTATACCATCCTGTCTGGATTGTCCATTCACCCAAGGCTTCTACATGAGCAGTTAGTTCCTTTGCCTGCATTTAGGTCTGTGGTGTAATGCTGGTTTCTCACACGACTACCCCCACTGGGGCTAATGAAGTTACTCCTGAAAATACGGGATTTTCAGTTGGGATTATTTTCAAGAACAGGATAATGGTTGAGTCAGTCCTCCATGTCCTGAGCTGTCTTGGCACTCTTGAGTGAGATTGAAAACAATCTCACCTGATGTAGAAAGAAGAGAAAGCCCTGATTCCTGAAGGACTTTGTCTTCACAATTTTCTGTATTGTAGTGTCTCCATTTTGTGTGCCTGGCACCACTGCAGAATTCACTGTTTTGAGATAGATCCTGTAGGAGCTTCTGTGCAGGCAGAATATTTCAGAGCCACTTCCATGGCTGCATAACCACAAAAGCTATTATAATTTTAAAAGACCTTTTCTTAAATAGTCTTCCAGTGTCATTCCTTTGTATATTTTTGTTTCACTTAATAATCTGAAGAGGAATGTGAAGAGCTGCAATAAAATATATATTAAAGCACTGTCATGCATGACCAAAGCTCTGCAAAAAAAGAAATGAGAGCCTGGCGGCTCATTTGCCACAACAGCTGGGTCCAGCTGAGAAGGACAGGATGGATCTGCTGCTGCAGAATGACATATTCATTGTATTCTGCAGGATTCACTACCAGTCCAGGAGATGTGTCATCAAATGGCTGTGGCATTATCCTGGGGGTTGTCTGAAGAAATGCCCTATTCAGAGCACATGCTTACAGGATAATGGTATTGAGCAGTCTGAATCCGTTTTTGCCAGTTTCCCACAACTGCTTGAATTTTCACAAGCAACGTATGTTTGTCTGGTTATCGCCTGCCTGGATTGAACAGATATACCTGAGTCACCGAAGTCAGAGGTTGCACCTGGGAAATGCAGATAGCTTTCCACTCCACTGGTGTGAATGAACGTGAGCTGTACTGCACGGTGCAGATACGGGCTAGCACTGAACAGGTCCCTTCCCAAACTTCACGTAACTGTTGAGTGACCTCCCTGTCCTTATCTCAATCCTTGAGGCCTTTTCTTCATATTTTCTCCCCCTTTTCCTTTTAGGAGAAGGAGTGAGAGAGTGGTTGTGGTGGAGCTTAGCTGTCCGGCTGAGTAAAACCACCCCAGGTGGTGGTTTAAAAATAAATGGGGATTGTTGTCATCCATTGACTCACACTCATATCTTGCATGCATACTTTACTGTCTTTTTGTTGCCTTGTGTTTTGTACAAAAAGGCATTCCTTGCCTCAGAGACTTTTTAGTCATCTGTGAGATAGGACGGTCCTTGGGGAAAGGATGCTGCGTGCTAGTGCAGGACCTCACACAGTGGCGTTCTGGTCAGTGGCTAGGGTCCCTAAATGTGACTGGCATATACACAATTAATAGTGTTCTGGAAATTTTGCCACAAAACCAATTTTCTTCTGTAATCGAGGTCTGTAATTTACTGACTTGAGTTTGATGGGGTTTTGGAACCGTAGTTTCTTCACTGTAATGAGTATTCTCAAAACCTTACCTACCAGGACTGAGCACCACACGGCGTGGCAAGTGGACATCTGAGTCCTGCTCCTTAATCAAAAGGCAGTACCAATCTGACAAGTGTCATTTCTGGTCATGAATGATCTCCCTCCCTGATAGCATGGCAAAAGAGCGTGTTCTCCTGAGGAGACCTCGGTGGCTGCTCTGGGAGCTGCGGGCTGGGGTTTAATTATTAGCAGTGCGTATGTGGCGAGGCGGAGTGGGAAGGTAGCACCGTTGAGCAGGTGATTGATGGCCATCTGGCTCCCAGCGTGACACAGCAATATGTCTTTGTCCAGAGGGGCAGAAAATGACATTGGCTGACCATGGGTGGCAGGGATTTATTGGTATGCATCAAGAGACCAAGTTGCTGGTATCAATTCCAGTCTTAATAGGGCTTCATCAAGGGGAGGAGATTTTACTTTTGAAGGTGCTTTCTGCCTGTTAAAATACGTTGGGCTCGGATTTGCTTATGCTCCCCAACAGAAAGCCTCCCTGCAGACTTGATTTACATGCACAGTGACTTGGAGGCACCTAGAAGCCCCCCTGGAAGTGATTTTGTTTTGGAAAGCATGGCCATGGAAAACAGGCACGCCTAGAAAAATCCTACCTTAGATATTCTTCTCCAGGACCAGGACAAATATATTTCAGCAGGGTAAGCAAAAGTGCCCCAACCCAAGGGCCTGTTGTGCACACAGTCAGGGTGTATAGCTGTGGGGAAGAGCAACGCACCACAAGTCAGGGTCCTGTGTAGCATGGGAAGAGAACAGCATGCATGTAGTGACCTGTGAGCACAACTTTGCCATGCTTCCTCCCAGCAAGGGTTGACCTTATGGGCCCATAGTGGTCCTTGCCCTTTTGGACAATTTTCCTGAGAAAATGGGAACCTCTTTGTGAGAATGTAAGACTTGGAAACAAATCCCTCTTTTCATCAGCTGGGAAGTGCATTTGGCTCGTTTTATAGGAAGATTATTGCAGTCTCGTGGATATTTTGCTAAATTATGAGATGCATTCAACATGGGTGAGGTCTATGTGAAATATCTATCAATTGCTTGTATCAGTGAGATGATCATTACGATTTTTAAATGCTATAAAAACACAGAGGTTCCCATGCCATGGGAGAAAGCCCATAGTTAAATAAGCCATTCTTCCTATGTAATTGCTGCAGAGTTACTTCTCAGAATTTACAAGCTGTTTTTCATATAAGCTTGCGCTTTGCATCATAATAATTATAGCAGATGCATCTTAAATGTACCATGGGAAAAATATGCAGCCAGAAAACAAGTTCAGAGCTAGTGGGAAAATGCAATTAAAAATCACCCAAAAAGGAATAAACAAAGGTACCTTAGGGTTGATAAATGTTGCTTATCAGTGTGTAGTGAATGCCAGAGCTTACTTTTCTTTAAAAAAAATATAAAAATAAATAAAACAAAAATGGAAAGGGAAAAAAAAAAAAAAAAAGAAAGGTGTTTTAACTCTAGCAATTAATCTGGAGCTTTTAAATGTTATTCAATACCACACACACATTACATCATGCTAATTATTTGGGGAATGGAAGCATAAGGCAAGCTGGGGAGAGAAAGGAATAAAAATATATGAAGTCTAAATGGAATGCAGTGGTCCATTGCCTAAAGCAATACAGCCATTTCAGATAAAAAGAGCAAGCTAAAGTTATTGCAGTGCTGTCTTATCCATATATTAGCACTTGTGGGATTAAACAGCAGTGAATGAAAGCAGAAGTGGGTGAAGGATTGCAAAAACACTAACTGCAGAATTAAATTACTGAAACCGTTATATGATGAATTTTGCAAGACAAATCATTTTGTACCATCAAAAGTGTTATTTCTCAAAAAAAAAGGTATATTACACGTTGCAATACGTAACTTATTGTAAGGTTATTAAATAAGAACTCTTTTAATTAAGCAGAGAAGTTATTAAATCTGCTCGTCTTGAATGAGATTTTAAAATTCCAGGTACAGCAGTATTTGAGTTTGCGTTAGGAATAGAAATCTGTGACACCGATGAACTCCAAGAATAAGATGTAAAAGGCACAGTCAGTTATATATTGCGTGCTGCTGTTGCTATGAATGTTTTACCTACAAAATGATGTTAGCATTTGCTTAGCCTCTCTTGGAAAACTACCCAAACCTTGCTGTTAAGAATATCTAGCGTGCTCTCTGACTGCCCTGCCATGAATCACAGAAATTATCTGTGGTGAACCTATCAGGTCAAGTAATCTATGCCTACAGGGTCGATTCAGAGTGGTAACCGGTGGCAACCCTTGAGCTTTTTGTCTAGGTAGGCGAGTAAATCACTGCAGGGAGTTCCTTGAGTTCCCCACCCTCAGTTTAACACGTACTTTTTGAACTGAGCTGCAGCTCTGTCTTGCTAGTCCCAGTTCTGCCAGTTGGACTTGCTTGCTGGTCAGCATCTGGGCATTCCCTGAGGTACTGACACAGATCTGATCAGGTAACTTTGGGGTGTCTAGCCTGAAAAAAAAAAGTAGAGTCTGGCTTCAAAAAGATCTTGGCTGAACCGTGGAATCTGCTGCGTACTGAATTTGCAGTTTCTGAGCTCTGCACTTTCAGGTGCCAGAAATTTGAGCACACAGAAGCTTATCAGCCGTGGCTTCCTTTCCCACCAGTCCAGTGAGTATTTATTTACTTAGGATCGTCCTTCTTGGCTCTCTGACGTGTGAGCTGTGGCTAGACCCTCAGTAAGGAACTGTGTCGCAGAGTGGGGGCTGCATCACCCCTCTGTTGTAAAATTCACCATTGAAATAGCTCCTGTTCAGAAGCACTAAGCCTTGTCCTATTTATTGCCACCACCTTCCTTTCTCACTAAGTATAAGGTTCAGGGCAAGCTCCCCCTTGGTCAGATTTTAGGCTGTGAAAGACAGGCTAAATGTGCATCTCTTTGATCTTTATCCCTCCAGTCCAATTCATCCTACCATCCCCTAAATAAAGTCCTTAAGTTAGGGAGATTGTTGTGCCTTGATCATATTTAGGCTGAATTTTTCAGGCTCGCTGTGTCTTAACCACTTGGATTGCTCTTTGGCAACCAGTTCGAGTCACATTTTTGAAAGAGGTGAATGAGGTGAATAAAGACAGGGAAAGATTATGCTTTGGCTCTTACAAGAATAAGCCGGATGAGGTGGTGGATGAGAGGACACACAGCTTGTGCTGTTCGTTAGCTTAGAAAGTGTAGCTGAGTGCCTGAGGACTGAAGGGAAGGTCATGGTGTGGCACAGCCATGTCCCAGCTGCCTCCTGGAGCTGGGCTGGGTAAGGCCATCAGCGTGTGACAGCAGAAGCTGCTGGTGCTGTGACCAGATTTTGCTGGGAATTCAAGCTAACGAGCCAGCAGCTTGGCTGGCTAGACATCTGCAGTGTGAGCTTGGCACCGCTGCCGTAGCTCATTTCTTGGGCTAGAGCTGCCTTATGAGTAAGCAAAGCTGTGCTGCTTTACTAACTCCAGCCAGCATGGGAGAGGGCCAGGACGTCGCGATCACCGGCCCGAGCCACTTCACACAGCCCATGCTTCGCTGCATCACACAACGGAGTCTCCTTGCCACAGGGAAGGTGCAGCAGTGCCAGCAAATGAGACGGAAACCCCCAGCTCTTTCCACACCCTACATCCACAGCGTGGTCTGTAATGCATGGTGAGGTGAGGTCTGCACCCATTTAGCTGTCTGTATTTCAAGCCTTACTTCAAACGGCCGCAGTCAGGAGTCAGTGACACTGCACAGGGGCTTCAGGTGGCCATGAAGTTCTTCTGTTCCTGGGTTAGATCCTGGCAGTGCCTGTGACAGCAGGACAGAGACGTGCTGCCTCTGCAGAGTACGGAGCCGGTGCTGTGTCCCTGTGGAGCAGAGGGACAGAAAGGAGGGGCAGGATGGGTGCTGGAGCAGTGGGATCCCTCCAGCTCGTGTCCTGCATAGCCATGGAGAGGGGAAAGCCCCCTTGAAACCTCTCGTGCCTGCATACCCATGGCAAGTGGTGCCATCAGGCAGCACAGACGTGCCCCAGGAACCCTTGGGGTTTCCTCCCGGTCTGTGTAGCCCAGCTGACACTTCTGGCGTATCTACAAAACCATTTGCTTGTAAAGTAAGTCCTTTGTGCTTAGCCACGAAGCATTACAGTGAAGCTGTAGCAGTAATCCTCTCTTGACACCAGCGATGGGGAAAAAGGGCAGAGGGAGCCCACGCGGCTCTGGAGAGCTACAAATCTGAGGAGCAGCATTAGCAACGTGCAGGAGTTCAGATCTGTCCCACTTGGGCCTCTGCCCAGCCCTGCTCTGCCAGCTCCTGCTGGGCACCAAGGAGTCGTATCTGAGCAAGTCGGTGACACTGTGTTTTTATTTACCGCTTGCTTATTCCTCCACCCCCAAACATATTACTCTTTCCTTTCCTGAAGGGACAGATTAGGCAAAGGAATGTGTCCTTTGCTGCTGGCAGCTCAGTTTGGCTGCTGTTTTCTTCTACTGATGTTTTTAATAAGGGAGGAAATGGCTGTTCATCTCGGGGAGAGCCAGTCTGTCATAAGCCGACGTTCCCTGGGATTTGTTTTTATTAGCTCAGCTCTGGTGTGCAGGCACTGCCAGAGCTGCTCATTGATTTCACAGCCCGGATAATATCTCGGCTGCCTGCTCACCCTGTTGTGGTGGCTACCACAGCGCTCCTGCAACTCCTCCTGCAAAGCTTCCCATCACAGCTCCCTTCCTCCAGCGCTCTCAGCTCCTCTGGAGCAAAAGCAGGGCTTTCTTCCAAAGCCAGGGAGCTCTTCCTACGCTGAGATTTTGGGTCAGGCTCATGCCCAAATTGCAGATGTAAAACTTAATTAATTGAGAAACCCTTTGACTGAAGTGGATTATTTTATTTCTGTTTTTACAATGCTCCTGCAAACTTTGCTGCTGGCTTTTAAGCCTGCCCTGCAGTTACGGAATTCAAAGGAATAAATCCACCTGGGAGGTTTCGCACAGTTTACTTACGAAGCTGCTCCTAGGCTGAAAATAATCCGTGTGTCAACGTATCTTTAAAGTTAGCATCCTTTTAGCAGTAACAAAACTCAGTGGCTTGCACGCTGGGTCGTGTAGCACCAGTCTTGAAAGTCATGATGTGTTCAGGCAAGTTGGTGTTTGATTGATAACTATCAGAAAATTGTCCCTCGTCCTGACATCTGTCATCTCCCATGGGCTCTTCTGGTTGCCGAGGTCCTCAGGAGGTTATTGAGAAGCACAAGTTGACTGTTACCAGCACACCGATGGTTTCAGGTGCATTTCACGTGCTTTAGGGACCTCAGGGCTTGCAGAGTTCTGGAAGGATGTCATTAGTGCCTATATCAAAGCTATTCTGTCCTTGGTCAGGGAATGCTTGAGCAGTGCTGGGCAGGAGCAGGGGAAGGAGAAGAATTTGTTGTTGGGTGGGTCTCTGTGGTCAGGGTAATGGGCTCAGACATGATGCAGGTACAAAACCGGTGCTTCTCCAGCCCTCACTGCCCTGGGGATTCTGCTGTGGCACCCAAAATTGGTCATCCCAAACGAGATGGAGCACACCTAGCCTTTGAAATCTGTCCCACTTCTTCTCTTGGACTTTACAAGAATAGCTGCAAAATCTTTTTATTTATTTATTTATTTTTGCCCTGAGGAGTTTTTAAATTGCTCTTGTTCCCAGTTTATTGTTATTATTCCTCCTTGTTTGTTCTTCTGCGAGTTTGTGGAGGTTGGGGAGGAGGTTGTAATTATGGAGAAGTTGTTTTCATGGTCGTTTCGCAGTACTCCAGGGATGGGTGTGATGTACATAGAAACAGTATTAACGTAGCAATTAATATTAAAAGGAAGAGCGGTAAGAGTGATAGCAGTAACACAGGAATGAAGTTGGCCTTCCTTGCTAAGTAGGGCGAGCGTCGTGGGCAAGCAGCCCCTCCCTGGGGTTCATGCTCTGTATGGCTAGCAGGATTCCTTTCCAGAAGCAAAACCACCTGTAATCCTGCATTGTGTTTTCGTGTCAGTAGAACAGTGATTTCTTGATAGAAGTGCAGGAGCTGAGACCTTGTGAGGTTTGCTTTGTGCAGAGGAAGATGCTCTGAGAGGGCTCCTTGTGCCAGGCTAGCTTTGTCTTGGAATATGCGAGGCTGTGCCATTGGCCTTGTGTCACTCAGTCTTCCAAATCCACATGGTTGCCTTCTCCTTACATCCACCCACCTACCAGTCCCAGAGCCTTCTGTCACTTCTGCCTAGCAGGTCCATCCAACCAGGTGAGCTGGCACGATTGCTCAGGGAGATGTTATCTTGCTATTCCCCGGCAGCCTCCGATGAAAGAAAGAGTGATTTGCGAGACACGATGTTTGCATTCACATTTTTTTGCTCTGAGTTAAGAGGGCTGGATGAGCTGGAACAGCACCGAGGTAAAGCAACGCACAGCCACCAGGAAAATGATGTGCACTTCATCTCCTTGTTTTTCTGGGTGCTGCTGAAGTAGCTGGATGTAATAGGCATTGCTATCATGGTCTGCAAGAAGCACGTGAGAATTTCTTGCCTCTCTATTGTACTCGAGACAACCCCTTCGGGGAGTCTTCCTGGAAAGAAAACTTCCATCATGGAAGAGACGGAGGGGAAAGTCGCTCCCCTCCTTTCATTATCATTTGATGCCTATCACTCACGCTGATAAAGCCAAAGAGCTGAAAGGTTTGAGTTGCTGCTCACGGGTGCTGACATAGCAGAGCGTATATCAGGAAAGGCCTGACATTTGATGTGGCTTTATCATTGGCAGGCAGGCAAAGAAAATGGATAAATTAATCACCTTTTCCCTCCATCTGTCATAGGCTTTTATCCTACAGGGAGGAAAATGTTTCCAGTTTGTCCTGGCTTTTTTGAAGTGTGACACTATTGTATTTGCCAGCCTATATAATGCCGAAGTCATCAAAATGCCAGAAGTGGGGAGAATGTGAATAGCATTTACAACACAAGCTGGTGGACCACAAAGCTGGGTTTCAAGGCTCTCTAGTCTTGTTGAAAAGGCCCTGGAGATTTCCAGGCAATCTTTCCCTCAGCTCATTGACTCCAACCACTTAGCCCCAAGCAGCCTCCTTGGAACTCACCATATATTTCTCATTTCTTATTTACATTTCACTAAGTAACGATATCTCTAATTTCACCGCATCTGGTGGAAACCTGTGGAGTCACTGGTGACTTTTACAGCCTTAGAAAGGTGGCGGAATACCCTCGGTGTTAGGGTCTCAGCAACCCTTCCTTTTTTGGGGAAGTAAATGCAGTGCAAGCCCAGGAGCAATCCAGAGATTTTTTGGCAGAGATAATCAGCAGAGAGTCCAGAGGTTTATCAGCAGAACCTGCAGCTCTTTGCAAAACTTTGCTGCTGGGTTGCCCAACTCGTCCACTGCATGGACACGTTTGCATGGTTTGGGATAAATCCGTGTTACAGTTTCAGCGCAGGGAACTTTCCAGACCATCTTCAAATTGCTGTTCTGTTTCAATTTAAAACAAAATTAATGTGAGAAGTGATGTCTTTTCTTCTGGGTAGTGTTCCAGGGTACAGTCGGACTTCCCAGGAGTTTTAAAATACAGGGTTTCAAAATTCCCTTCTCTTTCCCAAGTGAAAAGAAAGACAAGACATTTAAGCGATCTTTTTCTGTCCAAACCCTTCAAGTTCGTCTACCTCTGTGGATGTTTAAAGAGAGTCTTTTTTCACTGTTGGTAAATGGCTGTAACCGACTCATGGTTTTCATCTCCACAATGTCGTTCATATGAAACATTTTTACACCTAATCAAAGTGTGTGATGGTTCTTTAGACACTGTGTCCTCTTGTTTGCCATGTTTTTATGAAAAATGGAGCTCGTCCTAAATCGAAAACACAGCACCATACCAGCTGCTAGGAAGGCAATTAACTCTATCCTAGCCAAAACTAGTCCCTTGTGCCACAGCTTGGTGACTGGATAAAAATATTTGGGGAAGTGTCTCAGACAACCTCACTCTTTGCCTGGGATGAATTAGAAATCATACAGCATGTGACTGATCTTTTTTTGCTGTTGTTTGTTTTATCTCCAGCACAGCGATGCAGTACATGACCTGCTCCTGGACTTTATCACGTGGGTTGGCATCCTGCTGTCACTCGTCTGCCTCCTGATCTGCATCTTCACCTTCTGCTTCTTCCGTGGGCTGCAGAGTGACCGCAACACGATTCACAAGAACTTGTGCATCAGCCTCTTTGTAGCAGAACTCCTCTTCCTCATTGGCATCAACCGGACTGACCAGCCGGTAAGAGGCCAAGCGCGTTGTGCTCCCACTGCAGGAGGGAGCAGAAAGTGCTCTCTCACCTCTGCATATAGGATGTTTGGTCATGGAGTGGGATATATTCCAGTGCTGCCTTAATCTCATGCATGAGTCCTTGCAGGGTGAGGTTGTTAATTGGAAATCAGATCTTAATTACCAAAAGAAGACCAAGATGCTTGCTAGTATTAGCTGTCTTGAGATTTCTTCCTGGATGAGTGGGAAAAGTTATTCCCTAAATGATGCCTTTCTGCATCTGTTTAATTCTAGAAAGCATGTTGCTGTTCAGTTTTTGAAAAGAAAAGGCCTTCTTCGTAGAACTGGAATGGATTTTTCACAGTCTTTCCAGCTTTTCAAATCCCTTTGCCTAACTCCCTTCCTCTCAGTATAACTGCTTTTTTGGGAAGCCCCCGGTGCACATCCGACTGTGTCCGCAGCACCCAAGGATATTCACAAGGCATGTTGACATTTGGAAAGTCACACAGGCAAAAATAGTCGATGGGGAGAATTTGGGAAGCAGAAACACAGCCTTTGTGAATTTACAGACAAAACCCCAGTGTGTTGGGGCGGTTATGATCTAGTCTGCACGCTTCTGCACATGTATGCATGCATTCATGACTCTGTCTGTCAACACACACACCAGTCTGAAAGGTAAATATATGTATACACACATGCACGCTCCCTGGAGACACACTGGAAGCTGAGGGTCTGACTCTGAGATTGCAGAAACGATGGAAAAGGTCTGCACTCATTTCAGAGGCTGTATGCACTTTGTTTGTACATAATGTGTGTGTATGTGTTTAATCAACAGGTTATAAAAATGTGCTTATACTACACACATCTTTATATGTTTATATGCCAGATTACGTACATACCTCCTTTTGTGTATTTGAATATGGTTTGTATGCACAGATGCGTCGCTCTGGAAATAGTTCTTATACATTTCCCAAGTGAAAAAAAAAAGTTCTTACTTTGGAGATGAACTCCCTCATTCTTATTGAACTTCCCAGCCTGTCTGCATGTAATCTTGACTGTTGCCTTAAGTTAGCATAGCACAAACACCTTCTCTTGCTCTTTTAAACTTGTCTGCAGATTGCCTGTGCTGTCTTTGCTGCCCTCCTGCACTTCTTCTTCCTGGCGGCTTTCACCTGGATGTTCCTGGAGGGGGTGCAGCTCTACATCATGCTGGTGGAGGTTTTTGAGAGTGAACACTCCCGGAGGAAGTACTTCTATTTGGTCGGCTACGGCATGCCTGCACTGATCGTGGCTGTGTCAGCAGCAGTGGACTACCGGAGCTATGGCACGGACAAAGTGTGAGTGGGGCACAGCATTGCTTGGCTCTGGGCCGGAGGATGGGAGAGGGGAGGGCAAAGGGAAGCCAAAAGGCTGGAGACCCAGCTTTTGAAAGCTGCTTGTGCAGGCAGCGCTCAGCTGGGATGCATAGCTCTGTGTCTCCCAGTGTAGTCCGTGATCATGGACTGTTCCCCACCATGAAGAGATTTGCAAAGGTGTTTTCTGGGAAAGTCTGATGGGGAAAATTTTGTCACGTCATTTCATAATATCAGCAGAGGTGGCTGTCCCAAGTCTCTGCCCAGACAGCCCAAGTCTCAGTTTGGTCCTGTATCAGCAAGGTCATCCTTTTTTCTCTAACCAAAGAGTATTTCTCACTTAGATGATGAGGCATTGCTTTCTTCTTCTTTTTCAGTGTTCTATCAAATTATTTTGCTTGGAGGCTCAGCTAGGTGGTGACTGTAGGGTACATTACCCTCTTTGCAAATCGGAACAGCTACATCACTTACCATTATGAATATTCTTAAATGTCTTCAGTATTGCTGAAGCTGGTATCAAAGCACAATTTAGATGCTCAGCAACACCGTCTAATAGAAAACAAAAGAAAAATTGAGCCTTTGATTTCTTTGCCAGCTTTGTTACAATAGCGCTAACAATGTATTTTTATTGATGTTATTTTATTTTATTTGTTGCTTTCCCTTGTCAGGCTGCCTTTCCTTTGTCATTTTAACTCAGTTAAAAGCTCGGTCTGAAGGCACAAGTAGCAATGAGCCAGTGGCGTTTTTGAAAGCTCTTTTTTAGCATAGGTTGGGTCAGGCCATGGCAGTAGTTGATATTTTGTTAAATCTAACTGCAGAATTTTTGCCTGCAAACCTTATTGCCATATATGAACCCAATTCCTTGCAGAAGCAAACCTGTAGTGCAGTGGAGCTGCTCACAATCCAGTACTGTGCCAACAGGTAGGGGCGATCCCAGCTGGATATTTGCATCGTGTTTCTCCCATGAGTGGGAGAATAGCAACCTAAATTTGTGTATGTCATACTTGGTGGAAAGGAAATGGCCCACACAGGATGAGGGCAAGAGGGAGTAAGTTTTCACGGAGCTCTACCAATTTATCTCAGGTAGCATATCCTATTTTGACAGGCCTATGGGTTAGAGAAAAAACAGCAGAACATCCAATTGCAGTTTCTGGAATTCGTGCAGTGGGTGAGAGTGTTTCCATCAGTTGATTCCTGCTTTTTTGCCTCTTCTGTTCCTGTCCTGTTGCGAGGGATATATAATCAGGCAGTAAGTCAGGTATTGAAACATTCTGCCTCAATAGTCTGTTTGTCCCTTCAGGCAAATTTGTTCCTGCTGTGGTGTTTCTACTGAGGACACATTAGGGCTGAAGGCCATGAGTCCGGACCCCTGGAAGGCCAGCTGAGATGCTCTTTTGCGTCTGCCATTGCTGGAGCTGCATCTCCACCAGTCTTTTTGGCAGCCTGGTTGTTTAGTGCCCTCAGGGAGTAACTTGGATGACGAGGCACAGGCTTGCTTTCCTGGCTGCCTCCCACGCTGTTCACCCCGTGATTTCTGTTGCAGGAGTTAAGCACCACAGCAATCCTTTTGCATACTTTCCCAATGCTTTGTGCTGTGCACCAAGAAAACCTATCACAGCAGCTAGTTTTTGATGAAAAGCAACACCAAACACATTGTTTTACAGTGCTCTGTCACTGTTGGGTATTGAAAATTTCTTGCAGGTAAAGGAATTCCCCAAGCCCAGGGTATCACTTTGGACATGAGACAACAGTGCTGCATCAGAGTTTGGTTGATTTGCATCTCTCCCATCTTCTCAAAGTCTGTCTGGGTGTTTGGCAGGGACAAACCACATACAAATGTAAGGTGGGACAGGTACCTGCATGCAGGTAACACATGGCACCTCACCATGGCACCCATAAAGCACCATGGCAGCTTTGCGCTGCTGCAACATTTCCACTCCTGTAAGTGTGTATAAGTTCCTTTCTGAAGCACAGCAAAATAAACATGTTCCGTGGAAGATGCTGCCTTTTCCCAGCCCAAATATTGCCATACGTAGGTGGTACAAGCAGGAAGTTGAGCTGAAATTCACTGGAGGTGAACGACAAAACTTTGCTGTCTTTGTGTTGATGAGGCAGCAGTCATATGCCTCTGTCAGTAAAAGCTCTCTCCCTCCCCACAGCATAAAGTAGTATTTTTAATGACTAAACATGTATATACAATATTTTGCAAATAAATATTTACAGAGATTTGTAGAGCCTAAAATATTTATTTATAATCTCTAATTCGAGAGCGCACAATTTTATCACGTTCTCATACTGGAGAACTAAAAAACATACAATATGTTTTGTATAACTATCATGCTCCATCTGGTTGATGGATGATGATGTATTTTTCTGTGTAATGTTATTAGAAGGGTAGAACTGATTAGAATTTGTAGTGAACTATATGCCAGGCATACATAATTTGATTGCAAGAAGTTGCTTGGTTTTGCCGGGTTTTGTAAAACATCCTCTGGAATATATTACTTGCCTCCCTCCATTATTTATTGCATTTGTTTAAGCAGGACTTACAGAGCTGTTAGTGTTATTTGTTTCTTGCCTGGCATTTGGTGCCACCCTTCATACATATCAGAAGGATTTGCTTAGACACCCCATGTAGGGTTTCTTGATTTCATTTTCCTTTTTAAATCCAACCATCATGCCCACATTATGTAGTCAAAACCAGGCAAATACAGTCAAAAACAGTTCCTCTTTCTGTTTCTTTGCTCGTCTGTTAGTGCTTGTGATTTTCCACCCCGGTGTTCATATTGATATTTTGGAGTAGCTGCCTAGTAAAGATACTGTCTTATGGTTAATTATTCCAAAAATTGGCATTGATTCTTTCCCTTTTGTTATTGTTTGTTTAAGAGCAGTTCAAATCACCCAGAGCAGAAGATTTAGGGCTAATTAGTTCGATGCTATAACCAGGCAGTAGCACAGCGATTACATTAAAAGACCATCCCATTCAGGTCAGTTGGGAATATTCATGTGAGCAAGCAGAGCCATGCTTGCCCTTTCGCCCAAATTCATCAGAAGTGTTGCATCTCACCTCGTTCTGGCTGTCATTTCTAAAGTAAATGTGAAAAGCAGGTAAGCCCCACTGCAGACACTGAGGTCAGGAGACCTCAGGTGATTCTGGCAGTGCTCACATGAACCTCCAAGTGGACATTTCTTACAGACCAGGTCTTTTCAGCAGCATGAGAAAACCTGAGGGCTCAAAAATAACTGGAAGCAAGCACCATGATCTGAAGGCTGTAACAAATCAGCTGCAGAGTCTTAAATGGCCACATCTCAAGTTTTGCTGCAAAAAAAAAAAATATGACATCAGGATTGCAGTTTTAAAAACTGCACTTGCTTTGTCCTGTGTGTTAACCGAATCCATTTATCTCCTGTCCGCATCTGATGTAGTGGGCAGTGCTGCAAAATGCAGAGGGAAAATCATATTTGCAGTTGTTGTTGTTTTGTGAAAATAACTTGTGTTTAAAATTCAGTAAAAACCTGGATTAAGACTTTGGCAGCCTCTCCCTGTGAGAAGACCTGCTCAAGAAGCAGGCCGTCCAAAACTGACAGTCAGAAGCGACTCCATATCACATACTGCCCTGGGTTTTATATCAATGCCTATTACAAATCTCAGAGGAGAGCAGCTATGCTTTGAATGGCTCAATATATTTTACGAAACGTACTTGTAGGTATATTCATCTACTGGTGATCAAATTCATCGTGCCAGGAATCTCTCTATTGTTTCTCTCCCTCCCCTCCTTGGTATGCTATAAAGCAGGATATACGTGGCAAGAAATCCAGCTGTCATAAAGCAAAATGAAAGCCTGGTGTACACACACAGCCTCCAACTCCATCAGCCAGCTGCCGACATCACTTGCATGTTAATGTTGCTGGGAAAGAGCTCCTACCAACGCGGTGCTTCTTGGATGGCCCCATGAACTTGTTTTATTTTCAGCGCTTGTGCTGGGTGTTTGGCGGAGGAAGCCTGAGCAATGGGGATGCTGGAGAACATATATTGCACCCCTGAAAGGCACGGCTTGTTCATACATATCCCATTACCACACACAGCCAAGGAGGCTGTATGGCCGTGTGAAACGAACTGCTGAACTCCCATGAACAACATGATATGTTAGGGCTCTCCGCGTTTTATGGTCCGATGGCAGCTAATGATTGTTTATTGGTTATATTTAATACACACCGGGGATAGTTTAGTGTTTGATTTCTCTTCATGCAGAAAATCGAGCAAACTCTTTGTAGTCCTTATTGCTTCGAAAAAGCTGGAGGTGAGTAGAGCGACTTGTCATTGTGGAAAAGGAGGAAATTAAAAAGGAAAGGAGAGCAGCTCCACTGAACCCATTACAGGCACAGCGCTGCCTATGCTGGTGTGCCTCTTCCTAACGGTAATGGGCTCTGGAGCAGCGCTCCCCATCCGCGGATGTGCAGATAATCTGCTCTGCATTGTGCTGAGCCCTGAAGCAGCTCGTTTGCTTAATGGCAGCGGAGCACAAACTTGTAATAAGCAAGTCCGTGCTCACAGTGCAGCTGTGCATGGGGGTCAGAAGTAACTTCGGCAGCCCAAGATTAGCAACTTTTTGGAAGTGAGTTGCCTGATTGCTTCCTTGTTTCAAGGAGCTCATTTATGCAGCTCATTGTGCGCGTGGTTTTGTCTTTAAGGGAAGAAAAGCTCAGTGTGGTACTTGTCTGATTAGCAATTTACATCTCTGCAACAGAATTGGCAGGACGCCTGTGTTTTGATGTTTTGTTCTTAATTTGCATTTTTAATGAGGTGGGACTTAAATGGGTTCAGAGTTGCACCGCTCGCCGATGACCACGGAAGGCCTGGCTTTTCAAAATCCCCGTGTGGATTAGATGCAACCCTGCAGCTTTCAGTTCAGTTGCCCAGCACTGCCTGTCACACAAGGTTTCATAGAAAGTCAATTTTTCTATTCAGACAAATAAAAAAAAAATCGCATTGCCTTCCTTAAAGCGTGCAGAGAGGCGAGAAAGCCCTTTCTGCTTTTTTTTTTTTTTGCAAGCTGCGTTCTCATCCTTGCTCAGATGAATCTGCCTCTCAGGGGATGGGGACCATTCTGCTCGGTGTCTGCCCCACGTGGCTGGGGAGCAGGACCTTGGCATGCCAGCATAATGGATCCCTGACCTGCCTTCTCGGCTGCTTGCCATCCCTGGGACCCCTCCATCGTCACTGCATTGCGCTGCGTAACCACAGGGACCACTTTTTAGGGGAAAACAAGAAATTTAATTTGGCTAGCAGGGAAGGAGCCAGTTGCCTCACACTTCTGTGCTCCGCCTGGCACAGCTTTTCCCTCGTCTTGTTGTATTTCAGTCCTGGGATCCGTGGGGAATCCAGGAGCTGGGATCTGGGATCCCGCCCAGAAGCGAGGCAGGACTTGGGTGTAGGCAAATAGGTGCAGGTTTTCCCCGTGTCCCAATCTATTTGTGAGCAAACCCAGCTGCATCAGCTGTGAGCACGTGGCTAGCCAATGTGTTTTAAGGGATGGAGAGAGGTTTTATGCCTTTCGTCCTCCGGTGGCTTTCTGAGAAGTGTCTTGCACTTGATGCCGAAGGAAAACTGAGTGGTTGGGCAATTGTAATGCATCGTACTCCCAACCAAGGATTTTGTGCATGATAAATTTGCAAAAAGGTTCAAAATATTGACATTAAAAAAAAAAAAAAAAAAAAAAAGAAAAGAAATACCACTGTGTCCTCTTCCACCCAGCACTCATATCACTGGGAAGAAGTTGTGGGGCTGCCTATTTCCCGGTTCATGTTTGGCAGCCGAGGCATAAGCACTATAAGCACTAGGTAATTTTTGTTTCCCTGTGGGATGGGGTAGGTATTAGGACTTAAATGTCCCATAATGTGTGAGCTGCTGCTATGCAAACATCTTTTTTCGTGGCAGGGGGACTCTTTACAGGTACTTCATTATCCCTGAAACCTCTATTCCTCTGTCAAATCTAGTTGCAATTGGCTGACATTTCAGGCGTTGTTATGGGTGATGCACAGATGTCATGATCGCATAAACCCTTTCCTATAGGAAATCAGGCTGAAATACTTCAGAGTCACTCGTGTTGCTCCATCACCAGCTGCATCTAAATCACCTTGAACTTCAGCAGCCGTGGAGGAAACAAGATTTCCGTGCAGTCGCTCTGAAGGCCCCTCTGCTTGCCGCTCGCATCACGATTTGGATGCAGCCACATTAGGATTTTTGATGAACAGCTGCGGAGTCGGTTCGCGAGTGGTGTCGTGGAAGTGACTGTATTTTAATTTGTGATAAATACGGGTATGATTGTAAACATTGATACTTCTTTAAGGCTGCAGAGACCCGAAGTGTGTATAGTCGGGGAGGGAAATGGGAAGCTTTATCTACATCCTTGAATTTATTCATATCTTGACTTTTCGCAGCCATTGAGGCTCAGGGCATGTTTTATTCTCTCAGCAGAAGACTCGTGTTGATCTCTGCTGTGGGGCTGCTGGCGCAAACCTTTCTGCTTGTTTCAAAGTCCATTGGAAGGGAAAAAAATGCAGCACATGCACTGGAGCTGTCATTTGTGAGAATCGCCGTCTCTTCCACCATGATAAATTCCCATACACAGTTCCTGTCGCTTATCTAATTACGAAATTTCGTTGGACGTTTAGTGTAAGAGTGTTTTTACGCTTTCTTAGTCCTTGGCGTATAAATGGAGCTGTGATTTGCAGCGTTGCAAACACGACAAGATATTATTATTTTAAACATCATGTGAAACTTTCTTAGGATTTACATTCATCTGTCTTGTAACCAGTCACTTCCATTTTATCTTCCTGTCGCCCGGAATGAACTAGGAATGGAAATGTAATTTCCCAGGGGCCTAAAAAATGGGGGGAGTATTAAATGCAGCTGAAATTAAGCGATTAATAATTTAGTTTTAGGCCATGAATCAACTTCATGGAATAGCACAGACCATATGCAACGCTCGAAACATCAGTGGAAACAAAACACTCTGGAGGTTCAGGGAAATAAAACGCTCTAAAGGGGAAGTTGCTGAACCTAATTAAACCTCAGCCTTCTGTTAGCAAAATCGTGCTTCCTGTTTGCACCAAATTTGCTCGGATCTGCTTGATGGAGAAATGTCATCTCGCCTGACAGCTGACAGACAGCTTGCGTTGCATCAGGGCTGGAGAGGAAAGCTGAGTTTAAAGTGAAGAAGCTCCACGGCTGCTCATCGGACTCCTTCCTTAAAGAAAAAAAAAAAGATTTTAAGATTTTTTCCCAACCAACACAGAAAGCCGTAGCAACTAGGCCTTGTGCCATTTTCCCCCTCCTTCCTCCAGAGGTAATTATCTTACTCCATCAATAGCACTGTCAGAAATTGGGCACATAATTCAGCATTTAAATGAACAAGCAATGTAATATTTCCTGTCTCCCACCGGCGTGTTTTGCAGCTCACATTCTTCTCTGTCACTCGCTCACTCTTGATGTATGTCCTGGGTGCAGTCCTTGAATGCCTTCTCTCCCCTGTGTTTCATTACAGATGTTGGCTCCGTCTTGACACCTACTTCATTTGGAGCTTTATAGGACCAGCGACCTTGATAATTATGGTAAGAACTCCTAATTAACTACTCCATCTCTCAGGTCAAGAAATAAAACTTTTGCTGTCCCTTTACTCCGTATCTTTAATTTACACAGATTAATTTGAGAAAGGCATGTTCTTCCGTGACCCCACCTGGCACAAGCAATTAGATGCTCGTTACAGGAGGCTCTTTGCATTGTGAAATACTTGATCAAAACAGGGAGGGGAGGGCATGTGGTGTGTGCTGTGGACACTGCCTCAGAGCGGGTGCTCAGAGGTTTGGTTTGTGCTGCTGGGTGCGCAGCAGCGCCAAACTGCTTGGGTGCCACTTGCTGTCCCCCCTTTTGAACTCGAATAAACCTGCGTATGGATCCTGCAGAAAGGGAGATCTGAGGTGTGGGGGATGAAATAAAGCCCGGACTGGAAGAGAGGTTTTATGGGGGTTTTTTCCTCCCCTGCAGAAGTTGGAGCTCCTGTGACTTCACAGTTAGCACGCTGCCAGCGTATCAGCTAACGCCGCGGCGAGGTAGAGCACACAACTTTAGAGACAGCTGGAGTTTTCTCAAACTTTAATCGCTACAATATGGCTTAAATAAACCATCCGTTGTTTTGAATGGGCGAGGGTTTGGCTAATGCAGCAAACCAGGCACTCTCACGTCAATGCAGACATTGTCCCTGCTTCTCCAGCAACTGGGGGCCAGTTCAGCAGCCCTCCGCATCAGGGAGGGGGCTGAACCACTAGCCAAAACCGTTATGTTTTTTTTTTTTCCCCCGTAAGCAATGCATTAATGAAAAGATATCTTCCCTTTCTGATAATGTCTAAACCACTGAGCTTTTGGAAATGTTTTTCTAGGAACTGGTGGCCCTATATTAGCACTAAGGCATTGCAATAGCATCATGTCTTTTACTGAACAAATCAAACTCTTTTTTTTTTTTTTTCAACATTGCAATGTGCTAAGCATCATCAACAATAGCAATTTCCCTGCCCATCTCCCCTATGAGAACATATTTAAAAAACAAAGTCACAGAAATTCACAGAAAAAGATGCTTTTATGGGTTTGATTTCTATGGGGCTAGCTAAGCAAGAAGCTTTGAGTGACTTTTTGCAACAGTACACCTCCCAGACACAGACGAGCCATTAGAGCAATTGCTTTTCATTTTCTATAACATCATTTGAAGCACTACAGTTGATGTTGGAACCAGCCCTATATCAGTAACACACCCGGCACCACAGCTTTGGTAAAGCTGTGGCATCGCTGCTCCGCACTCCACAGGCCAGGTCACCTTATAAAACGCTTGGCAATTTTCTGTGATTTGGTCTGTATAAAACTGTAGTGAGAGCTAATTTTCTAAAGCAACTCATCTGTTACAGAGGAGAGACTGACTTTCTCCCCATCACGTTCTGTCGTGTCATGTAACCATTTTTTTTTTCCCTTCTCTCTTTTGCAGCTTAATGTAATCTTCCTTGGGATTGCTCTCTATAAAATGTTTCATCATACTGCCATACTGAAACCCGAATCTGGATGTCTTGACAATATCAAGTAAGTGGTTGTCTTTTTTTCTTTCTCTCTGCCTCTTTCTTTCTTTTGCTGTTTATACCCCTGTTCTTCTCTGAAGGCATACAGGGGAATCAACTCTGCTGACAGCAATGATAATAAGGGGCAATAGACTGGATTACAGCGCTGCAGAGTGGTTTCTAATGGATACCAACAAGTGGCTGATGATGAAGGACTGTCTTTGAAGTGACTCAGCTTGCATTAGTGTTCAGGCAGTGCTTGTGGTGGCATTTTCCATTCAATTTTGCATGAAGGAAGCAAACTTGCATTTGCTGTCCTTGAAGCAGGTAACCTCCTATTCCCTTTACATAAGAGGAAATTGTGCCCAATAATTACCAGGTAATTATTGCAGTTTCTACAGGGAAGGTGTTGAAACTATTGATCATTGCTATTTCTCTGCGCTGGGAGCACAGCCTTGCTTCTTTTCTGTTTATTTTGGCCACTGACAGATTTAATGACCCAAATTCCCCGCACAACCTGATTAGTTTCAGCAAAGCTACCGGGGTTTACCTGGGGGTGCCCACAGCAGAGGAAGCACTTGCCATCCTAGGCATGTTTTGCCCTTGCCTTGGATTATGTCTGAGCCAGGGCATCTTACTGTCTAGCAAGCTGCCTCATTAGATTGATAGAATATTAGTTTCTGCCAGTGCCTGTTTATCCAAGTACTTCTGGCTTTAATTACTCGCTTCAAAAATATGACTGGGATTTCAGGTGCAGCGTGTGATAAGATGGGGAGCCGGCTAATTAAGAAAACCATCTAATGAACTTCAGGAGGAAATTGTTGGTGTCAGTGCTTTAGTACACATCCAGGAAAGAAGCGTGTTGCGCAGCATTGCTGCTGGAAGTTGGTGGTCCCTTCTCTTCCACGACAGGAGCAGGAGAAGAGGCGAGAGGGGAGCTCGATAGGAAACAACTGAATAGCACAGTTGCAAGACAGTTCTCAGCGAGTTATTGTTGTTAATGCTGAGCTGCTCTTGCAGATGTTGCTTTAATTCCAAGTAGATCAGCTTCCCCTTGAAAAACTCCCCAGCAGGCAAGGCTCGCTGTGCCACTGGCATACCATGCCATGGCGTGGTCTTTGGTGTGAAGTTTTTATATCTTAGGCTCAGCTTCTTGCTGGAGGGCTGGAAGGAAATGGGACCAGCTCCCTTCCAAGTGCAGGAGACCCGGTCCTGCAAGCATGCAGGCACAGCTAAGTGAGTCTGTGATTTTGTGAGCTCAGGGACCCGCAGGGTGTTCATCTGCCACATCTGTCCCTGCCCGGCTCGTGGGCAGGCTGCTCTGTGGCGTGTCGCTGTTTCTCCTGCCGTCACTCAGCTGGAAGACAAAACTGGAGGAGCAGTCCCTCCTGGATGTCCAGGACTGAGCCCAGCATGACAGTTTTTCATTCGTTTCAGACAGGCTTGGATGAGGCGCTAAAGGAATGGTCCATTTAATAACGCTTGGGACTTGCAACATGACTACTCGTCATGCATTAGTGCTATGGGGTTGTGTGCTGAAACAGCCTTTCTAAGGATACCCACACAAAATCTGTCTAGAAAGCCATTCAGGATGACATTTAAATTAAAAATCGGGGAAAAAAAAATCAACTAAAAAAAACACCAAAGCCTTTATAATTAAAGCAGAGATAATAATTGCCTACTGAATAATCTTGCTTGTGCTATTCTGTAGTATCTTTGTTTAAAATGCCATGAATTTATACAACCAGTTATGTCAATTACCATGTCATTGTAAAATATTTTATAGGTTCTTTGGCAGATGAGTGTCTATTCGTGATTTGACTTCATTAAAACATTTTGAAAACACAAGCAATTAAAACTCTTTAAAGTATGCTGCTGATACCCTTCCAAACATTTTGCTTCATTACAAATGATTTTTTATGTTTAAAAAAAAAAAAAGAGAGAGAACATAAAGTAAACTCAGGAGGACCCCGAGCCTGAAGTTTATCAAAACAAGATTTTCAGAAGTGACTTGATTGCAATTTATGAAAACCTAAGCAGAAATCAGATGTGTAAGTTTCTAAATCAAAGTTATGTGTTATCGCAGTATCTTGTGTGTTATCTATACTTGAGTTAGGGGAAGGTGCAGATTTTTAACAGAGAGGGGAATTTACCTTTTTGAGGTAGCTTTCCTGGAGATGTGAGGGGCTCACCATCTCCAGAAATCCTGTAGGTAGGATCACAGTCTTGTTCTAGGCAAGAACAAGATCTTCCTCAATCTTTTTGAGGTGACCAGAAAGAGCCTTTCTGAGCTTACCTCTGTGGCTTTACAGGGTTGGTCCAAATATTCCCAAATCTCTTTCTCTATATGCACGTTGACTTCAGTGGCTCTCACTGTGGTTCCAGAGCATTGGATCTTGTCTTATCAGTTTGTATTATAAAAAAACACAAACCAAACCTAGGGCCTGGATTGGAGGGCCCCTTGCTGTGATCTGCATTTGACAGCTTTACGGCACGCGGGGAGCTGAATGGGAGTTTGTTCTCCCAGTTCATTTCCTAGCACTGCTCTGTGTTGGGCTGTGGCGAAGCTCTCGCAACATAAATCCTGAGCCAGTTCAACAACAGCAAAATACTTGATTCCCTGTGGCAATGTAAGAATAAAGGCCATAAAATATTTTAATAGGCTGTTAATAAGAGCTCCTGCAATCTGGTGCTTGCCTATGTCACTTTAAAGGTTAGAAATACATTATGAAGTATAGAAAATAGAGAGCCAAATAACTCCACTTAAATTAATGAACTTGATAAGGGATCAGGTGTCACCTGGGATACCTTTAATTACTGCACCAACAGAAAAGCCATTCAAAGGGCAGTGCCTGAACCAGATGCTGTGCAGCTGAAAGATTTGTAGGCACTGTGAAAAGTTGTAAAAATAAACTTCCCTAACCTTCAGGAACAGGCTCTGTATTATTGTGCCAGCATGGGAGAACCTGACATTCCTGCAGTGGAGCGCTGGGTACCTAGGGGTTACCCAGCAAGAGATTCAACGCATAAATAGCTGGCTTACTTTTTAGCCACATTAACTTTTCCAGCTTAGCCCAGCACTTTGGGGAAGGACAAATCTGTTGTCGGGGAGGTAGGTGGGTACTTCTCCACTTGGAGAGCATCCTGCGTGTGTCAGGTGGGTATTGAGCCAGTTCAGGCGGTTGTACCCCTAAAAGAGTGAGGTCCCTGCTCCTGTCCTGCTTTGCAGCCATGTGGTTTCTCACGGCAGGGTTGCATTTTCGGAGGGAGAGGCTTTACTTTGTTTGCATTTCCACATCAAACATTCCCGTGTGGTGGGGAGATGTGAGCTTGTGTATGTGCTCTTCAGCTTTGCAAGGGTTTCTGTGCCAGCTGCTGACACCAGGAGGGCAGAGTAGACGCCATTTCACGACAGGTACTGTCAACAGGAGCTTTTGAAACAGAAGGGTTTGGTTTCTGCCTTCAGTGCATTTAAACAGAAATATTAAGAGCTTGCCCTGGGTAGGGATCTCTTTTGCCTTTTAAAGATTGCTTCTATATGAAGCAGTGCAGAGGACGCCGAAAAGGCTGCATGCATGGGTGGTGCATGTAGCTTTTGCCCCTGCCTCCTCAGATGTTGAGCAGGAGGGAAGATTTCCTCCCAGCCTTTTCCAATGGCCATTTCTAGGTTGGAGTTATTTATTCACCCTGTGTGCTGAGGTCGAGGCCCACTGTGGCCATCGCTCTTTCTTCTCTTTGTGGCTTGTCAGCAAACACAGGTTAGCTGAAATGGATAGCAGGGAGGATCCTCTAGCCTTTGGTAGCTCTGTCGGCATGGTTTGTGTCTCACTTGTGGCCCATCTGAGGGTGTAACTGGGATGTGAATGGGCCACGAGGTTGCTCATGAACACAAACTGATCCACCATCAAGAAAAGTATCTGGCAACGTGTTGTTTTGGAGTTTTAGTTCCTGCAGCTCTTCCGAACCTACAAGGGAAGCGTGTTGCTGATAGGAAGGCAGCTCTTCCAAGCCAGGGACGTGCCAGCTTTCTGGATGGGGAGAGCCTGCAGTGCCACTTGCATCTGTAGCCTGCGAGGTGGAGGCTGTGGGCATGTCGGTACGGTGTTGATGCACCCTTGCTAGCAGATGGCTCCTCGTGAAGGCATGTTACCAGCTGGATTGCTTTAGACCAGCTGTGAGGCTGTTTCACCGGAGGTTGCTGCTGTGTGGAGTGATTTTTGGAGTCGAGTAGCTCTAAGCCTTCCCTTCACACTTTGCCATTGTGCCGGGTAGATGTTAGATGTGTGAAATGTCTCAGACTGTCGGGGATGGGAGTACACTGCCTCTTTTTTATATTCGCGTTCCTCTAAGAAGCCTTATGTGACAAAGGAGAATGCATCTGTATGTGAATTAGTCCAGCACGGTTCTTAAGCTTTCCATCCATCAAATGCTTTCTGGGTGCAAAGGCACGTAGCTTGCTGGACTAGGTCCTCACACAGGTCTTCATCTGACCTGGAGCAGATGCTGCAACAAGACAAAGCATCCGTAAGTCTCCTAAGTCTTAACCCCATTCTCTGTGCAAAATGCAGGATCAGTACAGCGCTTACGTGAAAGCCTTGTTCTGCAGCTGTTTAAATACTCCTCATTAGAGTCATCATTAGGGTTTTAGTAAAGGAACAAAAAAAGAAGATGGGCTACACTGATCCAGACATGTTCTTCACCATGTCTGCTGAAATCTGAGGTCCTCTCTCTGCTCTGTGGTGCACAGCATAGAGCTTGTTAATTAACGAAATGGCAAACTGGTAGAAAATCGGGTACGGAGAGCAGTTATTTAGTTAATAAAAGGCAGGTCCTGTAGGCAGCTTAGAAGAATTCATCAGTGTGGCTGGGACACTGCCATGCCTGGAGTTACGCAGGAATCCCAGCTGATCTCCAGATGCCCAGAGGGGAGAGAGTGAAACCTGCTTTCTCCTAGCAGAGACCAGAAGCCACTCTTGCTGTTCCTTACAGATGCAACCTTCCCTTTGAAGCTCCCGCAGACGCTTTTCCCTCTTCCCCCTTGAGGTTTGTCAGTGTTTCCCGCAGCTACACGAGCCTTCCTGACGTCCTCCTGCACTGCAGTCTGTGGCAGTGAGATTTTACTTTATTTACTTTGGAAGGGTGACACGTAGGCTTGAGCTGCTGAGCGCAGTTACAAACCCACTAAAAAGAAGGCAGGCAGCAGAGGGCTTTGCCAGCTCCCTCCTCTCTTCTCTTATTTAGGTGGGTGCATTGTTGTTTTAGCCAGGATGTAGCTTGGCTTGTGCTGAGGCCACTACGATGCTCTTTAGGAAGGAAAACTTGTGGGGACCCTTTCAAAGAGGAGTGTGTCGGGCTGTAGTCCCGGGCTTGTAGGGAAAGCTTGTCCAGCGCAATAGAAACCTGCCCCAAAATCATCCAGGAAATGCAATTTTCTTTCTTTCTTTCAGACAGGGATATCCAGACTCTTAGCTGGTAGCTCCTTTTGTTTCAGAAGAGTCAGTATTAATTAGGGGCCTTGTGATAGTATAATCCTGGCATTAGTCGCTGTGCTCTTCTTGCAGTTTTCTTCCCTCTTTGTAAACGTGCTCCCATCTCTTCTCCTTCAACAATAGGATAAGCACTCCATCAAAAACACGAAATTTCCTTCCAAATGTATTTATTCTGCACACGCAGGAAAGAATGTTTTCTGCTATTGTGGCTGGATTCACAAGAACACATGCTGAAATCCTATTAACGTGGATGATGCAGAAATGTCCAGCACTTCAGAAATCAATCCCACCTCCCTAGCCTGCAGGTAACCAAAATGAGCCTCCCCAGGCTCACCAGCTGCCATGGGAGCCTCAAATGGTCTGAGGCTCAAGACACATGGCCCTGATTTAATGGATAAATGAAAAAGTGTATGCTCTCCTCGGTTTCTGACTCGAAGAAAGCTGAATGGTCTCAGCTAACTTCAGTAATTATTTTCTCTCTTGAATTTATTCCACAGTGAAAGGCCACGTTTCTCATCTGCTAATTGTCCTCCGAGGAAATACAGCCAGTAGCCCCGCGGGCTGTCATTGAAAACCAAGCTCAGGAGGAGGTGCTGGGAGAGGGGAAATACCCATTTGTCAGTGTCCACAAGCACAGAGAAAAGCAGGTTAACTTGCTACACCATCCTGCTTGAGGATGTGTGTTATTCAGAGAGGAAGACACCGATGCTGAGTGTCTAAAGCAGGCATTTGTCCTCCGTGACTCACAGGGCACCCCTCTGCAGCATATTCAGGCCTGATTTTCAGAAGCACAGAGCTCTAGTAAGAGCTAACAACAGTGAGGAGGGTACACAACTTCACTGTCAACACCATTTGGGGTTTCCAGCAAGCCTTGAGTTGGTAGACCTTTCTCTTTTTTTTCTTTTTCCTTAGAGCCTCAGCTCCCAAATTAAACAAGACTCATACCATGCTCCCCTAATCTTTTTTTTTTTTTTTTCTTTTTTCTTTCCATAGGAGTCTCTTGCTCACAGGCTTACAGAAATAAAAATAAATCCGAGAATGTGCGACCTAAAAGCAAAAATCAGGAGCCAAATGCAAAGACTCAACATTTAATATCGCTATGTAAAACCTCACATAGCCAAATCTGGGCTCTTTTAGGGAGCTTGGCCCAAGCACGGGGAGGCGAGGGGTGAGGGAAGTTACATGCTGCAGACAAAGTCTGTCATGCTGGGAATTATGGTCAGGTGTACTACAGCATCAGACACAAAAACGAGAAGCCCCTTTTCCAAAATGCGCCTCCTTTTCAACTTTACAAACCATTTCCATATCCTGCTCTCCCCATATGTTGTATGGGTGTAAGTGATTATCTGCTCATTTTCTTGCTTCTCAACATATGTATTTTATTTAAAGAGACATGACTAATTCCATCCCCCAGATTAGCTTGTTGTTACAGTCCTGCAGTTTTTCTGAAGTCGTAAAAATCTCCTCGAGAGTTAGGTATAAAATTTAAACTAAAGGTTAAACAGAACTTCCAAAAAACATCTGCAGAACTGTTTAAATGCAATCTTTGATTTAACGCAGCAGTATTGTGCTGGCAGGAACAGAGGTTTACCAATCTCGTTTTATTTACTCAGCTGATTGAAATGCAGAAAAAGTAAACATCCTGGGTTTGCTGCAGTGAGGAACGAGTTAGATTTCTGAACAGGCAGGATTCCTTATCCTGGGGTAGGAAGAGCCCGCATTACTGGTGCAGACAAGCCATTCGTGGAGGGTATCCTTTTACTAAAGAAAGATTAATTGGTGCTTTCAGCCATTTTAAAAACAAGTGAAGCTAGGGAGACAGCAAGGATTATTTCATATTTTTTTCCACTGAGATTTAGTCGATTCACCGATCAGTTCCTGGATTTTTTATTTTATTTTTAAGACACCGTAACTTGGATATAGTTTGTGATGCCAAAGGCTCTGGAACTGAATATCCCACTGGATTCATGCGGGGGGCTGGACTTGCAGAGCACTTTAATCTGTCATTACGTCTGGGTTTGCAGCTGCCTGGGAGTGCGCAGCGAGGATGCAGCACGGCGTAAGGCTCCAGCCCTTGGGAGCAGGCCCAGCACAGCACCTGGGTGTTCAATCCTGGGCGTTCAGCATCTCGATCTCCATCCAAGAAAGAGCTGAGGGTACGTGGCAGGTGACAGAAGGGAGATGGTGAAGAGCAGCAGCCAGGCAGTGAGCAGGGAGAAGAGGGGATTACGTGCACCCACACTGAACCCCGTGCAGATGCCAGGAGGTGTGTGTGTTGGCTGGAGTGGTGGAAAGGACAAGGTGCAAAGGGTTTGAAACACAAGCTACAGAATGCAAACAGTTAGAGGAGCCACAGTGAACCTCTGTTAAACATGACCCGAAACCCTGACTGGTGCCTTACCAGTTACTATAACCTAGAGTGTTAAGTAATATAGCAGTGCCTGTAAAAACAGGCTTTCTGTTCAAATTTTTGTACAGCCCTACTAACAAAGTAACAAGACAACCTGAGTGAGCTGTTCAAGAAGGGTGCGTTGAAAATCTCTGCTTCCCTGCCAGCTGTGCTGTGTGCTGCAGATTTGGACTCTTTAACTTCTGGGGACAGCGGGCTGGGAGCACTGCAGCTCCAGGGATGCCTTTCAGGGAAGGATCATCTCTTTTTTGTTACTTTTTTACTTAGTATTATTATTATTATTTATCTTTTGTAAGGATAGTCAAATGACCTGTGTGCTTCTGAAAACAAAGGCATAGCTTTTTATCTCCCTTAGAAAACCTACCACCACACAAAGTTTAGGAGCTCAGGCTATGATCTTTGTTTCCAATATGTCTTTGAGAGCCCTTACCCATTAACACCATGCCTTCATCAGCTCAATGGTTGGGTTCTTGTCTTCCTGGCTCTTGGGCAAGAAAACACCATGCTGATTACCTCAGTGGTATTTCTGTATAGCTTTCATCTGCATCTCTGCATAGCAAACTTTAAGCAGGCAGCCTAAAACAAACCCAGAAGAATCACTTAGGGAATCACAGAATGAAGTATTTACGAGCTTCCTACCAAGAGAAGATATAACACATTTATATTTTGTCAGGGCGTGGAGTGTGTGAGCACCCTGGAGACAGAAACCCTGCTTATGCTGAAAAACCATCCGAGATTGTATTTCCGTGTGCCTTTCTTGCCCGCTGATGTTGATTGAAGCATCGGATTTTGTTTGTTGCTGTCTCCGTTTTTTACAGCATGGCTTGGTGAATACCTGACCGTTTGGGCTTTGGGTTTTGCTTCTTTATCTGTGGCTTTTGTGATGGCTGTGTTAATGTTGCACGGCGATTGGAAAGCACTAATCTTTCCACTGACACGTGTCATCCTCCCAGCATTTGAAAAAAAAAAAAAATCAATCAGCGGTTATTGATCTGAGAGAGTGTTCTGGAAGATATTAAATACCTGAGGTCTTTCTGTGAACCCATAAATCATGATTATTGTTTTAAAAGGCCATACATTTTAAGTATTTTGTCAGCAAGCCCTGCTGGTGCTGTTTGTGAAATACAAATGTGTCTGAAGGCTGTGCGGAATCTGGATCGTGTGGAAACAATCAGATATGTGGTTACACATTAGCGTGTTTTGAATAATCATGGCATGCCTTTGCAAAGCTAGGAGGAAGGAAATAAACAGGGAAGGCAATTCAGAGGGTAATTAATTACTTACAGAAAATTAGGCGAGCTTAACAGAATTGCTCTTTCCAATTGCAATAATTAAGAACAAATCTCAGAAAGCAGGCCATGACTTCCCCAGGCAAGTTGAGTGGGAAAAGGGTGATACTTCTGCCTTTGACAGAGAAAAGCAGACATAGGCCACCCCAAATCATGCAGGGCCAAGGGAAATTTGGGTTCATTTGTCCGGATAAAATCTTCAGAGCTACTGGCGGCACAACCCCAGTGCAGATGGGATGTCTGGTGGCCACACGTGCCGTGGAGGGTCCATCTCTGATCACACAGCCCTTGTGTGCTCATCATCACTTCCCTAGGAAGGGTGAAAGGATTTGGGGCCTGCAGGAGCTGCCTGGCATCTCCCTTCTGCCAGGAGGTAGCACCCCGACCTTTACAGATTTCCAAGGAACTTAAAGCCAGGGGTTTCTTCTGCAAGTGAAGCTGAAAGGCACACGGCTCCTTTCACAAACAAGCCAGTCTGCCTTCAAAGCAAGACCCACAAACGAGCACCAGTGGGCTGGGGGGAAATGGAGGATGGAGACTTGTTGTCAAAGACGGGGAAGCAGCCAAAAGGTGAGACCCGGGGATTATTTTTTGGAAGCCTGTGTGGTGTCAGGGAAGCCTACATCAGCAGCCTAAGGAAGGTGCTTAGGAAAAGATTTGACTTCATGCCACTTACGTGGTAACTTTGTCACCAAATGTGAAGACAAATCCTTTAAGCACTCCTTTATTGCTTGCTATTGATTTTTCTCAACGTGAAGATGCTCCTCCACTAATTAGCGATGAACTCGTTTGCTTTATGAGGGCACTTCTGGACTTTCCAGCTACTTCCTGTAGATTTTCAGAAGTTCGATAAATCAATCGTTTGTAATCCTTGAAATTAAAAAAAAAAAAAAGGAAAAAAAAAGCAAACAAACCTCCCTTTTGCTTCATATTGGCAGACAGCAGGGAGGCACAATAGCACGCGTTATTTTGTGTCTCTCGTGCTTTTCTGCAGGAAACATCTGTCTCTGGACTCTATTTGTGCCATATTAAAATGAATTCCCTGGGTCTTTCTGAATGTGCTAGAGGGTGCACATCATCCATCTATTTTTATTTGGGTTTCATCACTCATAACAGCCACTAAAGGTCCTGCTCACTGTGCATTCACTTTGGCATTTTTTGCTTGCGAGCCAAACCATGTGTTTTGGGGCCTGAGCTCCAAGTCCACATGCTTGCTCCATTCAGGCCTTTTCCTGATGTTAGAGATATGGGGAAATACTTCAACTTGTGAAAAGAGTGATAAGATAGCATTAGATGAAGTTAAACCATAAAGGGCTGAGTAAAATGGTAACACGTGAAGTCGCTTGGTTACGTTGGTTTTATTAGAGGGGTAGGTTTACAGTAAATGTGGCTAAAAACTACATTTTTTTAAATAGAAAAAACACAACTCTTCAAAATGTAGGAACAACAGACAGTATTCTTTCTAAATGAGAGTTGCATAGCTGCTTTTTGATGACAGGCATTGTGAGTTCATCAGCTTTTTAAGATGAATGCAAAGGTAAATTCTTGGCTTACTGTTCCAGCTTCCAAAAAATGAAGGTTTTAATAATCCAGAGTGATGCTAAACTACCTATATGGAAGTGGTTTGCACTGTAGTATATAACTTCCAGATTATCTGTGCCCCTGTATTGAGCTGTCTGTGTATATTCTGGCAATTGGGTCACCTTGTGTCAAAAAGGTACATGCTGGCGTTTTAAAAAGACAGGCAGCTCGAAGGAGACTTCCAAGCTTCTGTCTTTTCTGTTTGTTGAAAACAGCCCAGGATGCATTAGTTTTGAAATTTCTCAAGCATCCAGACAAGGACATAAGTAGCTAATATTAGCAACTTTAAAAATCAGTGTTGATCTGGAAATATCACAGGAATGTAAGAAGTAATAAGAACAATCCTTTCTCATAATTTACAACGAAAGTGCTTAGGGAAAATGAAAGACATCTAACTTAAATAAGATTTTGAAAGAGTTTTACATGATGTGTAATTAACCTTAAGAAGTCTTTGCCCCAAGGTAATGTCAGGGCTTTTTTAAGATTAGAAAATGGATTAGGTATTTCTGTGGATTGGGAGGCCATCCACTATCCATCATCTGGGTTGTGAAGAAACACAGGGGAAGGAAGGTAAGATTTGCAGAGTTACAGGGATAATACAGCTGCTGAAGATCAGCTTTTTAACTTCAGGTATTTGAAAATAAAGCCCCCAGCTAAGACATTATTCAGATTTCCCCCCTAGTCATTTTAGAGGGGCATTTCTTCAAGGAGTGGCAAAGTCTCACCTGCCTTAAATACCTAGTCTTATACGGGATAAGTTGCAATTTGGGGGTGCCAATCTCCTGCTAACTGTGAAGAGATCAGAGCTATGTAGTTACAATTGAACACACTGAATCCCATGACTACCACCAGGAACCAGGAAGGATTTATCCCAATCAGTTCTGGAGAAACCATTTTATCTCCAGCCCCTCAGGCTGTGTTAGGCTAGGTTTTCCAAGGATTTATGCTTCGGCTATTATTTGCTTGCCCTGTTAGTAAACATAATCTCAGTTTTCCAGTTAGCAGCTACATTTTCCCCTGAGCTAAGACTGTTCCAAGGCTTTTCTCTCATCTAAGCGATGTTTTTAAATGTGTTGCAGATAATAACACTGTATTAATGCAGCGCTGATAGGTTTCACAGATCTTACCTGGAAAAAAAATAGATTCTGGAGTAATTTTTGTCAGACAGGAATTGTTACTAACACAAGAGTTAGGCTTCTTACAACATTTAAGTTGGTGAAATGCAAAGGAAGGATCTGAATTTCATGAGGAAAATCAGAGACTAAGTCCTACAGGCTGTATGTGTAGAGATGTGAAATGCTTGAATGTCTCACTTCTTTAGGCACCTGCATGCTTTGGGCAGTGGGTCCTAGGCACATCCATATCCAAATGGGGTGGAAATGGGGTACAAACTGCTTGGGTGTTCTTGACAGTTCTCTCTAGAGCTGCTTTGAAGTGTTATCCTCAAGCTAAAAAGCAATCCGAGTTTAGTGATTTCATGTTTTGTCTGTACAAAGATGAAACAGAGCCTCCAGTTGCCTTGAAGAAAGGCTATTGCAGTTCACCAAATTACGTTTGTGAGGGTCTGGGCAGCAGCAACAGAGAAAAAAATCCTCTGTCAGTCCTCCAAAAAAAAAAGTCACTCCTCTGCAGGGCCACCGATTTGGTGGCTGTGCACAGAAATGGCATGGGACATGCGTGGGTACCTGTCACAAGTTCCTATCCGTTGAGGGCACTTCATTAGGGTTATGCAGCATGTCTGCAGCTGAACCCAGAAAGGAGTTGGAAGTTGGACTCAGTTTCCTGCACCGAGCCACCTCCTCTGCACTCATTTATCCCTCCTGATCAGCACAGGCTGAAGCATTTGAAGGGAATTTATCACTGAATTAATACTTCCCCGGTGCAACAAGACTATCAAGGTGTGCTTTGTGCTTTCCTCATGTGTCATTAGACGCTGTTATTGAGGCTCAGCTCTCGGTCTTTCCATTGGCGTGCCCAATTTCCCATTTTCTGAGCACAGAGATGAGTGCAGGGCACAGGAACAGTGGATGTATTGCCTTTGTACCCAGACAGAAGCGGTACAATTCAGTTGTGTGGGATGAGGCATCGACTGCCATGGGGTAGCTTGGATGTCCTCACAGGGCTGGCAGATGTGACACGAGATCTAAGGCAGGCAGCTTTCGGCATGGCAGCAGATGAGTGGAGGAAAGCCTGCAGGGACGGCAGCCTGGGAAGATGAAAGGGTGGTTGGATGCCAGAGCAGAGCTTTGGGGATCTGTCAGTGACTGGCGAGGATGAAGGCAAGTTCAGTCCCAGGAGGCTACAACAGCAGTTGCTTGAGTAGTCATCCCCCATGGTTTTTCCTCCTGCAGATGAGCCCTGTTGAAGCCAGGCATAGGTTCAGGTACCAACTTGAGCAAACCAGTTCGTATGTTCATGTACTAATACAACTAACTGTTTTCCATGAAGCTCTGAAAGATGCTTATGGTCTCCTCACAGCCTGTATGCCTTTTTAGTCTGCAAGGCTATTGCCCATCTACTTGTTTCTCACTGCTCAGAAGGGGGTAGGGTAAATGTAGAGTAAAGAGTGGCCAGATTAGCCAATTCAGTGATTTTTCCTGTTCTTTCCCAAAGCCCCTGAGTGACCGTGCTAGGGTGCAGCTGGGAGCAGCATCACTGCCTCTTCTGTCTCAGCCAAGGATGATGCAGAAGGTGTCCCTCCATGGCTTTACCCACTGCAAGGAGAAAAAAACAAAGCCTCATTGTGGAGATACCTAGTGTCCCTCTTGGTCAAAAGTTACTGCTGAAGATCATTCAGCTTCATCCAGCTTCTTTCTAAACCTAATATGAAATGAACATATTGAGCTAGCCTCTACCTCTGGCACCTGTGGCACTGCTGCCACAGATCACTGGGTCAAAAGCACTGGGCAATGAGGGGAGAGAGGGCCTGGGAGGTGGCCTGCCCTCTACACCCTTTGTATATCAGCCGTCATGCAGGCAGGGAGAGGCATGGAGTTATGAGTGCAGCTAATTTTGTTGTCCCCATGGTGGCAGAAAGTTGTTTGGAGTGGGACACAAGCTGCTCCTTCAGCAGCGGCAGCAGGCTTCTTTGCTCTGCTGAGTCCTCTCTTTGTCCTTCCCTGTGAAAAGGGAGTAAATAGGTCATTGGTTTCTGTCTTCAGGCTTTTAGAAGATCCTAATGCCATTATCTCAAAAAGAAGATAACGCTGTAGTCTGGCTCATAAGTCAGCAACTTGGGAATTACGCTTATGAAAAAATAAAAAGCAATAAGGAGGTTCCTGTAATACACTGCAGTGCATCAGATGGAGAGTGCTGGAGGTGCAGTGAAGTTTTGCCACCTGAATGTGTGCAAGCTTTCCATGGTGGCTGTGCAGGACTTTCAAAGCTAGTTTTCTCCAGAGAGATAAGTTTTGTGCGTACCAAGCACGCCTGATGTGCTTCTGCCTGCGGTTTTGGTGCTGGCTGGTGGGAGAAGGGTGGGGGGGACTAGCAGCAAGCTGTATTCTCTATACGTCGTTATATTTCTAATGTTGGTGTTCTTGTCTTTATGTCTACGCATTCTTTAGCTATGAGGATAACAGACCCTTCATCAAGTAAGAATGACCTGAATGGCTGATAAATTTCATTTATCAGTGTGGTCCCATGAACCAGCTGTCAGATCAATATTGAAAAATCATTAAAGCTTCTGTCATTCACATTTGAGGCAGAAGAGCAAACTGTGCAGGAAAACGGCCAGGCATACAGCTAACGTGCAGAGTAAATGTGCTGCATACGTATCGCCAGCCACTTGTCGCTGTATTGGCTTTATATTCTTTGATTGGGCATAACTCGAATTCAAGGTGAACGTTCCCGATTCATCTTGTGTTGTACAGACTTGTTATACCAACAGCAACCTTCCAGTCCACTGTGGTCTATCCCTGAGAGTGCTTTATGACAATATAAATACAGAAGTAAATTTTTACAGAGGTACACGGGTGGTCCTCCACACGAGTCACATTCTGGTTAAGGGGTGCAGTGCATGCTAATCTGTATTCAGTGCACGGTCTCCTTACACCTTGGAGTACCCAATTGTCCCTAATTGTACGCCTCGAATTTTCAATTATACCAGAACATGATGGTTTTATTTCTTTATTGCTCCAAAATAACACTATAGAAAAGAAAAAAAACATGAAAAACCAACAGCAAGTCTGTACAAAGGAAAAAGCAAAAACCACAAGCCACACCAAAACAAAAACAAAAACGCCAAGCAAGCCAAAAATGCCTAGAAATTATGTGCCTTAGGGCATCCGTGCTTTTTCTCCTGAGAACAAAACGTAAAGCACAGTAGCACAAACTAGAAGCAGATCGGCTTTGCAGTAGACTTTCAGTTTGTTCTTCTGGTGAAGAGTCCTTTGTGTCCATTCCTGCAGCATCATTCGCACATTCTCTTTCATTGCTTGGTTCTTTTTTCTGCGGGTGCGGGACGGACCCATTCAAAGTAATCTCCATGCCCTCTTTATCTCCAGGTCTGTTTTCTGAAGCACAACCCTGTATCTCGTACAGTTTGCCCTGTTGAGGGTCTTCTAACCCAAAGCTTCCTTTCCATCACTGAAGGTAGCATATTTCCACTCTCGTTGCTAAATAACTGTTTCACTCCTGCGCACCGCTGCAGCCAAAGGCTCTTTGATCGGGTTCAAGAGCTGGCTAGACTTTAGGGCAGCATAGTTTTGTGGTGTCCTGTGGATCAGCTTTGAAAGGCACTGTCAATGTAGGAACCTTTTAATCACGGTGAGAAGGGGGAAGGAAAAAAAAAAACACGGTGTTTTCCACTTCATTTATTTTTGTTTGTCGGTTGTTTTTTAAGGAAAAATAAATAAATTGTATTTAAAAATTGGCCCGCAATTAAGATGATAATGTGCTCTCACTGATGGTGGAGTCTCAGGGAGAATAATAAACCAAGTGGCTAAATCTGTACACTTAATCTAGTGGCTACCTTCCCAAAGTGTTTCGAGAGTGCATTTTCAATTTGCATCACGGTAAATATTTATTAGCAGGATTGACTGGAAATGCTTCAAAGGAGCTGTTCTGGTCTGATAGATACATAATAGTGATTTTTAAAGAACAGTCTAAGGAAGCAGTTACCTCAGGGAGCTCTGCTGGTCATGTGGTTAAATAATACATATTTTATAAACTTCAGCGGAAGACATAATGCTGTATTTTCGTTCTGATACCTAAAGAAAAACAACAGGGAACATTAATACGACATCAGTGTGATTCTGTTTGTGACAAGCCCTGCTAAAAGCAAGAGGATTCGAAGCTGCAGCTGCCGTAGAGACTGTCAGCCTGCCCTGCGCACGACTTCTTTTTCCCCTGAGCTGCTGCTGCCTTATCTTTCTCTTCCCTGCCCCATGCCCTGCTAGCAGACAAAAAACCAAATACGCCCAAACTCCAGACGTGTTTCTACGAGGTTGAAGTGTCTTAGTGAGTTAAAATTTAGGCAGGTCGTTTGAGCCCTTTTGTAGCACCCTGGGCTGCTTTGGGGCAGGCAAGGAAGCAGTTACCAGTTGGCTGCAGGCTTGTTTGCTCTGAGGAACCAAAGGGTTAAATGGTGAGGAAAGGGAGCAAAGAGTGGGGATGACTGATGGGTATCACGGCTTTCCTTTTTATGATTTTATGATTTTATACCTGTTTATGCCAGGGGTAGAGAGGAGAAAATCAAGGTCATGAGGGAAAGGGCAAAGGGATGCTCACTGCGCTGCTTGCTATGCAGCTGGGCTTCCCAGCTGGAAGTTGACTCTATCCTCTATGCAGCAGCTATTCCCTCATAGCTGTAGGTAATTTAGCAAGTGGAAATTAGGTGGATGGTTAGGAGCAGGACCCAGTCCCCCCTCTGTCCCTATCCTGTTCGTCACACTGTACCTCATGTCCTGGAATTGGAAGATTAGCCTCTGAGAAATTAATTTAGCACATGGCTAGCTGTTATTTAGTACGGTGGCATGGAATGCTTCTCCTGCCATCTCAGATGGGCTTAAAGCTTGCCTAAAATCCACCTGAAAAAACAAAACAAAGCAAAAAACATGACATGCAGCAGCCATCCCTCATCCCTGGCTCCTCTGACTGCCCTTGGCATCTCCGAGGGGGAGCCAGGCACCGTTTCCCAGAGGCACAGCAGAAGGACGGTGGGACACTGTCTGTGCTAGCTGAAGGTTGCCGGGACAAAGTAAGTCAAAATAACAACCTGCTGTGTTTGCTTGAGGAATATTTTGGGCCAGGTAGTGGCTGCCCCCCTGCTCACAGATCCGTCCCGGGGCGGAGCAAGCAGTAATTTCAGTTTTGCAGCTGATGTGAGGTAGGATTGGCACTCCTTTTCTCAGGGCAGCAGCTGCTGTTGGAGCAAACGTGGTGTGTGAGTGCTCAGGTGTTTATGTTTATGTATTTCCCTCATCACACAGTGGGAGAAGTGCGAAGCAGGGTCACAGAGAGCCTCCTTTGGAGGAGCTGATCTGGCAGGAGGTGAGGGCTTGCCCACCTGCTTGTTGTCGTTTGTCTGGCTCACAGGCATATGGGACTAGCTAAAAAAGAGCAATAAATGTGTCTTGGTGCTAGTGGTAAAGCAGCTAGTCCAGCTGGCAGTCCTGCCCCAGTGAAACCAGTGGACACTAAAAAAAGTGACATTTAGAGCTGTCGTTTTGGTTGGTTTGTTTTCTTTTTTTCCTGCCATGTACAGAACCAGCATCTACATATCATTTACATAAGCACTGCTCTTACATTAAAAAAAAAAAAAAAATCAACAACAAAAATCTAGAAACATTGCAGATACAAATATGCTTTGGTTATGATAAATTTCCATGCTCATAACATTTCCATTTCTGTATATTTCCTCAAGCTTGAAGACTTGTAAACTGCATCCAACTGAAGACAAAAATCCCTACAACTCATATTGATATGCTATTTTCTTTTTGCTAAAACCACAGCCAAAGCCTTCCCTGTTTGCAGATATGTGCCTTCTTTTGTAGACGAAAAACCAATCCCTTTCTTTCCTTTTTTTTTGTTTTTTGTTTTTTTTTTGTTTTGTTTCTCCTACTAGGTCCTGGGTTATAGGTGCAATAGCTCTACTCTGCCTATTAGGACTGACCTGGGCGTTTGGACTCATGTATATTAATGAAAGCACAGTCATCATGGCGTATCTCTTCACCATATTCAATTCTCTGCAGGGAATGTTTATATTCATTTTCCATTGTGTCCTCCAGAAAAAGGTAAGACAGACGGTTCCCAGTGGCAAAAGCGGTGCTAATGGTGTGTTTTGTTGCCTAACAACTGCAGCGTAACGTTACCTGTGTGCCCTCAATTCCTATCCAGCAGATTTGTCTCTCTGCACCTAAGCAGGGTGGGATTGAGGCTGGAAAGCTGCAGATGCAGGGGGATGAGGCGATAAGGAAGGTGCATGGTGGTGGCGATGAGCGTGGTGGAGGCAACACACGAGGCAGCTCATGGTTTGCAGGGCTTTATGGTAGCAAACCTGTAGAAGGGCTTTGCCTGCCCTCGGGCAGCTTCTCCTTTCCCTTGTGCCAGTGTGAGCGACTCCACGGGCATCCAGAGGGTCCTCGTGTGGCTGAGCGCTCTCACAGCAAAATGAGGCTTTCCATCTTCATTTGGGCCCTGCAGGAAATCACCCCTTTCTGCAGCCTTATATACTGGGGGAAGTAGGTAATAGGGACTGCTTCCCCTGCTCTTTTAAGGACTGAAGGACCTACGCTCTGTGACAGTTCATGCCACTTCGCATTGCGTGGTCCTAATGGGGGATTTTTAAAATCTTCCTTGAAACAAGCATGGTAAGTGCTTCTTGGTGGAGCTTGAAGTATGCCCCAGTTAACATTTGCAAGTTAACAGTGGAATAACTTAGGTAAGCTCTGATTAAAAAAAAATAAAAATAAAAAATCTTTTTGTAAATATAGATCAAACTTACAGCCTCTGGCAGTCAGCAGTAAATATTTTTAAGAACCATTTTATTCTCCACTGAAATTCAGTAGTGCGGAGCCCTCCCGATCTATGCATGTCTGCTGATAACTTTTGATGAACATCGTGGTTTCAAAGGCCAGCTTCTTCATCCAAGATAAACATAGGGAAGAGATGTGGGTACATCCGGGCCCCAATTTCCCAGTGTGACCAGTGGCTTTTGCTGGAATGGCTTACTGGGAAATGTCAGGGCCAGGCTGAGGTCTGTTCTTCACCCAAGAGCCTCAGGCTTTGTCCTGCATCACACGTTTTCCTATAGCCTTGAATGGGAAGTGAGAACTGGCCTAGGAGAACAGAAACAAAATCCCTCAGAGCAAGTGCACTCTGCAAGTGGTGCTTCTGGGAGGATCAGCAGAGCCATATGAAAACATCATTTTGGACTCGGAAGAGAGTTTTGTGGTTCAGAGTTTTGTTGCATGCCGTTTCATCCCAGATGTGTGCAGTGTAAAGCTTTAGCTAGATGCAAATGTGATGCTGATGATCCTAAAGCGTTTGACAAGAACGTTTCCAGGCAAGATGATGATAAGAATGTAGGAAGCTTCACCAGTGCTAATTAAAACTGCAGGTGCCCCTCTGACAAGGGGTTTGAATTCCTGCACCATTCTCACTGTCCCATCCTCTCACCTCCAACCTGCCTCGCAAAGGCTCAGTCCCTAGCGTGGCATCCCAGCACGGCACTGTACTCCTTGCCTCTCGGGGTGCTCGTTTGACACTCAAAACCCATGCTCCCTTCTCCCTCAAGCCAGTCTACACTCCTAAACCATCCCCGATGACTGTGGGATTGCTCCTGATTTATGGCTACACGGAGGGGAGGAGAATGCAGCCGGTACCTGGCTGTGGGGGGATGCTTCTCTCTGATCGAGGAGCTGAGGGAGGAATTATTTGAGGAGGGAAAAAAATATCCCTTCCTTTCCTATCTATCATGGACTAGAAAATCAGCAAAAAAGCTGCAGAGAGGCGAGCAGTGGGTGGCTAATTAAAGCAATTGAATTATTTTCCCTCAGCAAAGGATTGATTAGGCACTCGAGCATATTGGGCACTCATGGTATTGTGTTTGTCTCAAGCGCTTAAGGAAAAGCCTAATGAAAAAGCTGTAATTTGCTATTTAAACAGTTGTTTCACAGAGTTTTCAAATGCTCATAGACGGTCTGGGGAAATTTCACAGCTAACTGCGTGCTCCAAGTAACCTCAACTGGTGTTTTGGGCAGGCATGTATTTGTATAATTTTTTCCCCATCAATGGGTAGCACGACCGGCTTTTGACTTTTCAGTACAGTCTGCTCATTTTCAGCCAAGTCCCATCTGCTTTCTGGATATCGTTGCCCATTAAGATCACACATCCTCAGACCTGCAGCTCAGTGTAGCTCCCCAAAAGGTGGCAAGGCTTTACTCCAGGTGAGGAGCTGCCCAGGTCTGACTGCAGTGCCCGTTTAAAACACGACTGGCTTGTGCTGTGCTGCGGCTCCAGCCATCCCTATAGCCTGTGAATATAATCACTAGGGATGCTGGCTGTACAGTTGCCTCAAATTTCAATTTAACTGAAAGAAACAAAATTAAAAAAAAAATAAAAATCAATAGCTCTTATATGTTTCTTTTGGATTTTTTTTTTCTTCTTAGTCCCTTGCCAGAAGCAATAAATTCTAGTAGCTTGATGAGCCAATATGCCAGTTTACATCAAATCTATGAGGATATTAATTTTCAGTCAGAAATAGTGTATCTGTAGTTTCTCCAGTGCTCCTTTGATGTGCCTCAGAGGTAGCTACAACCAACTGGTGTCAACAAGCAGCTTTGCTGCATAAAAGCAGTTCCTTATGCAGTCATAAATGGTGAGCTAACATGTCGGGAGCGTTCAGCTGCGAGGTGTGATGGGCTTCTTCCCTGCAACAGCTATTGTTTTAATGAACCACCAAGGAAAAATCAGGGGCTGTGTTGAAAATCTGAAGGCTGTGGGTCAGAGGAGGAGCTGCCTGCTAACCACCATTACTGTTTCTTTGGCTAGGTACGTAAAGAGTACGGAAAATGCCTGCGTACGCATTGCTGTAGTGGGAAAAGTACAGAGAGCTCTATTGGCTCAGGAAAAACCTCGGGGTCACGGACACCTGGAAGATATTCCACAGGCTCACAGGTAACCCACACTTCTTGTGCACAATCCAATGCTTGGCATTTCTATGCCAGTATCGTTCGTGTCAGGTGGGAAGCTCTGCTCCATGCCTCACCCTCCCAGATTACAGCAAGAAGCTGCCTTAGAGCTCTCCCCAGCACATTGCTGAGATTTCTCTCCATCACAGACCTTAATTCAGTATGATTGCTTCTCTTGGGATGTGATGGCAATTAGTGCCTCTCCAAGAACTTTCTAAATAATCTCAAGGAGAACAAAAAGTCCAAATTTGCCTCCCAGAGGCAGGTGAGTGCTCATAACCTGAGCCACACTGCCTGTTTTCCATGGAGATCAGGAGCTGTGGGCATTTTGTCAGCTTTGTTCTACATCCTGGCATGTCCTTTAACTGCAAATCTGAAGGTTCTTGTCACTGCTGTTGAATGATACAATAACAAGCACATACTTTTCTTGCTAGAAAAGGACTACAAGAGTCTTGGAGCCCTTCACAGTGAAAGACTTTATGGCATTCAGTGGTTTGATCAATTCCATTGCCTCACTCAATATTCCTCAGTTTATAGATCCGTAAAGAGAATCCATCGGGGCCAGATTATCGTACTAAGTCACTGGATTTTTTATGCTTTGGTCATCTAAATTTCAGGGTTTGTGTAGACTGTACACTTAGTAATTTTCAAGCTAACTTGTACATACAGATACAGATTTATGGAAGAACAGTTAATATAAAATGAAGAAGCTTACTTCTTAATCAATAGGAACCAAACACAAATTTATTCAGTATTACTAATGGAAGTAATTATACATGACAGTTCAACTATTAAATTATGAAAGACATGCAGTGAATAACAGTCTATAACCTCCCAGGAAAACATAATGTGCGATTTATGTCTTGGAGCAAATTGTTATTTATTTTCTGTGGCTTCCAAGATGTCATCCAAGAGCTCCACTTTGACATTTACTTAGGTTTGGATGTTATGCAGGGAAAATAACAGCAACAGAATAAGGGGCTTCTCCCCAGTAGGCCATCTAATCCTATAGTAATCAATAATGTACAAAAATACTGTGTCCAGTAACATTTAGGTGGGTGATTTCAAAGCCACTGGCAGCAACCCCCTTGTTTCAAGGGAGTTTTGAGGTACAGAGGCAGATTATTTTTCATTTAGAGGCTTGTCCTTGCAAAGGAGAGTCCTACCACAGGCAGGAGAAACCTCAGAGGGTGGATGGAGATCTTGAGTATTGTTGAGTATATCTGACCCCTAACTAATGACCAGAAAAGTCTAAGAGGAGCAAAACTCATTAGATCCTTTTTTACCTCTGAAAAGCACTTAGGATACAGAATAATTAATCCACATGTATCATGTCAGAGGAATACAATAGATTAAATGTCCAGGTGAAAAATAATTGCTATAAAAGTGTATGGGCAGCATGTTACATTGTGGTTCCATTTCTAGAGGGCTAATGCGTGATTAGGAGATGCCATTAATACATAGTTAACGAGCAGAGCAGGACAGACTTCCCAGCTGTGACCACATGAGTAAGGCCTGGATGATCTTGCATGGCTACAGTTCCACTACAAGGAGCACTGTCTCGTTAGCTATTACAAAAAAGCATGGTCTGTCACAGTGGGAGCCTGCATTTGGGATCCCCACGACAACCTAGCAGCACTGTCACACAGCCATGGGCTGCATCCATCAAACTCTCTGAGGTGAGGTGAGCCCCCTTAGCAAGGGGACTGTAGTTGACTTTTTGAGTTTTTGCAAGGTCTACATGGGGAAGAGCAGGAGAGTGGTGTGAAAGCCACGGAGGTAGATGCTTCACGGTGTATCTGAGAAACAAAACAGAAGGCCAGGACATTCAGGACACTGTTTCCCCAGCAGCAGAAGCTCTACCACAGATGGCAAAATCATCGCACAGTTTTCAGTAGGGGAACAGAAGTTACTCATTTGTGGTGGATTTTTTTTTTTAACCTGTATTCCCCAAGATGGATCATACCTATAGAAAACTTCCATTCATTCAGGAACACCAAGACACACATCAACTGTTCTGTTACACTTTGCAAAAGCTAGGCACAGGCTATGCGAGGTAATACAGGAGGCGTGCTTGCTTCCGTGTGTAAGTTATTTTTCAGTTATTGGGTGCTATATTGGTAAATCTGTAGCTTGTGTTGCTCTGGGTTCATCTCATATGAGATTTCTATTGCTTTTTTTAATTAAGATGTAAGCAATCCGAGCAATCCTATTATGCACGTCTTATATGAGGTAGGCATTTGTGTTATGAAGTCAGGCAGGCAGTGTCTGGTATACATGAGGTGGGTTATAATGAAACAGCAACTGCTTGCTTACAGCTGGATAGAAACAAGTCTCATCCTGAGCTAGACATGCCAATAGCCATCTTTAGTGAGGCAGAAAGAAACCTATCTGCAGCTGCTAAAAATTCATTACCTGCTGTGGTTCAATCCCTCTTCAGAGCCGGATTCGTAGGATGTGGAATGACACAGTTCGAAAGCAGTCCGAGTCTTCCTTTATTACTGGAGATATAAACAGTTCAGCTTCACTCAACAGAGGTAATTATAAACTATTTTTCTTATCTCTAACTCTTGTGATGGCTGTAATGAGTCTAAAATATATTGCCCCTTTTTTCCCCTCTCCTCCTTACCTCAGATGGCATCAGACCCTATTCACTCACACAAGAAATGTTGCGTTATTAAGTGGGAGGAGGTTTTGTGGTGGTTGTTTCCTGTTTTCTTTTCTTTCTCTATTTTTACATACGCATTTTTAAGAACTGTCATTTCTGGAAGGGAGTTAGGAAAAGATAAAAAAAAAAAAAAAAAAGTGGAAAAAAACCCTCCACCTTCCCCCAGACAAACTCTGAGCGCCGTAAGTTGCTGAGGTGTTAGGCCTCATTGCTGGCGGTGAAAATGGGCCGTCACAGTACTGTACAGCCTGTGTTAAGCATCATAGACATTGTGATTGCCTTGGGTACATAGCAGTTCTGTCATCTCTGTGGAAGCAAAAATGAACAGCAGAGCACATACGTAAGAAAAACTGTGTGCTTGGAACAAAATGGTCTGCGTCGATGTTAATACCTAGTCTGAAGAACTGACTAACGTGAACTTTACAGACATCTGTGGAGGAAAGGCTATCAGAGAAGTACAGAAATAGAGGCATGACAAACAAAATGTGGTGCCTGGCACCAGAGGAAGTCTGAACAGCTTTTTTTTTAAGAAAAAAGTCTTTTCAGTGAGTTATGGGAAAACAACAGTATGGGAATAGCAGAAAAAAAAAAAAAAAAAGCCTCAGAGATGGGTTTGTTTCACCTCCAGTGCAATTACTTTCATGCTCAACTTTGAGAAACTAGATGCCAAATTCTGCTTTTAGTGCCCACCCACATTTTGTTGGAATTAAGAGGGGGCAGAATTTGAGTCACTGGGCCTACCTGTTCTCTCATGATGGTGAAAATCAAAAATATTTCCAGTGCTGATGGTCAGACTGAAAAGCTCAGCTGAAAATTGAACTGGGATTTTGGTTCTATTTCAAGCTTTATTCACCCATTATTCCCACTGATTTTAGGGCAAGGTTGGCCTGTGTAATAATATAAGGATAGGCTTGAAGGATTTTGACTGTGCTGTTAGTAGCATTGACAACTGAGTGCTGGGGAACGAAGGATATATGATTAATTTCTCTGAACATTACATATATTGCCCAAGTCAGTGCAAAGGGGAAGGCAGTGTGGTTAACACGGAGGTTATTTTATCCCTCAAACCACTCTGAAGGATTTTGTGCCGGTATATTTTCATTTTGCACTGGAGATTTGTTGATAAAGATGGCTATAAGATGCCGTTCCTGCAAATGCCTCTTTTCCTATTGATTTATCCATGTGTGTTGCCCTTGCATTTCTCTACATCTTTGCATCAAAGACTGGAGAGCTACAACCAGGCTTCTCTGGGGCTAATTTAAAGGGGGATCAGTTGTTGTAAAAAGGTTACAGCAAGAACCACAGCTCCCCTCTGCCATCCATCACTCAGTCTCAGTGGCAAACCAAAATGTGTTATGCATGAAATGTTCACTCCTCTAGTTAGCACAGATTTCTCCTTGTTCCCTGATGCAGCTGAGGCTAAAAAGGGAAGTGCTCTGGCAAACAGGATCATCTTGGGTTTGTTGGGAGAAGAAAGGCATCCCTCCTTCTTCAGTTTTGACTTTTTTTTTCATGCAAATATGGGAGTACGACCATAAATTGGGAAAGCTGTCAAGAGGTTTTAAGTGGGTAATGTTCATCCCAGTGTGGCAAGAGCCCGTTGCTTGACGTACCTGTTGTTGGAAGGTCAGTTGGGAAATGAGCTGCTGGGGGAGGCATCTTCAAAGTGGATATCATCCAGCTATTTCTGTGGTGTGCCATCGGATGAGATGAATCACCCAAAGGCCCTGAATTTCTCCACAGACTGCATAAACAGCTTGGTAACTGTCTTCAAAGGGATGCCTTTTAGGTGGGAAACTTAAGGGACTTGAATAAATTGTACTATTACGCACGGGCACCCCTCTCTCTTTTTCACGCAGGCAGGCAAACTATTTATTTTGGTTTTGTTTGTTTTCTTTCTTTTTTGGTAGACGGATCTGCAAAGTGGAGTTAAAACATTTCCTTGGGAGTTAGTGTCTCTGAAGCAGCAGGTGGTCAGTTGTGCTAGGAAAATACACCTGACATCAACAGGAACCCAGCTGCACAGGGCCCCAGATATTTCACACTTTATCTTGTTTATTCCAGCTGGAAAGAAATGTTCATGGTCTTAGGGCTTTGCATAAAGCATAAGTTGTTTCTTCAGTCTCTCCAGAGGGAGCTGAAGCCTGAACGGACCAGTGGGGCAATGTGGTTTTCACAGTTCTTGTCTTCCTCTTTATATTTTAATATATATCAAGCTTTAAAGGAGCCATTTCATTAATGTTTTATTTACAAGTGTGCAATTAAAGCTCAGAGGAGTCAAGTACAAACCTTGAATTGTCTGGTTGGTATCATTCCCTGCCTGGGGTTGATACAGCAGGCTTGTGTACCCTGTCAGAAGTCTCTCTCTAGGCCTCCCAGGCTGGATACCTTCTACATGAAACTGTCTGTGTAATCCCAAATTAAACATTCTTTGGGCACTGGTATTTCTCCCAGAACCTTCAGACAGCAACCCAATTTCTAAAGTAGGGGAAAAAAAAAAAAAAAAAAAAAGATCCTTTCTCTGCAGAATCATCCCATCCTTCAGCTCCTGGTCTGACTCCACATTTCCTAAGCTGTCGCTGGCTTTTCATGCTCCTGTCATGGAAATGGAAAGCAGTGAAACTTCCTCTAACCGGGTACTTTCTCATTTAAGCCTTTTTCCCTTGATCGCATTCACAGCACTTGCAGCCCCCTGCTGCTTGCTAACATCCCAGGCAAGTCTGCTCTTGCTACCTGTTTTCCTGTTTTAAGATTAACATCACCTATATCACCCTATCCCTTTTTCTCTTTCTCCGGTGAATCTCATAGGCACGTCTGGAATGTCATACCTGTATTGGTGCATCCCTCCTTTGGACATGTAAACGTACCTTTTTCTGATTTAGCAGAAGTCACATTGCTTACAGCTTTTTCCAGCTCCAGCCCCTCTTTCACCCACTACCTCCCCACAAAATCATTGGCTGTAACGTTGGTTTTTCACCTCTTGCCTGATGTTATACTCATTTATCCTACCAGGAATTTCAGACATAAACCCAGACTTGCCTGATGTAGCATGTTCTGTAGTGAAACCTGTATTCACTCTCAGCTCCCAAGACGTACATGACCATTTCAGATATTTTTCTGAAGGCAGCTTCTAGTTACAGGTTAGTCTGAAGTGTTTCAGGCTTTGTTCCTCCTTGCCTCTTGTCGTAGCTTAGTGTGTGGGTTTGGGATAGTTATACCACTGAAACCAGGAGGAAGGGAACAGAAACCGGCTGTGGATTTCCCCCTCTGCTGTCAAAGGAAGACCATGCCAGTCCAGCCTGTAGACACATACTCCATTTCAGGATCCAGGGGCCTTCCTGCTCCTCACACTCATTTTTCCCACTTGGGTCTGGCTGGATGTTTCTGCCATCTATTTCACATCACCTTGTGCTCCTCCCAGCACTGAAGATTTGAGATGGATCTGCTGCTTCAAGGACTTAGACTCAGTGGTCCTCCAGCTTGTCCGTGACTCCAATCCCTGCTAGATAAAAAGCACAGACATTACTTTGGGGACTTTCCTCATCTCCCTGTGCTCATGATCCTTTTAATGTTTCTGTTTTTCTCTGCGTTCCTGTCCTGTTATATCTCATGTGTGACACAGCAAGGACTGCCCTTTATTTATGTTAGGCATGACTAGACTGTAATTCACTGTGGAACAGCCTGCTTGCAAAGTCCCCAAGCCTGCATTTTGTCATCCTTCTTGCCTGACTAGGAATTGATGCAGCTGGGATATGAATGCCATGACTTGCAGCTGACTTCAGTCTCCCAAGTTGCTTCCTCTGGTGCAGAGTTATTTAGACTTTGCTACACCTCAGCCAAGGCTGTGGGGCCGTGCTGAGCTCGGACAAGTGCCACATGGCAAAGTAATTGCCAGTGTTGAATTAGCGGCCCAGATGAGGTTGTTTAACATCCGAGGAACAGCCTGCCCAAGCAGCGTCCCAGCAGTGCTAGGATCACCTTGTGAGTGGAAAAAAAGAAGTCTTCCTTTGCCTATAGGACATTTGGGAGGCTTAAGAGGTCTTGATGCAGACACTTGGAAGAAATGCTGAAAAAATGGACTATAAAAACATGCTGGGATCCCTGAAGGATGGGCTGTTGGCTAGAACTTGTTTCAATGAAGGCTGAAAAGTAGAAGGCATAAATAGAAAGCAACAGGCAGGACTGCACTTTATCTTGGGTTCATCAGAAGACAGAGCAGATAACTGTGTGGTTGCAACAGCAGATCCTTTGGTACCTGGGGTTAAGACAGTTTTTAAAAAGAGCAGGAGATTAAAAGCAATTAACATCATTACTGTCTTTCCAATCCTATTGCACTTCTGCTTGTGAAATCTAGTCACGGGCTTGCACAGCACACGGGGATGGGGTTGGGATGGAGTCGTTGCTCAGCACTGGGCTGATGGCAGGAGGAGCAGATTGCAGGGGACTGCTGCAAATGTGAATGCTGGGCTCTGACGGTGTGGCATGGACCTTAGCCTTGGGTACAGCCGAGTGTCTACATCCTGAGCGTGAGGGACAGGTCTGTTTACACCTCGGGAGCGTTACTGTCAGAAACCACTCTGATAGCTTAGACAACCTGGCAAACAAGCAGTCAGCACAAGACAGCAATGTGACTCCAGCCTATTTTTATCCATGTCTTAGGTGAGAGGTAATACAGTAATTACTCTCTCTCTCAGGGTATGAAACAACCGAGAGAGAAAAAGTCATCAGGAACCCTATGGTACTTTGTTGCCTTTCAGTTTTTCAAGTTAGGGATTTGATGTATTTTTCTAGAGGAAAAGTGGGAGTTACCTGTTAAAGGAAGGAGTGCTCCTTGTTTTGGTGAAGCTTGAGAGCAGTAGAGAAGAAGGAAGAGTTTGTTGTTGGTATTTTGTTACAGGAAAACGTGCTGATAGAGCTATGTATGCCCATTGAAGTTAGCAGGTAAGGGGAACTGTATCTTGACTCGTGGCAAGCACTTGGTGTATTCGTAATACCCGGTGTATTAGCAGTGGATTTTTCCTCTTTGGGAAAATCAATGAGCTAGGGATAGAGCTACCAAATTTCTTAGAAAATAGAAACTACTCCAGAAGTCTGTTGTGCTTGGTCAAGTGCTGTACTCCCACTGCAGTGCTGTGTGTCTTGGCTTACAAACTAGACAGCAAGTTCAATAGTCCAGACCCAGTCTTCCTAGAGAAACACGAGTTATGTGCACTCCTTGACTTGTGGCTCTTCACACCCAAAGCAGTGCTCACAGTCTCCTCTACCCTCATCCACAGAGGTCTCCCAGAGAGATTTCTTGGTAGTCTGCATTGCTCCACATGTCCTTCAAGGCAGAAACATCAGAAAAACCCTGAAAGCTGGTGCAGGATTGGAGTCTGGGACCTCTGGCAACTCTTTCTGCAAGGTGGCAAGTCTTAAATACGAATTGTTCTTTGTGGCCCCAAGAGTCTGCTCACAAGGGTGAATGCATACGTAGACTTGCTAGAAAATACTAGATGCTGGGTGGGGGTATGAAGGCCAGAAACACCATCAAAATATTCGCTTCATGTTTGTTCCCATGAAGACGAACCAAAATGGAAAATGGAAATGGGGGCGTTCTTTGTCCCTGTCCCTTGCTTTTTCTTTCCTAACGCCCAAGTGTCATTGCACGTCTCAGCTTCTAAGTAGTGCTTCAGAATAAATACTCGATTTCCCTTGGCTTTATTATTTCTCCCCTGCATTTTCATATCAACCACAAAGACATAATCTGAAACGTACACAGGAAAAAGGGAAATTATTGCTACTGTTTTCAGAGATAATCAGTTTAATGTCAAATTCATGTGGATTTCTTCATAATGAACAGAACAAATTGAGCTCAAATTCAAACAGTGGGAATCTGAGTCAGAGAGGAAAATTAAAATGAAGAACATTAATATCCTGATTTCTAACCCAACTGAGACCTGATTGTTTCCTAAATGAAATCTCCCATCAAATTCCTCCCACCCACCCAAAAATATAATTAGCTGCGATTTCCATGCTGAAACCCTATCTGTGCCGTTAACTCAGCAGGGACGGCTGTGTGTGTTTTAGGGAGGGTGGGTGAAGTTTTAAATTACCTTCAGATGGCCATATCAGCCTGCATTTTTAGGAGACATTTCTTTAGGAAACGCATCAGAAGGTGAAATCCTGCCTTTGGCAGGGGGCTGTCACTCCAAAAAGATAGTAGCTGCAGGTTAGCACCAGGGAAGCACAGAAGTACTAAGGTGAGTCAGTTTGGGGTTGCTCTCCCCAGATTTTCCTCTTCTGTAGGGTGAGATGAAGATGCTTGGGTTAAGCTGTCTGCATAGAGTTGGTGGTAGGAGGTGTCACAGTCTGGACATGACTTGGCAATACCAGCAGTGAAAACAGGGTGGCTTTTGGTGTGGTTAGAAGGAGAGACAGAAGAGGTAAAAAAAAAAAAAAAAAGAAAAGAAAAAGAAAAAAGGGAAAGAAAAACAAAGAGTAAAATAAAAAATCAGCATTCTCTGGGAATCTCAAATCACAAACCTCTCTGGAAGAGGGGCTCCAGCAAGCCATGCTAACAGCAGCTCCTGCGGATCCCACTGCCCCTCTCACCAAATGATACCCAAAAAAACCTGCCAGTGCCTGTGCCCAGCAAAAAAAAACCAACAAAACAGTTCCTATCCCACAAATTCACCTAAGCTGCCCAGGAACAGCTTAACCTGGTTCAGCATTTTTTCCAGTTGCTGGCTTCAGAGCAGGGATCCGAGCTGCCATGCAAGCCGTGTCAGCCCCTGTTCGTGAGCTTAAATAATTTCTCCGTGGTGAGCCATCCCCATACACTTCAAAGAGTGATTGCTGCTCATCTGAGCCCATCGAAAAGCTGACCCTTTGCTGGCAGTGCCTAGAGAAAGTGGAGGGCAGGTGGAAATGTGGATGGTGGAAGCGTTACCGCTGTCAGGTGTCAGTCTTTTCTCAAGTGGCTCATTCGCTCCCTGATGGATTTATGTGACCAGTGTGACAGTCAGATTTCTGCTGAATTTATGTTGCATATAAGACAAATAGCGAGCAGTTGAGCTCTGGGAGAGGTGGGAATGCCTCTGCTCATCTCGATAGGATATTTCGGAGGGCGCCATGAATTGATGTATCACAGTCAGGCTAAACGGTTCTTACCTGCTCTGAGTAACACCAATCACTCTTCTCGTGGCTGGAAGATATTAGAGAAGAAATACTTTCTCTGCTTTCTCTCCATTTGTTTTCTTTTTACAGTTAGCAGCAAGCACTGCTCCCGTTTCTCCTGTGAAGCCAGTCAGTTTTCATATCGTGTCTTTCACAAAGATAGTTCGTCTGTTTTTTTGTCTTTTGTTTTGTTTTCATTATTAATGAGCAGGATGTGGCTATATGAGCACACAAGTTGGCAGGCAGAGTTAATGGTGAGCAGTACAACGTTTAAGCACATTTTCAAATGTGCTGGGTTGCTCGTTTTCTTTTATCCTCACTCCTATTGTGGCACTGTCGTCGGCAGGTTCAGCACAGCAGACCGCCAAGTACGTCCAAGGCGCCTGTGGTTGCCTTCCTGGTTCATGAATGAATCTGCAGATGCCTAGAGGGAACTCATCACAATATTCCTGGGTGTAAAACTACTTTGCATTCTTTCTTTCTAAGCACCAAACGGTTCAAGAATAATTTGACTAAAGGAAAGTGTCTGTCTCCCGCAGACAGTTTGCCCTTGGCAGTACCATCACTGCGCAACTGGGGACGTGGTGCAGAGCAAGAGGTGCATCTGTTTAAAGCTGAGCTTTGCCCTGGAGATGCTTTAGATGCTTTGTGCTCAGTTTTTTAGTGATTCTCGGGGTTTTCTGGAGGGGAGCAGTAAATACAGAGTACTTCTTGTGATTCTTGAAGTTGAGCCTGGGGTGGCCCTGGTAGGGGATGAAGCCTGTGTGGCCGTTTGGAGACCATCATCTGCCAATGTGCAAATCTCGTTTCATCATCAACATTGCTTTCAGTCAAAGGCAGGGCACTTTTTTCCAGAGCCTGTCCTTTTTGCAGGGTGCTGAGAGGTGTCTGTGCTCGATGCTCCCCTGAGTCAGCAGGTGCACAGTGCTGCACAGACCCAGAGGACACAGCGCTCCTTGCCCTCGAGCATTTCCCTTCCCACTTTTTAGCCCCAGCCCTGGGAAATTTAGTCCTTTAGTCCGTGGTTTCAAGGGTTTCAACAGTCCTGGAGCCTGGAGGCGTCTGATTTATCCACAAACAGCAACAGCAATGAAAACCCACTTTCCGCCTGCCTCAGGAGTATGATTAGCTGTTCAATTTCTGTTCCTTTATGGTCAAGACTGCCTCTTGAGAGTGGAGTAGCGCTTTTCTGAGGTGTTTATGTGTCCCCTGGATGTTTGGTGAAAGTCACAGGGCAAAAAGCAGGGTGAGAGTCCCCAGAGGCATCTCTGTGCTAATCCAGAGCAAGCCCAAGGGCTCTTTTCCAGCGTCTCGTCTAACTACAGTTTCATGAGTGCTGTGGCTTCTGCTCCCTCTCTGGGGAGAGCTGTGCTCAAGAGCACACGCTGTCCCAGCACCAGAAACGCCTGTGCCAGTGGTCACAACAGCGAGGAGATCCTCCAGAAGAAATAGCCCAGGGGTTTCAGAAGCTTGATTTGTGTCAAGACTCTGAAATTTCCATTTTGCCCGGTGCGGGAGGCCATTTCTTTACCTCACCATCCCACTGCCCCTGGCATTTTTCTGATGAAACTGCCCAAGATTTAACTCTTTGATTTCACACCCTGTGCCCCTGCATTTTGTTACCTCTCTGTAACCATTACAGAGCGCGTACATCCTCCCCTTACACTCCCTGGCCCTATGGATACCTCCACCTGGGTCCCACACCCAAACGGGTGGTGTATTTGGGTGAATCAGTCCACGTGCAGTTGCACTGAATCAGCCGGGAGGGATTGCTGTTTGGAGACACGAATCTCTGCAACCCCATTAAGTGGCTGTTGTTTTGGCTAAATGTCAGTATCTGGCATCAAAATGAACCATCCTGATAATTAGATATGAACTGGAAATGAATTCCAGGGAGCTGCGGTAGTTGTAAGCAAATTAATATTTTCTGTTTTGTAACGTAAAAGCAGTATCCTTTTGGACTAGTGATTGCCGTGCTCTCTCTTTTTATTGTTCTGTTTTACTTTTTTTTTTCCCAGTCAGCCATACATTTTGTGCCAGGAAAAATTATGATTTTCTGCTTCAAGGATCAAAACTTAAGGAATTTAGCTCATATTTCTGCTTACGTGCGAAATGAATCCCAGTGCCGATTGTCTTCTCGTCTGTTTTGCCTTTCTGCTGCCTGGGACTGAGTTAGCTGAGATTTGTTGCAGTGATTTCAGTGAGTGACGTGGCATTCTTCCTTTGGGAGATATTATGAACTGGCTTTGATTTTAGGATTGACAGCCATATAATTGGAAGTTCAGTCATTAGGTGGATCAGATTTAAAGAGGAAAAGTAAGGGCAAGGCAATTTCTGAAATCAGAGCGGGCTTTGGGGAGTATTAGATCCAGCAGAGTATTGCTGCAGAGCAATCTTAATATGATGACTGTGAAAGAGGGAGGAAGAAAGCATGGCTGCTTATACAGATTCCTGTAAGCACAGGCCAATTTCTGCCATAGGGAAGGCTCCCTACAAGTAAGAGCTTAGGACTAGTGAGAAATAAGTATAAAGAGGAACAATGAGGGATAATGCACCTTTGTATAGTCACGGTATAGAGAATTACAAACCCTTTGAAGGGGCAGCAATGGTAAAAAGAAATGTCCCATTCTGGGAATGTGTTTGAGCAGTTGAGAAGGAATTGGTGAAGTGATGGCCTCTATCCTGGGGCAAATATTTATAAATCCCTGTAGACTAGCAATGTGTTTGGAACGTGGCCTGCAGATTATAATCCAGCAGAGCTTTATCATCTGAAATTTTATGTAAGAAAGGAAGAAAATAAGGAAAAAGAAATACTTTCCCTGCCCTGTCTCTGCATAAAAGCATGGGATGTTTCATTTTGTTAAGCTCTGGATAGCCCAGAGCTTAACAACCTCATTTGCTGAAATTCCATTTCACTGCAGTCAGTATTAATAGCTTCTCAATGAATAGATTAGATGCTGCAAGTGACAACAAACCTATTTGAGAGAAATTTAATAGGGAGGTTTATTGAAGTTTATTAACTGAATCCTGTTGGCTATTATAAGAACAGAGTTCGATAAATCTAAACATCAGAGCATTCGTTGAAGGGAACCAGGAAAAATGCTGAATATGCCTCTGGTCCTTCAGCAAATGCGTGATTTCACTTTTCATAATTGCATTAATCGTTTGAATAAACTGCAAGAGAACATGTGGAAGACCAGGATTCTTTAAATACAGGAAAAATCTGTGTGTAATACAGTAAAGGACACTACTGAATGCTGATAAGGACAGTCACGATGATAACTGGAGCTTTGACTCATACAAACCTGCTTTGAATATATTTTCTCTCCCTGGAAGTAAAGTGGAATAAAAAAGTTAATGCTAAGTGATGTACAGAGCCAGCCAGAACTTACAAACTGAGATCTGCACAGCAAGATTGGTTCAGCAACGTTCAGGTTAAGGAAATGAATTATTTACTATGGTTAGGGTATGGCAGATCTGTTTGTTTGCTTGTTTTATTGTTTTTGTTTGTGTTTTTTATTATTATTATTATTATTACTATTACTATTATTACTATTATTATTATTATTATTATTTATTTTTGGTTGGTTGGTTTAGTTTTTAAATGAGCACTGAGTCAAGGAGTCATCTCTAACCACCTAGTTGGTGTCCAGGATGCAGCAGTCCCCCGTGCTCGCTGGCAGCTCAGGCACTGCAGTACCTCCCGGGGACTGGTCCGTTCTCTCTCTGCAGGGTGGTCTGAAGTCAAATATATGAAGTGTGAGAAGCCGAGGTGCTTGATTTATGGTGGCTGTGGACAGAAAGATAAGTTGGCTGCTTCGGGAGGCAGAGCGGGCAGGAGCACAGCGCCCTAGCCTAGCCCTGTGGGATGGAAGTAGCAAGAGCTGCATGGATGGGAAAATGTGAAGTCAGGTGAAAGATTAAGGTTGGCCAAAAACACAGCAGTACATGTTTTCGTTGTTGTTTCCTTCTTCGGGAAACAATGAAAAAAGACCAAGAAAAATTACATTTGGGGACTCCCGGGTCAGAGGCAATGAAACATTTTGTTACAACTCCGATGTGCTTTTTCAAAGCTATTTATTTCTGTTTCTGCTCTAATGAAAAGATGACATCATAAGAAAAAGTCCAAGTCAGCTTTCATACAAGCCACTCTTTGGAAACAACCAAAAAATAATTTTCATTTGGAAAACATGGGTTTTTCTTTGGACATTTTTGAAATGCTCAGTTGATTCACTACTTTGTCAGGCTCGATTTGTTAAACGCTTTGGTCTCTTTTCTCTGCAAAACTGCACTTCAGGCATGTCTGCTGCGTGTTGGGGAAATCTTTCCTTCCCCAGCGTGCTCCCACCCTGCTGAAATACTCACAGCAAGGCTAGAGCCGATTTTGGCATGAGATTGAAGAGATAGAAAGCCAAGAGTGATATGTGAGGGCGTTGTTATCTTTGTGGACAGATGACCCAGCCTAAAGCAGGCAAGCTGAAGCCATTTGCAGCCTGGTTGGGCCATGCTGGATGACGTTATTTTTCAGAAGGTCTGGAAGAGCACTGGGATACATTTTCCTTCCTGCTGAGCAGACCACGCAGATGATTCAAGTTAGCTTAAATGCCTTTGTGTGGCTTTGTCAGCCAGCTGCCCACGAGAAATGGTTTGAATTTTGTTTCCGAATGATACAATCTAGAGCCTGGTGACACACGCTTGTCATCTTTCTTTTCATCCTTTGCTTTTAGCTAGCGTCTAAATTTTACCTATGTTTAACAGGGTGCAGCTTTCTCTTATGGTCATAACACCAAATTCTTGCTCTACTGATGTTAAATACAGGCTCTGGTTGTGGTCCTCTCATCCCACTGAACAAGCAGATGCCCAGGTGAGCCTTTGAGTTTGAAGCCTCATCTTTTTCCCACCCTTAAGGGACACAGGCACACAGCACAAGACAGGTTTGCAAATGGAGTGGATTTCCTTTCAGCAGGGCATTTTTGGCTAGCAGAAGTGAAGGTGTTTCAAGGGAGCTGAGCCGAAGCCAACCAGCGTAACTAAGCAAATAAAGAGCACGTTTGGTAATTGCGTGCTGGGCTCAGGTGCTGCAGGAGATGGCAGAGGGATCGTTTGTGTAGGGCATGTTACCGCCGAAAGGCTGCAAAGCAAGGACTGTGTGATTTGCTGGGAGAAGTCAGTGTCATGCCACAGAAGAGGACAAGAGCTGAGGACCCGGCCATAAGTGAGTAAAGAAAAACAAGCGATGGCCAAACGCTGCTTGCTGAGGGTGTTAGGCACACTGCCAGCCTCACACCAAGGCTCACATCGCAAAGGAGGAGATTCGGGGCAGTCAGTAGGTGCAAGCAGCCCTGATCTTTCTGCCTTTCAGTCCCCAGACATGCTTTGGCCATTGCCAGCAGCAGCTATCGCAGCGCCAGTGGCCCATCTTTGCTGTGCACCCACATGTGAGATCGTGGCACGTAGGGTCAAATCAGCCTATTTACTTTCTCTCGTATTTAGGGAGAGAGTGCTGCTTTGATCCCGGGCTTTCTTTATCGAGCTTTGCTGGCTGTTGATTACCAAGGCCATTTTCATGCAAACGGGGTCATAGTCTGGTAGCCCACCTGCTTCTTGTGCTCGTGCCTCATCTGCAGACTTAATCCATCCTTTCTAATAGCCCCGCTGGTTGCTATAGCAATGATAAAGTGTTATGAAAAAGGCAGGATGATACTTAAAAGTATGGCTGGTGTTACCTTTTCCTTTCTCCCTCCTGGGAAGGAGAAACCCAATAATGGGGATTTGGTTGTTGTATTATTGTTTTATCTAAAGCTTTAACTACAGGCTCTCTGGAGCCTGAATGCAGTTCTCTCTCAAAGTCCTTTGAGGCAGGGACTGTTGCAGCTTTAAAGCAGCTAAGGAGAAACAAGAGCCCAGATTAATGAATACGAGCTGTATGCCAGTTTCTTTTTAAGATGCCAGAGGTTAAATTTTCACAGAAGGTGAAGTTTGCGGTGGCAAGCTCACCCAGACAGGAACCTGCTGCTGAGTCCTTAGGGCCCAGCCCAGTGCCTAAAAGTATTGAAAGCAATCGGAAAGTGCTACGGGTGGGTTTGTTTTGGCTTTGCATCAGGAGAATTACTCAGCACTGCCATCACAAATGGCATTTAGATCAGTAAATTAAAAAATCTTCGCCCTCAGGAGTAAAGGGAGAGGAAGGCAGAAGATACAATACTTTTGCTTAGTATCTGCATACGGGCTGTTGTGTTATACCAAGCATCCTCTTTTACACACCTGAGAGAGAGAAAATGACTTATTCTGAGTTTTCAGCCTTCGGTGGTGTTTATAGTTGGGACCGCAGATCTGCATTAAATGGTGCCAGAAATGACCTAGTCCAGAAGAGCCAGGTTTGTGTGAATTCAGCTCGTTTCAGAGCCCACTGGGCAGCAAAGAACCCCCCTGGTGCCCCCAGGCAAGCCAAGCACTGTGTGCTGACACAGATCTGTCCCTTCTCATCTCTCATCATGCGGCACAAGCAGCCCTGGTGCTAAATGCTCTGACCTGCCCAGCTGACACAGGGGGCAGACCCCACGAGCATCCCTGCCTTTGTTGCAGGAGCCGTGTTCTTGGTGAGATCAGACCAGGAATATATCGAGTGAGCTGCTCTTTCTGGCAGCTGCCATTTAAAGACGCCTCGAGCAAAAGCATCCGAAATCACATGGCATGTGTATCCTCCTCTTCCTTATTGAATCTCACAGTGGCCACCTTGGGGATTGGGTTAAATCTCAGATGGGAGGGTTATATCGCTTCTGGATGTATGACTGGCGTTAGCTCTGGACATTCCCATTACCTGAACAAAAGTGAGTCCTGTTTCGAATCCTTTATGGCCCAGCTTGTTTAGAAGTGGCATAAAAGCAGAAACACTTCGATGCAGCTAGTAGGCACACTGGTGTAAAGCTAGTGCAAGAAGACAAGCTGTGCCTACAGTCCCTCGCCCCACATGTACAGGAGATTAATGGATAAATGCGTTACCTGAAAGAAAGGATTGACTCATCTGACTATGAGTTATATTCAAGGTTGCTTAGTTAAGTGTTCATATAATGTTTTTTTACAGGAGACAGCTTTGTTTCCTTATTTCCAATCCCAACAGTTCATCAGTGTAGCCAAAACCATCAGGTGAGAGACAACAGTACTTTTTCCAGCTGCATGTGTTGAGGAGCCTCCCTGGCATGCAGCCCTCATGCAGTGCTGCCTCCTTACCATGTCCTGCGCTCAAAAGGCCAAGGGGCCTGCTAATGCCATGCGCCTCGGGGCGGGAGGGCTGGGGGGGAGCAGAAAAGAGGGGCAGGACAGCGGGCTGCTTTCTCCTGACCCTCTGCAATCGTAGAGCAGCGCCATCCTGGGACGTGGAGCCAGTGTACGAGCACCGCGGGAGGCAACTCTGGAGCTCTGGAGGTCCTTGGGTTTGGCCGGCTTTTGCTTTCTTTAGATACTCTGTTGGTATGAGCTTTCAGAGGGCTTGCTGATAAGGCAAGGCAAGGCAGAGCAGAAGCCAGGTAATTATTTGCAGAGAAGAGGTTGTGCCCTGAACCTCGCCTGCCTTGCAAAGGCTGCCTCCACGGGACCACCTCCGCCACCAGAGGAAGCAGGTGTTGGTCTCCCCTATCCCAAAAGTGACAAAGGCATCGCTGTGAGAGCGGCTGGTTTGAGGAATTGGCTTTTTGATGGCTTGTTTGGGTTTGGGCCAGCAGATACTGGTGACAGCCAGGTAAGGCTAACAGTTTGACTAGCGGCCGAGCTAGGATGCGGGAAGCTGGGAAGGAATATTTGGAAGGTCTGCCACAGCCCTGGCGTGGCAGCAGGCTTGGGAAAAGGTGCTGGTCTGTTTTCTGTGCTCCTTCCCCTCCTCTTTGCCCTCTGATAGCCCTGTCCTGGCTAGCTGGAGTCACCCCATCAAAAACTTGCTTGTTCTTGGGAAGGTTTTGCTCTAATGGTTTAGCCCAAGAGGTAAAAAATAAATGTCCTTGAGTATTCCTGGGAATTGCCCTGGGGTGAGGTTTTGTGTCAGCTGCCTCTCCGGATCCCAGAGGAGTCTTAATGGGGCAAGGGCTTACTAGATTTGTGGTCAGCTAAAAGGAGGGGGGAGGCTTTGCTTCGTGGGCTGATGCCCGTGGTGGGAAACACACTGGGTCTCAGCAGCCACCTGCCAAACCATGATGACCCTAAAAAGCACAAGTCCAGGGGCTGCAACCGCAAGGGACAGACCTCAGCAGGAGGCTGGCTGCTGGCTGTGTGGTCAGAAATGGCTGCAAGGAGGGCAGGGAGTGCTGAAAAATAAAATTAAAAAAAGGTGTTTGCTTGGAAAAAGGAGTGCAAGAGGAGAAGGCACATCTCCATGGTCCACTCTCGCTCCTGAGAGAAACACCGGCTGGGGCTGCGGTGCTCTTGCTCCCCACCTGCCAGGAGGTACAGGGAGGCTTTCGGGACCAGGAGCTGAAGTGAAACTTGCCCTCTTAGCAGTGAGAAACCTGTTCGTGGAGCAGAGCTCTCCGATGAGTGCCAGGAGCCTTCTGGAGAGGATGCACTTTCCATCCTTTCTCTTTAATTACGCTTTTTTCAATTTAAGACGTGTTTCAAAGGACAAGCAAAAGGGATCCTAACACCCAGTGGGAATTAAATGTGCTGTTTTATGTTAATCTTTCTTTTTTTTTTTCTTTTTTCCTTCTTCATTTGGTACTTTTTGGAGAGTTCCCCCCCCCCCCCCCCCATTGTGTAGGCTGCCATCTTCCTGTGTTTATTTGTAGCAAGCATGTGGGCATAGCCTTGCTTACACTCGGAGCAACTGGGGAACCACCATAAATGTAGCTTATCTGCTTTCTGATCCATTTTCTTTTGCATCAGTTTGGATTTGTGCATCGTCAGTAACATCTGTGCTGCTTTAGTGGCCTACAGTTTTTGAGTCTAATTAGCTGGCTGCTTGTAATCAGGACTATTTCAACTGTTATCATTCTGAATGTTCTTTTTTCCCTTTTTTTTATGCCACATTTGCCTGATTGACCTTTTTTTTGTTGTTGTTTTTTTTCTCTGTCTTTCTATCGGGCTGCTCCAGGAGCCATGGCTAATCATCTTATAACCAATGCTCTGCTTCGTCCTCATGGCACTAACAACCCTTATAATACATTGCTTGGGGAATCGGCGGTCTATAACAACCCTTCTGTCAGCATGTACAACGCACAAGGTGTGCTGGAGTTTCTCTCTAATTTTTCTAGTGAGAATTCCATTTTCTGTGGCTTCTTTTGGCCCATTTCTTTCTTTTTTTTTTTCTTCCTTTTTTTTTTTTTTTTTTTCTCCCCACACACACACTTTGTTTTTTTGGAACTGGGCACAAAAATGATCCCCCCCCCTTTCCTTTCATTTCAGTGCATTTTTCCATTTTCCTTAGGCTTTTTTTCCATGAGCGATCAAGTTCACTTTGAGAGACACTCATCAGTCCCACTCAAAGCATTCATAGTAGTTTTTATTTTGATTTTTTTTTTTCAAATCCCCGTGCTTTTGTATTGTTTTGGTCTTGTGTCTGTGTTTTGTCAGATGTATCCATTCTTCTCTTTGTTGTCAGCACATTTCCTCGTTAAACCATTCATTTCAGAAACAGGAACACCTTTGAAGGTAAGTGAAGCTAAAATGGCCTTTGACACCAAAGCTGCTCGTTCGAAATGGCAGAGAGAAATGCGGTCAGCAGCGCACCAGCGTGTCTGCCAGAGGTTACACGAGTAAAAATGCAAAACAAAGCAAAACCGCCCTTGATCTGTAGGAAAAAAAAAAAAAATGACAGCTGAAGCGAGGAGTGGAGGTCGGCTCTAACAAGCAGAGCTTAGACATTGTAGGAAGCGTTTTGCCGTTTGCATTAATACATTTTCTATATGTTATTAGGAAGTAAGAAGAAAGAAGGAATAGAAAAAGGTGTAGGGGAGACGAGGTGCTCTTGGCATACCCTCCTTGCAGCGATAACAAGGGAACAGGTAGAGTCAGTGGTACCTAGCTGAGGCTCCTGCTGGGAGATCAGCCTCGTCACCTACGTGGAGAGACTCCTCCAGCCGTGGGGACCGCTGGGGTTTGTAGGCAGATGTCCTGGTGCTGCTGTAGGGACAGGCAGATGTGTTTAACCAGGACCCGAGGGGCAGCTGGGAAGGATGGAGCTCTGCCAGCTCCTCTCTGTGACGGCTCTGCCACCTCCATTTGATCCAGGGGGGCTGGCTTGAGAGGTGGCCAGATCCTCACAGAGTAACACTGCTTCCAAGCATGTCAGGTGTCCCCTCCCTGTGAAGGTGTCCCTTCCCAGTAAAGGATCCCTAAGGAAGGGAGAATGACGATGGTTATCCTACAAAGAGTAAAATCCCCGTTAAGCTGTATAGCAGAGTACTGTTCACAACAGGAATAGATATCAAACTGTATCACTAGGGTATTTTCATTCAGACCACAAGGAAGCACGTGTGTTTGCCCTTTTTGCTGTTCCTAAATTTCCTAAGCCATGCTAACTTTGTGCAATCAATTTGCTTTCACTAATGCTTTTTCTAAAAGAGACTACTGTTAAGCTTGAAATGCTCTGCGTTATAGGAACTTCTGTGTATCGCCAATGTCAGAACAAGCTTTGATATTCTGTATGTTTCCTTGCATGGTAATGCTGAGATTTGAGGGACTTTCAAAACAGGTTGCAGCAGGTAATGGTGGGTCAACGTCTGGCTTAAGACAAGGCCTAATGTGCAAGTCTGGGTGCCTTGAGCGAACAAAAGTGTTTTGAGCAGAAATGTGACAAAAGGGTTTTACGTACATTTTAATAATCTTGTGTTCTTCTAGCTGGTGAGACTGGATTCTGATACAATTGCCTGAGTTAACAACGTATTGTTCCACAAATAGTGTTATTGATTCGGAAGTGCTATTTGGTGCAACACAAGCAGATGGAAAAGAGAGAAACCTGCCTAGGCTACATCCGTAGGAGATTAAAGAAAGTGGGACCACTAGTGATCCCATTTAAGCCGCAGGAGCTTTCCCATTGACTTTACCAGGCAGCAGAATGCAACCCATTGTGTTCAGGAAGCTGCAAGTTAATTAATGATCAAAGAAAGCGGTACAGCTATTGCTTTGCAAACTGGTTGTTGTCCTGGGACCAAGCATGCCATTAGAAAGTGTGAATATTAGGAGATCCCACGGGGGAAACAAAGGTTAGCAAAAGCAGTTTGGGCTCTTTGGGATTAAAAACCCTGCAGCTTCGGCTAGGACTGGTGTGCAGTGAGGGCTCGCTAGCTCACGTCACTCTACTAACTCATCCCATGTCACCAAGGCTATGATTTTTGTGCACCTTCATCTGCCACTTCTGGTGCTGCCCATGGACAGAGGCAGGACACTGTAGAGAGGGTAAACCTGGGGTCTTACCTCTTCTGTCCATGCCACCCCCTCCCCAGTTACAGGCGTTAAAATACCCTCTCTGTTCAAGCCGAAGCTGCCACATCTGTGTTAGAGTCTCAGCAGGAGCATTGAAAAGAGGCTGGGGATGAGAACCCAAAAGGCCAAAGCCTGCTTACTGGTGGCAAAAGCAATTCCTTCAGTGGGACAGAGCGTAGAAGAAGGAGGAGGTGGTAGGTGAGGAGCCTGGCACCCCGCAGCACGTGCACAGCGCCTGCTGCCATTTGCAGCTGATGGATGTACGCTCGCTCGGTCTCTTGGATGCCTAAGTGTCTCCGAATGGCCTGACCGCTTCCAGGAGTGATAATTTTAAGAGAAGAAGGAAATCACGTAACGAGCTCTGCTTAAATCACAGCGTGCCACAGACCAGTGCAAAGTGGGAAGCTGACAGTTAAACAATGGCTCTTCATCTTCATCTCTGGCTCTCTCTTTTTTTTTTTTTTTTTTAATCCTTCCTTCTCGATAGCTTCATTTAGAGATGCCATTATTCAATCTACTATTTCTCTCACCTTTGTTTGCAAAGTCCATGTAGCTTTCCATGCGTTTTGGTTATAAAAGAACCGAAAAAAAAAAAAAAAAAAAAAAAGCTTCCTTGCAAAAGTTTGTAACGTGCCAGCAGCCCCATGATGAGCAAAGTCGTACTCTTACAAAGCACTGTTGCAAAGGATGGACAGCAAAACATTTTAGCAAGGAAATGGATTTCAGTTTCAACTGCCAGGGGTTATTATAACTAACAGTAAGTAAAGCCATTCGTTTTAAGACTTTGGAAATGACACTGACAGTGCCTGTCTTTTCAAGCATGACTGTTGCGAGCTTTAGACTTTTCTTAAAATTTCCAGGGATTATTTCTTGATTTGTGTTGCACGCTGGACATTTATAATGGCATTGGAAAAAAAGTTTTAAATGTGATTATTTTTTTTAATGAAATGTAGCCTATTGATATTGCGCGTAAAATAATTTTCTGTCTAAAATGTCAATATTTTTAACCTGAAATAAACCATGTAACAAATTCATGTATTCTGGGCAGTGAAAATTATTTCCGTTAACTCTCTTCTGCATATCATCAACTTGCTTTTTACTCATGTTTCTCCTACTGTCGCTGTAAGCTTACTTGTTGTTTTTTCTTTCCTTTTCTTCATGCTGTCGTTTAGAGCCCTACAGAGAGACAAGTATGGGAGTAAAGCTAAACATTGCATATCAAATGTAATTTTTTTTAGTTCACTTTTATTGCATCACATATAGATGATGTAGTTAATAAAGGAAATTCATCTCACAGTTTTGAAATCGGAAGAATCTAGAGCTTATGAATATACATATGTATATGTACGTGTGTGCGTGTGTATGTGTGTGGGTATATATATGTATGTGCACATACATATATATATAGAGAGATAAGATTAGATGGTGCCTTCTTTGTTTATTTCCCGTTTTTGTGGTATCATTTACCCAGCCTAGTTTTTCATTTAGCCGTGCGTACAATTCCTTTGAACTTCACCTTTTAATTTGCAAGGTCGTGGCATTTTTATACGGCGTGTTTCATCCCTGACCCCGCTCTGTTTTCACATGCAATGCCTCCGTTTTATTTCCCCGCTGACGCCCCCCAGCCTCCAGCTCTATGCATTGGCAGCAGAAGTGGCACTCGGTGCCTCAATGCATACAGTGCCCAGCCATCAGACGATCACAGTTCCCATCGCATACAGTCCTCCCCTAAAACGCTCACCCCTCATCTCTCCCTAAACATCATGGCTCGCTGGGGGAGCTTCCAACATGAAAATAAGTGGCTTTGCTCTATGTCTGTGATGGCTAGCTAACTTTTTTTTTTTGCGTAGTTCCCTTGTTTTCTGGAAACACGGGACACAGCAGCACGCTCTAAGCTTCAGAAACCTAAACTCGGACACATTTGGGGCATTTCACTCAAAAGAGAACAAAATCCTGCAGTAGCATTTTCCAGCCATTGACATACACAACTACTGCATCGCAGATATAGACTAAACCCTGTATTTTCAGAAGGTACCCATGCCATGTACCAAGCATGGTGTGAGCAACCGTTAACCCTAAATTGTTGGCTAAAGGCTCCTCTAATCAGCCGCTGCTTGCTGGGAGTTGCTTGTGATTTTCTTGGCAACGCCCAAAGCCCTTAGCTGAAAGGTAGATACACGATTTCATGCACTCCTCGCTCTGGGAATGCCAATAATCCAAAAAAAGAAAGCAGGGCAGCTTAAACTGCCAGTGGCCCGAGTTTCTCCTCCCTTGCCCACTCGTCCCACGTTGCTTTCAAAGCATTTCTCCGCCATCCCCTGCAGCGTGAGGGAGGCAGGAGTCAACCCCAGACTTCTGCTGGCAGTGTTGACACAGGCAATTAGTGGGACAGAAGCGACCAGGCCCATTTGTTGCTAAAATCCAAAGGGCTCATCTGTGGCTGTCTGTGCATTAAATGCTCCTCATGCAAGCCAGGCAGCTGAATTTCACTGGGCTGCATTGTCCCACACAGCAGGCAAGGCAGGAAGGTAGCAAGCCAGGCCCAGGGGCATCCCCAAGACCCTGTCACTCTGTGCAGGTCCCCCCGAGCCTGCTGTACCATGGCAGTGACGGTAGTTTATCTTCATTAAGCCCTCTGCTTTCACTGGGAAAGTAAAATAGAAGCTACTTCTAAAGGCTCTGCGAGACCAGGCAGCAGCTGTCTGCAGCGCTGATTACATTAGCAATGCCACCTGCCCAGTATCAACTAAGTTATTTTGGCCACAGCCTTGGAGCAGGAGAGGTAGGGCATTTAGCCTTATTCCCAAAAAGCTTCAGACAGGAAGCGCTCCGCACCCCTGTCTTGCATGTCTGCACAAGCTAATCACCAAATCTTGCCTTTAGGGCCTATGCCTTTCCTCTGACGTGGAGAGAGGATTTATTTTTCACCTTCAAAGCAAGTAAGGATGCAGTCCTAAGTGAAGCCTGGGTAATGATTAGCCTTGTGCTGTGAATACATTTCCTCAGCTAGGGTGAATTGCCACAGAGCGTGGAGCAAGGGCTGTTTGGACCAGCTCAGGCTCACGTATCCCTCAGCCCCCCCGAGACATTCAGAGCAAAGCCCCGAGCCTCTGGCAGCAGCCGTGCACCGTAGCCACGTAGGAGATGCTGGTGAGGAGAGGTTATTCCTTCCCACCAGCTCTTGCTGCATCAAGTTAAAACTCTTGGCAGCACTTTCCCAATTTTCGGTGGCCAGACCTTAAGTCGGCGAGGCGGAGCCGTGCCCTCTCGTTTTGGCCAAGGCGCTTCTCGCTGCTGAGCCTGGCCCGCCAGTTGCCTTCCCCCAGCAGCGTGGCAGCCTAGGAAAGGGGGTTTTGAGTGTGCACATCCCGCGTGAGTGTCCTCCTGTTTGTACAAGTCACCCTCTCTTGTGTAATGTTTTTCAGAGGGGCTTCTGAACAATGCCAGGGATACAAGTGTCACGGATACTCTACCACTGAATGGTAATCACGGCAACAGCTACAGCATCGCCAGCGGCGAGTACCTCAGCAACTGCGTGCAAATCCTTGACCGCGGGTACAACCACACCGAGAACGCCCTCGAGAAAAAGATCCTGAAGGAACTCACCTCCAACTACATCCCTTCCTACCTGAACAACCACGAGCGCTCCAGCGAGCAGAGCCGCAACCTGATGAACAAACTCGTCAACAGCGTGGGCGGCGGGAGCGAGGACGACGCCATCGTGCTGGACGACGCCACCTCCTTCACCCACGAGGAGAGCCTGGGCCTGGAGCTCATCCACGAGGAGTCGGACGCCCCGCTGCTGCCCCCCCGGGTGTACTCGGCAGACAACCACCAGCCCCACCTCTACAGCCGGCGGCGCATCCCGCAAGACAACAGCGAGAGCTTTTTCCCTTTGCTGACCAACGAGCACACGGACGACCTCCAGTCGCCCAACAGGGATTCTCTCTACACCAGCATGCCCACGCTGGCCGGCATGCCCATGACAGAGAGCGTCACCGCCAGCACCCAGACCGACCCCCCGCCAGCCAAAAGCGGTGATGCCGACGATGTTTACTACAAAAGCATGCCCAACCTAGGCTCCAGAAACCACGTCCATCAGCTACACACGTACTACCAGCTAGGTCGAGGCAGCAGCGACGGTTTTATAGTCCCGCCAAACAAAGAGGGAACTCCCCCGGACGGCAATGCAAAAGGACCCGCTCACTTGGTCACTAGTCTATAGAAGATTAAGCAAAAATTAAGCAAACAGACAACAAACAGCCCCTCCGTAACACTCGGTTTACTGTTCTGAGTTAATACAAGCAGTGGTAATATTGTGTGTACTCCTAAATCTTCATGCTGTTCTAAACAAAATGAAACTCTTGGACTTTTTTTACTGGAATTTTTAGGCCAGCCCGGAAAAAAAACAAAAAAAAACAAAAACAAAAACAAAAAAACAAACAGGAACTGCTGCCCCCCCTCTTCCTCCCCATCCTTCCTCCCTTCAGACAGACTTCATTATGTTAATGAAAGAGATAGGACAGATAACGGCACACTTCGTGGCCTTCTCAAGTTATGCTGTGTTTGTTTAAACAATCCTTGATGCTGTGTTGCTCTTAATACCGAAGACCCGGTTTAAGAAAAAAAAAAAAAAAAGGCAAAGAAAAAAAAAAAAAAAGGCCAAAAATGTGCATTTGAAACTAGTAGAGATGACGCATCTAGGTGGGAGTGCTGCACAAAACAAACGAGCTAGCAAAGCTGTTTATTACAAATCCAGATCACGTAATGGGTTTTGGTCACTCACAGCTGGGTTTGACCGCAGCACCCTTTGCTGCCGGAGCAAACCAAACAAAAATTAAATGAGACGGAAGGGAATCCTAGAATTATATGCTAAACGCATATTTTACGTTTTGCTGTATTAACTGATGATAAAAAACTAATGGCAGAAAAAAAAAGAGAATCGAACAATTTCTATGTAATGTACAGATACTAGCATTGCACATATAGTCTGCTTTCTGTTCCTCCAGAACTTGCGTCCCTGTTAATGTAGTGGAAAAAAAAAAATAAGAACTTTTCTGTTGTGCTGGTCTTGTAAGTTTGTCTACCAGTAGGAGCAAGGTTTTTCATAACTCCTATTTTTCTTTTCTTTCCTTTTGCCTCTTCCCCTGCCCCTCCCATCCCGGTAAAAAGTCTCACTGGGCAAAAAAATAAAAAATAAAAAAATACAAACACCACTTTCTAAGGACCATTTTTAGTAACGCGATAACAGTTTCTTTCCAGCCAAGGGAGCCTTTTATTTCCTTGCTGTGTCTCTCTCTTCGGCCGGCGTATTGCCGGCAGACCTTTTGCAGAATAGAGCAGGGCAAACTTGATGTTTACAGTGCACAACCGATCGTAACAATAATCCTGCGAAGCATCTTTGGCAAGCAGCCCCTCACCCAGGCCATAGGCTCGCATCGAGAAGCCAAGAGGTTTTTGTAGTCGTAGCGGGGCTTCTGCATGAGACGGCGACTTCCCCGTAGGAGCTGAAGGGCCTTCACGGCTCTGCCCGGCCCCCAGTTTAGGCACTTGTACTGCAGTGGTTACGAAGAAAACTGATGGATGCGTAGTGATCTAAAAAGTACTTTTTGCAGTGATTTTTAAAGAAAAAGAAGTCTTCTGTTCGTTATTTCGCCTAACAGGAAAGTTATTTATTTGTCAGGATTTTAAGTAACATAGGCTTTCCAGAGGTAAATTAGCAGCACAGAGAATAATTTCTTTTTTTTTTTTTTCTTTCCGCTTTTTTTTTTTTTTTTTTTTAATTTATGATCATTTTGTATGGTCTCAGCAGTTGAATGACCTCATTACTAATATTTGTTGTAAAAGTGAAGCTTGTTTGCCAACCAATAAACAACTGATCACAATTTAGAAGACACTGTATGTATGTACTGTACGGTTAATCGCTCCTCTCTGCTGTTCCTCCCTGCACTGCTGCCTCCAGTACGTTTCCTCTCCTGTAAGGCATGGGTGAGCAATGCCAAAGAAGGGAAGCCGAGCTGAGCAATTTAAGCACAAGCGTTACGCGGCTGCGGCTGACGAGAGACATCAGGCTAGCCAGACTTGTTTAGGGGCGAGAACAAAGCTGGCCCACGTTTCTTGCAGGTTACTCCAGGTCTGTTTTGTGCCTACTGTATATACCAGACGGTGACGTGCAGATGATTCGAGTATAGTATTTCATGTGTCGTACTTTTTTAATCATTGTAATTTCCTTTTTCTTTTTTTTTTTTTTTTTTAATTTTTTATTTTTTAATTTTGATTCTTCTGAGATTAAAAACTGCTGGTAGCATGTCAAAGAGTAAAAACAAGTCCCCGTTAGGCCTCCTCAGTCTTTGTTTGCTGTCTCTTTATTTTCTTGCTCCGGGCGTTCCCCACAGAAGGCGCCATCGCCACCGCCAGCCACGTTGCCCTAGAGACCCCGTCAGCCTTCCCATCCCACGGCCAAGGGCCCAGACTGCCTTCGTATCCCCCAGGAGCAATCAGGTCTGTGCAAGGGTCTGTTTGGGGCCACCTGAGGTGTTCCTGCAGCCAGCCGCTAATGCCAAAATGCCACGGGGAGGCAATGAGGTCTATCCCTGACCAAGCTGTGCCTCCCAATGGGGTCTAGATTTCGGCATTTCCCATCCTGACCTTGGGAATCCCCTGGTGTCGTAGCATAAGAGTTGTCAGCCAGCCAGGTTGTGCCTCCCTGTTCGGTTTTACTTTTTGTGCCAGCAGGGACTGAGCTGGGAGGCGTGTGGCAGAGCCGTGCGTGCCATGCGAAGCGGGCGGTGCAGACCCTGTGGCCGTGCCCATCTGAGGCTGCAAAGCCTCGAAACACCTGACACACCTGTATTTCAGAAAAAGTTAAAAGGGCCCGTTAGTATCAGTCTCTTCTACCCGCTAGCATGAGTCTCCAAAATTCAGGTTTCCAGGTGGGATTCACGTCATGCAGAGGGTGAGCTCCACTGTAGCAAATATTGCCACGATAAAATGGGAGGGGGGTGATCGGTGCAGCGTGCCTGAAGCTATGCACAAACAAACCAGTGATGGATTTGCTATGGGGTGACTCGTGTCCTACCAAATATCTTTGTGGTTCTTTGGTTCTCCTCCCCCGTGTTTTTGATTTATCGCTGAACAGGCTTTTTTCCCCCCCTTTTCCATCCCTTCTCTCTTCAGCGTCTCCCCTCCGGCCTCCTTGCCTATTAGCGCTTTGATTGCAAAAACTGCTGCTTATTTTCAAGCTGATTATTTCCGTCCCCAGGCTGATCTGGCACCACAGGGTTCGCTGTTGGTGCTTCTTAGAGATTTGGTAACAGCTGAATCGCAAAACAGGGGAAATAGACATCATTAATTACATTAAGCCAAAAATGTTTTAAAACTGTTGTTTGGTTCGGGGAGAGCAGGGAGCAGGATGGGGGGTATTTTCATCATTTTTTTTCCCTGTCAAAGCAGTCTCTTGTCATGTTAGATAGTTGATTATGGGCATGGTGAAGGTTTCTGCTCTTTGATCAATGGCTCAGTGGATGCAGGCGTTATGTGACATAGCAGTGTCGTCCGTGCAGACTGCAGCACATGAAGCTCAGCTCAAGCCCTTGGAGCCTAAACTCAGAGTGTGAGGGAGGCATTTCTTCTAAGAAATGCTTCTAAGGCATTTCTTCATGGTGGGCAAAGGTGGAGAGACGAGAGAACAGCACGTGGCACACACGACAGCCTGCTGAAGTAGCTGTTACGGTATTATAGCCGTACCTATGCTTGGGGCATGCAACTTGCCCAGCTGGGTTGAAGTGTTTAGCCAGCCCTGTACAGGAGGGATCTGCTTTTTTAGAGCTTTGTTAAAAGAAAGGGAGGCAAAAAAATGCATGTAGAGATAGAATATTAAAACTTCATCATTCAGCTGTGGTAAGCATCCCATTTTCAATGAAAAACAGAGTAAAGGCAAAAAGGCAGTGCTTGGTCCTACAAAGCCATCCACCTGGTACATAGGCTGTGTTTTTTGGAAACATGGGACCACCTTTTGGAGATGCTGGTTGCTGGGCATGTACGGAGTGAGACTTTCCAGTGTCAGTCTGTAGCTTGTGGCATCCTTCCTTCATAAAGCCTTGCATGCCAGTGGGAAAGGGGAAGGGAGAAGCACAAGGCTGTGAGGTGAGCACCGAGCCACGCTTTGTGCATCACACGCTCCTGGAAAGCCTCTTGGGATGTTTTGCAGGTGGTGAATCCCTTTTCCCCCTGCTTTTTCTAATCTGCACAAACCCAGGGTTACTTTCCCAGTGCGTTCCCATCACAGAGCGCCTCGTAGCTACCTGGTGCACAAGCTTGCTGGACTATCGCGACGTTTCCCACCGCTCAAGGACACTTTGGCTCTGATGGGCACTGCTTCTGCAGGAACCACAGGAGACGAGCTGCATAAGACTGTAAAGATCTCCCTAAAACATGCGAAGAAGAGATGCAACAGGAAACACACACCAAGACAGACTACAAGACTATGTAGGCTGGAAGTAGGGGGGGATCATCACAGCTTTGGCGACACCGTGTAGGCAATGCTGTTTACCACAGCGCTGCTCCTTTCCTCCTGTTGATTGCATTTAGCTCCCTGAAATCTGTGTTTGCTAGCCAGCCTGCTCCCTTCCTCCTTGCCCCCAGACGACGAGCAGCAAGGTGCTCCCGAGGGATGGGGCAGAGGGAGGTGCTGAGCCATGGGAGGTCTTTGTGTTTGGCTACCCGTGTCCCTGTTGCTTCCATCCTGCTTCCCCACTGGGGCTCTTCTCTGGCTGGCCAGCCTCTCTGCCATACAACCCCACATGCTCTTGATCTTACGAGGTTATAAAGAGTACAGTACCCTGCAGACTTGCCTGGATAACAGGAATAAAAGGGTAGCTCATCTTATAAAAAGCTCTCTCAGGAAAGCCGAAGAGCACTAGCTTGGTCATCTGTCACACCCTGATCTCCTCCTTACACTTAAAAAGAGAAGTTCTTTATTTTTAGCTACCTGCTGCATGCAGCTAGACTCTATGCAAATTTTATTTAATGAATATTTCAGGGTTTAAATAGTCTGTGCTCATGAACACTACCACAGAAGTGTCATGTCGTCGCAGGTTCTCTGGTAATGCAGCCGGGAACATCCGAAGGAATGAAGCTGAAACCAGATAAAATCAGCGATTAATGCTGCCGGGGAAGGCAGCAGTGGCCGCATTATCCGTGGGCATCCTTGGCAGGGACAAGAGCAGAGGCTACAGATGAGGAAATAGCAGAGGCTGTAGAAATAGCAGAGGCTATTTCTACATCAGCTATTGCTGACTTCTGCTGCTGGGTGTTGGCAGGACAGCAGCAGGGGGCTCATTGCTGGCTTGGAGGGGAGCTGGAAGAGCACCCGAAGGGGTACCCGCAGGAGGGCAGCAAGCCCTGGGGACACGTGGGTGTCTTCCCAGTTCAGGAGAGGTGATCTGTGCAATGCTGAGATGTTGAGACTAGTCAGGACAGCCACAGCTTGGAAATCTTACTTTTGCACACCAGAATAGCTTGCTACAGGTGGTTACTGCTCGTCGTGTCTGGTTCTCCAGGTGGTGATAGTCTTCTCCCACACAATGCCAACAAAAAAAACTCAGCTTCTAACTAATTGCTGTCTTTTTTATTTCCTCCTCCCTTGCTTCTTTTCTTATGTTTCTACTCCTTAAATACTCTGTACACATGTAAAAACCCAAACTAAAACCTCAATAATAAAAAAATATATATATTGGTAAACCCAGAGCAGTTATTATGTGCTGGAAGCAAATGCTTGATATTCTCACAGTGCTGCTTAAACCCCCAAACAACAACTTCAGTGCACAAGCCGAGCTGCACGACTGACTCAGCTGGTGTGAGGGGAGTGCTGCCAGCAGCTCACGGCCTCACGTTGACTGGGGCCCGAATCCCAGACCTTTAAAAGGGATATTATGCCCAAAGACAAGAAGCATCCGCATTTTAATAGGCAAAAAGTCCCATTCTGGTGACAAGAGTGAATATAGCGAGAACCTACAGGTGTCTTTTCCTTTATTTCTTTTTTATTTCCTTTATTTTATTTTATTTTTGGCCTCAACGCTTTGAATATTTATGGCTTCCCCTTGGTGCCACGCGTGCCATCACTCACACTGGCTCCCCGTGACCAGAGGGGCAGCACACGTACCTCTGTGGTGCAGCAAAGCAGTGGTGCTTTGCTCTGAACTCCACACACACGGATGACCCGGTGTCTTTGGCTGCCACTTGTAATCAGCTGCATGTACCCTTACGGCTTTAGAAAGGTTATTTCCAGCAGCAGGATGCTCCGTGGGTAAATTATGGCTATAATAAAGCTGTTTGCAACCTGTCTTCTCCCACTTCCCTCTCAGGCAGCTCACGCAGAGCTTAGTTCAGGTCCTTGTGGCAGGAAAGCTCCGTGCTCAAAGCACAACCAAGCTCCTGTGCTTCAAAGGTTTGGTGTCCCACCTTGGAGGCACGAGCCTCCAGTAACCTCTGCTGATAAATGTTTTCGGTGGGGGTGAGTGGTCAACAGACTCGTTAGCCGGGCTGATTTTATGGGAGATAAAAGGGGAATTGAGGGCATGGCACTCAGGGAGCAGCACCACCCAGGTACACTGGGTGGCCAGGTGGAGCTGCAGCATTTCCAGCACAGCACGGCTGGGAACAGCAGGCTTATGTCTTGCAGCTGTCGGGCACCTGCACCAGCTCGCCCCTAGCCTCTTCTCCTTAAAAAATGAAAGTTTTATGGTTCACAGCCTTGTGAACCTTGCTGCTTTGGTGCAGGTGCCTTCATGGCCTTGCAGGTGCCTGTGCTCTGCCTTTCAACAGCCTCCACCTGAGCAGGTTCCTCCTTCTTGCTTGTGTTGCTGCCATTCGTACGTACGGATAAAAGGATAGCATGGCATTACAGAGTGCTTCATATTCAATAGGTGGGATTTTCTAGTCTCTCCCCACGGTTACAATACGCACGCAGGCATTTTTAGCTGCTGGCAGTTTGCGCCACGATGCAAAGCAGCCCACCGAGCTAGCAGCAGCGTAAACGAGAGGAGAAAGGGCATCCCACTGCTAGGGAAAAAAAAAAGAGATGAGCAATGAGAAATGAAGAAATTCCCTTCTCTTCCAAAAACCCCGAAAGAGCAGTAAAAATAGTCACATTGAGGGATAAGCCTGAGCAGTTTCTGGTGGTATTTCCAATGGCACCGTGCAGATCTGCTGCAACGGGGATGTTCTGGCCCTCGGGTGGGTGGGAGATGGGGTGAAATGATTTATGCTTAAGAAACAGCTCAGGGACAGCATTAATCCTTCTTGTGTGTGTCGTGTCTTTATTAACCAGTCCCTGAATGTTATTATGAGAGTGTCTGCGTGTGTCCACTCCACCTCAAATAGCACAGATGTATCTGATATTAAAACAAAAACGTTTACTCTGCAGTTATCCCTACCGATTAAAAAGGGTGTGGACGGGGAACCCGTGAGAAATGCTGTTTGTTCAGGCAAGCCCCGCTGGGTTGGTGCAAGCTCAGGGTTGCAGCTCAGCTCCGGGTTCCCCTTGCTGGAGCAGGGCCACCCCCAGGGAGCAGCGGGCACCTTGTTGTGGCCCTTCCTGCACTGAGCAGTGTCCCGTAAATATTGAGGGAAGCCTCGCCGCCTTTTGGTTGGGTCAAAGTGCTCTTCAAAAGTAGCAGGTGGCTGCATCGGGGAGGTCTGCATCCAGCTGGCCACCTGGCTGGCTGTGGAGCATGGCTGGGTGCTGCTCGGGGGCTTTACCAGCTCTCTCCTTGTTCTCCACAGAAAGCAGCAGGACGCCCAAGCAGGAGCCGGTCTTCAGAAGAGTGACCATGGAGGACAGTGTCATCTAGCGCCCGGGGCACCCGCAAGCCTGCCCCAGCAAGCCCGTGCTGCTGTGCTGCCTCAGCTCCTCTGTGCCTCGGTTTACCCATCCCTCAACGGGGATCACGCAGACGGGAGAGGCCCACGAACCAGTCTCCACAAACCCCTCGGCAAACACCCTCGTCCCCACGGAGAAACCAGCCCGGCTGAGATCGCTGCTGCCCTGTGCCTGGCAGTGCCCCGGGAAGCACGCTTGTTGGTTGGCCACTTCTTTTAAGCAGAACGAGCAAAAAAAAATAATAATAATAATCTTTTGTAGTAACAAAGGAGGCCTTTCTGCTCCAGATGTCGGCTTCTTGACTTGAAAATGCTTACAGACAGCTGAGCGTGCTTGCCCCCCCTGGTGAACCCCGCTACGTGCTCACCTACTGGGCTGTATAAAGGCGACCTGCTGCAGCTAGGGCCCTATTGTAAATACAGGGAGGGTCAAAAAGGGAAGGAAAAAAGAAAAAAAAAGGGATGAAGAAACAGCCCTCACACCAGAGGAAGGTGAACTTGCCAGCAGAGTGCTCTCAAGCTGTCACTTGTACATAGGGACCGGCACGTACGTCTAGCAGCAGCTCTGCTCAGCAAAAGCTTCCAGGGAATGCTGCTTGGATTTCGCTGTCATGTGTAAATAGAGATTTTTTTTTTTATTTTTTTTTTGAAAAAAAAATAAGCCTTAGTTTCTTGAAGATAACGATTCTCCATCAGCTCGGCTGTGAATGGATATATGCAACACCACGGCGTCTGCCTGGCATTGCGGCAGGGGTCTGGCAGCCCGGGTGTGCCGCTGCAGCTGGTGCAGGAGGCACCTGAAGGACGGTGGGCAGGGGGCTCAGCAGGCATTTCTCCCTCGGTCCTGTCAGCGGGGTGCACTCTCTGGCCTGTGTCCTCCCCAGGGAGCTATGGCCTGGGCTTCTCGGTGCAGGCATGGCAGGTGGGATGGGCAGAAATCACCAGTAAGGGACGCAGACCCCATCAGCGTGGTTCCCCCGAGGCTTTTAATATTAATTACAAAAAGAAACAGAAAAAAAAAGAAAGAAAAAAGAAAAAAAGGAAGACGTACACCAAATCCTGAAGACTTGTTAGTGGTGTTGGGCCAGCTCCTCTGCACTGGTGGAAACCACAGGGGAGCTCTGGAGCTTCCCCATCACCCTGCACAACTCAGAGCTTACTTAGTCCTTACTGACCCTGAGTCCAACAGCAGCAGAAGAAAATTGCATAGCAGATGGAAAAAGGTGGCCCAGAATAACTTTCCCTAGACATAAAAGCCTCTATTTCGCCTGGCATTTTTCAGTGAAGCAGTGCCAATGTGGAAGCGTCCCCTCCCTATGAAAAGCCCGCTAGCACGGCTATCTGGTAGCTTGCTGGTAGCTATAGAAACACCTATTGCACAAATCCAGCATGGTATTTGGGGTAGAGCCCTCATTCCTGGCAGGGAAAGGCCAGTGTCTTACCAGAAGCTGCCTGGTAGTGCCAAGGGGGTTAGGCACCCACACCAGTAAGGCTCCTGCAGCTGCAGGGCTGTTGTTTTCCTCTTGCATGCTTGAATACCTCCGGTGTCACCTGGCTCTGTGGGACTGTTGTTACCATCAGCACTTCACAGCTGCCCAGCAACGAGCGATTGAATGATTTATCGCTGTGGCATGCAGGAGATACCATGCTTTTGTTCACCCCTTCCTTTGCCCACATCTCCTCCAGCCCTGCACGGTGTCCCTTGGGCAAGGTGGCCGTCATCTCAAGGAGGAGACTCAGGTTGCACCCCTAATGAAGGCTGTCAGATTTATTTTTTTTTTCCTTCCTGGGCTACAACAAGGGACAAAATGTGAACAACCTCCCCTGCTTTATGCTGGAAAGGTTCTGGGAACTAGACAGGGAATTTGGAAGAAAATAAAAAGCTCCAACAAGTTTGAAAGCTCATGATTTTTTTCAGTCGCAAGGGGATGGTCCTTACGGTTTCTAGAGCCTAGAAGGGCAGTGCTAAATCCTGGCCTGAGGCTGCCCAACCTTTGGGAGCTCTGGGGTGCTGCTTGGGGTGAAAGGGGGGCTGCAGTTGCAGGAAAGCAGAAATCCTCTGGTTTTTTTTTTTGTTTTTTTTTTTTTGTTTTTTTTTTTGTTTTTCCCAACAGGTTATTGGAAAGCAGCAATCCTCTGGATTGCTTTTTTTCTCTTTTTTTTTTTTTTTTTCATTCAAGCCCTCACTATGAGTTTCTCTCTACAGACAATCCTATCATCCTGCACCTTAAGCCTTTGACACGATGTCTAGAAGAGTTATTCTCGGAGCCAGTTGCGACAGCGGTCGCTGTCTCTTTCTTCAGCCCCGACGAGGCTGACACCCGGTAACTGATGGCGAGGGCTGTAGAGACCAGCCCGAGTCCCAATAAAAATGATGAATCCTGCCTACTGCCTCCAGGCCGATGGCACACAGGTTACCTCTTGCAGATCTCGGCCACCGTGAAATCGCTGGAAGAGCACCAGCGCGTTTTGCGTGGCCTTCTCCAGGGCCCTGGGATAATGCAGACAATCAGCTGCCACCGAAGGGATCCAGGAACTTAATTGGCAAAGCCAATAATTCCCATTAGCAAACCCCTCGGCCCTGTGGTTCCCCGGGGCAGAGTTTTGATTTAATCCAGCCCCAAGTCAACAGTGATTTATGTTTCACTTGCTTTACATATCTTAACTGAACTTCCTTACTCCTCAGGCATGGAATGAATCTTAATACATTGTAATTACTGTACTCCTGTCGATGAAACCATATGAAAAGCTATCACGGAGAGCATTAATAAAATGTACGTTATAAAACAGAATTCGGTATTGTCTGAAATTAATAATACGCCAGACTTTTCTCATCCACGCCTGCTCGTTGCAGGCCTGCCCTTGAGGTTTTTTTTGTTAAAATGCCTCGTTTAAACCACACACATAGTTTTAGGGGGTGCAAGTTACGTGCTGTAGGGCTGCATCCCGGGTAGATGTACCGCACGAGGATTTATTAATCTGTTACGTCTTTCAGGCATTGATTTTAGTGACATTTATATAATGCTGGTATGACTAAAATGAACTGATTGATTCATGTGTATGGATTAGTTTGCCTAAGACTTTGAGGCTAGGTAGGTTTATCATGCACTGTAACGACAGAATTCATCACTGTATTATTTAGGAGAGACTGAACTGGCTGCATCTCAATAACTGAAGAGATCTTCACTGTTTTATTTATGTATAAATGTTTACTTAATCAGCCACCAATTTTGTTTAGCGGAATTTGTTAGCAAACGGAAATTGTAAATGATAACATGGTGTCTATTTTTAAATTTATAGGCTTTCATCTATAGCGAAAATCCAAGATTTCCAAAGTGTCTTTGTCTCCTGGCAATCAACAAGCGCTCTTGTATATGCTTTTTGGTAATTGCAATTAGCTACCGCAGTCCTTCACATATATAAAAAAAAAAAAAAAAAAAAAAAAAGACCCTAATAAAGGAGATCTGAGTGGTAGTGTGTCAAAGTCACCATAAGTACCCCAAATACGTAGCAGCATTGCTGTAGGTGCCAAGCTACCTGCTTGGCTGGCCTCTGAGCATTCAGCAGTAGTTATATGTATGTGAACACAGCGTGATGTGAAAAACACAGCCACCGTTTGTAAAAGACGGCCTCCAAAACCTCCGTGGAGGTGAAGGATCGCCCCGGCTACATCCCCACCCAGGGCTCTGCTTCGTGCTGGGTCAAGAGATTGTGAGAAAACCCCAGTTCCAGATAAAATGAAGTGAAAAGCTTCAGTGCACACTGGAAGAAATCACTTGAGCTGCTCAGCTCTCTGCTGCGACAGCTTGAGGAGAACCCGGCCAAACGGGGGAAGGAAGACATCTGTCCACCGAGCACCCCAGCCGGGAAAGTGGCCAGGCAACAATGGGCTTTTGCTGGAATAATTCTCCAAGGAGGCTTAATCCCAGGCGGCCGATCGATGGCACGTGTTTGCTTTGAGCTGGGGTGCCCTCCGACCGTGCTGCTCCTCCCAGGGATCCTGAGTAAAGAGGATTTATTAGACCAAGGAGGAGACTTCCCTTTCAGGAGCCATTTGGAAATATTTTTAGTGCAGGGCACATAAGAAGTGACATGTTACAGGGATATAAAATAGTAAGTAGTGTCCAGAGAAGGTGAATTGAGCGTGCCAGTACACCTTAGGTAATACAGCAAGTGGCTCTGTGTGGGGAAACGAAGAGGTGAAGGCTTAAATGTAGTTAAAGGCACTGCCTCATTACCCAGCACACAATTACCCCACGGACTCCATGACCCAATACAGCAGTAAGATGATGGACAATGAGCTTCAGCAAAATGTTATACCTTCTTACACTGCTATCTAGCCACACAAGTCCTGTGCACCTTGCTGACACTGCCCGCAGCCTCAGCTATTAGCAAATAGCAATATTTGGCAGTATTGAGCTTAGCAGAGGCTGCGTGTAATCAGCACGTTTTATATTCCATGCAAATGTTGGGACACTTCTGCTTCCTCACACTCCTTAGCCCGCAAAGCCAGCAGAGCTTATAGTGTCTGGAAATTGCCCCAGTGGGCAAATCTGGTGGGAGCAGCTGAGCCTCGGGAAACTCGGTTCACCAAGGACTAGTGCACACACTCCTTGAGGCATAAAACGAAGTTTATAGTTGCTTTTCTTGGACAGCCTGTAAATGTGAGCGATGCAAAATTAATCAAAAACACCAGTACAAGCTAAGAAGTCAGTCATGCTTCATGAGCTGTTCGCACAGGAGGCAGCTCTTGGCCTCTTAGCACCAGGAATAGGAAATGTATTAATTGTGAGGTTTTCAGGCTCAAGGATAGACATGACACCCCGCTGTTCTCAAGTGCACCATGGGCTGATTTTGCCCTGGAGCCATGGGGACACACCAAACCGCACTGCTGGATGTGAGAGGCTCTGCCCCTTTGGAAGAGGACCTTAGCTGCTGTTTGGGATGTCTCTTGGGCACCTTTGCAAGTGGGTTCTCACTGTTCCTTCTCACTTAGCTACTATTCTACCTGCGATGTCCACAATCTCCAGGTTGGTTACACCTTAATTTAAGGCAATTAGGAGATGCACCTGACCAGGTCTTAAAAACGAAGCAAAACAAACAAAAAAGCACAACAGCAAGCACTGTGATTCTTCTGTATAAAGATGGCTTTTGCCAAATGGCAATGTTTGCTTAAAGCTGCAGGAACAGGTGAAAGCCAGCAGCTGTTTTAATCAGCTCTATGCCCACCTGGATGCCAGCTGTGGTCCTTAGCTATAAGAGTAACAGCAGCAGGCATGGGTCTTGCTTAAAGGCCCCCCAGCATGCCAAGAAAGACACTGATGCCCTGTGCAGACCCAAGCAATGAAGCTGATGGTGCTGGCATCATGTCTGTAACTCCTGGCTGAGCCAGAGGCTATCCTTTAGGAAGGTGCTTTAAGTGCTTGCAGCTCTTGAAGGAATGAGGAAGATGTTGGACCCCTTGGTAAGTCACGCTACGTGCTAACTGCTCCTGCTGATGTACAAGCACTGTAGTTTGCCTCTTGTCTGAACAATTAGATTTTATTTCCTGTCTTATGCCCTGTTTATCCATGCTAATATCTCTCCTAGATCTTTTTGGATGATGCCTGCTGTGTAGGGGAGGTATATAATTGTAGGAAAGGCTGAAGATTCGTCACCGTAATGTCACCAAAATGGCCTTGACTAAAAGGTGGTGCTGCAGGAGTCTGGTTTTTCACCAGCTTCCCTCCACGTGGATGAGCTTTTAGTTAGTCATGTTTCAAAATAAAATCGAGGCATGCCTCTTTTTTTAGCTTGAAAGCTAAAAGTGAGTCTGTTGTGTGCGTGCTCCCTTCTGCTCGGCTGCACTTGCTGGCGTCTGCTACTGTGGGAAGCTGAAGGCATCAATGGCGAGGTTGAAGCCAACCCCTGCAGCACGGGGTGTGTATGTAAATCATGTATCATGGTGCGTGGGGTGGTGGTGGGTGATCTCCATGCTGACATCCTCTGCTTGGAGCTTTGGTGTCCCGGGCGTGCAGCAGCTGCATCAAGCAGTCTTTAGAAGGAAAAAAAAAATATATATATATATATTTTTTTTTTTTTCCTTGCGAGATCTTTTACCCTTACATGCCTGTTATCGTGGATTCACCTGGGTTAAATGCTGCGATGCATGCTCCTGTTAAGCACCACCCAGGAGCTGCCCGTGGCTCTCCTGAATATTAAGCGGTTTCCTAAGTGCTGTGAGGCTCTCATGGCTGAATAGCTTCACCATGTGCTTGCTGCACACGCATCCAGCAAGGAAATCAAAGGCATGATGTCATCAGCATTTCTCATCTAAAATTAAATATCTGTCTTAAGTCCCTAGACACACACAGACTTTGTATTAGAAACATGTACCGAGAGTTCAAACTCTGAGTCATCTCATATATATTTCACCAAAGCCAAGGGAATAGCAGAAAGAACAGACCTGCAAAAGAGCAATTCTCCAGTCTAGCAAGACGAGGGAGGAAAACTGTTCAGGGAAAAATACTAATGGGTTCACAAGCAAAAAAAAATAAAAAAATCTTGCCAATGAAATTGTGGCTCTTGTATTCTGTACCTTCGCAGGAAAGCTGTGATTTGCTGTGGAAAGTGCAGCAGAGAATAAATGGGTCAACTCGCGCTCATTAGCAGTGGTGGCAGAGCAAGTGGCATTTGAAACAAGCCTGCTTGGAGGGAAAGCCAAATGATTTATTCTGAAATAGTAAAATGTTTGTTGTCACAATTAGCTTCTTTGAGGGCACAGCACAGCGCCATGCGGTGCCGCTGGCCGGGCAGGGATGAGGCTTTTGCCATGGAGCTGAGCACTGCCCTCCTGCTGCAGGGCTGCACTGCATCATTGGAGGCACAAGCTGGTGGATGCTGCTCATGAGGTTTGGAAAAGCCCTCCAAGATCACCTGGTCCAACCATCCCACTAAACCATGTCCCCAGGCACCACGTCCAACCTCTCCTTGAACACCCCCAGGGACGGTGACTCCACTACCTCCCTAGGCAACCCATCCTGATGCCTGACTGCTCTTTCTGAGAAGAAATGTCTCCTCATTCCCATCCACATATTTGAGTGGTCAAAGACTGCTTTTAAGATTCCCTTTTCCTTTGTTAGCTCCAGGCCCGCTGCAGTCCCAGCTCTTCCTGACCTTCCCAGTGGCCTCAGGCAGTCAGTGGCTTGCTCCTTGCTGGCTCCCTCTCCTGCCTCAAGCTAGGCCAGGCTTGGAAATGTATTTAAAGACGTGCCCAAGAGGTTGATGGAGTGGGATTTCTGCTATTTTCAGCTTCCAGCACTGCTTGGCCCCTGTTAAGCCCCCACCTACATGGTGGCTTATTTTCCCTCCCCAATCTAATGCTGTGCCCCTCATTTGCTTCCCAGCAGGTCAAGTTCAGTTGTTGTGGGCACAGCCTGGCTCCTAAATGGCCTTCCCCAAGGAAGCTAAACATGTTCCCTTCTCAGCAAAAGTCTCTTCTCCTCCCCCACACAGTTCAGGCTGTTTGTTTGTGGGGAGGAGCTGTGTATCGGGGTCCCTTGGGATGTGATAAGGAACCCGGTGATGCTGCCAGTGCAGGAAGGCGTGGGGCAGAAGGCAGTGCAGGCACCTGGGGAGCTGCAGAGGATAAAATCCCCACTCTGGGGTATTCTCCATCTCCCACTGGAGTACGGCCTGGGCCTGAGGCCTGTCGGATGCACTATCAGGTATGCAGCATCAGCCCAAGAGCTGTTCTGGCTCCATAATGGGAACCAATTCCCTCCCCTAATGTGCAGTTGTTGAGTTGCATAAAAATCATTATTACACATTGTGAAATCTAATTACATTATTACACACCGCGTACACACTCTAATAAAGGCGGTGGATGCAATAACACTGTTGGTAATACACCATTCCACTGAAATTACTATTGCTGTCAGTTTTACTTCCAGTTTTCTTGATTTACCCTGACGAGTGAAGCTTGCAGCCTGCTTGCTCCTGCAGGTGGGTGAAGTGGGAAGACCTTACCACAGGTGCAGCACCCCACAGCTCCTGCTACAGCTGCCAGCATGTAAGGAGGGGCTACCATGTCCCCACTCCTATTCACAGTGGTGAGATGTGCTCCTGCGAGGGTTATCAGTGCTGTCCAGAGACGGGCTCAAAACCAGCCCTTTGAAAGTTCCCCTGATAACAGCACTCATCATTTATCCTTGGGAATGTGCGCTCTTTAGCATTTGAAGCTAGACCAGCCCAAATGCCACCCCACACACCCTTCCAGGGGTTGTGGTATGCAGCAGCAGAAGGACAGGTTGTTCTTAGGCTTTTTACAGGCATGTCCAGCAGTGTGGATGTGGCTGCACTGATGTGGTCTTCACCAGCACTAGTCCATGCAATGGGACCTGCACTCAGCTGAGGACAGAAGGCACCTTCTCAGCTAGACCAGTGAAAAGAAAAAAAAGCAGGAGGAAAACTGACATCTGGAGGATTGATGTGAGCGGGAATTTAGCTCTCAAGGAGTATTTTCAGTTCTCTGCCTTCCCACCACTAACTTCTCACTGTGAAGCTCATGTGATGAATACTATCTGCTGGGGTTAACCAGCTGGTCCCCCATCCCACAGATAAGAATTGAGCTCTTCTTAGTAGTGGAAGAGATGAAGAGGGCTCCCTAAACATCTCAGCACCTGTGAGGGGACAGGTGTGCCGTTACCATCCATTAAAACACTGCTTGCAGGGTGCTCTCAAGCTGAAGAAGCTGATAGCTGAGGAGAGGTGGTTGTAAGGATTGTGGTGATGTTCTGAAGGTCTTTATTTTTTATTTTTCTTAAGCTCTGGCAAATGAGTCCAGGTCCTAGGTCAGCATAGAAAAAGAAAACGAAAGGGGAAGATGTAGAGACAGGGACTGAGAAAAAAAGCATTGCTTTGTATTTCTTTTGCTAGATGATTCGGACACTGGAAGATGCCTCCCTGCTGTCCCCTTTGCAAACTCTTCAGAAGGAAAGGAGGTGAGCTTGTGGTGTTTCAATATGTCTTTACTTCTAAATGAAATAAGATGCTGAAAATTAGCCCCTGAACAACACGTAAGCTTTTACAGGAGCAAACTATCCCTCTGTTGTAGGAATTCCACTGGTTATCAGATTCCACCAGGAGAAAGATGGGGGCAGGAGGCTTGGCTCTAATTCATCCAGCCACCAATTTATTTTTTTAATCACTCTGAGCTTGAAACAGGTTAATTAAAATTATCAGTTAACTAGTCCTCCACTGGGAAGGTGTGCAGGAACTTAGCTGTGTGTCCTCTTGGTCACCTAAATTACTGTTCTGAACGCACCGCTGCTCGTTTTTCTGCCTAGAAAACACAGATCCCTAGCTCTGGTTGCTGTCTGGCCTGTGGCAATCCTTCCTTCAGGAGGCGTTTGTCCTCTGGTTTCATTTTTTCTTTCCTTCTCTTGGACAAAACTCCAGAGAAGCTGCATAAGTTAAATCCAAGGGAAGTTTGAGGGGAAAAGGAGGCAGTGAGGATGTACATCTCCCAGGCTTCCTTCTTTGAAAACAGAATTCGGGGTTGGGTCTGAGGCTGGTGGGAAGAGGGTAAAGGGTGAAAAATAAAGGGAAAACACCTGAAGCAGTCCCACCTTCCTTCCCTGTAGCGTAAAGGCTTGTGCTTCCTCAGCACACTGCTGAGTGCTAGTTGTGCTTGTCAAGCTTTCACTGAAGCCACTACCTGATTTTTCCCCTGTAGTAAATTGCTGTGGAAGCCAACAATATTTCTGCCTTTATTGCAGAACCATGACTGTCAGACAAAGAACAGACGCAAGGGTCGTGTTGATAAAGACATAAGGGTCTCTTCCTCTCCCCTGCTGCAGTGATTTATGAGCAGCTGTAGCTTTCCAGGCCCTGCTGCAGCAGGTTTCCCAGGAAAGAGCCTGTTCTCGGTCTCCCACAGGCTGAAATGATGGTGTCAGTGTTGCTTGTGGACAAACAGGGGCCTCACGAGACTGTTTGCCTTCATAAATCATCCGAAGTGGGACTCAGCAGCCAGCACCAGCCCGCCCAAGGTGCCTGGAGCATGAAGGCTGCTGAGGAAGGGTCAGCTCACTGCCCAGCACTGGGAGGACGAGAGCCTCGGCACATCCTCCTGTGCAGTGACAATACCTTATGAGTTTTGATCATCTGCTGACTGGTCTTGCTCCACACTAACAGGTAATAATACACTTTTAGTGGAGATATATCCCTAACGAATGGGCCTGAGGAGTATGTACACACTGCAGACCTACTGTCTCCTTCCTCCTTTACTATGAATTCCTTTGGTGATGATGAGCTTTTTCATATTAGTTTCTGGCCTTTAGTTGTTTATTTTTATTTTTTTCATGGAGAATTCAAATTAGTCTCCCATCCTGCAGGTGCAATTCAGCCTTCATAGAAAGTTAGGCACCCTGCCAGTCCTAAAACTCAGCTGCATCCTTCACTTACGTTCTGATGCTGAGGACTGGTGACACGCCAAAACTTCGCAAAACACCCCGTCTGCCAAGAAATGCTGCTGCGTGGCACAAGTAGCAATCCCTCGCCATTGAGATCCGCTGCACTGTTTGGAGGAAAACAAGAAAAATTTAGGCCCCTATAGAAGTGAGACTATTGAGGAATTAATGAAATCTCTCAGTTTGGAGACTCGCAGATGCTCTTCTATTGGGAGTGTGCCGAGCCTGTCATAAAACCCCTTTGGATAAGATGCAGTAAACATCTGGTACCTTTTTTTAAATAAAAACTATAATTGTTTTAGGCCTTGTTGTCTGCACATGCTGGTGATGTGCCTGCGAGGTCTAATTAGTTGACAAGAGACAAAAGAGGCCACTGCAGTGAAAGGGAGGCTGGGTGCCAGGATAGTTACTTGGGTTAGGCAGGAGCCACAGGAGCCAGCAGGTGATGGATGCAGGAAGGTGTATCATCCCCGGCTGTTATAGGTGTGGGGACATGAGGAAACGAGGCAAATTGATAAGCCAAGGGCTCAATATTTTGCTATTTCCTCTTACTCAAAACTGGATCTTCAATTTTCTGGGAATAGATACAGCAGGTCCCTCTCTGATTTTATAACCCAGGCTATGGGACGAGATCATTAGTGAAGGAGAGCACAAGCTGACCGTCCGCTCTGCTTGGGTCTTCTCTGGAAACATCCTTGAAATGATGCTTTTTCCTGAAGCTGTGCATAACTCCCTAAGGTTTTCCCAGGTAGCTTCCTCTTCATGTGTCTTGGCTCCTTTTGAATGGTTAACTTGAGGGGGAAAAATGATGAGTCCTAGGGATAAAGCAATGGTGAATAGTGTCTTTTGGCTTGTGTTTCCTAGCACTCCTGGGAAGCGTGCAATACATTTTCCTGGTGTTCTTGTGCAGATTCACAGGTAGATTCAGAGATGTCATAGCTATTAGTCTCAGACCTACAGAAACATCACGGCTAGGCTCCCCAGCCACGCTGCAGGAGTGAAGTTCATTTCTGCTGGAGTCATCCTGAATCACAGCTGCGGATGAGAAGGAGGTGCGTAAAGGGGATCATCAGAAGTCCAGATGAGATCACCACAATATGTGCCATCAAACTGGAAGTCAATAGCTACATTCCTTTCCCAAATATTCAATAGTTCCCTCCCTTTCTTCTGCTGCTCTACAGGGACATGCTACGGACAGTAAGGAAAATACCAGCAGAGACAGCAAAACAGCGCTTTCCTCTTCTATAAATCAGGAATAACACTACTAAAGCGAAGAGAGTGACACCAGGATAAAACTTTGTAAATTAAAAGAGGACAAGTCCCATTCACATTTTCTCTTGTCCAAGGCACCATGAAACGAACATTTGGAATTTACAATGCTGCTAACCTTAAAACTGTGTCCAATATTTTATATATATATATACACACACACACACTCCCAAGTTCATGTTTTGGCAGCCAGTTAAGTGGCTTGATTTACAAATGACTGAGCCAGCTGGGGTCTCCAGAGGTATCTATCAAGTTGCAGTAGGAGCTGTCGAGTGCTGAGAATTTTGTTTAAAAAAATGCAACTTGCCTTGGACTTCTAATCTAAACCCCAGTGAAACCAGTGGAAATAGTTCCATTGATGTCTAGGGGCCCTGGGCCCAGACATTAACGTAGGGTCATATTTCTGTCTTGCCTTCTGAAACACGCAGAGAGCAACCTGGAGTCATCTGTCTGGAGAAACATGACTTGAATGAAACCAGTCCCGAGTTTGGTTTTAGCATGATAAATGGCGACAGAAGACACGGTTGAATTTCCACATGTAGCAACCCCCCAAAATTGCTCCAGAACTTGTTTCAGTTTATCCCCGCTGAACAAAATAATATTTAGTAAATCACTTTCTGACTAAAATATCACTGGAGTTATAGGAGAGCCAGAGGAACAGGAGAGTGGGAGATTGAAAGAAGTGGGTAAAATACATTTAAATCTTTTAAAAGAAAAGCTTTCTTCTTTAACAACAACCCTTTCCGTGATACTCAGCCCCCTTTAATGCTTTGGTTCCTTTATTCCTATGGGGGGGGGGGGGGGGGGGGGGGAAGAATCCAAAACCCAAAGAAGGCAACAAAGCTGTGCTGTTTCTTTGTTTGCTTACATACAACACAACTCAAGAGCAGAACACTTACATTTTGATTTTCAGATCATAGGAAATGAGGTGCCACCATCTTTACATTCCTGGCATGATCTGATTCTCAAATGAAATGCTAGGATAATGATTATTATTTAAAAACGACAATGACAACTAAGGCAAAGTAGAAAAGGCACTGTAAATGCAGGAAAAAAATATCCAGGCAGTGTCTGCTTGTTTGTACATGTATATGTGTACATAAAAAATAAGTAAAACCTGCATTATTGAATACAAATGAGAATGACAAAAAGAAGTGTTTCTCCCCAAACAGTTGCATATTCCAAAATCCTGTCAAAAAAAAGTCTTTCCTCCCACATTTGACTTTTTATTGTTGCTTTTCAACCAAAACAAAGTGAAAAGAGATATATATATATTTAAAAAAAAAAAAAAAAAAAAAAGAAATGGTAAGTTATTTCGAAGGTAATTTCTGTGTTTGTTCGTTTGTTTGTTTTTAATCATTTTCTGGCATGGTGACAAAAGCTACCAGCGTATGTCCAAAGTTATATCTGGTGATTTGTTATTATTATTACTATTATTGAAAATAAGATCAATGTTTGGAATGCAAGAATGCCTGTTTCCTAATTTCAGGAGGTCATAGACTGGGGAAGAAAAAGAAAAAAGGTCTGTTTTGGATGTCCAGCCCACTCAAGCTGCCCTGCACAACCCGTAAATAGAAGAAGCAGTGGAAGTGGTGCCACAGCACTGGTACACGTATTAAGACCTACAACCCCAAAATTGAGAGCTGCTCAGCCTACCTGCACTTGCAAGTGAGTCAGAGGCGAATATGGGGTTACCCAGCTAAAACCCTGCTCAGTTCAGGATTAAGCCATGTGACAGCACTTTTCAGTTTCTTGTCCAGTGAGTTTTGCAAGTAGCACCTAAAAGAGCTAGCTGCTGGCACACGCATCATTTGCTGGCACGCTGGTTTTATTCCCTTTTGTTCCAGTGCATAATTTATAAGCGTATCTTATTTTTGGAGAAGTTTGCCCTAAATGGTGCTTTTTGTTTTTGCATGTTGCATTGCAGCTGTGAAGGCAGGCAGAGCCGTGCTGTGGAAGAAATATTTTTGCACAATTTTCCTTTTTTCTTCTTTTATTTTTTACATATGAGGAAATACTTTCTCCCAGCTTTTTAATTCTCTCCCCCCCTCCATCTCTTCTAAGCAAATGGTTGTTTACTAAGAACTAGCACATCCTGATACTCATATAGACATCTGTGCCACTGAGAAATACAATTGTACTTTCTTCTGCTTTGTCATACATTTTTTCAAAGCAGGCACATGCTCCTCCACGGGCTCGAGGTTTTTATGTGCAAATAGAGGTCTTGGTTGACTGCTCCGAAGCCCAAGATCCCACAGAAATCAAAAGAACAGAAGAGCGTCCTTTAAGTGAGATGCGCTAGAGTGATTTCCTTAACAACAGCTGCAATTTCCAAACTTCCTCAGCTATAAGTTTGCATAAATTTACCCTTGGGGTTCCACGGGTTTGATGGCGTGAAATATCACAGAATCACAGAATCATCTAGGTTGGAAGAGACCTCCAAGATCACCGAGTCCAACCTCTGGCCTAACTCTAATCAGTCCTCCACTAAACCATGTCACTGAGCTCTACATCTAAACATCTTTTAAAGACCTCCAGGGATGGTGACTCCACCACTTCCCTGGGCAGCCTGTTCCAATGCCTCAAAACCTTTTCAGTAAAGAAGCTTTTCCTAATATCCAACCCAAACCTCCCCTGGCACAACTTTAGCCCATTCCCCCTCATCCTATCATGGGGAACAGGGGAGAATAGACCAAATCCAAATCTCTGACCAATATCCCAATCTCCATTCTTGCCCACCCACAAGGGAAATGCCAGCAGACAGCCTGTCCCCCCCCAAAAAAAAAAAGATCTCTTTGCTCTCCTCTTTACAGCTGGGTTGCCATGCTGAAGTAGCAACGCAGGAGATGCTCTCATCTGATGTAGAACCTGGCGTGCTAGCACACCAGTACAAACATGGTCACCCCAAAGTAACCCATGCTGATGAAAATGGACCTTGCAGGCCTGGAGCTGAGCCCCTAAAAAGGCTCTTTTTAAGGACTGAGAGATGAAGAAACGCTTGAACACAAGGTGAAATGCAGGGCACCTGTGTTGGTGGGGATAAGTCCAGCTCTGTATCAAGAAGTCACCTCAATTTCTGCTGCTGGTCACGGTACTCCTACTTTCCCACAGGTTTTCTCAAAGAAATACGGCACACTTGCTTAACAGCTTCAGTCCACCTGAGTATTATAAATGTTCATGCTTTAAATAATGTGTAACCGCATTTTATAACAATATCTAATAGAGATTAGGCCTAGAAAAGAACTCAGCTTAATCCTGTTAAATAAGAGCAAGGATATCTTGCAGACTATAAATCAAATGCTCCCTACAATAGGAAGCTTCTTCATTACCCTGTAAGACAGATAAACAATCAGCCACACTCCAAAAAAGCTTAACTCGAAGGTATATGTTGTGATACACAAATCAAAATTTAATTGCTACCAGCCCGCCTGTCTGCTTGCGGCCATGCAACGTCCCTGTCTCGTACTACAGAGCATGTGCAAAGCTTTCAGAAACTTCATGCATTAAAAATGCAATTATGGAAACAATTTATAATCAATATGTGGTTATTAGGGTAACCTGCGCGTATGGGATATTTTATAGCAATTATAATCCCAACAGTCTTTTCTGCGAATGAAATTTGCATTTTTGCTTTTCCCTTTCAGAGGTTTCAGTCCCAGCAGTGCCACCTACTGCTGAGATAACTTTGAAAATGGAATTTATTATTTCCACAGAGGGAAAATTTTCAGAGACCATCATCCGCAGGTGGGCTGGAATAAAAACTCACTGGGAAAAAAAAAAAAAACTCCCTACCTATACTTGGCTGAGACCAGAAGTAAAAAATAAAAATAGAAATCTCTCATTTGTAATCTCACATTACTGAAACCAAGTGTTATCACTCCTCATTTATGACAATTTATTTCTTTGCTGGTGGGAATTGTCCCAGCCCAAGTGAATAGCAGGAAGTTACACCAGCCCTTGTGAGCTCAATTTCTGGCCCAGAATTGTCAAGAGAAAAATATGCAGAATTACTTTTTTTATTTTGGAGACAAAAAAAAAAAAAAAAAAAAAAAAAAAAAAAAAAAAAAAGGTGACTTTTGGCAAGAAAACCCGAAGTCTTGCTTATTTCTTAGTGATAGGGAGGCTATCCCCCTCTCCTGAGAATGTGTGAAGTAGTTTGGTTAATGAAGGATATGAAGAACAGCTGAGGCAGGATCTCAGTATCTCTGGTGCAAGTGTAAGGAGTGATGGGATTCTGGTTTGGCTTTGCAAGGCTACTGCTGACAAGGTAAGGTACTAAGGATAGGCTTTAAGATCCTCAAAATAAGGAAAAATTATAAAATTGTGCAGTTTTTGAAACAATCTGCAATTTTGTGGTGGTTAAATGTACTTCAGGTGGTACCTTGTAAGGGTTTGTGCCTTGTCCTTCCCCAGAGCACATCTCCTTCCATAAAAATAGCCCGTGGGCTGGGCTCCCTCCCTAGGATGCGCATTTCTGAGCCAAAAGGGACATTTGTCTCCACTCTGGGAAGTACAGCCTGGCTTCAGCTGCAAGGAGGATGGGTGTAAAATGCTGTGCTGCGCTGTCTGAGGTTTGGGGTTGCTTCCAGCCAAGGATTTATTAAAGGATAAGGGGTAGAAGGGAGCAAACATTTTTTTGGCTGAGAATGTGAATTTTGCAAACTGTTTTTATTAAACTCTGAAATAGAAGCACTCTGGAATTCACATTTATATATTCAGTTAAGCAAAGAGAGATGTTTCTCCAGCGTTGTCTTCACAGCATGCTGCAGGTTAGGTGAAGTCCCTCCGAAACTGGCAGGTGCTTCTTGTTTAGGCAGGAGGAGGCAAGCTGGATCTTGCAGTAAGATGACTGCAGGTATAAAACTGTGACCCAAAACAGGGTCACCAGAAAGGCTGGAGAGACAGTAAGTGGTTTCAGTGAGGAGGGTTGTCTGGGAACTGACGGCGAATGCTGGGGAGTGATTAGTGTTTGACAGGAATAACCTGGAATAACCATGGAATAACCTGGCTGACTGCTCGGCTTTATAAAAACACCAGACATCTCACGTCTGAAAATAACCAGTGTCCTTACTGCCTGTGACGGCAAGAAAATCAGAATAAGGGATGGAGATGGCTGAGCACCATCAGCTCTTCACCCTTTGCCTCCTGCAGGGAGGCAGGAGCCTCCGGCAGCACAAGGGAGTAGGAAGGCTTGAAGGTGGTAATTGCAAGGCAAGTGTGAATGCAGAAAAAAGAGGTATCTGATAGGAGGTTGCTGGGTTGTTTGTTTTTATGGTGACTTCTCTGGAGCTGAGTATTCCATGTTTTCCTTCGCTTAGCCCTCTACTTGAACATTTGGGACTTATTTTCCATGCAGATTTTGTGATTTTTAACTTAATCTTTGCCCCACTCTTACAGAGCAAAACAATAAATTAAAAACAGGGAGAACATCTGTCCTATGGGATAAATGGCAGGTATTATCTAAATTGGCTTTACGCAAACCTCTGTAAATACTTGTTTCTAACCACTTGCTTCTGCTTACCTCACCAAACACCCTCCATTACCAAAGAACATTTTATGAAGAATAGTTGAAATACCTTGGTGTCAAAATGACCTTTCTGTAGGTGGACAGAGAAGGGTGAGGTAAAACAGAAAAGCTGTGGAGGGTTCCTACAGCCTAACTCCCAACCACTGGAAGAACCCAACTGAGGCATCTTGGATGACGCTGGGTGTACTGACCACCTTCAGAGGGTCCTCACTTCTGTGTAGGAAAAGCCTGACATGGTAAGGCTTCTGTTTTACAACACAGTCTGTTGGGAAATTCACTGATATTCCACACTGATGTCGCCTCACCCACCCTGATAGGATCTGTGTACCCCAAAGATGCTTCTGATTAAATTCCAGGATATTGGGTAGGCTGCTTTTCATTCCAGCTAAATGAGACCTTTTCATTGCATTTCTGTAAATTGCATTTTCCAAATTATATATATTTATATCATATTTATATATGTATAAGTTGATAGGGAACTCCTTTTTGGTGGTTCTTAGGAGAGTGATTCCAGCGCGGAATGAAAAATAAACTTTAAAGTATAATTTGCCACTGTCCTTTCCAATCTGCTCGTTTGGCCTTCACTAAATGTTTCAAAACAGAACACCTCCAGCTGTTCCCCTGCCTATAAGAGAACTTGAATTTCAAAACCAGCTTCCACACACCCTGTCTCTGCTGGGAGCCCAGCTCTGTTCTGCGGGATTAAATCTGGACATTATTAAATTCTTCTGATCAGTGACAGAAGTGCCTTCAGAAAGAGTGCTGAGCAGCTGCTTAATATTGTTTTTGTGGTGATAGGGAAGCAAATGCCTTTTGCATTGGCTGGGAAAAGCAGTTTGTGTCATTCCTAGAGGCACTTTATTGTGGAAACACAGCTCAGAGTCATTCTTTACAGGCCAGTTGCCAAAACTTCAGCAGAAGCAGAGAAGCTTGCAAATAATTAGCTGGACTGCCTCTAGCAGGTGTCACTTTGGAATTCATAGTTGATGATAATCCTCAAAGATTGCAGAGAGGGGATCTGACTGGACAAAGCAAGGCTAATATCCACATATTACTCTGAGAGCAACCACTCTCCTCACTAATGCACCAGCTCTGATGGGAAGCAGCTTGACAAAAAATCTGCAATTTGAACTACTGGATAAAGAACGAATAAATTGCTCATTTTAACTTGAAAAAAAAAAAAGGGGTGGGGGGAGGAAAAAAAGAATGCCCACTACCCCCAAACAAATCAATACAATGTCTTGAATTGGAAAAGGATGCTGCTTAATTGGAATACAGATCCTGCATGAAACCCTGATTCTAGCATGAGGTATTTAATACTTTCTGCCACAATAAAAGAAGAGAATTAATGGACTCAGTGGGAAATCTAGATGGCATTTAGCTCTGAATCAGACTATTATTTTACACTTGGCATTGATAGGAGTCAAAATGAGGCCACAAGCCCAAGACTTTCTCAGCTCCTTGCGTGTGCCAATTCCCTTTGTATTCCCATGATCCCTGCTTGGAGGCTTCCCTTTCTCCATCGCTCAATCATAGCAACAGCAAACTGAGGTAATAAATTATGTAGCCTCTCCAGGCTAAATGTGGGTAAAAAATGCATTCATTTTCTCTCTTTTTAAATATGTGGCGATTGCACATACATGTAAGATGTAGCTGACAGTTTCTATAATATATGGTTAAAAAGGCAGACAGTTATTACAGAAATTTCTATAAATACATGCTTAATCAAAATTTGCTGCTTGCCCTGTAGAGGAGGAATTTCTTTTGTCACCACTCTGAGTGTTAAGACATGCATGTATATTCAGAGTGAATGAAATGGAGACAAGATTTGAATGAATTTTTATACTTTCTAGGGATTAAAATATTGCAAATTTTTGCAATATTTTTTTTTTCCTTTCCACAGTGTTTGAGGAAGATTATAGCTTGTAAGAAATGAGGAAGATGAAGGAATTATATGAGTAAAAACACTGTGGGCAACTCTACAAATCCACCCTTAGACTTTCTTTCTAATCGGAAGATTTATTCGGAAGGTGTCATGATTGTTAGCCATCTCAGAAGCCCTCACTGTAACTGTCCTCAGGACACTTTGGATCTATCAGAAGGGCTGCATTGCCATTTTCCCCCAGGCCCAGCATTATGCTGACTGTAAGCTGTGCAATGCTGCATGTAGAAGGTGTTATTTATAAACCTGGGCCTGATTAGTCCTCATGATACCTTCAAAAGTGGATATATAAGATTATGAATATCTTGCTTCAAGCCAAATGGCAAGTGAGGAGCAGAAAAGAGGCTGGGATTCGAGTTCTCAGTTCCCATGCCTTTCATACAAAGCCCTGTCATGCAAAGATGAGGTGTGAGAGCAGTAGTGCAACAAGAAAAAAAAACTGATGATGATCACCAGGTGCCATGTGCTCATTCTGATGCTCTTCTGGTTGTTTCCCTCCAAGCAATCTGGCTTCCCTGTTACCTGAAATACCTCAGGATTGACCTCACGTAACTCTGCTTCCCCCAGGGGAGCCATGAGATGCCTTCTCAACATTTCCCAACCAAGCTGTGGAGCAAATCAACAGCAACACTTTCGCCAGACCCCACAGAGCAAGGATGCTTGGTTCAGTACTGGGGGGGAAAGGTAGTCTGCAAAACCAGACAGTGGGTAGCAGGAAAACAAGTGGGAGCTCTGCTCCTGGAGGCCTGGTCAGAGAAATGACATTGGATCTGAGCTGGCAGACAGTGCTTTATCACTAGCTCCCTGGCTTGGGGCTTACTGGCCAGTTTCATCACATGCAGCTAGCTTGAAAATAGATATCTAGAGTGAGAGCTTGAAAAGTCAGTTTGAGAAAGACTTAAGAGGAGTTTCTCTCTCCTTCCCCAGAGCAAATGCTCATAACGAGAGATTGCTTTGTGATATCCCTGGAGCCACCGAGCTACTTCCAGGCTATGGAAACCCCATAGTAGTGCAAAGAGGAATGGCTCAACTGCAGGGCTCAAGTAACTTCAGGCAGGCTGGCTCCTTTTAGACCAGTAGTGTTTTATTTCAGAAGTCAATCACACTTTCCAAAAGCTTGAGCTTAGCTTGGCAGAAGAAGAGCACTTTTGTCCTCTCTATCTCCTCTCCACGATGACCTTTGGCTTTACAATCTGATTGCCCTTAGGGTTTTATAATCTCAGATTTGTTGGTAACAGATACCTTATGCTAGCGATCCACATATTGTGAAGCCCCATTTTAAAAAATAATTCTGCTGAAGCAAAGATAAGCTATTGTTTTCAACTATAGGGTTTTAATAAAGCTGGTATATGAGAGGGCAGGGATCCAAGCCAATTATAACCTAATTGACCCTCTTATTCCTTCTTTCTTATCTGAAAGCACATTCTTTGCCAGTCAGGCTCATGATATCTGTTGCATGGAAAGTGTAGTTTTCAATGACCTACAATTTCAGTGATCTACAGCATTCCTGATCCAGATAAATAAATGCAGGCATCTACCTCTAGTTGGATGATTGATTTAGTTAGTGGTCATAATTGGTCAATTAGGGAGACTCAGCCTGCTAAAGCCAGGAAAATGAGCAAGAGATGGAGGGAATCTGAGCACAGGATTTACCTTGACAGAGGAAACAATTTAAATGAAGGGAATCCAATGTTGCCTATTTAATACTCCATAGAGTATGAAAAGGCTTTCCGGAAATAATTACTCTCCCTATATACTGTTGTAACGAGGAGAAATTAAGTCACTGGCAAACTGAAGTCACCATTTTCCCATAAGTTTTCATGGCTCATTTGGCATTACTGGCTGGATGCTTGTGACTGGAGGAGAAATGAGCAGGCCACGCTGATCAGCTCAGGGGTGGGTGGCCCAGGAGCATTCTGTCAGCACACCTTGCTGCTTAAATTGGGGAAGAGGCATCTGGCATCAGCACAGCTCCTTGCATTCATTGTCTTGTGTCTAGCAGTGCCAGGAAAGGGTTTGGACAAGAGCTCCTGTGGCATGATGAAGAATACTGTATAGCAGCTCAGGCAGAGAAGGAATTGGAGAGTGAAGCTATGAGCAGGTAGATTAATCCATCCAAAGGGCATACAGTGGCTTGGCTGGATACATGATGTGAATTCAGAAGAACAGATTTGCTTCTTGCTTCTGAGCACGAATACAAATGAGGAAATCAACTCCTACTGCTTCTCCCTCCTAAAGACTGAAGCAGGACCCAGCGTGCTGCTCCACCAAAAGCAGGGCATGCCCAGCACAGCAGCCAGGCTTGCTGCCCACAGCCAAGAATTCAACTCTCTTCTACACTTCTGCTCCAGACTCACCTTTCAAAAGGGAGGGAAGGCAAGATCTGTCCTCTTCAGAGAGTCTTTAGGTAACTGCAGCAAGTACATACAGACCTCTGTATCTCCCTAGACTCCATCCTCTGTAGCACATATATGCAGCGTAACACCCAGCAAGTCGTTCAAAGTAACATAACCAGGCAGTTCTGGTCTTGTTGTCTGAGATGGGGAGAAAAATTGCTTAAAATGGCTTCTAAGGGTTTATACTCATTAGCAGTTTCAGATGCTAATGTTTATACAACATTAGCAGTTTCAGACGCCTTTTTGCTGATCAGTGAGAAATCTCACCCTGGGCATTTTCATAGTGGTGAGGGAGGGAAAGGATGTGCACGCACCCATGTAAGGGGGTGTTCAAGTGGAGACAGGAGATGTGGGGTCCAGCTGCTTTCTGGGGCTGGGAAGCAAACACAGTTTTTCTGCTACCAGGGCTCTGGGAATGCTTGCAACCTGACTTTCCTTCTCAGTCATTGTCATGCCACAAAGCACAAGCTTTTCGGTAGCATCCTGAGGGGTTGTGTCAGGTGGCACCTTCTCTTTTATTCGTTGGCTTGGGTACCATTGCCTTTTGCATTACTGCCTGGTTTCAACACCTGCATTTCCGAATGAGCCCTGTGCTGTTTTGTGCCCGGTGTTACTTGGGCTGGGTGAACTATCACTTTGGAGTCACAGTCAGGGAGACAATTTGGTGCCATCACCTGCAATATTTAACAGAGCCCAGCTGCAGCTTGCAATGTGAGACATCCCTTCCTCCCAGCCTTCACCCTCAAATCATGGCATTTCAGCAAAGCGCACAGGAGAGCTCCACAGGGAGCTAACAAGGAGTGGGTGTTAGGAGTCACAGTTTTGTGGCATTGAAAACATCTTCAGAATTTTTTGGTCTCTTTAGCATTCCCATTCCACGTTTGTCTCTAATTTTTGCATGTATATTTGTTGCAGTCCTTTAATATGTATTCTCCATGTCCAACTGTGGGAAATGGACCAATTGTCTTCAGCCACCAGCCACCAAAAAGAAATACATAAATAAAAATCAGAAGTGATTATTTATTAAATAGAAACTATATGGTTGTTGACAGGAAGAGCCACCCATGTTATCACAGATGCCAGCCTTCAGCGAGGTTTGTGCACCAGCAGAGTTCATCCACCCCAGTGCAAAGGCAGTCACTTGTTCATACCTCAGCCATGACTTTGCTGCTTCATCCTAAAATTTTGACTTCCGCAGGCTCTCCTGGCACATTTTGGCTTTGAAACCACATGGACAAGGTGTGCCAAGACCCTGAATCACGCACAGAAAGCTGCTAGGGACCCGTGGCATCAATAGCCTCTAATTGCCCTTCTTTGCCTCACCTCACCCTCATAAGCCCTTGGCCTGGGTATCGATATGGGCTTTGTGCATGCGGGGAAGCTGGGAGGTGCTGAGGCGAGGCTTATGGTGCTGACTGAGCCCCAGTAGCAAAAGTGTCTGTGGGGTAGTTCGTCTCACAAATATTACACGGGTAGATGTGGTGGTTTCACTCCGGTGGGCTGCTGAGCTCCACCAAAACCGCTCTCTCACTCCCCATCCTCAAAAGTAAAGGGGGAGCTGGAGCTCCTCTCCACGGGTAGGGAGCAGCTCCCCCCAGATCCTCTGCTCCTGCGTGGGCTCCTCTCCACGGGCTGCAGCGTGGAGATCTGCTCCATGTGGGACCCGTGGGCTGCAGGGGGACAGCCTGCTCCACCAGAGACCTCTCCCTGCACAGGCCACAGGGGAACTGCTGCTGCCTGCCTGCAGCACCTCCTGCCCTCCTCCTGCTGCATTCACGTGGGGGCTGCAGGGCTGGTTCTCCTCACTCTCCCAGCTGCTGTTGCACAGCAGTTTTTCCTGTTTAAATATGGTCTCACAGGGCTGCAAACAACATCGCTTATTGACTTGGCTCTGGGCAGTGGCAGGTCCCTTTGGAACCAGATGAAACTGGCCCTTATCAAACATGGAGCAGCTTCTGGATTCTTCTCGCAGAGGCCACCCCTGTGGCCCCCTGCTACTAAACCTTGCCACGTAAACCCACTATAGTTAAACTAGCTTGAACTGCTGAATGGACTTCAAGAGCAGCAGCATTTGTTCCCGTTTGAGGTGGAGCCAGAGCACGCATGTCAGTCATGGTAGCCTGGTGTCTGAGCTCAGTGCTGCTTGCAAAATGAGCAGAGATTTAAAACACAGCTTCTTCATCCCGGGTTTGTAGTGAGCAGTTGTTCTGTTTATGAACATGATGTGCTGTATCACGTTGTTTATGCAACCCATCAATCATCTGTAAGTGTTTGCTTATTGCTTTGGTATGTTTGTTGGGAGAAAAGCTGAGCCCCTCAGAGCAGCTCCTCTTTCCTCTCATCCTTCTCCCACACAACAGGTCGTCTCTGTTCCCCCCAAAAAAACACTTGGAGGGAAACATCTTGGGTGATTCCCACAGTGGGGGAGCAGAGGGGCTCATTGGTCTGCAACTGCAGTGACTGGCTGCTGGAGTGCCTTGGGTTAATCATACCTTGCATTGTTCAAGCCTATAATGCAATTTCAAGTGAGGACAAAACTGTTTTTAACGTGCAGAGTCTGACCTAAGAGATGGGATGGGTTAACTGCCTGCTGGACAATGTTATAAGATCAGGTGCTGTGATGGGAGATCAGGTTAGGAGGCAGAGGGTGCATCCTGTCCAAAATGCAGCATTTAAAGTAATTGTTGAATTTTTGTCCTGTAATGAATAGCTGGGACTGAACCAGACATATTCCCAACAGGTAGAAAAACGAGGTTAGTTTCCCAAGCCTATGCTCTTGACCTGGATCTCTTGCTGTGAGCCCTGAGCAGCACTCAGTACCGATGCTCATGGGGTTGGAGGCTACTGGGCTGAATCAGATCCCCCATCCCTCACACTGGAACCAGTCTGAGGTAATTCAGAGCAGCAAATGGTCAGCAGCTGATGTTAGCCAAGAGTAATCCTACCCTAAGGGAAAGGGTGGAATAATCAAAACATTTCACGACAGAGGGTGAAATAGAACAACTTCTGCAGGAGGCAGTCCTGGACCTCTGAGGGGATGCTAGTTTGGCACAGAGGGAAAAGTAGTAGGCCAACACAGAAACAAAAATGCATGGAGCAGAGCAAATACATATGTGCATGTCAGTGGGGCCTTGGTGTTTCAAAAATGTGCCGCTAGCTAATGTAGATTTCCCCCACATATATATGTATTTATTTAGCTACTAAACCAGACGAGGTGACATTCTCTTCTTCTGTGGTGAAGACCACCTATAATATTCAATAACGTAATAATACAGAAAAGCCTTTAGTATGGTCTTTAATAAAATACCCTGACCTGACAGGTAAGTTATTGACTATTATAAAGCTGTTAGATTTAATATGAATCTCCTGGGCAATCCCTGGTATTCATCACATTTTCATGAGTAGAGAACGGTTGTAGATATTGCCAGATGTGGTCTCAGAGTGGAGAGCAACTGAGATAAAAATTGCAAAAGCAGATAAATGATGCATGGGCTGAAATCCCATTTCCAATCAGACCCAGAGAATGCTGTAAAAAGATTTAGTGGGCTTCCTCCCAGCGATTTGAAAGTCTCCTGAACAATTTACCCAGCTGCCCTGGGAGAAAGAGGAGTGGGCAGAAAGTGAATAATCTGATCTTTATATTAATTTTATCTCATAGTTAGATTACTTTAAATCCTGTAGCAGGAGATTGTATAACCCTGTAGTATTTTCTATGGCTGCTCTAAAGGGCTGCATAAATGTCTGATGCCAGAACTTACTGATTTGGACTTTGTTAACATCTTACTGTGGCCAGCATCCTAATATTTTGTGATGTACAACATGCTGCTTTCTTGTGCTGCCTTTCATTTTAGCATTTTCTGATCTCTTTCTATGCAGTTTTAGATAAAAATCTTGTTCCAACCTTCCCTGGTACAAACTTCCCTGGCTGTACCCTGGTACAGCCCTGGTACATTTGGGCTGTTTGAATTGCTCATCAGTGGAAGAGAGGGAAAGGCTGCTGTGAACTTACTGCCCTCTTTTCTGTAACGCCCAAACTTCCAGCTTTAGTGTTTAATTTCATTTTGCAGTCATGCCCAGAGGGATCCCCTATCAAAGCCTTAGCATCATTGCTCTAGGTGCTGTATATGCATAAAATAGTAAACCCTATGTCTATGGGAATGAGAGCTGTGGGATTCCTAAACAGGCTGGGCAGATTTTCACAGAGGGGCTGTGCTGAAACAGCTCCTGATCGTCTTGGTGGGAGATATGTACTCCTGCAAATCACAAACCAAGCACATATCCTCTGATTTTCCTGTGCTGGGACTGGATTTTTTGTTGTTGTTATCATCTTTGTTTTATATATATATTTTTTTTCTTCTTCTTTATTAGAAGATAGCAGTACTCAGCCCTCCCAAGTGCAGAGATTTCTGTTGTCCAGGCCTGTGCTATTTAGCTCTCACCAGTTTGCTTCTGCACCCTCTGTTTCTGTATGTCTTCTGTGAGCTGTGAACACCATGGTTGTCTCTTTCCAGGCTTATGAATCAAACAATGGTTGTCTGAGCATTTCCAGAGCCACTGTTCAGGGCAATAAACACCTGCAGATAGAAATGATAAATAGGTGGTGACTAAAACAATCAATGAATTTTTTGTCAAATTGGTAGCATAGGCCCAATATCTTCAGTAATCAGACAAAGCTATTCTCTGCTTTATAATGCTGTACTGAAGTATGTGCCTAAATACGCCATTTGGACAACACTAGGTTACGGTGTTCCTTGAAAGAGTTAACATCTAATCGCAGATTTGGTTTCCTTGATTGACAGACAATTTTCAAAAAGAGTGTGGTTTGTCAAGAAGTTGTTCCCTTCTTCTTCCAGAAATCTCTTTGAAACCAGTGCAGGCAATTTCCTGTCTGTGACGGCATTCAAGACACGAGATACCCTTGTCTTTGACAGCAAAGGACGTTGGTTTCATTTGAGCTTTTTCCCTTATCACTGACAACAATAAAATTGTCAAGTGTGTGATTTGAAACATCAAATTCGGTATGAACTTTTTGTGTAAGCAAGGGACATTGGACATATTAACTTTTTTTCTCCCATCTGTACTGATATATGGGACATACCAATTGACAAATGGTAACGATTGGCTGATGTATGTGTATAGCAACTTCTATATGAACTATCAGCAGACCAACAAGGTTATAATGAAGTCATCTTTTGAATTTAATAATAAATTTCACTTTGTCAGCAGTGGTCCAAGGTAATGATGTGCAGCTTCTTAACAGTGAAGGCAGAGGAAGACTTCGTAGCTGAGGAAATGCTCATTTTAATTGCAGGTTTGAAATACTGTCTGTCAAAGTACCGTAGCATTATTTTATTTTTATTGAGAAACCAAATGCATTTGAACTTGACACCCCCCAATAAATAAATAAATAAATAAGCAAGCAGTCTCTCTGCATTCATAACAAATCGATCATGGTGAATAACAGGTGATTTTGAGTATTTGGGTTTGAGTCCACAGAGTGAGACTTGAAAGTCACCTGAAAATTGCCTTTCCAGGCTTGGTTGGTAGGAGCATAAGCATTGCAAGGCATGAATGAGCTGTTTCACTGAAAGGAGAGTGGATTTCCTGGGTAAACCATGACTTCAGTCTGCCTTATGTCACACTGCTAGCCTTTGTGTAATGCGTATTGTCAGACTACGGCTCTGGCTACAGCAGGCTCGGGTTCCTGGTGGTGGCATTAACTGCAGCCATGAATGTGCCTTACACCTCACCTTAAGTCTTCCTGACGGTCTTTAAAAGAAGCTGTGATCAATTACGTAGAGGATATTTTACAAGAGCGAGCCCTTGTGAAAGATGTTATCCTGCAATGTTATCTCAGCGGGTGACAGTAGCTGCTGTAAGACCAGACGTGTGCCCGCAGTCCGTGCTGCTGGCCCCAGGTCGAGGGACAGTGTTACTCACTAGCACTTCAGCTCACTGCCTGGGAGGAGCAGCACGTCCCTGCCTCTCCAGATTTCACATGAACAAAGTACTGCAGAGCTCCTGGGTGTATGAATCCAGCTGCCTGTCTCAATACCTATTAAAGATAATTTTCCCCAAATAACCCAGCTCCAGATCTTCCCAGTTTCTCCTGTTGCTGAATACCCCCAGGTAGCCTTTCAAATTCTGGTTAGCAAGTTTTGGTTTTGCTTCCTTTTAAAAATAAATAGGCCTTGTCCTACAGTCACATCTCAATACCTCTTAGAGCCAGTATTTATCATGGGAATTATTTCAAAGTCCGTGGTGTCTTCCAGTGGGCCTAAAAACCTCTCTCATTGCAACATCAGCGGACAACAGCACCCAGCCCATAAGAGTATTATTTACTCTTCCAGACCTCTTTCCACCCATAAGTTCCTGCTACCTCCAGCCACCAAAGAGCAAAAATACGTGGATGTGTGATGTCCCCTGTAGTAAGAGCGGTGGGTGCAGTTTGGTGCTGAGTGGTAACGTCCTCAGCTGAATTACAGGCAAAAGCCGAAATCTAAAGGGTGTTTATATTACTTAGTGAAAATTATTCAACAATAAAAGTCTAGTTGCTGCTGTTGGGAATATAACTGTTAGAATAAAACTTCAGGCAACTGTAAGATTCAGCTATGGTATGTTAATTTGAATCTGCAGTAAATCTGTCAGGATTTCAAGTCAGTTTAAGAGGTAAAATATAATTGTTGTAAAACACCGAACTGCAATTTATATATATTTTTCCCAACCACTTGTGGGCTAGCAATATTTCAGCTTTATAATCACAATCTGAACCTTTTAGAAGGTTCTTTTTTATACAAGTCAGCAGAAGTAGTATTTTACTTCTCTTTTGTGTGGGATTCTTTGAATGCAATGCACTTCTGGGGAGGAAAATAGTCTGGGGAGAAAATCCAGCAAAGGCTGCTTTGCACTTGCTTCTCTTTTCTGAAAGGAAGACATGCCTGAGTGTGCAATGATCAATTTGTCAGTCAGTTTGGAGAGCAATGAAAACGACTGTCAAGGTGAGGTTTTGTTAGTTAGATGTAAAATACCATTTGACCTTACAGACTTGCTTTCTGTAACGGCATTTTGTGATAACAGGTAGACGTGTTTTTTTTTAAAAAATAATAATCCTTTTGTCATCTATCTTTTTGTAAAAAAGCTTCCTCTTATTTTTAAGCAGAAAAAGATTGTAAAGTGCCTTCAGTTTATTAAGCAATTAGACTAATAAGAGTTTTAGGCTTTTAGTCCCAAGCTTCTCCCAGGTGGTTTTTCGCAACAGCCTGAATCTTGACTGTTCATTTGCAACCCATCTTCCCAGGTGAGCTTTGGGATGCTGAGAAAGCCGAGAGGAGACATGAAGCAGGTTGCCCACATCATGCTTTGGGTATAATGTCTTAGTTAGGAGGCAGTCTTCATGTTGTCACCATGAAGATGTGACCACCATCCTGTCACTCCCAGAGCAGAAACTCGAGGGGTGTTTGAGGAGAGGCATTAACGCCAGCCCAGAGGGCTTGGTGCCTCCTGGGGTGCATTCCCAGGAGACAAGTCCGCAGGAACCGAGTGCCCTTTGCAGGAGATGAACTCATCAGGCAGGGCTTACAGAGACGAGTGGTTTGGGGTGAGTCCTTACGGATGAGGGATGAAATATGTGAAGAGGTACTGCAGAGGGCTCAGTGTTGTCTGAGGTCAGACCCACAGGAGCTCCTTGGGAGATGCCCTGGCAGCCTCTTAATGGAAAAGAAAAGGCAGCCTGTTAATTTGTCCTTATTTGGAATCATTTCTGAAGGCTTGTAAAGCTTCACTGCTCCAGAGGAAAGTTACATCTGCTGATTGAGGGGAGGAAGGGAAATGATAATAAAAGTTACTCAGTTGAGGCTAATATAGCCTTTTGAATTTTGCAGTCAGATGAGTCTGAGAGATTAAAAGGAGAGAGAAAAGGATGATTTGCATGCTTAAAAAAGATAAATAACCCTTTGTACTCATTATTTTGGTATGTGTTTGCATTTTTCTTTTTTTCTTTTTTAAAGCATTAAGGAAAAGGGGACTTGACAATTCTTTAGCAAGTATTAGACTAGGCTGAATTAGTGTGGAGAGACCGCTGGCCATCTGCATAGTTTGGGCTGCTGTGACTTTTGAAGCTAATGCACTTTACATTAATAGGTTTTGATGGCCAGAGTCTGCACAAAGAAAATAATAATAATGAGAATGAGGGAGATTGTTTTATTTTGTTGCTAGTTGCATTGAGGCATGGCCTCTCCTGCTTCCAGCAAGGCAGGGTCTGGCTGCCTGTGTACTGCTTGCACCATGGTAACAGTCCTCTGTCAGCATCCTTGGGCAAAGAGAGGATACAGAGGGTAGCCTGTTCCAGAGCATTTATAGTCCAGGCAGACAGGTGAAAGCTACACTGGACTCAGGAGGAACAGGGTGGCAGAAGCACAGGTGGTGCTAGCAATCCCTGCTGGTGCCATGACCAAAGGAGGGAGTTCCCTGAACCTCAGTTGGATCTGGTCCTTGCTTCACCTGTAACGTAACACTTCTCTTTTACCTGTTCCTGAAATTTCTCCTGTTTCAAGTCTAGTGCCTGTAAATTTATCAATCACTCTGTACAGAGACAAGTAAGACCTTGTCTCAGGGTCTTGGCAAAGCAGTGAGGGCGAGCAGTGGTCCTGCCCCGTGTCCCCTCCACAAGTGGACAGAGCAGATACCTGCAAGGAGGCAGACCGCTGACCCTAATTCATCATCTGAACTGGTGCCTGCTGACAATTGCCTTTCTGATTGCGTATCATTTTCAAAGAGATTGCTGCATATAGTGGGAGAGAAAGCCTTTCAGATCCTCTTTGATGTGGTCTCTGGGTTTCAAAATCAAGACATCATTTAGCTGTCAGTGAAGACAGTGTGAAACTTGCAGGAGAATCCTCTCCAGTTGCTATTTCCCCGTAACAAGAAGACAACAAGAAAGAAGAAAAGGCATTTCATTGTGAAGACTCTCAGGCTTGCAAATGCACTCTACCACTTACAGGCCTTTTGTTTGCATTGTGCTTGGCTTGGCAGGAACCTGCCTCATTAACCTTTTCCATCCCTCTCTCCTCTTCTGCTGCAAGGTAATGCTGTAACCCCTTCAAGGTGCAAGGGATGCAGGTGCACAGAGCCTCAGTCTTTGCATACTCAGACAGATGAGGGAAAGCAAGCTGAGAGGAGCTGCAGTGATGCGTACTGATGCATGGACTGATGAAGGTGAAGAGTGACGGGGCCAAAGAGCGGAGAAGTGAGGCCCTAGAGCATCTGTGGGAAAGGGAAAACCTCTGTTGGACAGCAGAGAGGGCACGTGTGTAATGACAATGCAAGACAGACCCAGCATGTAGCCACTGTTAAGAAAAGACTTTGAATGTACTGAGCTGAAGAGAGCAAGCAAGATGGTCTGGTTGTAAGACACCAAGGGCTGCAGCAAGAGTGTGACCAGCTCCTCCTTCCTCAGGCACTCTGGAAAAGCATATCATGGCAGATGTCCTTCCTTGCCATTTTTTTTCCCCATGTTCTTCACAGTGTGGTTTGCTTTTGCATCAGGTACCACGTTGCTTTCAATGCCATGACTGCACAGGAGCAGCTCTGGCGTAGCTAGAGGTCACAGCTGTAGCATGTCTGGCACTGGGGTTAGCTTTGCCTCCCCTATCCCCTTGTGCAGGAGCGATGCCTCCAAAAGCCCTTCCACCACCTGTTTGGCTGGATGGAGCTGAAGTCCTTTTCCCCTAAATATAGCTCAGTGCGCGTGGCGGAGCTGAGCTCTGTTGGCATAGCAAAGCACAACCAAAGGGAAAGCCAGATGGCTGATTCATGCTGAAAGGCAGTGTGAGGGACTAGAGAAGACAGGCAATGACTTGGCACAGTGACCAGTTTCTTGGCTGCCTCGGAGAGGCCATCTTACCTTTCTGTCCCACCCTCTCCACCTACCTATAGCTTTTTTTTTTCAGACAGGAATATCTCTACTTGCCAGGGACTGCATCTCTCTCCCAAAAGGGGACAATCACAGCACACAGAATTTAGCCGTATGGAATTTGAGTTGAGGTATTTCCTCAAAGGAGGAAGGTGGGTTCATCCTCCTGGAGACACAAATTGTCCATCTCTCTTTGCTGACTATAGTGAGCAGGAAAGTGTGATGGTCGTAGACAGGGTCCATGGTCATGGTCATGCTCAGGACACTAGTTGGTGGAGTCCCTTGGGAGGTGGTTCTGAAGGGCAGAGGGGTCCAGGAAGGCTGGGCGCTCTTCAAGAGGGAAGTCTTAATGGCGCAGGAACGGTCTGTCCCCACGTGCCCAAAGACGAGCTGGCGGGGAAGAAGACCGGCCTGGCTCAACAGAGAATTGTGGCTTGATCTTAGGAGGAAAAAGAGGGTTTATAAGCTTTGGAAAAGTGGGCAGGCCACTAAGGAGGACTTTAAAGAAGTAGCGAGGCTGTGCAGGGACAAAATTAGGAAGGCCAAAGCTCATCTGGAGCTCAATCTGGCTACTGCCGTTAAAGATAACAAAAAACGTTTCTATAAATACATCAACACAAAAAGGAGGACTAAGGAGAATCTCCATCCTTTACTGGATGCGGGGGGAAACTTAGTTACAAGAGATGAGGAAAAGGCAGAGGTGCTCAATGCCTTCTTTGCCTCAGTCTTTAGCGGCAATACCGGATGTTCTCTGGATACCCAGTACCCTGAGCTGGTGGAAGGGGATGGGGAGCAGGAAGTGGCCCTCATTATCCATGAAGAACTGGTTGGTGACCTGCTACGGCACTTAGATGTGCACAAGTCGATGGGGCCGGATGGGATCCACCCAAGGGTACTGAGGGAACTGGCAGAGGAGCTGGCCAAGCCACTGTCCATCATTTATCAACAGTCCTGGCTATCGGGGGAGGTCCCAATCAACTGGCGGCTAGCAAACGTGACGCCCATCTACAAGAAGGGCCGGAGGGCAGACCCGGGAAACTACAGGCCTGTCAGTTTGACCTCAGTGCCAGGAAAGCTCATGGAGCAGATCCTCCTGAGAGTCATCATGCAGCACTTGAAGGGGAAGCAGGCGATCAGGCCCAGTCAGCGTGGCTTTATGAAAGGCAGGTCATGCCTGACGAACCTGATCTCCTTCTATGACAGAGTGACGCGCTGGGTGGATGAGGGAAAGGCTGTGGATGTGGTCTACCTTGACTTCAGCAAGGCTTTTGACACCGTCTCCCACAGCATTCTCCTCAAGAAACTGGCTGCTCTTGGCTTGGACTGGCGCACGCTTCGTTGGGTTAGAAACTGGCTGAATAGCCGGGCCCAAAGAGTCGTGGTGAATGGAGCCAAGTCCAGTTGGAGGCCAGTCACTAGTGGCGTCCCCCAGGGCTCGGTGCTGGGGCCGGTCCTCTTTAATATCTTCATCGATGATCTGGACGAGGGCATCGAGTGCACCCTCAGTAAGTTCGCAGATGACACCAAGTTAGGTGCGTGTGTCGATCTGCTTGAGGGTAGGAAAGTTCTGCAGGAGGATCCGGATAGGCTGCACCGATGGGCTGAGGTCAACTGCATGAAGTTTAACAAGGCCAAGTGCCGGGTCCTGCACCTGGGGCGCAATAACCCCAAGCAGAGCTACAGGCTGGGAGAGGAATGGTTGGAGAGCTGCCAGGCAGAGAAGGACCTGGGAGTGATGGTGGATAGTCGGCTGAATATGAGCCAGCAGTGTGCTCAGGTGGCCAAGAAGGCCAACGGCATCCTGGCTTGTATCAGGAACAGTGTGACCAGCAGGGCTAGGGAGGTGATCGTCCCCCTGTACTCAGCTCTGGTGAGGCCGCACCTCGAGTACTGTGTTCAGTTTTGGGCCCCTCGCTACAAGAAGGACATGGAGGTGCTTGAGCGGGTGCAGAGAAGGGCGACGAAGCTGGTGAGGGGCCTGGAGAACAAGTCCTACGAGGAGCGGCTGAGGGAGCTGGGCTTGTTCAGCCTGGAGAAGAGGAGGCTCAGGGGCGACCTTATCGCTCTTTTTAGGTACCTCAAGGGAGGCTGTAGCGAGGTGGGGGTTGGCCTGTTCTCCCACGTGCCTGGTGACAGGACGAGGGGGAATGGGTTTAAGTTGAGCCAGGGGAGTTTTAGGTTAGATGTTAGGAAGAACTTCTTCACTGAAAGGGTTGTGAGGCACTGAACAGGCTGCCCAGGGAAGTGGTGGAGTCACCATCCCTGGAAGTCTTCAAAAGACGCTTAGATGTAGAGCTTAGGGATATGGTTTAGTGGAGGGCTGTTAGCGTTAGGTTGGAGGTTGGACTCGATGACCTTGAGGTCTCTTCCAACCTAGAAATTCTGTGATTCTGTGATTCTGTCATTCCCACCAAATCTGTGCGCTGCAGGATCTCATTTTCCTTAAATCAGCTGGGGAACATGAGACCATGCTTTATGCTGGTTTTACAAGGGCAGCCAGTACCTGATGCAGGAAATAATTGCATTGGGTCCAATTGAGTCAGATCTAACTGCATGTGATCTTTTTGTGGATTGTTTTTCTGCTTGTTTGTTGCGGGAGGAGGAGGAAGGAAAGTTTGCTTTTATTTTTGAACTCATGGGCAAACAAGTAGGCAACTCAGGGCTTAGTGTCATTTTTGGCTGTGTAGTAAACAAAGTTTGTGGAGTGAGCCCCAGTCTATGATGCCTGACACGGGCACATTTCTGAGCAGGTGCTGGTATGGGCTTCCTTCTCCTAACCAGAGTGGGTGGGTGGCTTGGTCCTCTGTTCAGACTCTAAAATTGTACATTTTATACTTCAAGCTTTCCTCTGACCTGAGACCTCAGACACTTCCTCGTTCTTTCTTCTTGCATGTACTCTACTTGGAGGTCAGTTTCCAGCGTCCCTTCAGCCCACCTGCCAGAAGGAGACATCACTTTCTCTGTGCCCTGCTCCTTAAGCCAGGCACACTATCCGGGGTCGGCTTTGCAGGTTGCCTGTCCTGCGTATGCTGCAACTCCATTTCTAGAGCCAAAGCTTCTAGGGATGGTCAACTAGTAGTACAACTCTGGCTGCTAATTTATTCCAAATAAACTAGATTATGACAGTCTGTGACACTGATATGATCCTGGAATAAGGGACCAGAGGGTTGGGAGGGTGCTGGGACTCCTCCCTAGATGTGCGTGTGGTGGGAGGAGGGAGAGGTGGGCCTCAAAGTTCCCAGCTTTGCACATGAGACTGGCCCAGACTGTTGTGCTGCTTGGGCAGGTCTCTTGTCTGCCTTGGCTTGTGTTAGGTTGGAAGATGCTGAAAGAAACAGTAAAGACTGAAAAAGCACTAAGATACCATTTTCTGCTAAAACACACCAATATTCCAGCGTACATGTGGCTCAGATTTGCAGTGAGCGGGCTGCTAGGAAAGGTGTGCGGGTAACAAAGGGGTCTTTGTAAACTGCAGAGGAAGAAACTGGAACCACACTGGCACAGGCTCTGGGTGACATAAACACTGTTACAGGTGCCGAATTAGGTGCAAAAATTTCAAATTATCACCTTCTTTGTTTGCTGTCAAGAAGATGCAAGTTAGTTGGCAGGGGAACTAAGTGACACTGTGGTGCTAAACACCCCAAACCACAGTGAGACAAAAGGCATGCCTAAAACCTTGGCTGATAATGTACAGTAAGTGGGAGTGGAGAGTTGTCCCAGTCTGGGTAAAACAGAGTTAGATGGTTTCTTGTTGGATTACCACTGGCTCCTAAGGTGGGTCATCGAAGTAACTCCAATTACAGGTCTATGACAGTTGCCAGCTTGCTCTTAAATTGCAGTAAGTGACATGAACCATGAAAAACTGGAGATAATAATAATAATGATAATACTTTCAAAGACTTGAGCATCTAAGTAGAAGCTGCCACCATGACCATGATGTATAAACAAGAAACTTGATTTAATAACAAGAGGAGAGTTATAGAGAAAAGTGACATGCACGTGGAGCTCAGAACATCCAGCCCAACATTACAGGGATATTTTGTTCTGCTACAAGATTTCTGTGTTGGTGTGTTCAGGCTATGCACATCCTGGATCCTTGTTGTCCCTCAGTTATAACCCCATGCCTCTGGGATGGTATGAGGAGCAGCCAGCCGGTATCTGTTTTGCCAACCTGCAAAAAAAAACTGCTCACGAAAGCCCTGTGCAGTGGAAGATGGCTATTATGGCAATCCACTTGCATTTGCTTTTTCTTAGCTGTGTTAAGGAGGACATGGGGGCAGAAACAGGGGACGCTGCCATGAAGACAGAAATAAACCCAAACTCAAACTGGGAAAGGGCTGGTGAGATGTGGTTGTGTGGATCTGGTATGTGCTGCAGGTACAAACTGAAACATTTTCTTCAAGTGCTTTGGAACATGGGATCAATATTGCTGGCTTGCTAGCTGATTAAATGAAACATTGCCTTTCTGCAGGAAAATGGGGCTTTTGAGGGGTTCCTGCACCAGCTGCTGTAGCTTATCAGGCTATATTTAATCAGAGCCCAGAAGTACAGTTTGCTGGCTTTTGTCTGGCTGCTGAAGCTACTTTTTCTGATGACTTCTGGGCATCTTGGACCAGCCCCTCCATGCCCTGCTTCTAGGAGCGGGAAGCTGATAACACCATAGAGCATCTCTGCAGTCCTCTTTTGAGTCTGCATGTAAAAATCGCCACTGGGGTTTGCATTTCCCCTGCATCTGGGACACATGCAGATTAGTGGGATTTTGGACTCCTCTAAATCCCAGGGAGTTGGGTGAAACCTTGCTTTTCTGTGCAGAAGATTGACTTGGTTATTTAAACAGCACTACACTGTCAGGCTCCTGCAGTCCCCGCAGAAGGAAATAGCTTCAGTATTGCTTTCTTTATTCATCCACTGTGCTGTGTTAGAAAGGGCAGAGCACGGGGTTTTCCAGCAAGGCCCAGGCTGTGCTTATGTATCCTTCTCCAGCTGCTGCTTCATGGAGGAAGCCTTTCACCCCCATGCTGGGCTCCCTCCCCTCTCTTCACCTCTTGCTGCCAGTCATCATCATTTTCACATAGTTCATACAACATAATTGCAGTGTAATTGCCCCCAGTCCAGCTTAGCAAAACAAAAACAGGCCAAGATTAACCCATTTATGTGATCGGTCTTTGCTGATCCAGACCATTGGGACTGAACCATGCTGTAGAAGGATGATTTGAGCCTGGAGACATGCCACATGTATGGGTAACCCCACTACATCCACTGCCTGCCAGGTGTGGATGTGAGCAGAGCCTCCCAAGCTCCTCCACGCTGAACTGCAGAAGAGGAGAAGTTTCAAACTGGGAACAGATTTGCATCCTCCAGGAGGCAAGGGGAAGGAAGACGCACGAGGGACATAAACAGTGAGATTACCTCTGCATGCTGTGGGTTAAAATGCTATCATCTCTTTGAGCAGAGCATGTAAAGTGTGTACATCTGGAACGTGTGCGAGCTGCTGCGGCTCTAATTATGGGACTGTGGCACACTGGGCTACTGCACAGGCTGCTGAGCAGCCCTAGCTGTTTGAGCCTGGACTAACTTTGGTATGATTCATGATGTTAATGATGCATTTTTACAGCAGAGGAGGAAGAATCCTATTGTCCTTTCTTCTTTGTTTCAGTATATTTTTGCTTTATATCCGTTGAATGCTTTGTTTCCATTTTGTATTAATTTTGCAAATTGGTCCCTGCGGTAAGAGCATGTGTAACGGTTTTATGCAGCCTTTTCTAAGCCTGCCTTAATGTCCCTGCATTTATCTTTTGAAGCTAATAATTAAAAGGGGAAAAACACTGTCTGTGGACTTCTATAGCGATGCCAGTTGAGTCCATTTTCTCTCTTGTTGGTAACTATCTGATCTGACTCGCACCCACAACAGACTGTCGGGGGGAAAAAATAGTCACTGCTTTTATTTCATGTCTGGCCTGATGAGAATAGTAATGAGAACAGCAAAGCAGTTGCATCCCCAGCTAGCTGGCTACAAAGTAGGCAGGCTGAGTCCTCGATGTACTGTCAATTCCATGCATTGTGTAGGCAATTAACATTGATGCTAAAATAATTAATGATGAGAAAACATCAAAGGGTTTGGGTGCTTCAGTTCAAATGAGCACCAGAAGCTCAGTTTGTTATCCAGGCTTGTCTAGTTGTCTGAAAATACCTTATAACTAGCTTCTTGGTGCTGCAAACCACAAAAAGGCTGGCACTTCCATTCTGACTTAGATGTGTTCAGAGCTCTAGGAAGCTCCGGGAGAGGTTTCAACACGAAAATGAGCATTTGCGTTCAGTCTAATATGAGCTGTTTTGTAAATATTTGATGAAAAGATTTAGAATTTTTCAATTTCGGAAATGCACTGCACAAGTTGATTTACAGAAGGTTATCAAAGTCACAAGCTTGTTCTAATTTCCAAGGTAGTGATTTAACTTTTTTTGAAGTGATCTCTGGAGCAAGCAAATATACAGTGGAGGAGGTTGGTAGGAATGCCAAACTAGAGCTGGGTTGAAGTTGCCATCTAAGGCAGCGCTTCAATTCCCCTATTTCATACTTAGAGTACAGAATTAGCTCATATATTTATTGCAGTTATTGCTCAGTGGGTAATTGCATTTCTTCTGATGGATCAGAGAAACACCCGCAAGTAAAATGTCCAGAAAAAAAATGAAATAAAATAAAATAAAAAAGAAGAAGAAAAGAGGGGAAAAAAAAAAAAAAAAAAGCTTAATTTGCAAGTCTGGCCTGGATCTCCACTCTACCATGCACTGGTCCTTTGTATCTCTTTTATTGGACTAAATCTGATTATACACACAGCAGTGTCTCAGGTCCTGTCCTACCATCATAAACATCTATTTTTCCTATAGAGGAATGCAAGTCACTGTGCTAATGATTGAACTGTTTGTCAGGTGCAAAAAGCAGTGAAAGACAGAACTGAATAGTGTGAGAGCCATTTAAAGCAACGTGTGTTGCAATGTGTGGAGTGCAGCACAGAAATGCTGCTGATTGGCCACAATGTAGACTTTCTTTCTGGAAGTCTGTACTCAGAATATAATTAAGTGTGTGCTATCCCATGCGTGCTTAGAATTTCTTCTTGACAACAATATTGAAGCAGCTAAGTTTAAAAATAAAAAGTATGAACCAAAGAGAATGAAAGAGGTCAACGTTTTATTATCTAAAGAGAACTTTGATGTAGAAAAGTTGCATACAACACAAATCAGCTATTAAATTGACCTCATCTGTGGCCTGCTTGATTTCAAAGGCCTTTGAGTAGACTTTTACAAAGAAAGTTTTAAAAGTTCATGCACAGAGGTAGCATTTTTAAAAAAAACAACATAGCTTATTTATTTTTAATAAGTTATATGCATAGCCCTTGGTTCCTCGAGGTAGCAAACCAAACATCTGGCTTTTAGGCTCAGTGATGTTTGGATCATGATCAAAGGGAAAGGTTGCCAATTAACCTCCCATGATCTCTCCACCATGTGTGTTTGATGCCATCTTTTTTCCATTTCATTTATTCCATCTGAGCTTGATATTAAATCTCTTACCAAATTCAGATTAGCCATGGCTTTCCCATTGCTCTGACAGCACATCAAAGCTCCAGAGGACCCAGAAGGTTGAATTAGCCACTGTCTGAATCTTCTCTGAGCTGCTCTGAGAGAGATATATCTGTGTAAGGAATAAAGGGAATAGATGATATCTCTGCTCTGAAACTTTCAGAAAAGTTAAATGGTAAGACTGAGCTAAATTTAAACAAGAAGTACTGTGCAGAAAGCAAGTAGGTACAATAACAAGGTGTTGTATAGTTTATAGAAAAAATATAGAAAATAAGTAGCAATAAAGATCTAGAATAACTTGGAATAATTTCAGCATATATTTCAGCAAACAGGAATATGTTACGTTACTAAAGGTAATATATTTGCTATTTGTATTAAAATAACACTAGTGAAGTAGGGAGGAGCCTAGAAGGTAAGGCCACACTATTTTCATTGCTCTCATGATCATCAGTTACCTTTAAAACAAAAGGGCAAGCATTTTTTTGAGGCTGTCCTGGGGAGTTAAGCTACTGCCAAGAGCATGCAGCAGTGTGGAAAAAATGCAACCAATATGTGTAGGGAAAAAGGGAACAGGATACATAGAAATGAGGTGGGGACATTTAGCTCTTGGTAACTGACATTTAAAAGCTTCATCTGGCAAGGCTTTGCTGTCATTGTCTGGGGTAATAATCTACATGTCCTCTGCAAAGACACAGGCGCTATCAGATGTTCTGATGTTTGTATAATTTCATCTAGTCTATTTTATATGATAGAGGGTGATTTGGTACAAAAACTTGGGTCTAACACTTGAAATTAGGGTTACAGACCAAAAGTTGATCAGAAGTCAGGGAAGACTGGTATAAATCTTTGAACCTGTGCCACACACAGCTGGACGTTTTATTTTCTCCTTCAAATGTGATGCCACTTTCTGGTTAACCAGTTCCTGATTGTTCCATTTGGGCAATCCCAGGATGTCATTTCAGAAATGAAATACAGGCTCAATGTGAGAAGAAAAGAGGGAACTGTGGTATGCTGAAAGCATAAGCTGAGCTATAGAGGTGAGCAATTTATTTGGGACCTTGTGGAGGAGCTACAGAGGACGGGAATCATAGATTCATAAAGGTTGGAAAAGAATTCCAAGGTCATCTGATCCAACCATCCCCCTACCACCACTGTCACCCACTAACCCATGTCCCCAAGCACCACGTCCAACCTTTCCTTGAACACCCCCAGGGACGGTGACTCCACCACCTCCCTGGGCAACCCGTCCTGCTCCTGCTGGCTGCACCATTCCTGACACAAGCCAGGATGCCGCTGGCCTTCTTGGCCACCTGGGCACACTGCTGGCTCGTGTTCAGGTGAGCATCAATCAGCACCCCCAGATCCTTTTCTCTGCACAGCCTTCCAGCCACTCTGCCCCGAGCCTGTAGTGCTGCATGGGGTTGCTGTGGCCAAAGTGCAGGACCCAGCACCTGGCCTTGTTGAACCCCATCCCCTTGGCCTCTTCCCATCAACCCATCAAATTATCTGTAACAACAGTGTATATTTATTGACCTTTCCTTAAAAAGGCAATTGTTTAAATATTAAAGCACGATACAGTGCCATTGAAAGGACAAGGACTTTTTTTTTTTTTTTTTTTTTAAAAAAAAAAGGACTTTTGTTTGTAAAGGGCAGAAAAAATCAGAAGAGAATATTAAATATACAGAGCCAAAGGTGATCACTCACAACAATGGTCTCATAGAAAAAGTCCCTCTGCTATTGGGAGTATCACACATATTACAAGAAGCTGGAGCAGAGACCAACTACTACAACTTGCAGGTAATCTGAAATAAATCTCTGGAGGTGTTAGTCATGTTGCATAACAATGTGAGTGATACCAGAGTCTGGAGATCAGCTGCCTCTGTCTGGTGGATAGGACAAGGACTGGTGGTCTTAAATTACCATGAGAAGAATTCAGGTTAGGCACAAAGAAAATGTTTTTAACTGCTGTCTAGAAGTGCCCTGGACTGAGCCATCTGTAGAGGTCTTGTATTCTGTAGCCTGCAGCCTTGATTCACTCAGGTATGTTTAAGTGTAGATGTAATTACATACCTTTGAAGTCTGACCATTTACTGACATCGGTGTGTTAAAACCTGAGCGGAAAGGCAAATGATTTTTGAATTCTCTTCTCTGGCATTCAGATTTTAGTTTCCCCATAGAACGTGATTATTCTATGCCAGCAGAACTGGTTTGGTTCCTTTTCCAGGATATTTTATATAATTATATAAAATCTTTCTCTTAGTAGCCTGAGATTATGTTTAACTGTACAGCTGCTTTTACATTTTTTGTTGTAGCATGTTAATTTATTATTAATATATTATTAATTTATGTTAATATATTATTATGTTAATATATTATTATATTATGTTAATATATTATTAATTTACAACACCATCTTCCTCTATGAAAAAACTTCCTTGTCTTCTCCTGCTTTATTTGTATTGGCTTTTGGGGTCACCTGAATCAAACGAACATGTCTCTCAAAGCTTCCTGTTGACAATGTGTCTCCAGACAGTTTATCTTAGGACAAACCAGCATCCCTAGGTGGATCACCAAGTTTTATTCCAGCGTGGAGTCAGAAGTCTTGTGCTGTTAGTCAGTGAAATGGGCTTTGCTCTTTGTTAACTATTTCTGGGCCTGACTTGCTCGTCCCTTGTAAAGGAATGATAAACTGATGGATCTGAAAGCAAGAACGGAGCTGATATCCTACATTAAGCCTCAGGAACAGGGGGCAAAACATGTCATCCAGCTGCTCTTACAGGGAACCTGGCAACCTTTCTGTATTTATAACCTGATCTTCATGAAAAAAATATGGAATTTTAGTTATATGACCTTAAAAGGAGAGAAATCACAACATTTTCTGATGCATCAGATCTCATGGGATCTTGCTGTTAACAATCTTGCACTTTATTTCCCAGTTGATCTCTCCCAACTTTTATTTCAACCATAATTATTTCTAAAGACAAGGCATTGATTTAAAAAAAAAAAAAAAAAAGTTGATTGCTCAGTCTCCAGTCTCTTAACAAAAAAAAAAAAACCCTCAGAGCCACCCCGAAATAGTAACACAGGTACGCCCCAAGTCTTCTGCAGCTCCTCCAGTCTCATCTTCTCTGACTTTCATGTAGGCTTGGAGGACCAGGAACACGGAGGAAGGCTTTCAGCAGCAGAAGTTACAAGAGAAATAATTTGCCCTTTGTTATCCCCTTTGCCTGAGGAAAACAGGGTGGAAACTTGATGCTAGGCAGAGGCACAGCAACGAGGATCAGTGTGTAAAAAAAAAAAAACATGGGAACTGCCCTGTGTAACCAGACACACTATTGTTCCCCTAGAAAAACTCCGAAGGCAGTATTAACACTGGTACAGAAATGCAGACATTTAGAGTTCAGTTTTCAAAATCAGGTTCTTAATTCAGCAATTAAACACCTGCACACTGATTAGTGATTCAGAGAGCCTGTCGGCGCTTACCTTTTTCAGTGGGTGTCAAGTGCCAATTTTAGGTCTAAGTGCAGATGTAGGTGCATGCACAGAGGGTTTCAAGATTGGAAACGAGGCTTTTAACAACAACAGGTTCATCTGCCTGTGCCTCCTCTGCACTGCACAGTAAAATCAGCTGAGCATAAACGTGGAGGCGAGGAATAAGGAGCACGAACCGGCTAATAGTTGCTGTTATGAATCTGTCAGACGATGACTTGCTGCCTGACAAGGAAAATACTGTTCTGCTAAACGGGGCAGCAGGCTCTTCAGCTCCCAATTTATGGCATTTCCCTGCTTTGCTTCCTTTTGATTTCTGAACTATTTTCCGGTGCCTTCACCTGCAGATCAATCACGTTGTTTAACAGAGTGTGGCACCTTTTGAACCCAAAGAGGCTGGCCACTGTGTGACTCCCTCCTTCTCCCATGGGGCAGAGGTATTGCATTAGGAGGCAGCAAGGTATTCCACGTATTGAATAACAAAGGCTCCTTGCCTCAGCCTGAATGAACAGAGGAAAAGAGTGTAAGAAAAGACAAGCTGCAGAATGAGACGTTGAAGGTAGCAGGGCAAACACTGCACCTGTCATCAACTTTTTCCCTGGTCTGGGGACAGATGGCCTACCATTCCTAGTATGTGCTTTCAGATCCCCTAGGAGATGTGATCATGTATTTTCTTTAAATCCAGGCTGACATGTTGATAGTGTGAGTCACGTATATCACAGAAGCGAGGTATGGATTTCTGCCTTAAACCCCGAAAGAAAGACGGCCTTGTCAGCCTCGCAGTAATATCTGCTGGAATGTTTCTTGGGTGGAGGAAAGAAATCAGTTTGGGTTTGTGAAAAGGGTCTGTATTTCTGCACATACACAGCCAGATGCTGGCTGAGACAAAGCAGCTTGCTTTTCAGTTCTGTATATGAGGCTCAGGGAAGGGACAAAAAGCCGTGAATGTACTTGTGCAGGACCTGGAGGGGCGCATTGCAGAAGAAATACCAAGAAAGTAGCCTGACCTGCTATAAAAAAAAATAATAAATAAAATAAAATAATAAAATAAAATATAATATAATAATAATAATAATAATAAATGCCAGTAAGGTAAGATAGCTCTTCTCCATATAAAACTCAATGAAAGACCATTCTCAACCAGAGCAAGGGCCCTCATTGGAATTAAGAGACTCAATTTTGTGCATGAAAAAACAAACAAACAAATTTCCTTCAGTCTCAGAAGGCAGAGGAAGCACTCTGGCAATGTGCTGTCAAAAAGTGGCATGACCCCAGTCTCTGGCTCCCTGTGGGTGGGAGAAGGATGTGGAGAGTTACTGGGTTTGCTGCAATGAAAAGGAGGGATGCCTCTTCCCAAATAAGAGAGCTGCAGGGTGAACTGGCTTTTTGGAGATCTGCCTGAGTTAGCCCTAGCCTTAACATCTGGTTACATAGTGCTGTGCTAGGAAAACAGTCACATCAGGAAGAAAATGCCACTTGGGCTCCCTGGGTAGCTGTAGCTCTAGCAGTAGAGTCTTGACACCTTCTGCAGGTCGCAAAGACTGCTGTCCTGTAGGTCCCAGGCCTTTGCTTAGTTTAAAAGAGAAGTTTGAATACCATGATTTTGAGTTTGAATAGCTGATATTCATAAGTTGACCAGCAGCATTATCAAAGCAACATCTAGTGCATGGTAGAATCAGCAGACCTTCAGTTATGCTTAGCAATTCTGTTTTATTGGACTTCCTTTTTGTCTTGGCTGTTCCCTACCTCTTCTTCAAGTATTGGCCCTAGCTGCTTGGATGAAGAGCAGTCTGACATGAACAGCAGGCACCCAAAGCTGATGGGGACCAAAATATTATTTTTACCAAAAAAATTACACTTGGAATCGGTAGGAAGAGGTTTATGATTATTATCAGTATTTTAGTAATGCCAAAAAATGCCCTTGCCAACAAGAGAGCCCCAAGATTCCCAGTATTGTTACACATGTGTTGTAGAAGCACTCCCTCTCTGCAAAGAGTTTGTGCTCAAAGCAGGAAAGAGTGGGAGAGCAGGAGGAGAGAGACTGACTTATGAAGGATCACTGCAGTGCTAGAGCATTTGTTTCTATTCGAACCCCCGTCTCCTTTCCAACTTGTGTAACTTTTTCTACAAAAACATCACTCCTTTGTCCTGTGTTGTGCTGGTGCTGCTAAGCATCGTAGATGCTCTTTTATTAGGGGCTGTTGTTGCAACAAAACTTTAATGAATCAGTTGCTGGAAATTTTTATGTTTTTTAAAGGTAAAATATGTAAAAAATAAAAATAAATAAATAAATAAATAAAACCCCTCAGTTCTTAGACTGCTTGTTAAATCCCACTATAGCTAAATAACATCTGGCTTTCTATAAATACAGCAAGCTAGTCATTAACAGTGGGACTATTCACTGTTTACAGAGCTGCATTTGAAAAGAACTGAAATGCAAAGTATTCATTGAAGTCTGCAGAGCATCTGCCTGTGATAGACTTTTGATAAACCCAGCCTTGCACTCCAGTCATCTTCATGTTCCAGTGTTTGGATATCTTGCGTATGTCTTATCTTCTGGAGTCACAGGCATGTTACCGATGCAGGCAGCATGGGAATTTCTAACGTGCACAGAAATTTCTTGCGTGCAGAACCAACCACCTTGGACTCCCACTCGTATTTAGTTATGCACAGCTGGTCTATCAGTCCCAATCAGTCTTTTATCCAGGTAAAGCCCTTTGCTGCCTCAGGACAAATAAACACAAGTTGCGTGTTGCATTAGGGCTATTGCAGTAAGTACTTTAAACCAGGCTTCTTTGCAGACACTGGAGGTAGCACGTTTTCTACCACCTCTCTCCTGTGCAGGTATGCCAGTGCTTAAGAAAGCTAATTAGACATTTCCCTGGGGGCTAAGGAGAGGGAAGAATTTTTCCCTACCTACAACCCAGCTCCACCACACACGTGTAGGATCTAAATGCCTGTGAGAGATCCATCTGCTGTGTTTAGGAACAAATGGCCAGAGAGGTTAAAAAAAAAAACTTCGGAGTGGAAAGGCAAGAGTGCAGACAGCAAAATCACATAACTGCCCCTGCCAGAGAGAACTTTTTTATCGTGAGAAACACCGGAGAGCTGGCATACTCCTGGTTGCTCTTGCAAAGTTATATTCACTTGTATCAAGCTGGGCAGCCACTGGCACACGTTGCAGTTAGAAGATGGCATTTAAGGCATTGTAAAAGCTATTTCTAGCTATTTCCTCTTCATTATAAATATACACAGGGCTGGATCCTTGCCCCTGTTTCTGCCTGCTTTGTGTAACTCCCACCAACCTGACCACCTCTGCTGTGTACCATCAGTGGTAGTTCCCTTGTGTACATGAGTTGCTTTGCAAGGCTCTGGAGAAAGGATATGTCTGAGCTCTCCTCCACTAAAGGACTGAAGCACAGGGAAAATACGAAGTTCCTTTTATTTATTTTTTAACACTGTTACATGGCCATTCATGTTTTCCGATTGTCATCTGACAACAACTAATAATTCCAACTAGCAAGTGTATAAAGTCTGATAACTAAACAGCCTTCAAGACCGTGCTGTCTCAGGGCCACAATTATCAGTATTGTGATGATGGTGCAAGGCAGAAAATTCCCTTTTTTTTTTTCTGGGTGTAACTCCAGGTGATGTCTTTGCTGGTGGTATGGACTGTCCACATGGGGGAATATGATTGTGAAGTACCTCTCCTAGGTGGTATTGTGGCAGGATTGCCAGCCTTTCCACACACACCCCAACATACACACCCTGAAACCTTCGAAGGCTTTCGAGAAAGAGATGTTTGAAAACTTTCCTGGACAGAAATAGAAGCACGAAAACAAAGCAGATTATTCCCACCCACAGATATCTTCATGACAGATCTCCTGGGCATGGGATGTGGAAGTTGTGGAGATTGATGCTGCTTGAATCGCTGGTTTTAATACCTTCCCTTAATAAGTGCCCCTCTTCTGTATTATACTTTCCTGGAGCCATCGCTGAAGATGCCATGAAACTTCGTAGTGACTTCAGTGATCCTGAGATCAGGTCAGTAGCTACCAAAATGCCCATAAAATGGACATCCCAATTCCATCTTAGGTAAGTCTGGAGGGTTTTGCTGTCTCTGTGGGTGGGTAGCAGGAAAATCCCATGCACTGCTTTCCCTCTGGAACCTCTAAAGCAGAGATATAAAGGGAGAATATCCTCCTTCTTTGTGTGTCAATCCAGCAAGGAAAAGTGGGACATCTAGACATGGTCCTAGTCAAAGATAGGTCGGTGTATTTTTTTATCCTGTGCTTGACCTCAGCTAGATCATGGGCTTTGAACTTGATGAGGTTCCTGGTGAAAAATATGCCTGGAACTATCAAACCCAGCTTGCATAGGCTGTCCTCTCCTATTACACCACACTCAAGCAGGCAGATGTGATGTGGGCTGAATGCTTTGAAATACAGCTTGGTAGCAGCACGTGCTATAAAATATGCACTTCTTAAATACTGTCAGTAAATCAAGGAAAGCTGTCGGAAACTGGTGTAACTTTTGATGTTTAAAACAGTAATGGTGGAAGTTACTGCAGTTTTATGCATTTGAAAGGATGTTTTTCCTTTATTTTAATTTATTTATTGATTTATTTCACTGCCAGCATGCTCTATAATGGGAAGTTTCTGTCATCTTTAAAGTAAAACATGCTAAGGGATATGTATTAAACAGGATATTGGCATATAGTGATAAAAAGCAGTAACAGAGGGTGTTTATGATGAGTTCCCTTCAGCCTGTGGGCTTATGCATGTATAGCACACAGGCAAAACATCTTGTTGAAACTTTCATGCAGTACATCTAGCCTATAGGGCAAGAAATGAGAAGTCACCAAATCAGGAAGGAGGAGGTCTGCTTCCTCAAAGCAGGAGCAGGCAAAACCATGGAGCACTCCCAGCCCTGGTTGATACAAATCTTTGGCTTAAGCATTACACCAGAGCTGGAAAGAAAGCATAGCCACTTCATGGGATGTGCATCTGCAAACCACTTTGACTGCACCATTAACTGTATGTAACTAACCTGATACAAAACTGACACAATGCTGGACATCTTCCTGAGCTTAATAAATTCCTTTAAAACAAGGAAGCCTGAAATATACATGCAGTGGTATAAAACACTGCAGAAAATACTCTTCAGTCTGAATTTAAAACATGGCCTGGAAGAAAGGCTTTCATTTTATTGTTGGCAAAATCTCTGGAATGACTTTAAAGTGCATTTTATCTGGTCTTTCTATAATATAAACTTTTAATTAGCCATAATCAACTTAAGTGGGGAGAAGTGTGTCTGAGCACCAACATGAAAAATGAGAGTTGCATCCTTGACCTATGCCGGCCTTAGGGAGGAGTCGACAGGCTGGTGAAAGTAGGTTTTGTAACATGAAATCAGGTGATTAGTAATTAATGTAGCTAATAAAATAAACCCCGAAATTGGTGCTTTATTGTGGTATAAGCACATGCCACAATGCAAAATGGATGCTGAACTAACGCTGATTGCACTTTACTACTGGTGTGTGAGCCCAAGCTGCCAGAGAAAAGACTGCATTTGGCTTCACGAGTCCTCAGACCTGGCCAAAATAGCTGGAGCCATCTCCCCTAATGTTAGCCATCAACAGCAGGCAAGCCCCTGGGTATCCAGGCTCCCTCCACAGTTAAAGTGAAGTGCAAGGCACCTCCACAGACTAGTTGGTATGCAGCCCAATGTACCCAATTGTATGTAAATGGGGGCACAATTTGGATTTGGAAATACATGGCTTTGTTTGGGTGGTAATACATGGAGCATGACCGGCCCATTCAGGTTGCTAACTCATTTTGCCCTTGCAGCAGGAATCAGAGAAGATCCATCCATAGCAGAGTTAGCAGTACAATGGACACATTGCTTTTGATCCAAGTTCTGAGAGAAAATGTTCGAAGCGTCATGAGAATACATTCTTGTTTTATTCCTGCAGAGATGTGGCTCATCAAAATCCGCTTCAGAAGACAAGGATCCTGGTGAGATATACACTAGCCTAAGCCACATGCTATTATACATATGTGAGACTGTAGTTAAAACAGATTAGGGAGGAAAATGAGCCATAATTTCATTTGCAGTTCTTGTTAACTTTGCAAAGAGAAAATGTAAGGCCTGCACGATGCACTGCACAATCAGGGGATGAAGGACAAAGAGTGGTATTGGATGTGAAGGCACTGGCCCACCATCACAGAGCAACCCACTGCAGAGCTGCAGGGAGAATTCAGCAGGGACAGAGCAGGGGGAAAGCAACTGGAAGAAAACTCAGCGTTAAAATCTGCACCACCCCCTGCCCCTTTTTCTTTTAAAACCTGTAGCTACTTGGCACGGTACTAGGAGCTGTTTCCAAAGGAGTGTTGCTATAAATAGTGCTCTGTGTTACAGCCTTCACATATGACAGTGTGTGTCTGCAGACAGTAAAGTGTCTCTGTTTATCGCCTCCCTTTCTTACCTTGGTTCATCACCTTAATTTGCAACTGCTACCTGAGAGCTGACAGCTCCCAATTACAGTCACATTTGCAATGCCAATAGAAAACATCAGGGCCCGGTTTTCAAGGATTTGATCTATTCTTTTCTGAACAAGTTTTCTCCTGCAATCCACTCAACAGCTTGCTTTTGAGATTGCGATCTTTTTCACAGATGTGGTCTGAGCTACTAAATACCATGGTGTAGTGTAACCTGTGTGGAACCAATGCAATCCACATTAAAAGGGGTACATACAGTTTCTGGAGATCTCAGCTGTTACTCTGAATGCCCTATGCATTAAAATTAAAAAAGATTTTGGAACTGGAGTTTTTCCACTCCAAAAAGGGCAAATGGGAATTAGTCCATGGGTATGAATGGGAGTCATTGAGTAAACAAGGAAATGTAACTATGGGAAAATATCTCCAGCTGAAGTCTTGCTTCTTGCACATGCTTTTTCCCTATTAGCAACCAGACAGTTGAAGAAGGGACCTCAGTTTATACCCTTGGATCAGAGGTTATGACCCATTACTTAGTATTACTTCGCAGGATTAAATAGAATTTCTTTGTGGACTTAAATAGGGACAAGTCACAAGTGCATGTCTTTCTACTGTGTTGGGATTTGAATGCAAATAGATCCCACTTTTTAATCTCACGATCACTTTGAAAATGCAGTATAAAGAGTAAAACTGTCCCTGCTTTCAAATAAATTAATGGTTTTTTGTGTGTGTGGTGTAAGAGGCTGAGAAGAAAGCAAGAAGGGACTGGTGGGGCTATGTGGTCTAGCAGTCACCTACCCCCAGCAGCTCTCTTTTGTAGCTGTAGTTAATAGTTAGATTAAAACTAGTTTGGCTTTTTGTTCTGCTAATCATCATAGGGAATTGCTCCTAGCCCTGAGGATACATCCTGCTGGAAGCGGTGAGTACAGTAGCATTTCTCCAGCCCTGTAAGCACAGTGCAGCCAGATCAAATGAGGTGATCCAGGTGGCAGTCACACTGTAGCTGCTAGATGGATTTTGGCATGGGCAGGACTACGTAAGCATGCTGTAGCCCCATTCCCAAGTTCAATATTAATACCCCTGAAGTTTTACAGTCAGGTACTGGAAAGAACAGAAGAAACTGATTTTCAATACGCAGGAAAGAATAGCTACATCTGCTTTGTCTCCATGGTGGCTAAGCAGTGAGACAAGTGGAGATGCCTTCCTTGGGGCACTAGATCTCTAAGGTAAAAGAAAAGGCTCTGCACAGGGTGGCACCCGCTCCTTTGCGTTGCTTTTGAGATGACTATTTTCCTCTATGGTGAGGCTAGGGCTGTCACAAGATGCACTACACAGGTATTTGCTGTTTCCCATCTAAATGTCAGGCAGCACAGATAAATAACAAGCAGAGACACCTGTGCCTGCACTTCAGCTGATCACTCTCCTAATTATGTGACATATTTAGGTGGGCCAAAACATACTGAAACAAACACTTAAAAAGGAAACTGGTTAGAGTTGTGTGACTGACTTGCTGATAAAATTGAGGTGCACTTAACACATCGTGGAAGATCCTGGAGCACCATTTGGGTTTAAGCCTGATCCTCTTTTCCTTTGCACTGATGCAAGTCAGGAATGACCCCCTTCAAGTCAGTGCCCATGTATAGCCACACACATGGAGACAAGGAGGAGGTAAGTCACTGGATGTGGGTACAAAGCCAAATCGTTTGTGAAGTGGCCAATAGTTATGTTCAGTTTGCCTACTGCTGTTGCATAGCATCACAGGCTGCAGAAAGCTCAGGATGAGGAGTGTAAATCTTGGACATTGCTGCCCCATTCACATGCCTGACTATCTACACGCTGCTGTAGGGCTGTGAAGGATGAAGGGCATGGAAATAACAAAGAATACTTTAAGCAAAATGCCTTAAAAAATGTTGCTGTGTTACCTGGCAAGATGAGGTACTATGTCTTTCTTTACAAGCCATGGAGACAAGATAAAAATAAACTATGAACGCGGGCCTCTGAAATTGTTGGAAGCTGCAAAATGCAAACAAACATGCAGAACTGGGAGAAATAAAATATCACAAATGTGTGAAAGAACAGTTTTCTAAAGCACCTTTGTTCTTGCCCGCACACAATGAATTGTTGTCCTTTCTAAGAGAAGCAGCAAGGAAGTAGGAGGACGAGAGAGACCGTTAGAGAAACTGCGGGAGGGGAGAGAGAAAGGGACACCGATTTTGCAGAAGGGATTTATCACACTTCGTAGCAATTTGGGGGCGAAGAAACTCCATGAGGGTTTCAGTAGGCACTATTGTCATAATTTCTGCATGTGCTTTTACCCGTGCTGCTGAGCATCCTGTTGTGCCAACATGTTTTGTGCTGCCTTACAGCCCTTTATGAATCATGCCCGCACTGCACAGGGTTTGTTTTGAAGAGCTATGCTATCTAATGAGAACTTTTCCCATCTTCAGCATGGTGTGATTACTTCTTGGAAAAGAAGCAGTTATGTATGAAACGGATGAACGACACCAGCAACTTTTTTTTAAACGGGCTCTTTTGGCTCTTCTTCCCCTGATACTTTGCATCATCCTGTGCCTGCTTTCCTCACTCGTTCTATTGTAAAAGGGTTGATCTCAAAAGAGTAAATACCACTTTGAAAGTTTTTTTTTTTTTTTTAATCATTAGTGACTGACAGGGAGACAGCTTAGTAGTGGGAGATGAAACTGGGACACTGGAGATAAGAAATTAATAGGGGAGTTAGTCACATACACAAAACAGCACTGAGATAGGCAGATGTAAAACAGCTCTTTGATATCCTGGATGGCTTTCTGGAATGTCTGTAATGAACAAAGCCTTTTCTTAACATCAGCAAGAATAGCTCTGTGACCAAAGTCTACCGATGACTGTCAAAATGTAGGTTGCTGTTGGCTCCCAGGCTATATGAACTAGCTGGCTGTAGCTGGCTAGAAAAGGCGCTTATATTCACGTCACTGAATTATAGAGAACTCCAGTACATTGAAGCCCACAAGATCAGTGCCAGAGGAAGATAAAGGACATAAAATGTACAATTATTTCACAGCAGAACTGCAGTGTTGTCACCCTGCTATCTTCTCTGGAAAATACTGCTGGCAAGGAACTTTTAGATGTGGTCTTTGAGGTCACTGGCATCATCGGTTTCATTAAAAGGGGCTGCAAGTACAACATGGGTGTGTGTATTTTCAGCACAGTGTTACATGTTTGAAACCAGAGCTTCAAGGAAGCAAAATATCTGCTGAATTTGAAGGAGAGAGAGAGGACTTCTGAATCACTTGTGTTTGCACAGAGGGAAAGTCTATCACATCCTAGATCTGCCAGAGTTCTGTTGTTTTTCTTTTTTGTCCATTAAGAGATGGTTTGAGCTATTCCAGGATGTTCAAGGCTTTCCATGGGGAAGTCCATGGCTCAGACCATTGCTCTGGGAGTTCTAAATCATGGGTTAAAACACAGCAGTGTGCTCTTCATAGGCTCATTGCTGTAAGTGGCAGGTGGAAAAGGGGAGATGCTGGCTCCGGGCTAAAGGACCCATGAGACATCTCTTAGGACACAAAGTGCAAGTCAGCTCCAAGCTCGCATGTTGCAAAAAATAAAAAAAAAATAAAATAAAGTAAGGTAGGCCTTTGAATCTGTAAATTAGAAGTGAAGCACAGCAGGAGAAATTGCTGCCTGAAAGCAGAGGACTCTTTAATGTCCATATTCACCCAGTTATTTAGATGCCTAACTCTATTAATTTAAAAGGACTTGGCTTGCTGGTTTTTTTTTTTTTCTTTTTTAAATTATTATTTATTATATTATTATTTATTATATTATTATATTTATTATTTATTATTATATTAATTTCTCACCTGTGCAAAGAGGGAATAATACCTCTTCATTGCCTCAGAGAGGTGTGAGGCTCAGGTAGAGTGCTGAGAAAAGGATAGAGCAAGTGTATTGCATATCAACAAGTGGGTGAGCTCTCATGCTGATTTTAGGGCAGAAGTTTAAGGACCTAGTCCATGTGCAAGATGAAGAAAACAATTTAGATTGAGTTACTACATGTTTATCTGCTGTTTGTGGCTCAAACCAAAATTGGATGTATATGCTCAAATATAAGGTAGTTGCTGTTAATTTTTTCATAATTTAGAGGTTATAATTTCTCATATGGTTTATCTTCATACAGCTGACCTTATTAACTCCATGCCATAATATGTCATGGTTCATTGGTATCCTCAAAATTTAAAACTCATTAAAATGCATATTGCCACTGTTTTCCATCTATCTCTAACAGACAAGCCAAACACAAAATCAATCCCACGTGTGTCTCTGAAGTCTTTCTCCAGGTGCCATTACTAAGTAAATGCCAAAAGCCTCCTGGTTTTCCTTCACTTCACTCAGGGCCATACAAAGAAAAAGATACTGGCAGAGGACTTCAACCATCACAAGTGTGCTACTTTAGCAATTTTAGGTGCTTTCAATAACCTTTGATTAGTCTTCTCTTTTGCTGAGATCAGTAGCTTACCTATTTCTTTGCACTGCAGCTACCCTTAGACTTTGGAATACCCTTGAGAGAGCAAGGCCAAGCAGGTGTTTAGTACTGTTAACCCAGGAGCTAGTAGGATGATGTGTAGGAACCTTCCTACATTGCAATATACTTTTTTTTTTTTTTTAAGTTATTATTATTATTTGTGTGTGCTTTCACAAGTTTGGAGTGTTTCTGCCTTCTTCCAAAGCACTGGGTGCTGTTTTTGTTAAAGGAAGGCTACTGGCATCCTCGGACCTTTGAATCAGGTATGACAAATTCTGCATGTTGTAAAAGCAAATTGGACTGGGGTAAAGCAACAATACTGCATTTGTTATTCCAGGCTTCACATTTTTTTTTCCCGCCCCCTGGTTTTACGTTATTGATCCCTGCACAGCTGCTCTTGGTGCCTGCTGCTGTAGAAGAATTATTCTATATTTCATCTGAGCTTAGCGATGCTAAGGAATAATTTGGAGGCTAACCTGGAAGCTTTCAATATTAGTTATGCCTTTACTTCTGAAATACAGCTGCCTGTGAATGGTCACGTGTGTGGATTTTTTTTTTAGTGCTAATTGGAAAAGAATCTCTTGTGGTTGTTAATTAACAGTGCTCCAGATTTACCATGATATGAGCAGGATAGCCTCAGGATGATTTTAACCCATTGCTCTTCTGGAAGCAGTTTAAATTACTTAGTCTTGTTCAAGTGTGTAAGGTGACTTGTTGGCTGGGTTTTTCAAAGGACAGGCCCCTTGGTGGGGGCTGCTGCCCCACTGCCACCGAAATCCAACAGGATTTTGGTATTGCTCATCCCTGGGGTCAGACTCTGATTATTGCAGTAATGGGTAGCAATTACTAGGCTTGCAGTAAGTTGCAGAGGTCTATATCTGAGAGTCTTGATTGCCCAGAGCAAGAATGAATTGCGTTTTTTGACCCATTAGTGATCTCCAATTTTATGTGGAGTATTGCTGCTTAATTCACTTATTGAGGTTAATATTGGAAAGCTTCGCTTACTCCGAATACTTTTCCTTGTAACATTTGCAATTAACAACAGAGCAGTAGAGAGAAATGAAAGATCAATAAATCCTCTCTTATCTTTTAATATCCACCTTGTCAGGTGAAATTCTGTTCACTGAAAGGGCCACAGTGTTGGGTTCATTCTGATGATGGATTTTTGAGGCTGCCTGGCAACTTTCCATCATTTGTATGTCAGATTTGATCACTAATTCCAACCTAAGCAAAGGTTAATGGAGGACTGTTATGTGTGTAATCATGCCTCATTGAGAAAAGGGGTCAAATAGGTTTATAGGGATGAATCTCTATTGATTGTTAGGAGTATCTAAAATAATTGGACTCAGACAATCAGATTATACAGTTATGATTATGACATGGGGCAATTTGCATACTCAACACATGGATTGCATTTGATCCAGGTCCCTTTTGGTTTTAGTATGCTGAATTTTTACTCATGTTCTTGTCGAAGTTGAGAGTAATTAGAACAAGTTTTAGGCACTGGTACATAAAATTACATAAAAATTTATACAGTAGTACGCAATTCCCAGTGAATGTATGGAGAAATGCACCTTCACTTGTGAGGGTGTGAATAAACTGAGTGTAACATCCTGAAGAGGTTGAGGTCAGGCTGTGTCACAATGAGAATTAAGATGTTCCTTTTACCTAAGATACCTGAAATGTGTGAGTCGTTCTTCTGTCCTCATAACTGTTTGCTGGAGAGAGGTGGGAAACAAAACAGATAAATAAAAATGCAGAGACCTATACTTTTATTCACCAGAGTTAACATTTGGAAACCTACACCCCTCACAGGGATCCCTACATACTGCTTCATTCATTTAGCTTTGGGGTCCTCCCGGCCAGGAGGTTGCTTTTACGGTGCAGGAAGGGACGTAAAATATATCACACCAAACTGTAGACATCAAAGAATAAAAATGCAGAGAACCCAAAACACGTTATTTTTGAAGTTTTGTCATTCTTGCCCTATTATTCCAATTCCCTGTGGACCAGCTCACTGTTTCAAACAGTAGCAGTTTGCAGCATCGAATCCAGGTTTAAAATGTGCTGTGCTGCAGGGATGTATTCAGAGCTGACGTCCTGGGGAAGCAAACAAAATACTCTTGCTCTGCCTTAACAAACAACCCAGAAATTCATCTTGCTATGACTTTCAAGCAAGCAGCCAAATTGTATGTTAACAAATCTGTTTCTGTTTAAATTGTTCTTCAGAATACTGACTTCCCCCTACTTTGGAGGTTATACTATGAGAAACACATTTGTACACTCCTGCTAAGCTGCAGGCGTTACCATTTCTTACCAAGTGAATGCATGTGCCATAACTCAAGACATCATCAGCTGGAAAATCTGTTCTGTTAGTTAAAATAAGGGGGGGGAAATACATTTTGAAGCATTTTAGCAAAATGCTTTAAGACAGATCAGCAGTCTAGTGATTTTTGTCTTGTATGTCTTAAATATTGTAAGAATGGTCCTGCTGGGACAGACCTTAGGTTCATGTGACCTCAGTGCCAGGAAAGCTCATGGAGCAGATCCTCCTGAGAGTCATCATGCAGCACTTGCAGGGGAAGCAGGCGATCAGGCCCAGTCAGCGTGGCTTTATGAAAGGCAGGTCATGCCTGACGAACCTGATCTCCTTCTATGACAGAGTGACGCGCTGGGTGGATGAGGGAAAGGCTGTGGATGTGGTCTACCTTGACTTCAGCAAGGCTTTTGACACCGTCTCCCACAGCATTCTCCTCAAGAAACTGGCTGCTCTTGGCTTGGACTGGCGCACGCTTCGTTGGGTTAGAAACTGGCTGGATAGCCGGGCCCAAAGAGTCGTGGTGAATGGAGCCAAGTCCAGTTGGAGGCCAGTCACTAGTGGCGTCCCCCAGGGCTCGGTGCTGGGGCCGGTCCTCTTTAATATCTTCATCGATGATCTGGACGAGGGCATCGAGTGCACCCTCAGTAAGTTCGCAGATGACACCAAGTTAGGTGCGTGTGTCGATCTGCTTGAGGGTAGGAAAGCTCTGCAGGAGGATCTGGATAGGCTGGACCGATGGGCTGAGGTCAACTGCATGAAGTTTAACAAGGCCAAGTGCCGGGTCCTGCACCTGGGGCGCAATAACCCCAAGCAGAGCTACAGGCTGGGAGAGGAATGGTTGGAAAGCTGCCAGGCAGAGAAGGACCTGGGAGTGATGGTGGACAGTCGGCTGAATATGAGCCAGCAGTGTGCTCAGGTGGCCAAGAAGGCCAACGGCATCCTGGCTTGTATTAGGAACAGCGTGACCAGCAGGGCTAGGGAGGTGATCGTCCCCCTGTACTCAGCTCTGGTGAGGCCGCACCTCGAGTACTGTGTTCAGTTTTGGGCCCCTCGCTACAAGAAGGACATCGAGGTGCTTGAGCGGGTGCAGAGAAGGGCGACGAAGCTGGTGAGGGGCCTGGAGAACAAGTGCTACGAGGAGCGGCTGAGGGAGCTGGGCTTGTTCAGCCTGGAGAAGAGGAGGCTCAGGGGTGACCTTATTGCTCTTTACAGATACCTTAAAGGAGGCTGTAGAGAGGTGGGGGTTGGCCTGTTCTCCCACGTGCCTGGTGACAGGACGAGGGGGAATGGGCTTAAGTTGAGCCAGGGGAGTTTTAGGTTAGATGTTAGGAAGAACTTCTTTACAGAAAGGGTTGTGAGGCATTGGAACAGGCTGCCCAGGGAAGTGGTGGAGTCACCATCCCTGGAAGTCTTCAAAAGACGCTTAGATGTAGAGCTTAGGGATATGGTTTAGTGGAGGGCTGTTAGCGTTAGGTTGGAGGTTGGACTCGATGACCTTGAGGTCTCTTCCAACCTAGAAAATTCTGTGATTCTGTGATTCTATGTGGCCCAGTATCCCTTTTCAAGCAAGATGAGCAAAGAGGAAGGAGAAGATGGCTTGCATATAGTAATATCTCCCAGCAAGTACACTCACAAACAAGACCAAAAGCCAGAAGTTTTGTCAAGATCTTGTCATTTAATAGCCTTAACTTTATGGTAGTCAATACCATATGACAAAAGCTGATGTTGCGACACACGTTTTTCAAGGAGCTTCCATTACCACACAAAGTTATCTTTAAAAAAAAAAGTTGAAAAACTCACAAAGCTGGCTGAGAGCCAGACTCCAAGTTCATAGCTATCAAAAGAAAGACAGCATGAAGCAGTGTGAGCTTTGGGGTCAGGGAAGGGGAAAACAAGTTTCGTGTTGTATTTTTTTTAATTGGCATTACCGTCATCAGTCCTGCTGGTGTAATTTGGAGGTGAATAAGCTCACTTATTCCTGTCATCCAAGCCCTTTTTTTCCATAATCCAGACTTGCAGACTTAATTGTAACATGCCATCCTCTCGAATGCGCAGTGCGTCAAAGGGTACTGGGGCAACCGCAGACCGTGAGCGCTGGGAGTCGGATGTTCTGCTTCAGCAAACGGTACTGAAAAGGTTAAGGCTGTTGACATTTGAATGTTATTAATTACATCTTAAAAACCTTGCAGACCATTTTCCTTAGGTGAGAGCTTGGATGCTGTAACAATTAGGATATCCGTGGGGAGATCTTGGCAATGTTCGGGCTTCCCCCATGCACCAATTACCACTAGCCCTGGGCACACGCTTTAAGACTACTGTAAAAGCTACCACTGGCTAAGGAAAATCACACTGTTGAAACCTTCCTCCTCTCTCCCTTCTTTGGTTTGCAAAATGTTTTACTAACATTTGCAAATTACCTTATTCATCCAGTAAAGGTTTACATACTGGTTGTACAGATGGGCAAATAAAGGGGAGGTGAGGAGGGGTGGACTCTTGCAGATCCACTTTGCACCATTTCAGCCCTACTGACCAAGTGCTATTGGAAAGGGCTAAAAGCCCTCACTGGTGGTTTCTCAGCAGTTTTTCTTGTACAATATCTCGAGTGTTTGTGTGAGAAGCAATTGAGGTCGCACCTACACTGGCAATTAGGAATTGATTTTCAACCCGTCTGTGAGCAGGGGCTTGCCAACCCTCTTTAATGCAACCTCCTCCCGTGCTATGGAGCTCCTGGATGGCTTGTTCATCTTTGTGCTCCCACAGCCTGCAACCTCTTTGGAGCTAACAAAGGAGAGGGCGTAAGGGTTATAGGCTCAGGCCCACGGAGACAGCTGGCAGGCCTCTTGCTATATGCTTTCCTCCCTGTGTTGTCTGTGCATAAAGATAAACCTAAGGAAGAATGTGCGTTGAGCACAGGCTGTTTCCTTCAAGACCCTGGGAAGAGGTCCTAGTACGTGACCTAGGGCTGCGCTAAAGGAAAAAGAAACAACCTTGCACAGTGCAAGTAGCTTTGTAGAGAGCATGCATGCATGCAGGGGCATGGGCTGTGACTTTACAGCTTGCTCCAGGCTCACGAAGGTACTTCTAGCAATCATCCATGGCTTGGGTTCATGACCCAGTGCATATTTTTTAATTAAATATTACTCTTTTGCTCCTTTCAATGAATTGCTCAGCAAGGAAGGATAAGATTCTACATGTATTGAACTGAATGAGGACTGGGATACTTCTTGTGCTCCTTAGTATTGAGGGGTTACTGATTTACAAGGCATAGTAGATCATGCCATGGCTATTTGCTTTATTACTTCAGAGCTGGTTAAAGATACCTTCTTCAGAAGCTAGTGTTCCTGGGAAAAGTTGCTTTTGCTTAAGAACGATATCAACAGAAGTGACTTTTTCACAGATTTAGGGGACTTTTAAGGAAAATAATATGGAAAACTGATGAGGGGAGGGCAGGGAGAAGCTCATGATTTGGGGAAGAAGAAATCTCTCGTTTCCTTCTGAAATAATGGTGGTTTTAAGAAGAGAACTTATTCTGGTAGTTATCCCACTAGAAGACCTCAGCTCTCCTCCAACACACATGAAACTTTCTCATGGGCACGCGTTACCCTACATCCCTTGTGGCAGCACTCAGAGCACCAGGTGGAGGGCAGGACCCCTGTCTGGTAAGTGCTGTTCAGAGACAGAAAAAAACCACACTGCTACAGTGTGTTTAAACCCCCTGCTCTTACTCTTAACCTTGGTTGGTATTTTGAGTCCTGAGGCAGTTTTCGTGACACAGGCACTGCTGAGTTGCTGCCATTGAGAGATTTCTGAAGTGAGCAGGCTTTTATTCACAATGCTGTATTAATTGCTAATATGTTTTGCTTTCTGGTTGCAGCATGTCAGTAATCTGCTGCTTACAAATACCTACTCCCTAGGGGGAAAATAAATCGTATGTATTTTTTGGAACCAATGCGGATTCAATACTTAGGAAATGCATTTGGTAATAATATTGGCTGTAATCCTCCTGAGAGAAATTAATTATAAACATGTAGCAAGGTAATCACAAAGCTGTTCTTGCTGTGACATTGAACAAAGAATACCGAAGTGAACAGAAGGGTGGATTGAATTAAGAAAAAAAACAAAGCAAGCCATATTTCTAGAGGTCATTTGGTACATAATGCTGTGCTCGAGATCCCTTGGTGTGGGGGGAAAGGAGAGTTTCCTTGGACAAAGTAAGGAATTATAACAGGACTTCCCCTCCAGAACTGCTGATGTGCTGGGCCAAAAAGAAAGACCATTTCTGATAATGTGGTGGATGTTGCTCGTGATCCAGGATGTGTGAGAGGGGTATGTGTATGCATATCCGAGTGCATGTGCTTTCTTCTGAAAGGAAAACATTTGCATGGGTTATGAGAGAGAGCAAAACACCCCAAGAGTTAAAATAGCATCATGATCAACAATAAGCTATTATTGCAGTGCCCTGTTGTACAGCTACCTGCTTGCTCTCATCTTTCTATTCATCCCTGCTACCTCACTGATACCCATCTGCTCCTATCATCTTCTCAGCACCTTTTCTCTCCTCCCTTCAAGCTTTTCTTCCCAGGTATTTGCAGGATGGAATCTTGTTTTGCCTTCACTTTGACCTTCCTTGCTTAACATCTCCCAATACTTTAATACAAATTTTTCCACCAATAAACCACAAATGAACGTGATTTTGTTGCAGCAACTTCACAGGACAACAAAGAAAAATTATTTTATTTTTATTTATTTTCTGCTTTACTCTCTTTCCCTGTTGCTTTTTGTTTCTTTTTGTTTGCTGCTTTTTGGTTTGTTTGTGATTTTTTTTTTTTTTTTTTTTTTTTTCCCCCTATATGCATGATGGCTTTTTTTAATCAGTTGGACCTGTTCAAAGGTCTGGACTATTAGATGTTAGTCCACATATACTGAATTAATGGGCTAAGCATAAGCTAGGTGATTACATAGTAGTATGGCTATAATTTTAAAGACATATATAAGTATATATTGCAAATGGCTCCTTAATGTTCACCTTCAGGTAGTTACTGCAAGAGATCTAAGCTGCTTTCTGCAACATTTAAGCTCTTTCTTAAAGCTTCCAACTCTGTTTTTATTGGGGACCAGGTTGTTTTTATACATACCTAGTTATTTTTGCCCTCTGTCTTCATACAACTCTTCTTTTGCTTTTCTTTTCCACTTCACCTCTGGGCAGTAGCATCTACTTTAAAATACCTTTTGTTAGCTTTGAAGCATGTAGGAGAAAGGAAAACAGTTCAAAGAAAGGTAGAGAATACTGAAATCAAGATACTGCTGCTGTCTTTCGAGCAATGACAACATTGCCATTTATCCCTTCCTTTTTAGGAGATAAAAGCTGAAAACACTGATGCTAAGACTTATGCATGTGTAGTTTGCCTAAGTATTCACATCAGTGTAATTTGAATCATTTCCATTCAGTATATCCTTGTTGCTTTCAAATAGATCATTGTCCTTCGGTAAAATTATCTCATCTTGTGTAGTTCATTCTTCCAGCTGTCTGTATAGGGGGTTCCATTTTTTCCTTTGAAATGCACTGTAGAATGAAAACTCAAGGTTGACATCTTTCAAGAACTGTAACTTGCTATGGTTGAATGGCTGGCTTTTAATAAAATGACTTTCTTCATGTTAGAGGATGGTGATTTGGCAATACGTGCCTTTGCCTATGTCCAGAAAGCACCCAATGAACATGTTCCACAAGGCTAAACCCCCCTAGGTCTTTGTTTAAGGTATAAATGTAAAAAAGTTGACACTGGTATTGCAAAACAGCCATCTTGATCTTCTAATTTGATGGAGTCCACAGGTTGCCAGGTCTCCCTGAAAGCCTCACAATTTTCTCTCTCCCACCATATTTGGCATCATTCCTGGAGACAACCTCTTCTCTCATTTTAAAAAGGCCTGGATGCAAATAAATCCCCTACAACACTGAACCCTTTCTTTGCTTTTAGCTTCAAGTATTACCGATGGGCTGGAGCCCACCAGGTGGCTTGGTCTGGGTCTGGCCTGAGCTGGTGGGCTGGCAGGCATCTGGTGTGCAAGGGAGGAGGTAGCACTGCAAAATAGGGAACCAGAGTGCCAGGATGCTGGGTGGGTTCATTATTATTAGTTTTGTATCCCCACAAGCCTGCTTCCCATGAATATTTGATAGAGCCTGAGAAGGTCACTACAGCTTGTTTACCCTCCATATGGCATTTTGGCATGTCCCTGCTCACTCTCCGTGTGTGTGTGATTTTCATCCTTTAGCTGTGGTACTCAGCCAGATCCCCCTTTTTCCATGCCTGGTTAATTCAAGAAAGGAAAAAATGAAGGGTGGGGTGGGGGGAGAGACTCTTACATTGCAGGTGAAAAGCTGTATGTACTGTGAACAAATCTGAGGGGGAAGCCTTCCTATACTCTGTGAATGTGTACGTGAGTCATTAAGGAAGCCAATTACACAGGAACGGGTTTCTGAGCACCCTAGATGGCCTGTTCATGCTTCAGTGGGTTTTGCACATGAGTCCAGTTAAGTTGGCACCCTCCTCAAGGAGAAGCAAGTTTATTTATCGGAGAGTCACTGGCCAGTACAGATTAAAGCAGTTGCCTGGATGGAGCAAGTTAAGCTTGGAAAAGAAGGGGGGGGGGGGAAAACGTTTTACAGGAGTAATTGTATCTGTTTGGTTTTGGCTGGAAAACTCAGATGTGCTCAACTACCACGTGACTGTTCCATACAAACCAAGCCTGGCATAGCTCTAACCAAGAAAACATGAGGTGAAACTCTCCTTCTCAGGTGTGGTCTATGGTGTACAAGGCCTGGTGGCTTTGGCACATTGCAGCCTCCAGAAGTTACCACCCTCAGTGAAGTGGGCAGAAAGGACCATGTGCCTGCACTGACCTTGCTTCAGCCCAGGGGCTGGTGCAGTAGCTGACACCTCAGTGAGAATCATAGAACATACTTAACTGTGTCAAAACCTTTACTGAAATCCAAGAAGATGACATCAGCTGGTTTCCCTTGATGGACTGGACGGGTGATCTTATCATAAAAAGAAATCAAATTTGTTTAACAGGGCCTACCCCTCGTGAAGCCCTGTTGGCTGGGACCAATGACACCAAAGAGAGGAAAGCGGTTTTACTGATTGTTTATTATTATTGGTCTTGTTGCAATGTATTTATTTCTTATTTTTCTGATGACTGTTCTATCAGTTTGTTGCCCCAGCTTGGGAAGAAGTGGTAACCAAGCACCTTGAAGGGCCTTTACGCTACACTCCTGCACTTCTTCCAGGCAGACCTGAAGACTTCTGCCTCTTCAGAGGAGCAGCTGTCTGTGTCACCGTTCTGAGGGATCTGCTGCTCTTTGGGCACTGCCATGCAGGGCAGGGCTTCGTCTTCTGGCACCCCTTGGGCAGCCTTCTCGTCCTCAGGCCGAGACACCCCATGCCCAGCGTGGCCTTGGGAAGGGTTCTCCTGTCGCCCCGGTGCAGCAGCCCAGAGGAAGCCGAGTGCACTCTTGCCCAGTGCTTGGAACTCCGTGCAAAAGAGATGACACCTCTGCAGGAGAGGTGGGGATAGGGGATGGGGATGGGGGAAGAGGCCATGGTGCAGGCAAGCTTGTGATGGTCACCGGATGGCCTCTCCCCCCTACTTGTGGAGGCAGGGCTGGGCATATGGAGCCGTCTGGGCGGTTCTGCAAAGACGGTGGTATGGTCTCGCTGGTGGGAGCCCTGGCACGATGACGCTGTGCCATGTCAGATAGGATGGAGGTGGATCCACCTCCATGGGCTCCACACCATCCGCTGTGGCTGCTCCATCTTGGCCAGTGCTCCTCTGCCTCCACTTCTTCTCTGGTTCCAGGAACCACCGTGTCCCACTCAGGGGTGGGCAGCCGTCAGCCCAGGTCCTCTTCATGCCAACCATCGTTGGTAGTCGCCAGAGGGCCTGGGAGATCAGCGAGCGGGGGGCCAGGCGCAGGGGCTTTTATAGGCGCCAGGACAATGCAGGGGGGCAGATGCCATAGGGACATCAGGAGGCCTCTGTGATGGCCGCTGTGTTGGCGTGCCATGCCCCAGGCCCAACGTGGCCGTGTTGGGAGGGGGCTTGTGCAGCCCGAAAGAGGCTCTGGTGTGGAAGGAGGAGGAGGGTCAGGGGGGCTGAGGGCCCCTTCCCTGGGGGTGGCTCTCTTGGGCTGCTTTGCTTGGCAGAGGGATAGGCTGCCCCTTGGGCACAGGGACTGCCCTCTGCCTCCCCTCCTGTGCCCTGGCCTGCAGCCCCCTCCTCATCTCATTCCTGGGGTCCCTGCACCACTGGAGCGTGGCACAATGTTTTGGGAGGGTTGGGGGTTACAGACCCCTCACAGGGTAGCTCCTTGCAGGAGGTGCAGCCCCTCTGTGCTTGACAGGAGCTGGGATAACCTCTTCCTGCTGTCCAGCGTGACCCTCCCCTGTCACAGCCTGACCCCATGCCCTCGGGTCCTGTCACTGAATAGCACTACAGAGAACAGATCAGCACCTGCCCCTCCACTGCCCCTCGTGAGGAAGCTGTAGGCCGCCATGAGGCCTCCCCTCAGCCTCCTCTTTCCAGGCTGAGCAGGCCCAGTGCCCTCAGCCGCTCCTCCTACGTCTTCGCCTCTAGGCCCTTCACCATCTTAGTAGCCCAGTAAGCTGGATTTGTATTAGTGGTGTGGCTGATGGGCTAGGAAAGCTGCTCTTCTGACACATCGTGTGGGTTAGATAGGCTTAGGCAGGGGGTTGAAACCAAAGCAGTGGCAATAGAGTTAACCTCTGTGAAGAAACTGCTCAGTGAACCTGAGTCTAAGCTCAGTCTTGTACTTTGCAGTCCTGTTCTTTCTTTGGTCATGGCTTGGCAGCCCTGCAAGCACCGAAATTGACCTCCACTGCTGATAAAGCAAGAAAATATTTTGTCATTCCTTACATAGGGAGGAAAATGAGGCACAGTGTGATAATTCAGACCAGAAAAAAAGAGTTGTTTTTCTATCACTGAAAAATTCACTCTCTCAGTGTAGCTGAAGAGCCCAATCAAAACGGTTTCAGTATTTCCTCTTGCTGCTTTCAGAGACGTCTTGAAAAATCCGGAGTACAAAGTCCTTCAGCCATGTGGTGTATCATGCTCCCTGGCTCCTTGTGGGACCAGCCTGGTTTTCTGCTTTCCTCTGTTGGCAAAGGACAGTGAAGGCAGAAAACTACTTCTGCTGTCTTGGGAGATGTCAGCTCTGGACCTCTAAGCGGTTGATGCCTGCCAATGCTGACTGGTAAGTCTGGCAGTGTCAACACATTGCTCTAGGTAATGGGAGAGCAGCTGAGAGTTTTCATGGATGCTGTTCTTTTCTCATTTATATCCGTGTTCTCCTTAGACTGGCTGTAAACTGTATCTGCACCTTTTCTTAATGTTCTGACAAAAGGTCTTTGGAAAGACATGACATGTTGGTGCAGTATTTTACACGTTGCAGTGGATGTGCACACGACATAGCAGCAAATCCAATGCTTGTGACTGCCACTGATAGCAGTGGGAGGTATAGAGATGAGAGAAGCCTTTTTGCAATCACCACCATTTTTCTCTCTGCACCAGCAGGTGCAAAAGGGAGAAGATACTGGGTATGGACTCTTAATAAACTGTGATAGTTTTAATAAATTTAAACATGCTCTGTAGCTTTTTCCTAAGGGATTTACACACAAGGAGTAAAGATGATTAGTATGAGAATATAGCTGGACAAAACAGATGGTGCAACAAAAGGATCTGCAAGTGTTTCACATGTTTTGAAACCGCTCCTATTCAGCGCTAATGAAGAGACTGCCATCTCCTTGTGTGTTAACTCTCCACAGATTTTGTAGCTTCCTTTGTGTTCTGCTCCCCCCTCTCCCCTTTCCTTTGTCTTCCCAGGAAGTGTGCTGTCCCCAGAGCATGATATGTTTGAAAACCAGCCATGCAAAACAGGATAGTGTATAACTTTTAATATAGCTTGTTAGAGGAAATGATTGGCTGATGAGCAGAAATTAGGACCTGCCTTGTCTTTACTCATCTGCTTTTTTACGTGGTCAAACCCATTCGTTTCTCCTAAAAGAACACCTGTACAGTGTCTGATGTAAGGGTTTTCTCCAGCTAAGAGTCTCACACATGCAATTTCCCTGTGATCATCCTCACTCACAGAATATTGCTGATGCAGGAGCTGGGATGGGGACAAGCAACCCCATGCCAGATTCATGCAAGACTGTCACAAGGGGAGGACAAGGACACCAGTTGCTCTCTGCGTCCAGGCTCTCAGCTTTCTGGCAGGCCTGAGCAAGTCTTTGTCCTTTATCCTCGACTGCATGTTTCCCTGATGTGGCAGGCATGTATAAAGCCCTCATCCAGCTCCTGCTGGTGTCGACACAAGTCTTGGTATTGCTTTTCAGAAAATTTGGCTCATGCTTGTACATGCTGTCTGAGGAAGCACAGGGATGGCCACGTGGGCTGCCAAGCCCCCGTTGTGGAAGTTGGCACTGCACCCCAAAGCAGTCCCACCACTTTTCTCCTGCCCCTGGGGATTCTAGCTTCTTTTCTCTGTATCTTTGGACAAAGCCAAAAGGAGAAAAAGGCACCTGCAGGGTCTCCTCTGCTTCCTGAGCAACCAGGACCATGAGAAAAGCTTTGTCATGGGCTAAAGAGATACCTTGAAGGGAGGAGTAACCTCAGTGGATTGGGTTGGCCCAAATGACCTTTGGGCCTCCATACCATGAACCCAATGCAATCAAGATGATACACACAAGCATTTATTGATTTTTATATGTGTGGGGTGTTTGGATGTGCTTGGCTTGTCCTGGTCTCTGGGAAGGGAGCAGTGGCTTCAATGAGAATCAAGAGAGAAGAGAAGGAAGTAAGTACCTTTGAAAATCCTACCTTCGGTTTGCTTTTTAATGCTAGGGAAGCATAGGAAAGATGTACGTCTTTTTATCATAAGAAAGATGTATGTCCTGCGTCAGCTAGAGTTTTGTAAAGGATGATGGATGATACCGAGATCAGATGTTGGGCTTTACAAAGACTTTGGGTTGTTTTCTTTCTTTCTGCACAATTACTCATTGTGAGCTGTCCGCACTGGAGAGCAGTGAATTAATTTTTTCCTCAAAGTTTGTGCTTTAATACTGAACTAAATAAAAAACCAATTAGTACCAGATGACTGTGGCAGGGCTATTTTTTTTTCCTGACCAATATTTGAACATTAGAAAGAATTGTTAGAGAATAGAATTATTTAATTTCAAAGTGTCCTCGTTTCTAATATTTAATTAAGTGATGTTCTCAATGATAGCATATCTTTACAGTAGAATAAGGCAGAAAAAAGCTCTCCTCTACTCACTACCTTGAATATCTCTGCTAATTAGAGGAACAGTACTTTTATACAGTAAGTATTATCTTGTGTTGTAGAAGCTCTTTCCCTTTTTTTTTTTTTTGTGTTTGGTGAGAGGTGAAAGAAGTGTCTGAGTAAACAGCCCAGAATGAGTACAGATCTGCTGCAGTTTCTCTTTATTCACAGGGAGTAGGTTCATCCTGCAGAGGGGAGGCCAATCCATGGCTGAACACGGCTCTAGAGGTCTTCCTTGCATTTCCCATTTTGGCACATGCTGGAGGAAAACAGCCCTGAGGGTGATGCTGGCTCTCCTCTGAACATCTGGGCTCTCCAGTGCAATCCAAGTCCTAAAACAGGGCATTGAGACCCAGAAAAGTGCAAGTGATTGGTGAAGAAGACCAGTCTATGACATTAGGAAGTAAGATTTTAGTGCAGTCTGTGATCACATCCTAGGGAGAAAATAGAGAATTATGTTTTTATTACCTTAAAATGACTATAACTAACCCCTTGCACTCCTGCTTGGGGAAATCTCTAATGAGTCAGTGCTCACAATTCTTTGAAAGCAGTGGCTGCAGAACGAAATAAACAATCTGGAAGGTTGGACTGAGCTAGGGATGTGGTGTGTGCAATCACGAATCACGGGGACTGAGTGCTGGCAGCAGGATGGGCTCCTAGATGTAAGCAGGACCTGGAGATAGGCTGGGAGCCTGCTGGAAAAGCACAAGCCCTCCCTGAAAGAGGTTCATCTACCTGTTTAATCACCCATGCCAAACGCCCAACGTTGCAGCCAGAAGTCAGCAAGAAGATGCTTGGTGTCATGTCACGTTACGCGCTCCCAATATCTTTTAATCCCAGACCCCATGCCTTCCTTTTAATCAACAAAACAATTCCCTCTAATCCTCTCCAGGTCAGGTGAGATTCCTCAGTGCAAGTACGCAGTGGGAGCTTTGGCTCCACACCAGAAAGGAGGCAGAAGAATGAAGGAGTGCTCTCCTGGCTCCCCTCCAGGCAGCAGGGAAGGCGACGAGGACTGTGAGTGTCCGCAGCAACTGCTGGGCAAGGATGGGGGGAAGGAGAGGAGGGCACAGCAGGTAAGGGGAGCTGTTGGAGGCAATGGTCATATTGTGTTTCCCAGGAGCCCTGCGCTAATGTACCCATCTGAGCTTCCCATTTGAGGTTCTACAGTCAGGTCACAGCTAGCCTCATCCTGACTTGGGATTTCCAGCTAGCAGGGAACATCCTAGACTTCTGTAGATTATTCCTCTCTCAAACTGGATGCTGAAAGGATTTATGGAAGGAAGGGAAAGGTAATGGTCTCATTTCTTTGATTTTTCTTTTTTTTTTCCCATTGGTATACTCTTAGAGCATCTTCTCCCCACACATTTTTTTTTTTTTCCACAAAAAAGGTTTGCCAAGGTTATCCAGAGTTTTTGTCAAGCTGGATTCTAAACAAATAGTAATAATAAAAGGGATTATGCAGACAATAATCATTCTTCAATTGTACTTCATGAAAACTTTCTGCTCCGTGGTATAAGATTATTTTTGATTGATTTTTTAAGTGCTAAGCAGATGCTCCACTGTAATGAGAGGAAACAGAAGTGGAAAATGAGGAGACTCATACTTAAACAAATGAACAGATGTAGGGAGTGGAAAAACAACAAGGTAAACAAATGAATACTTTGAGTAAACAACCTAAAACAAATACTGAAAAAAAAATATAAAAATTACAAACAATCAGCCTGCACCAATCTGGAGCTGGGATTAATCACCTCTGCAAACTTTTCATTTTTTTTTTTTTTTCTGAAGTTTAGATGAACTTTTCTGGCAGTTCTGCAGTATATCTCCACGTGGAAACCCCTGCCACTGCCGTCGTGCTGGGAGCATCTCCCAGCTCTGGATAGGGTTATGCTCATCCTTGCTTTTCCCCCTTGTGCTGGGGGGAGCAGAGGCCTGGTGCAAGTGGGAGGCTTGCTGGCAGTAACACAGGCTCCCAAGAAAAGCTGGAATGGAGGTGTGGGATCTGTTGGTGCATTGCTGGTTCTTCCAACAACACAGCTTCACTGCTGTGCTCCTTGATGTGGAGACCTCCTGTAAACTGTCTCACCTTTTGTCCTGGGAGGTGTATGTTGTATGTTCATTATAGACCATGGTAAAGAGCTTCCACGTGTGCAGCCTTTCTTTCCCATATTAGATGCAAGAATTTACTGTGCTATACCTCGTGCAGAGATGGAAATAGGTACCAGTGCTTCTCCAGATAAATGCAAAGAGCAGAGGAGAGAGAGCAAGATGAGGATGACAGGGTTGAGCCTGGGCCATGCTCAGGGCAGTAGGGAGCCAAGCCTGGCCCTGTGAAGGGAAGAAGGAGAGGCAGAAATGCCATGTCAGGCTGGGTGGGAAAGGGTTGTTGAAGCTAGAGGGGAAAGACAGTCTGCCTCTTGATGGTGATAAGCGCCCTGCTTTGTGCTAACCACCATATCTGAGGAGTTTATGGACAATTTGGGTGTGACATCCTTTCTCCCCGTGTCAGGTGGCACCAGTTGCCTTTCTCTCCTCTCCAGCCTCTGCCTGGCCTTTCCTCCAATTTCTCTTGGCTGTGTGTCTGCATGAAAAGGGGCAAGACCCCAGGCATTTCTGGATCTGCTTTTCTGTAGAGCAACCATCTTGGCTAACAGACACTGCTCTGTTCATCTCTATTAAGGGGTTTTGCGCAGCACACAGACAGTATTCAAGGAAAACAATCCCCAAACGCAGCCGGTGCCTCTGAAGGGGAATCAGTGTTCAGTACCATGCCACTAACTCCACTTCCTTCCTCCTTGATGCCGTTTGGTGCTTCCTCATCCAGCCCCAGCATGGTGGCCCCATCCTCTGCTTGGTGGACACCGTGGTGATAGCCAGCAGGGAGAAAGGTAAGGGCAAATGGCAATCTACACCGTGGCCACTGCTGGCAAAACTAAGGTCTGTATGCCTTTCCCAAGAGCAAATCCTTCAGCAAAGAGCCTGTGTCAGGAGTCGCTGATGAATTTGGCTCCCTGACATTTCTGCGATAAGGAAAAAACGAGACAGGCAGCATTGGATTTCTGAAAAACATTTAGACAGTTCTGCAAGCTCTTACATATTTTTAGCTTGGTACCTCATTACCTGCTTTTGAATGAGGTTATTATTCATTCTTTATAAGATCTCCTCCCCTCTCCCTGTCATCATTTATCCTTCTTAATTAACAAATGGCATCAATTAAAATGTCAAATATACTCTGCACAGAACATGCCAAAGCCATGCTCAGTCGTATGTTGAAAAGAGAACATCCCCACGTGGCTCGGCGGAGACAAGGATAGAAAATCTTGTCTGAAATGCAATTACTTGCAATCCATGTCTGTAAGTGAGGATGGCATTTGTCTTGCACAGAGGAGCAGGCTTGACAGCCGTAGAGCTTTCTGCTGAAGATCTACCCGATTTAGGTGGCTGGCTGCTTGGGGCTGGAAAAAGCTCATTGCAAGGGTTTTATCTTAAATTATTTTAACTACCTGGCCCTGGGGTCAGACCTGGGTATCTGGGCTCCCTTGAGAGCCATCAGGGGCTGGGGGGGAGAGCGAAACATTACCAAAATGTGATGCAAATCCCTAGTTTACATGCCTATTTGAGGATAGCATGAATCACCCTCTCCTGCAGAGAGGCAGGTATCTCTGGGGAACGGTGAAGCCTGCCAGAGCGGCAAACCTCCCTTGAGTGCAGTGTACCCAGGTGACTGCTGTGACGAGGCCGTTAATCTTTTGACAGCAGAAATTAGCTGAGATGTTCTTGCAGTGCTTAGTGCTTGGTGTGAGGGCACGCTGGCTCTTTATCAGGGGCTCTTCAGGATCCTTAATCAAAATACATCACTGCAAAAGGGCATTTAGAGGACATGACCATCATTTTCTGGGAACAAACACTACTTATCCACTAAGGCCTAATGGTACAAGTCCTTCAATGTGAATGCTGTGCTTATTTCAGGTCCATTGTATGAGCCAAACTGTAATTTCAGTCCATGCAGATGGAGGAGAAATGCAATTTGTACAGAACAGGCAGGTAATGTTCTTCCCTCAAACACTATTTCATGATGTGACTCAGAGCAAGTCCCTTATCTCCATTTACTTTACTTCCCGTGGCAGTTTGCAGAAAAACATTTACCAGCTTGACAGGGACCTGTTGATTACCGATCAGGTCTTGGGATCACATTTTAGCCAAAGAGTTCAGGTCGCGGACCATGCTGTTGTGCTAGAGGCCATAAAAACATGCAGTAAAATGGTAGAGCTTGCTCTAAAAAGCTGAGGTAGGCTTTTAAAGCTTTGGACATGAAGGCAGTGTGCTAAACTGGCAATGCAGGTTAATAAATGCTCGTGTAGCTTAATGCAAGCTGGCAGTCACAGCAACATCTCTCTCCTTGGAGAGGTTTTTGTGTTTTCCACACCCACTGCCATGCTGGGAGCTCCTGGGGGGAAGACTTTTCCCAGCTCCGCACCTCTGTGCGGTGTGGCTTTCCGTGTTCTGGGCAGTGAAAGAAGACTAGGAAGGAATACTTTCCCAGTAAAACACATAAGGGCAGATTAAGTGGCTCTTGCTTCCCAAATGAAAAGCAGGCAGAACATCAGGGCAGTGATCTGATTTGAATACTAACTTATCAGAGGAAATCTAAAGCTCAATAATGACTTTTTTAAAACCATGAGTGCGTTTAATCTGATGTGCACACACCTCAAGGGGCTCCTGTGGCATTAAACCAAGGTCAGAGAAGATTTTCAAGAGAGAGGCTGATGTTTTATCTTGATTCAGATTTGGCAATGGTGATGTGATGGGTAAGGAATTGGCTGGATGGTCGCACTCAAAGAGTTGCAGTCAATGGCTCAATGTCCAAGTGGAGGTTGGTGTTCCTCAGGGGTCAGTACGGGGACTGGTGTTGTTTAACATCTTTGTTGGTGACACAGACAGTGGGATTGAGTGCACCCTCAGAAAGTTTGCCTATGACACCATGCTGTGTGGTGTGATTGACACACTGGAGGAAAGGATCCATCTAGAGGGACTGGGACAAGCTTGAGAGGTGGGTCTGTGTGATCCCCATGAAGTTCAACAATGCCAAGTGCAACGTCCTGCATCTGGGCTGGGGCAATCCCAAGCACAAACACAGGCTGGGCCAAGAACGGACTGAGAGCAGCTCTGGGGAGAAGGACCTGGGTTGGTTGATGAGAAGCTTGACATGAGCCATCAGTGTGGGCTTGCAGCCCAGAAAGGCAACTGTTTCCTGGGCTGCACCAAAAGAAGTGTGGCCAGCAGACTGAGGGATGTGGTTCTCTCCCTCTAGTCTGCTCTCATGAGGCCTCACCTGGAGTGCTGCGTTTAGCTCTGGGGCCTCCAGCATTCCAGCATAAAAAAAAAAAAAAAAAAAAGACATGAACCTATTAGAACAAAGTCAGAGTAGGGCCACAAAGATGATCAAGGGACTGGAGCACCTCTCCTATGAAGACAGGCTGAGGGAGTTGGGGTTGTTCACCCTGGAGAAGAGAAGGCTCTGGGGAGACCTTATTGTGGCCTACCAGTAGCTAAAGGGAGCCTACAGGAGAGCTGGGGAGGGACTCTTTGTCAGGGGGTGTAGTGATAGGACAAGGAGTAATGGCTTTAAACTAAAAGAGTGTAGGTTTAGATGAGACATTAGGAAGAAATCATTTCCTATGAGAGTGGTGAGGCACCGGTACAGGCTGCCCAGAGAAGGGCCAGGCTGGATGGGGCCTTGGGCAACCTGGTCTGGGGTGAGGTGTCCCTGCCCGTGGCAGAGGGGTTGGAACTAGATGGTCTTTAAGGTCCTATCCAACCTAAACCATTCCGTGATTCTGTTCTATGTGTGCACCTGGTAGCCCGCTGTGGTTCTTTCAAGATTTCCCCTCAGTCTGCAGCTCCTTTTTTAGCAAAGTTTGGCTTGGATGCAGCTCTCATTTCTTGAGAAGGCACACATTTGCACTTGCTGGTGTGAAATAATTCTGATGGGTGATTTCAGCACCGGGTTCATTTCTTAAGCTATGCACACTCGATGCGTTCCCAGAAGGAGAAAGCCTAGGATTTAGGAAGTGTGGGTTTGTTTAGTTAATTCATTCAGTAAGATCTTTTTTCAGGAAGGCAACTCCACTTAAGAAAGTACGTAAGTTTACACTTAAATTCAAGCAAATGCTGAAACATTGCTGGAGATGAGAAGATTTGCTAGGAGTGTAATGGTAACCACGTGCTTAAATATTTAGCTAACAGCAGTGGTATTAAGCAGATGCTTATGTGTGTTTCTTTAGTGGAGAGAGCATTGCAAGAGAGAAGTATCCAGAATTCAGGTTTACAAGGCGTCTGGAGCACTGGGTGGATGTAGCTGTCTGTTTGTGAGTGGTTTCTGGTACATATCAGTTAGGGAATTATATGCTGGAGATGACATTTTGCCAGTTGGGGTGACTCAAAGCCTTTTTTTCTTCAGGATGTAAAAAACTCATTAGAAACAACAGCTCTGCATGGGGTAAAAAATCTTCAAACCTTTCCACATATAGTTATGGGCTCTGAAGTGACTGCTGCCAGTAAGGAAAGAGGTCTTGGAGTTCCAACATCTGCTCAGTCCTCATTAGTAGTTATGCTAAAAATTATTAGGGAAAGAGAACAGAAAATACCCTCAGGCTGCTGTTTAAATGTGTGGTGTTTTTACATCTTGAGCACTGTGTGCAATTCCAGTTTGTCTAGCTCAAAAATGATCTAGCAGAGCTGGGCAAAATCCAAAACAAGGCAATAAGGATTATCAAAAATATGAAATAGCTTTATATAAGGGGTGACTAAATGGCCTAATGTTCTTTGGTTTGGAAAAGAGCTTCCTGGGGTATGTACGAGGGAAACCTATAGAAATGTTAGTGTGGTAGAGAGGGGAAAGTCAATTGTATTTATAATTCAGGAGCTAGGAACATTAAACTGCCAAGTGACAGATCCAATACAAACAAAAGCAGCCTTTTATTTATTTTTTTTTCTTTCTCCCCCAATCAGAGTGGAGAATTACACCATCAAAGTCATTGCCAATACCACGGGCTAGCCTAGAAACATACCTGGGTTCAAAGAGATTAGATAAGTTCACGGAAGGGAAAAACCCATCAAGGTTGGTTTGGTGTGATTGTATCCTCTCTGCCTCAAGGAGTCCCTGAGACCAGACAAGTGTCTTTACATCACCAGGGGAGGTTTAGGTTGGATGTTAGGAAGAACTTCTTTACTGACAGGGTTGTGAGGCATTGGAACAGGCTGCCCAGGGAAGTGGTGGAGTCACCATCCCTGGAAGTCTTCAAAAGAGGTTTAGATGTAGAGCTTAGGGATATGGTTTAGTGGGGACTGCTAGCGTTAGGTCAGAGGTTGGACTCGATGATCTTGAGGTCTCTTCCAACCTAGAAATTCTGTGTATCTGTGTGTATATTTACTATGGACTATAATCACTGTGCACTCAAATCTGTGGAGCGTTGTTTTTAACAGAACATCTCTAACAGTGCAGCTATATGACACTGCAGGGCCAAAATACCAGCAGATTTTGCTGGCTGGGTTGGCATCTTTCTATGAGACGGAAAGGCTCATGTATTCTCCTATTTACAATATGCACTGGAAAAGCAGACAAGCAATCTGTGCAGGAGGGGCATTGGACAAATGTTAGAGGAGGAATTTCAGCTCCTGGCTGGGTGATCTTGTGGGGAATCGCATCTTGAATCACTTTTCAAGCACAAAAGTTTTTTCATAGGGTAGGATTCTCTAATCCAGCAGAATAACACAAAAGCATCCTGGGGACCTGAATCTCTTTCAGTTAGCACGTTGAGTTCTTCCACAATAGAAAGCAAATCCCATGATCTTTCCCATAGATTAAGGAAGCCCCATACTGAAACTAGCAGTTTTCCTAAACTGCTATTCTGTCTGGAAGTCTGTCATTGATAGGCATGAACTGCCTTCTAATTGGCAGCCTTAATTTATTCATGACTTTGTTAAATACATTTATTCTTGTACCAGCTCGAGCCCTCAGCTTAAAAAACAACTATTTCTTTTTCTGTCTGGTGTTTATAACCCTCATATATTTTGTAAAGTGGCAGAAAAACCAACATTGCAAGCAACTATTTATGGTTAACTAGTCCCCATACTTGCCTCAAAGCCAACCCAGTTATCCCGATAAAGCTTCTAATTGATATTTTTGTAACCTGTTCATGAAGGCAGTGGAAACTACATGCTGCTCACAGGGGATGCATGCTGGTGTTTTGCTTCCACCTTTACACGCAGAAACAGAAAATGTGTTTCCAGGTTTTTAACTTCACAAGGGGAAATTTGAAAAAGAATGAGTAAGAAGGAAAAGGCTTACTCTCTAGTCATCTAGCTAAACCAAGCAGGAATAAATACATAAAAGGAGCAGCTGAAAGGGTCAAATTATTGGATTTAACCAGCATTCATTTATTCTGTAATCTATACATTTATGTATGGCAGAGCAGAATTTCAGGGTAAATGTGTTATCCACCAGAAAAATAAAAATAAACAAATAAATACATAAAGGTATTATTGTTAAACAGGATACTAAAAGAAGACACTAAGGAAACATAGAAATTGTGTTTCAAAACACACACAAACTAACAAACAAAAAAAGAAAACCACACCCCAAAACCAAAGAAATCCCAAATTCTGGAAAGCTAAATGCTAAACTCTAATAAGAGTCCAAGAAGATGTTTCTTGCTAAATACAAGAGAATGCTTTCTACTTCCCAAACACATCAGAAATAAGGATTTGCCATCTAGTCTATAAGGGTAATAAATGATTGAGGCACAATAGGGGACAATCAGAAAGTTCAGACTATGTAATAAAAAGTGATAAAAAATTAATTATTTTTGGAACCAAGGGAGTTTTCCCACATTGCAACATCTTTCTGGGACGCTTTTGTGACAAGCAATCAGAAATTAAATTACTGATACAAAAGGTTTCCAAATAAATTAACAAGATGAACAGTAACCAATTGTGAGGACTAACTAATTCTCACAAGGGGTGTAAAGGAACTCAAGTATGAAAGTGCTGACCTACCAGCTGTGTCTTTCATGTGCTCCTTAAATAGCCCATTGTACCAGGAGAATGAAAAATATAACATATGTTTTCGAAGTGAAGTCTGGGAGCATCTGGTGTAAACTGTAATTAAAAATGGAATAAGTAGACATTTGGATAAATATGATACAGTGCGAAAAAAAAGTCTATGTAGTTTTATAAAGGGAAGTTATTACCGTGCAAATCTATTAAAGCTCTCTGTAGCAACAAATATATTAATAAGGAGAATCCAATCAATATAAAACATTGGATATTGAAAGTCATTTGACAAAGACTCTTTCACCAAAGCCATGGAATAAGTGAAAATGTTCATTGATGTATGCATAGAATTCCTATATATTAGTTCTTTGTCATCGATTTGTTCCTATACAATGTTTTCTCTGTTAAAAGGTAAGCAATGAAGGGAAGAAAAAACTGACATCCTTTAGTGATCAGTACCAGGACTTCGTATGTTCTGCAGGGTCGGAGGTGACAGGAACAAAGGTGATTGGGAAACAGCAGAACTCCCCAGCGGTAATGTGCTATCCCAGAAAAACAAAACTAAAATTTCCACTGAGGAGTTGAAGACAGGAAGTGGCTGCTTGATAAAACAGAATTCAGTGTCAATAAATGCAAAGTAATACAATGGAAAGCAGTGCTAAATATGCATCCCTAGCAAGAAGTTTAAATGAACTGTTTTCCAGGAAATAGATGCTGTAATTGTGGTTAGTATGTGAAGAAAAAAAAAAAAGCCAATGCCATTTTGTTGTTATTGTTTCCCCACTCTCATTTTAAAACAAAAATTTGTAATATCTTTCCCGAGAAGGCTATTGATTGAGCTAGGTCTCAAGCTCCTTTCTGCAATTTTTTCCCCTTCATAAGACTGCAGATCTGTCTTAGTTTTAGTACCGTTGATATAAAGCTGTCCTAGACACTTCCTAATTCAAAACCTTGAGTTCTCTGATACAGCTGACTTCCGCAGTTATTTTCCCTAGTTTATCAAAATTTGCCCTGCTGATCCATACCTGGAAACAAAACTGTAAAAGTCAAAGTGAAGCTCTCAATCAGGGCACTGGAAGTATTTAACCGCGGGAGCAGACCACCTGAAGGTGATGGCAAATTCTCTTCCACGTCAAGGATTTTGAGTGATATCAAACCTCTCCTGCTGCAAGGTCAGTGCTGGCTCAGACACAGGATGTTGAGCTTGACTTTGGTTAACTTCTCTGCTCTGCACTACCTGCTTCAAATCTCCTCATGCCTCTTTCCCCACTGTCATCTCTACTGTATGTGCACTTCTTCCTGACAAAACCCTGCACCAAACGTATTGCATTTACTAATTAGAATAGCAGTTACTAATTAAGTTTAAATTCCAATGTACCAATCAAATTTTATTTCCTAATTGTGCTACATTATCACTAATTAGAATAGCAGTTTTTACTTAATGGATTATATTTAAATTAAGATGTCTCCATCCAATGTTTTTTCCTACTTACATTTTAACTAATTGGTGCTGCAATTATTAAGTTACGTTTAAATTGAAATATATCAAGCTGGTAGGGAATCATATGATAGCTTGCTTACAGTCTGTATGATACTAGGACGAATGATTAAGATACAGTCCAGTTAATTAGTTCTGGAATCAAAATAATTTCATAATTGTTTGAATAAGAAGTGAGGGTACACTACTCCCTCACCACTCGATTAAGGAGGAGCGTATCATGAGCTCAGTGGAAATTTAACATGGCTATTGGCGCTAATCAGCGCAGATTCAATCTGCAAATATTTAGTCCCAGGTTCAGGAGGGCATTTAAACCTATATATCCATTTAAGCATGTTCTTTATGGTTGCCCCACATGTCTGAATCAGTCTTCTGATTTCTGCTTGTCAATGAAATAGGTCTTTGAAGATTAATTTACCATGTTTTTCTCCATTGTTATTTGTTTGCCATAGTATTCTGCACCGATGGTGACGTAAAGCAAAATTTAAGACAACTACCAAGTGCTGACAGTTAGTAAAGAGGCAGCGAGTGGCTTTAAACCACAGATTTGCATCAAGATCCCGCACAGAGACTTACTAGCAAAGCCAGCCAGAGCACAGGGAGGAATCATTGCTGGGCTTAAAGGAGCTGTGATTCCTGCCATCTGCTGATGGTGACCCTAAAGCAGCATGGGAGAAAGCATTGCAGATTGCAGCAAATGCTTTGACCTAGGGGTTTTAACGCTGCAGCCCTTCAGAGCAGCACAGTGTGGCATGCAAGCACTGAGCTGTGCTTGCCCTCCCTGAGCACCAGCTATCCTTCTCTGCCAGTGTCACCTCTGCTCTGCAAGAGCGTGAGCCTCTGCACTTGTGAGCAGTGGACATGGGGACGAGGAGGTGCAGCCTCGCAGAGTCCCTGAGTATTTTTCTTTTGATGCCATCATGAAATAGAGAATGAGGTGGCTCTTGATAGATATATACATATATCTATATATATATACGCATATGCATGACCACGGAGGAGTCACATCTCCTCTGCACTGTGCAGGTCACATTGAGGAGCTGCAGGACATTCCTATGGAAACTCTGCCTTTTTTTTTGTGGCCTGACACACCTATATAAATCAGGAGTGCCCAAAATCTTTAAGGCAGCACTGTAACAGAACCATGAAAGATGCAAGTATCTGGGAAAGGAAGTTTGTAATGACTTACTAACAATTCCAGAGTTGCAATATTACCAAGAGCAGATGGGGGTACGTAACGATCCAGCTGAGATCTGTAACAGGTTAACAACCTTCCTCATAGCAGGTGACATTTAAAAGAAACTGGCTACCAGCTAGATATAAGGGGGCAGGGGTGTGAGAGTGGAAAAAGGTAAAGATAAATAAATGAGGGTTAAATTAGGAGGAAAGGTTACTGTTTCTTCAAAGGCACAAGGGCCCATTAAATTGATACTGAAGTGTAAAGTTTTGAATCAGTGAGTTTTTAAAGAGATTTTAGCAATATTCCCTCATCTCTACGTAAGTAAATGAGGGGCTGAATATCAGAAGTGGTAAGTATTCAGTAATGCATTTCTCTTCCCCTTTGCTCATTCTTTCTGACTTTTACAGGAGCAGAGCTGAACTCTACAGAAATCCATCTCTGTTTCGGGAGTCTGAGTCCTTTCAAAAAGGCTGAACCATTTCAGGGTATGTACAAAAGAAAAGGTACCAGAAAAATCAGATTGTCCTCATATTAAACAAGATCTGAGTTCTAGAAGTTTCATAACTGCCAATGTCATCAAAAGCTCATACTGCATTGAAGAGGAACAGAAAAAGTCAATGGAAAACTACTTAACTGAGGCAGAAGGATCAGCTTGAGAGGTAGGAGATGATAAGCCATGCCGGCAATGTGTGTTTGCGAGACTGAGTGTGTCCTTCATTGTAATGCAGCCTCAGACATGAAGGCAGATGCTGTATGATTATTCTTTAACTGTGAACTGTGAGGGGATTTTATCTATTTTCTTTCTAATTTACTCTGACTTTGTAAAACCATGTTCCTCCAAGCTCTGCTCCCTGTTCCAGCATGCTAAGGACTCCCGTCTGTATAACGTGAACACATTTTGAAAGCCCCAAGCTGTATTTTTCCTTCTGTATAACTTATTTTAAGGCAGTATGTGGAGTGCTTTCCTCCAACAAGTCGTGGTAGCTTTTGGAGTCTGGTTGCTTTTGACTGAAATGCTGAACCAGAGGCCAGGCGAATTTCTTAATGTTGGGTGCAGTCCTGAATACACCCTACAGATCTGCCACCAAATGAATATGCAAGGGACACAAGAAAGCATATGTGGGGTACTTACACTTAATACAGGGTGTACACCCCATCCTCAAAATGCCTTTCCTCCTCCAGCTTAATGAACTAGGCATACAGGTGGACACCTTGGCTTGGACGCTCAGATGGTATAAATGTACGGAGCTCTGCTGATTTACGGCAGCTGAAAACCTGGCGCCTGCAATCTGTCCCAGAAATTATTTCATTTCATTAGTAGATCCCTAGACAAAATATGGTCTGCAATTCAGTAACCATTCTTGATGCTTACAGGAGGTGCCTTCAGCTAAACTGTACAGGAACCAGTAAGAACATTGCTGTTTAAGCCAGTCTCAGCCAGTATATGATGTCATGTCACACCATAGCACTTCTGGGCTATGCATTCCTTTTAGTGATGTTTCCACATCTTTCTGTTTTCTTAAACTCCTGGGGTTTAGCACACTAGCTTTGGATGTGAAAAAAAGGTTCCTTTGCGCTCTCAGCTCCAGACATCCAGGATGAAAAATCATGCCTTAATTCAGACTAAGGACTGGAAAGAGCTTATATAAATGCAGTAGCCATAAGGCTACATGCAGGAAAATCTTAACTTTTGATCTATGGGCGGCAGGGGAGAGAGGAAGATGTGGGACTGGGTTTTTGCAAAAAGCATCTGGTGAGGTTTGGTTATGCTCCACACTGGAGTTCAAAACTTCCATAGTTACCATGAAATAGAAACAGGCTTATTGTCTGATCAGCTTTACATTCAAAGCGTTGTCTAAAACTAGTGTACAATCGTGCATGTACATTTTTTCATAAATAGATGAAAGGTACAACTGAGTACCAGCAGTATGAAATCAGTAAGGGTAATCAAGGAGGGAAACATTAGTGGGAAGGGTACTGATTGCACAGGCTGGGCATTAATGTACTATTTCTGTACTCAGTACTTTGAAATGTCAAAAAAAAAAAAAAAGAAGCACCGTGTGTGTGTACAGGTGTGCCTGTATGCGTAACTATGACAAACCAGTTAACAAAACTGAGGAGCGGGTATTTGTTAGGCTAGACAAGGCTGAATTTATGCCAAATTTTATTTAGCCGTAATTCTGGTGGATAAATGTCTTATTATCTCTCTCTGAAATTTCTCCAGCGCAGCCCCCGCCCCCCTGCAGATGGGAATTCATTTGCTAAAAGGAGAGTTGGCAGCAGAGACCATCCTGAGCTCTACGGGCTGTGTCTCTTCAGGAGACAGGATTATTGCAAACACTCCGTTTGTGCTACGATATTTAAACAGTCTTCCCGGCAATGTTAAAAACGTAAGGTGTACATGATTATGAAATATAACTATACAATGACTTTCACATTTAGAAAGCAACAGGACGCTTTCCAGCTGCGGCTGCCGCGCTGGCAGAGTATGACATCACTCTGAGCATTTATTTCTGGAGACAGAATTTTGCTGCCCCCCTCGCTCCTTCTACAAAGCTTCTGCACCTGACGGGCTCCGCTGTTTGAGTTAAATACCACCATTACCTGTTAGTTACTCAAACTCGCTGAGAAATCCAAACTCCGAATGCAGACCAGTACTCTGGAGAAAATCTTCCTTTTGCCTTCAGGAGGATGAGAGGCATCCACAGGTATCCCATGCAGCTGTAGCATTGTTTGGCTCTACCTTTGTGTAGTGTGGGCTGTCCTATCCATCCAGGTTTCCTGGCTAGACCCAGATGATATCTAAAAACATATGAAAGGTGTCATTTAGACCAAAACCTCCAGGACAGTTTTGCTGAAGATAAGAGACAAATTCTCAATGTGAATGCAGCAGGCACCTGCCAGCTTTCTGAGTGAGTGGGTCATAAAGCGAGCAGAGCTCAGAAAAGTAGAGGTGTATATGACATCTGAATGAGAGGTGAAAGATAAAAACAGCTTTTGTACATGTGTGGCTGGGAAAGAGCTGAATAAAACAAAGTCAGCATGAAAGCCAGCATGGTTTGCTGCCCAACAAAATGCAAAGCCACATTGTGTGGAGTGAAGCAAAGAGCCTCTCTGATTTTGAGAGCTGGAAGAGAAGCCAACAGGAGAAGGGAAGGAAGGTGAGCTGGGAGCAGCAGCTGCTGGATTCTGTCATATTCTTCCAGATGAGGAAGGCTGTGGGAAGATGTGAGACTGTAATAAGAGTGTATTGTGATGTGTTTTCTTCTGGTTAAAACCGAGAGGAACAGCAACGTAATTCTATGGATCAAAATTCAACCAGAGCAACACAGTCTGGCCCTGCTGCATCCATTCCTTTGCTCTCATGGGTAACAAATGTTCTGTCCAAAGTGACCAGAAGATATCCATCCACTCATACCATGATCTATCAACCTCCATCACTTCAGAAAACAAGGAAACCGGGAGCCTAGAGTGCAGTCTTCCTCTCAAGCAATTTTTCCTCTCAGGAGTCAAAGAGCAATCTCTCTGCTGCTCAGCCTGCTGCTTGGTTATGGCTGCATTTCTTATAGATCCCTCCATATTCTTGCTTTCTATTGCTGAAGTCTTATTGCCTCTCATGATTGAGTTATCTGTCTGCTATTTTGGACTGAGTTATAGTGTATTCTCTGTAATTTCTTTTCATCTAGACTTGCCTCTGTGTGTGTTTTTTCCCTTGTTCCTTGCCTGATGGACTTTGAATGTCCCTGACTATTGGGCTGTCTTTGTGCCATCCTTGTTGCTCAGACTCTTAGGCTCAGCTCCACCTAGGTGAAGGTACTGGGCTCCCCTCTGGGTTAGGAAGTTCTCACTTAGCTGTAGTCCCAGGCCTTTTTCCACTGTGACTCCCTGACAACGATCCTTGCTGCAAAACACCAGAAGTCATATTGACTAAAATAGGTCAACGCAAAACAACAGACAAATGAGGGGCACCTACAGTAATTAGGAATTAGATGAAAGGCCCCTCTGATCCAAGGAGAAGCGTTCCCATCTTCCTTCGAACTGTCACTTCTGGCAAACAGTTTGTGCAAGTAAGTCCCACCAGCCAAAAGCCTGAGCATTTTTCCGTGTCATCCCGTGCTTGTTAATGCAATACGTGTGCTTTGAGCGTTATGATTATTTATTATTAAACTAAGAAAAACATTGCCTGAGTCTGTCAGCCTTTCAAAAATAGCGTGCGCTCTTCCACATGCCTTTCCATTATGTACAGTTTGGCACCTTCTAATGTATTGTTTTTGTCTGTGTTTATTTTAAACTGAGAATCTTAAAGAAATACACAAACAGTCACAGGGGAGAAAGGAAATCAGTTATTTATAGCAGGAAGCAGTTAAGCTTTCAGGATGGTTATTAGTATGTTTTGTATCGAGCAGCGCCCTAATTCTGCAGGTATTTAAGTGCATCCTACACCTGATACATTAAGTATGGGGTGCATGGTTTCAAACATGCCATCAAAGTCACCATTGAAAGTGTATTTGTGCTCAAAACAGACATGTTACCTGGAAGCCTGGAATTGGGCATCACTGGATGTACCTCCAGATGCATCTGGGTGTCCCAGGACAGCTGGTGACTCTGTGTGGTGCCAAGCTGGAGAGCCCATGGGGAGGGGAGAGCACCATCTACACTGTCTGGATAGACAACACCGTCCACAGACTGCAGAAGGACTGTCCGTGTTGGCTAAAGGTGTCTGCGTGGGGGCATTTGCAGAAATCAGATTTAGCTGTGGCTATGTGGTGTTGCCAAAAAGTAAAAAATTACATGTCACTTCTGAAATTGGAAAAGCGGGTATTTGTCATAAGAAGAAATCTAGAGACTTCAGTGCAAGTGCTTACTTTTTTTTTCTCCTCCTCTACTTTGTTGTTGCCCCATCCTGCACAAACTTGTCTTTTTTTTTTTTTTTTTTTTTTCCCTTCTTTTTTTGGTAAGATTTTTTGTTTTGTTTTCTAGGATGCTTTTCAGCAGCTCTACACATTTGTCCTCAAGGGGAGTTCCTGTTGAACTGATCCTGTTAGTGCTACAAAGAACAACTGGTGCTGACAGACACTTTGATGTGCTAAACTAAGTCCCAGGAGGCGCAGGTACCAAGAGCAGCCCTGCAAAAATACAGCTTGCAGATAATCATAACTGGCCAGAATTTTTATTGTAATAAATCAATATTTGATCAGCAACAAATATTTCCTCTGATCTTTCTTTTGCTTCATAAGGCAGAAAACAAAGGTAGGTTGGGGTATTTCAAAGCTTGCTGTAGTAGTCTCATTTATCTCTTTTTGGACTCAGTGGTAAAGTGCCTCGTAACACCTAGTGGGAAATGAGTGAACAGTAAGCACTTTTAAAACTCACGTTGGTTGGAGGTACTTGGATAATGGAGCTAGGTTTAACCTGAGGGTTTCAGTTGTGGCTTAATTTCACAGCGCTAAGAAAGATAGGTCAATAAAATGTTTGTGAGAAATGCCAAATCAGTGTTATAAAGCACTTTTGCCATGATGGTAGAGGGAAGTTTTCAGCTTTTCACAACATGTAGTTATGTATTTGTTGCACATTATGCTAAGATGAAATGTTTATTTTCAGATGAGCCTGCTGTAGCTAAGTTTCACTCTTGCTAAATATTATCGTGAGCTTGTGATCTGTCCCATGGTGGCCATATTTCAAATATGGGTTTGCCTACGCTGTGGCAAAGGTATTTCAGTCTAACTTCTGCCCTATAGCCAAAGTTTCAGATACCCAATATACAGCTAGTTGTTTTTTTCTTTGCAGTAGGTTGCACGGTGACCTGTTTCTTCCCTTCCCAGACAGATGCAATTTTTTGAGGTAAGAGAAGGATTTAAATAAATCCCATGTAATCGCACAAGGCTTCTGCCACAAATACTCATGTTTGCAAAAATGCTTACAGCATTTTATTTTTCCTTATGTGCTGCTGAACAACTTAACTCTTACATTAATAAACAGCGGGCACAAATATTTTGGAAGCAAATTCAGAGATTTAGTCTAGTAAATATTAGCTCATTCTCTCTCTATTTTTTTTCCTCTCTCTCCCTGTCAAGTTCTAAGCACAGCTCCCCAGGATGACGCAGGCGATTTTAAAATAATTAAAAGTTTCTGCTTTTGCATGACTTCTATTGACACCACATCTGCTTGAGCATGGTAGGAAACAGCTCCAAGCCAATTAAAAGGAGATGGGGGCATCGTACAGCTCCCTTCTCTCTTAGTGAACTTTTGACCAAGAGGGCACTGTATTGATGAATTTCATTTCTTCCTAATCTGCTTGTACTCTGCTTGATAGCTTGGAGCTTTGCTCTCTTCTGTTTCAGTACAATGACCCTGCTCTTGAGAAAGCCACGAGTTTGAAGCAAAGCAAAGAATTCAAGTTATTACAAGATGCTGAACACACGGGTCTCTTCTTGGCTGTCTGCAAGATGTTGCCTGAAAGTCAAGAAGGGCTTTCACCTGGCGGAAGAAGGAATGGTAAGGCATTATTACAGAGCTTTCAAGGCAGTAACAAAGCAACAGATTTCACCCAGTCCTACCTAGCTAAATAGACTCAGTGCTTTAGAGTGGGTATATGGAAAACGAGCAAACTAGCTACACCCAGGGGTTGTGTTGGGGGGGGGGGGGGGGGGAGAAATCATGTCAATTTGCCAGCTTTTGTGCCTGTTCTGTAATTGTCTGTCTTGAGCAAAGTCTAGTGAATGGGGCCAAGGAGGCAGAGCTGCAGAATCTGCGCTCCTGCCTGCCTGCCAGCCAGACAAAATCAATTTGCCTTTTGGTCTTGTTGTCAGATGATGAGTTTTGGTCAACAGACAGTGTTGGCCTCAAATAGCTGTTCCTTGGGAAATAGGGAAATGTTTTTTTTTGCTGTTTTTTGTCTGTGCACTGGCAGAACCGGGCCCCAGATATCTTCCTGTGAACAGAAGACCATGCTGAGAAGAAAGACTTTTACATAACTTCCAGGGGGGAAAAAAAAAAAAAAAAAAAAAAAAAACAGGGCAGCAAAAATTGAGCTTTTCATACAAACATAGAAGGAAAATCCCGACACCTACATCTTCATATTGGCAAAGTTCTTTGCTGTACAGTGACTGCACGTTCAGGATCTAAGTGACATGTGGAAGTAACGTTCTGAAACTAGTACAATGCGAATTTCCATTTCCTTAGGAATTTAACGTTTATAAAGTGGCTTAGCTGTGAACTGCTATGACAGTATCACAGCATTAAAGATTTGGCTGTCCTGATAATATAAACATCACCGCTTTCCCCAAGAGCATTTTGACTAGTACCTGTTCCAGTCTATTTTAAATTTTATTTAATCATGACACTCTCTACACATGCAGAATGTGTCTGTGGCATGGAAAGGAAGTAAGCATGACCCTTATCAAATAAAAAAAAATGTGCATTGCAACTGTGACAATGACTAAGTGTAGATGAAATACAGATACTTTTATTTACACAACGTCTGGAAGACAAATACTGACCAGATCTTTTTATCACAACTGCACCACTCCAAGTTAATTGGAAAGACAGAAGGACATCACAGAATCTCATCAAAGGGATTTAGAGATGTCAGTCTGAGTTTCTAAACTTCCAGTGAATTTGGCACCTAATTTTTTTACCTAGTGTTTTGGAGTTTGGAGATAATAGAAAAGAAATAATGGAATGGATAGGACAATTTAGGAAGAAATTGTGTTTGAAACCGTATTATCAAATAAATCACCCTCTGTGGGAGAAAACAATAGAGTGGGACCTTGACTTTACCAGTTGGATAAAGATAAGTATTCAGAATGGGACAACTAAAGCTTAGGAAGATAATAGCTTGTCCATCAAGGGCAATGTTGCCAATTAATGTTAATAGCAGCATATAGCTCTCCTCAGTATTGCCATTGGGAATGCTGGGAATATTTTTAACACCATTGTGCCCATCTGTTATTAAGGGACTGGAGAAGCAAAAGGAAAAGAGAAAGAGCAAAACAGGGAGGATCAACTCTTGCTGAATAAAATTGTTTCTGGTTATTTCATTAAGCAATGTTTTTCATGGCCTTAAAAAAAAAAAAAAAAAAAAGAATAAGTGTATCTGCATGTGCTTACTATATGCATCCTCCACAAGCCCACCATTTATTGAAACCCAGGATCAGAAGAGATATTTTGCCGATAGGAAAACATAATTTCTGCTCCTTACTAAACACTGAACAGCTTGCTAATGTTACTTCTTCCTTGTAACTTCATTTTTGTTTCAGATAAAGACAGCCATTTTTTTCTCCCAGCATGGACATCTCCATAAAAGGAAAAAATGGATAATGACATAGAGGCTGTGACTTGACGAAAGCTTGCCATTATCTTATCTTTGCTTGTCTGCCTGAAACTAAATGGAAAAGACCTTCTGTAATATCTTTCATTCTAGGTAAGAGAAGTATGTGTGTGGGAGGGGTGAGTGTTTTTCATTTGTTTGTTTTTTTTTGTTTGTTTGTTTTTGGCAGAGATTTTCTCCCCTGTGGAAATTTCAGTATTAGAATCTTCTACTGGAAAATGGATTGATTTGTTTGTTTGTTTTTTGTTTATATCCAAAAAGACTTTAATTCAGAAATGCTTCTATTTTGCCTTATGGAAGTTGCAATCCTGGCCTGGGCAGAAAAAGCAGGTGCCCAAAGTACCCTGGCTTGATCCACTTAGGCTACCCTTAATGACTCCTGAGAGGGCAATGACATCAGGACAATGAGTCCTGACCTTGGTGCATCATAAAACCAAGTTGAGAGCCTTTTCTGCAGAAGAGAATGACACCCTGCAGCATCTGAACCCTGGAGTGTCAATTTAAAAAAAAAAAAAAAAAAAAAAAATATATATATATATATATATGTATTCTCGAATATACATAATTTATGGTTTGATTTAAAACAAAACAAAACCAAACCCTAGTTTTCACTGCCTGGCATCTCAGGGAAGGAAAGGGAAGGGAAGGGACAAATTCAGGAGAAACTAGCTAATATTTGTGAGCAATAATATTTACTTTCGTTATTCAAGTGATGCACATAGGTGCTTTTGCATTTTTTATTATCTGTTCAAGGTGGAAATACCAGTACTGTAACAGCTGCAATGGTATTGGAAAAGCAGAGGAGAGTTTGAGTGCTGTGATTACAGTCTTTCCATCTCAAGCCTAGGCTGATAGAGACCTTCTGGCTTGTATGACAATTTTCTCAAGAGGTGTCTCCAAAATAAGACACAGGATTCAGGTTTTCTCAAAGAATTCCTGCAAGTCCTGGTTTCAGTCCCCTCCCAAAATCATGGTTAACAACTGAAAAGGATTTCAACATAGAGTTTTTCAGCACTCTCAACCCTCTGTTGAAAATAAGCAAGCAGAGGAATAACAGCATGCATTCCAGTTAAACAAAGGTAAATGCATTGGCCTGACAGATGGATAAATGGTGAGATATGCTTTCACTTCTAGCCTGCCTTTCAGCATTTGATCCTGGACTTAAGCATCCAGAACTAAATCAAGACTGGTTGGCAGTGGAACTGGGGTGTTGTTTCTCTCCACAAGCCTCGTCTGATCTTTCCTTCTGTTGTGTGTGTGTGCCCTTATGCAGATGGAGTCTTCTGCAGAGACGGCAGCAGGTTTGCAAAGTCGTATGGCCTCACCCTCCTACTAGTAGAGCTAGTGATGGGCAGATGTGTGCAGCCACCAGCAAAAGGCAAGTTCTGCCACAATGTTAGCTCAGGAGCTCTTCTTGATGTATGTCCTTTTTAATAAGTCTTAAAAAGAAATGCATTTTGCAGGGTGCTGACCACAAGCATGGAAAAACTGAGCATGTCCACTCACACCACTAATGAGAGGAGCACCAAAAATTGCCATGTCTAATTGGATTCACAGTCCATCACTAAGCCTTCCTGGCAGGTAAGGCGCTCCTCCATTCTCCTGCTATTACCCTATTCCAAATTTCATTTCTAAGCTCTGGTTTGTGAAAAGGATTGCATCATTCCATCATAACAACAGTTAATTAGGAAAGAAAACCCACCCAAATCAATTACAACAAATCAAATGACTCTTAGGACAAAAATGCAGCAGCGAACACTGCGGTAAAATATATGAGAAATACCTCATACCAGCTCAGTATTTATAGTGGCCAGCAGCCACTGTAAATTCCCCAGTATAACGGGAAACAAACAGCACGTGTGAAATGATCTCATCTCTTCAGGGTGCTGATTTTATGAGCAGCTCTGTTCATGCCTATCTTCACACATGTAGATAGATCCACTGAAAACAATTCGCTTCGGTTTCTTAGACAGCAGGAAGAAAACAGCCCTGGATAAAAGGAAAAAAAAAAAAAAAGAGAGAGAAGGAAGCAGGAAATTGGCAGTTAAAAAAGAAAGAAAGAAAAGAGTAATTAAGTGGGAAAAGATCTTTTTGTCATTTATTTTTTTTCCTCTGGTGAGCTAAATTTACTGGCCTCTACTGTCACTGTTTTGCAAACAAGCTGTGTCTCCTCTGTGCTCTCCCACCTGCTTGGGGCTTGTGCAGAAGTCACAAGAAACCAGTCTCTTTTCAGTTGTGCCCAGTGGGAGGCAATGGGCACAAACTGAAGCACAGGGGGCACTTCTTTACTGTGAAGGTGACACAGCACTGGGACAGGCTGCCCAGAGAAGTTGTGGAGTCTCCTTCTCTGGAGATATCCAAAACCCACCTGGATGCCATCCTGTGCAATGTGCTCTAGGTGATCCTGCTTGGCAGGGGGTTTGGACTAGATGATCGTCAGAGGTCATCTCAGAGGAAAGGGGAAACTTAGGCTCTGGCTTGAGCAAGAAGTTAATATTTTAGAGAACTGTGGTCTACGATGGAAGAGGAGGTGAGGGGAAGAGGAGATAGATGGAAGTGCACCAATGCTTTGAACCATAGGGACTTACAGGCATGGGTAACAGGACGGGGATTGTAGCATAAGACCTGTCCTCAAAGTGATGCATGGTTTTGAGGTATGGGTGAAACAGCTGTCCACTCCTGAAGTCATCCTGAAGTAGGTTTTGACCCACACAGAAGTACAACCACCATGAGCTTTAAGAACTGGTTTAACCCACATTACAGGTCTTTAAAGCAACGACCCATTTTCAAGTTCATCTGATTGCTGGCTTCCCAACTGCTGCCCCTCTGAAGAAAGAAAAGCCAAAGAAAGCTGAGCAGAGCTCCCTGCAGGATCCAGGTCAGTTTGGGCAAAGATGAGGGGGTACCAGGGAGAAGAGAGCAGAAGGACCTGAGCACCCTCCCTCTACCTCCTGAAAGGGGACCGAAGTGGTGCTGGAATGCACCACTTCATGCCAGAGATGGCCATGGGGTGCTTATGAGTGTTGGTGCAGAAACACTGGGGTTTGTACCTGTAGATACAATAGCTGGATGACGAAGGGTTGTGCTACTGCAGGAAATATTCAATGCTTTTTACCAGTGGTATGTTCTAAGCAGTACTGAAAATACGGCTAGAGCAGATGACAGCAAGTATAAATCAATTGCGAGCAACTAATTAACACCAGTAAGGGACTCACTCTGGTATTTCAGCTGTTGTAAGGTGCTACATTTGTTCTTGTTGGGGAAGTTGAGATTTGGTGATGAACTGACACTGACACAATTTTAAAGGGTTCTCTGCTTTTCTTAGGATGTCTGCTGGGATGGACTTGTCTGGCCCCTCTGTAAAGGGAATGGCTGAATGTGAATGTGAATGGCTGCTTGTCACAGGGCTATGCCTATATGGGGGGAGGAAATAAAAGAAAAAAGGAAATGTAAAGAACGGGAGTCTGGGAAAGACTTTTTTGTTTGTTTGTTTCTATATCAATAAGGATATGAGGCTGGTATGAAACGATTGACTCCCTCCTGTTCTTCTTCAGGAACATCTGACTGAATGGGCCAATTTTAGGTGCAGTTGAGTGAGGTGGCAGATGCCTTAAGATCTTGGTTTCGTGAGACTTTGTGCCCAAGCAGATGGAGGAGGCCCACGTCTTTACAGCATGTGCCCTGTCAGATACCAAAGAATCAAGTTGTAAGGTAAATTCCTGCTGTATATCCTCCTCAGATACAAACAGAAGATGCTCTTTTCCTAGGGAAGAGATCAGGATACAAATCAGGATGCTGCAAAAGGGTGAGTCACATCCCCAGGGTTTCTTTCCATGGCTGAGGGAGGATGGGAAAGGATGTGTGGCTTTCCTTGAACAGTAATGCCTCGGAGTCTCTGACAAAGTTCTCATTTATTTTTAATTTTAATTACTATTTAAAATTTGGATGGATTCATTTTTTCAGAAGACTTGAGTACTTTTAGGAAACGTGTTTAGGTACGCCTGGTTATTTTACATTTTATTTTAGTGAAATATGGAGGAGCCGTGTCCAAAGGGCGAAATAAGCTGGGGATTTCAAAGCACAGGCTGAATGCTGGCAATGCTCATAAGCACAGTCCCAAAATGCACATAAATGATTGGGGAAGAACTTCAGATTAATGAACACAAAGTGCTTGTTTGTTTCTTTACTACAAACAAAGAACATTGAGAGAAATTAACACAATTGGGGAAAACAAGGAGATGAACTTGAACACCTTGCCTGCAGTAAATGGATTTTGCCAGCATTAATGTATGTGCTAGTGACACTTCAGGTATAAAGGAGGACTTAAGGAGCTCTTAAATTTGAAGATGGAAGCTGATGAAACGTGATATTCTTCCTGTATTTAAATTAGGCTGAGCAACAACTAGGTGATTTTTAAACCCTCTCTGATCTATCATTTCTTTGGCTTATTAGTCCTGAATTTCTCCCCTTATTTTGAAGGAATTTATTATTGTCCTTTTAAAGAGGTTTACTGAATTATTTTTGGTCAGCATCATCAGCTTTGGATTCAGGTACAAATCAAGATCCTTGTGTGAAAAGATGAACATAGTTTGCAGACAACAAATAAACAGAGAGAAAACCTCATCTTCAGTGTAAACATTTCAAAGTAGTTCGATAATAACTCTCTTTGCTAAAACAAACAAACAAGCTGACTCAAAATCTTGTATTACATGCACGTTGCCTCCGTATGATACATTTATGGAGAACTCGTTACTGAAGATTTTCCAGGCCTGCTCTATTAAACTCAGTTTGCATTTCACTGATTGTGAGACCCTTTGTTTTTCACAGGTACTTTATTTGCATTCATAATGGTATTCATGTCTGCGAGGAGAGATAGGGAGGGGGTAAATATCTGGTACAACCTAAATGACTGCACTGTTTGTTGGTACAGAATAAAAGCTTGAAGGTTTTCAGCGTGCAGTGAATAGATCAATGTGTATTAGGAGCAGAAAGAGCCTCCCTGCTTATCCAGTCTCATTCCTGCAGGCTAAGTTGTGAGTGATTCAGCTAACAGTCCTGGTGGCTGGACTTATTTTTCTTCTCTTGCAATTAAGTCAGGGTACAGGACTGTTTGAAAGCACAGTAATTTTTCACTGCTTTGTGGAGACAGATGAGTTTAAGTTAAATGAAGGTACGTTTGGGTAGCATCCTCGGACTGCAGATGCTGCACAGAGATCACCGTCTATCTTGCTCCCTGCCTTCTCCCATCCAGAAGCCCCCGTCTCCTCAGACCTGCGTCAGCCTAGAGAACCAATGTTAGCCAAGAGCAGTTATTCAAAGCACACTTAACTACAGTTCTGACTTTGGCTGAGCAATGTCAGGAGTACTTTCATGAGTGGTAGATCTGGAGATGAGTAACCCACAGCAGGGAGCATCTGTGGCCGCCTCGGTGGGGAGCAAGAGGGTAGGTGGAAGTCAGTCAGCTCTTCAGATAGCAGAGCTGCTGCTGGGAAGGGATGTGCAAATAAACCCCAGTGCCATGGGCCGCATTCGCCTTTCTTTTGAGGCAAACAATAGCACGTGCCCAATGCAAGGCAGAATTGGTTGAAATGTGAAACTGCTGAGAATGAGGAAGCGATAGCTCAGCTGCTTGATATGGGCTCTGGTTTTCTGGCCAATTTATACTTCTGCTCCCATGGGAAGCTGCAGAAGGTATCCTTTGCCTTGTGTCATGGGCAGCTGGAAAGCTAAGATGCTCTTGGGACCAGATGAATCCAATTGGAGCACCAAACTTAACTGTGGATTTATTATTATTTTTTTTGCACTCTATACCTGCCTCTCCCAGTGCTGCAGAGAGAGGTTAAAGCCAGGCTAGATGAACTGGGCTTTCAGACAGCCAAGAATTCAGGCGGAGCCCAACACAGGGAACTTGAGCACCTTATTCTTTGCTTTGTAGCCCATTTTAGTTCCTAGAGTCATTAACTCCTCTTAAGCTACTTACTAAAAGAATTATTTTAGGAGCTTAGAGCTCCTCTGTTATAGACTGGTCCTAGGAAACCAGTCTTTTATTTGCAGTTGCTTAAAGTTAATGAACAAATCGCCTGCCTCCTCCTCCTTGCAATGATAATCTAATGACAAGGACAGCATTTGCCATGAAGATGTTCTGTACTGGTTGCTTTCAGTAAGACTTCTATTAGATTAAATGAATTTTTGCTCTGTCAGTGGCAAGGGGTAACAGAGAAACTGGCCCATAAACAATGAACAACTGTGCCGGGAGTTAATGTCCAAGGAGGGGACAGATTCTTCTGGAATATAACCAGATGGAAATTAATATCAGGCAAACGTGTAAGATTTCTGACCACTACATCCAATTCAACCAGAGTGCATGTTTTCCCTTGTCTGCTTTGCAATAGAGCTGAAAGTTTGTACTTCTCTTCCAGCAAAATTTTGAAGTGTTAAGTCTCTGTTCAGTCAAAGCAGATGAATTTTATGGCATTCATGGTATTGCTGCCTTTTTTTTTTTTTTAAGAGTGGAGGAAAAAGGAAAGCTGTGAAAAAGGAGGCTAATTAGAGAAAATGAGCTTAATCTGGAAGCCACAGGTACCTCTTTTATAAGCTTTTGTTGAGCTTTTGCCCACAGTAAATTTATACAAGCTTTGGATAGATGGTAAATCTCTGTTTGCTATGGCCTGCTTTAAATGGGGAGCTTTCAGCACTGTTTTGCTGACAGCTAAGGGCACAGATGAGGTCATAAAATCAACAAGTCCTGGGAAATGCCCATTCAGCTTGGAGAAACATTTCCTTGGATCCCTTGTTTCTTTGGATCTGCGTAAAATAGTATTTATTGTTTCACTGAGATGCTTGGTAGGGTAGCCACATCACTTTGGGTTTAAGAAGCACTCTTATGAGATTCAATTCTTCAGCTCTCTGCTGCCTTCTGTCTTGCCAGTGAGGCATTTCAGACCTACATGTATTTCAAAAAGACTGGCATTTATTATTACAATTGCATCTCATGGGTCCTGGCCAGCCTACTTCTGGAAGGTTTCACTGAAAAGAATTGAATGCTGATTGAACTGAACCGCCTGAATTGAATGAAGCGTGACCTGTATATGCCTGTCAATTGGATGGGAGTCACTTAGGTGAATTACTATTAAAAAAAAATAAAAAATAAAAATAAAAGAAACACAATCACATTTACAAATTGCCGTTGTAATTGATGAAGGTATCTAATGAGAGGACCAGAATGTGGTATTGTGGCTTGCACAGTGCTGTGATTGACCACGAGCAAACCCTGACAGCTCCAGTTTTCACTGTGGTCAATCTCCATGAATGTGATGAGTATACAGGTTCAGCTCCAGCATGGACTTAACTGAAGAGGGATGTTAGGGGTGGGCAACTTGTCGTGTCCTACTACTGCTTGCTAGCAGCTGCATGCGTGCTCTTGCCCTGCTGTTAACAGGAACTGTCTGTCCTGATAGCCAAGCTCACGTGTCATCTCACCTGCCCAAACCAAACTACAGCGCAGCCACTTGATCAGCAGAGATGAGAAATATGGCACCTGCCCAGGCTTCATCTGGGGGAAGGCCCAGCTGGTCACATATTTAGGCTTGGACTTCGCTTGCTAAGGTAAAAAGGCCTGCTCAGGCTCTTAGCTGGTATCACTCAATGATCTAACAACTCTGGCATTGGTATTTAGAGAGCCTCAGAGGGGTCTCTGGTGTTACCCTAATGACTAACACGCTAACAGCTTTGCAAACATGCAAGGGGAGTTACCTGCCTCAAAAGCACTCTGAAAATCTGGCCACATGTGTCTTGTGGTAGGTGCCCAACAAGTAAAACACAATTAGTGAATGCTTTAGTGTCTCTTTATCACTATACCACCACTGTAAAAGTGGGATAAATTACATTTGGTGGATGAAGATGTATTGTTTGGTTTAAAGTGGAATAAGATCTCTCTGTGAAGTAATGTTAAATTTGTTGGGCCTCTTAGTAAATGTGCTGGAGTTGAAAGGGGAGCGGTCTTGGCATAGGATGGGAATGGAGCAGTTGAACACCCCCGCCCCAATCTTGTGCCATAGAAAAAATGAAAAGTTGCTTCTGTCTGAGAAAAAGAGAAAAAAAAAATATATCCCTGCTGAAGAAAGTCAGGTCCAATTATTAAGATGGCATTAATACAGTCTCCCAGGTAACTCCGAATGCTGAAGAAAAGCATAGCCTCTGAACTTCAGCCCTTCACTGATATGAAGGAGTGAATTTCTTTTATTAACAATCAGAACAGCTGTGCTACCCTGAGACAATGCAAGTCTTCCCCATGAAGGAAGTGTTTTCAGTCTGGCACATATTTTATTGAAATACAGTGCTCTTTCAGAAAGAAACCATTGTAACTACCGAAGTTCTGAAAAACATTTGCGGAAATGTTTGTGAAGTCTCAACGGACTAGAGGCAAAATTGGTTTGGGGAAATGACAAATGACCATTAATCCAGGAAACTCTGGCCCTTTAATGAAATGACTTAAAGGGCAACGCAGGAAAAATGATCAAAGGCAGATCCTTTCGTAGTAACTACAAATGTGGAGAAAAGATAAGAGCGAACAAGTGTCTGATTGCCTCTTACAACGAGATTATTACTCTCTGTGATCATTAGATATGAATGAGGTCCTTTAATCACTGTAGCTAGGTCTGGTCATTGCCCATTGGGCAAATTCTAACTGAGTTGTTAGTGTAATTTCTTTAATATTAATAGAGGTATTCCCTCCCTCACCAAATAACTTATGATCTGTTTGGACTCATGGTCTTGGCAGAGCAATGGGACGATTTTGTTTGAGTTTTTGGCCATTTCCTGTGGCTAGTGAGTGAACGCTGATGCCCTTGCCGCTTTGAAGTTTTTGGCAAAGCAGCAGTTTACCTATATGCAAAGTTCATCTTTTATCCCTTACTTTCCTTATCTGTAAAGATAATAGCCATAAAATAACACATTAAACTTGAATCCTGAGACATGCTTACATGTGGTCAGTGGTCAGGCCCAAGTTTGGTGCATATAGTCACAGTTTATATGTGACTTATATGAGTTATGGGATTATCTATTTCTCTTATATTATGTTTCTCTTTCACTTAAAAAAAAAAAAGTAATAATCAACATGCAAATATGACCATTATTTCCTCCCAAGATTGCAGACAATCTGAAACCATAATTCTGAAAGTGGAAAATTCCCTCTGTGTTTCTAATACCATCTCAGCACAATAATTTCAATATATTGGAGGAAGATGAGGAGAAAAGGGAGTTTCCTATATTTAGCACTCAAGATGGAAATACTCCTCTGGGCAAGTAAGAGAACATACTGAAGGCAGTGGAAATAAAGCTGATACCAAAGTGGCAGCTGGCTTTCCAAGCCACCAGAAGTGTGGTCCAAAGCGAAATGCACATGTAAGGACTTCATCTGTTCTCAGCTTTCCACTCTGCAGCTGCTCATCTACTCCCTCTGACTATTCCAGTATCTAGCTGCACCATCTTATTTCAGTGTGGATTGCTATATCTGTACCTTTCTGATGCAGTCCTCTCTTGGGCATCTGATAGATGTCAGACATACTGATTATTAATCTTTTATCCAACAACTATTCAGTTTCATTCTCAAATGCCTTGTTACATCATTTGCACAGCCACACTAATTAGATGTAATACTTCTCAGGGTTTCTGAGCATCACTTCAGCCTGTTCCACTTCACTGAAAAATGTCTCTCTCATCACACCAGTCTCACAATTGCCTTCTCTGCGACTGCTTTCAGCATTTCCCAGTCCTGACTGGGCACCAAATTTGTTGAAATCTACTTCCACTGTACTGCAGTGAAAGATCTGTCTCTGCATTACTGGCATTTGACATTTTGTGATAATAGCTCCCCCTATCAGCTTCCAGAAGGCACTGAATAGTAATAAGAAAAAAAAAAAAAAAAAAAAAGCATCCCCTCTGAAAACCTGCAAAATGATCCTAATAAAATCAGTAATGAGATATTGTAATAAAATAGCATACATCCATCTCCTACATACAGATAAACGCAGACCTCCGTTGACACAGTGGATGCCAAATTCATTCTGTGCTCTGGCTTGAAGACTGACCTTAAAGCATTGACTGTCCTTCCTTAGGTTAACGCTCCTCATGTGTTAATTCTTATGAAGCACCAGCCCAGAAAGTGAAAATGTTAAAGAAACACAATACATAAGTGCTCAGTTGGTTTAATGTGCAGAACACAGAAATTATGGGATGCTGGATACTGGTTAATTAAAAGAATTACTGGTAGCAGTGGTTTCCAATAAGGAATTTCAAATATTAATTAAAAAAAAATCAAATATAATAGCAGAGAGAACTGTTTTTCTAACATAAAAACTACTAGTATCTCCTTTGCTTTACCTGACACATTGCCTTTGTCTCATAAGCTAAGGGGACTGTTTTTGCATGGATGTGCAAAGAGAATTTCCCTGCTGAGCACAAAGTCACCATAAAGGTTTGCTAAATACTCACAATATGAAATAGCATATATAGCAGAACCCTATTAATCAGGTACCATAAATAAATTATTTTTCCCTCCAGATGAGAGTGGGGAGTAATTACTCTAGGAAGGGATGTTGTCCTTCAGAGATCATAGTTACATCACAGCATTTGTAACCAGGTTTTCTATTATGGTCATTATTTTTTACCTGAAGTCAAAATCATTTAATCTTAATTCATAAGTAATAATTATTTCCATACTGATGATGTTTTTACACATCATCCCTGAGCTAGGTACGCTAAAGTGCACCTTGTGAGTGCATACAAGCATGACATCTCTAGAGCGTTAAAAGCTACAATCAAAGAAACGAGTTGATTTAACTGCACTCAGATAAAGTAGATTTGCATTAAAATTGGATTTCAGTATCTCTGAATGGCTACAACTGAAGCCAAGGGAAAGTTAGAGATCTAAATCCATCAGATAATTTTGGATGCCCAAAAGAATTTCAAGAGATGAGGCTAAGTTCAGAAGGAGCTCAGGGTTTTATGTTGTTCATCCACTAGTGGAGCAACCCAACTTTAGATGTGATGAGATGGCCCTTTGATGTCTCAAATGCAGACTATAACAAGATGGCAGGGGGAAAAAAAAAAAGACAAAACTGTGCTATGATTTCTGGACATTATGGTGCTCAAACAGAGGAAGGTGTCAGGACGTGTTTCTAATCTTGAGTTTCTGTTGTAGTCATTTTTGGGTGCATTATTCACATGTGCGTGGGACAGCATGAAGAAAAATAATGAGTGGTACACTGCATGTGAACGTCATCTGCCTCCTGGAAAGTTGTTTTTATCCTCCCTCTATTCTTACAGTCATCCTCCCTTTATTTTCTTCCATGTAGCTTTCAGTATTTTATATTTAGGATAATGTACATGTATGTTCAGTATATTCTTCCAGGTATTGTTTTCAGTTCTCATGCTGCATGTCACACGCTGCAATGTAGTTCTAGCTCAGGTATCAGGAAGAATTTAAATTTTACTTCTCATCCAGAATTTTAGTCATGTCCAGCTCTTACCAACTATTATTTCCAGTTATTGTTGTTACAATGAAATTTATTCACATTTTCTAATAAACTGGAAATAAATGTTTCTTGTATTTCCTTGTAAAACCCCTAAGAGGTGCAGCTTGAGTCTCCATAAAATGCATAAAATGAGAAAATAGTTAATCTCTTGATGCTGCAGCCAACATAGTGTGAAATTCAACTCTGTAATGGCAACGATGTAATTCCATAACATTCCCGCACTTCTTTATAGAGATAAGCTTTTTAGCCCCAGTTCTCTTCTAATGCTGCCAAAATCATGGTGTTCTAATTTCTGTTAATGAAATGGCTAACTTTCCAATTGAGTTTTGTTTTTCTTAATAAAAATACCACTGCTAGGTTTTGAGCAGTAGGGTCTGGGAACCTGTGCAACAGCAGATGGAATTTCCCATTCCTGGGAAAATGCTGCTAATGCTTTACTTTTGGGGGAAACTCACCCAAAAAATGAAGCGGTAGGAGTGAAATGAATAAACCACATGAAACAACATTGGTCAAATTAATGAATTAGAAGTGTTTCATGGAAGAAAAGCACTTATTTTATGTGGTTGTGAGCATGTAGGAAGCTTCTTGGCAGAGCTGTTAGCTAAGTGTGTATGTGAGTGTGCAGGGGAACACGGTGAATTCTACTTCTGTAGGTGTGCTCTGTTCCCAAAGGCTACAGGTCATCATTTTATTATGCCTTGAAGATGCAGAGTCTCATCCCCAAAGCAGCAGTACTTCTTCTTGGAATAAAGAACATTCCAAGTTTCCCAATAATGTAAAACAGAAATTAATTTCATGTCATTTCAACTCAACAAACAAAACTCAAACACACGCACAAAATAAACACAAATGAATACAGACCTTAAGGAACCGGGTGCTTCTAGCAGTTCTCTATTTGCCTAGAGTTACCTAAATAACACAGCTCATCAAACCTTCCACTTAAATCATATTTATGGATATGCCACTTGGAATAAACAGTGCAGTATGTAGCAGAACTAACCAAACTCTATTTTCTACAACTTTTTACCTTCTCTCAGGTTATCTTGCAATATAAACAGTTAAGCTTGCTTCCAGACCCCTTTTTAATACCAGGTGATGTTAGAAACAGCAGAGGCTATGATGTAGCTAGAGCGCTGCCTCTGATTGCTTCGTGCTGTTTGACAGCTACTGTCAAGCATGACATGAAACAGCTGAGTGCTCCTCTCCTTTACGTTAGAGAGAACACCATATAGCTGCTATTTCTAGCAAAATCTGGGAGCCCTGGGCTAGTGTTAGACCTTCTCTCCCTTTATTAGGCTGGAAATTAAACAATAGCAGTGGATGGGATGGTTTCAGTAGTGCTACTAGTTTGCAAGCATTACGAGGAATTTGTAGTTATCCTGGTGGTTGGAGAAAATACTGACTGTCCCCAGTCCCGCTGTGTGCAAAGTGTAAGAGTTGTACTAATTCCAAAGCCAAAATTTTCATAAGGAAAAAGCTCCGCAGTCTCTAAAGTATGAGACTCAGCTTACTAGGCAGCTCTAGCCTCCCGTCGAGTTTCAGATGATTTGAGTAAACAAAGCTCTTTGCTCTTCGACTGATGCCACCAGGTAAACTGAAATGCAGGTATAGATTTGGGTTTGATGTGAAGGAAGGTATGCTTGAATGAACTCAGTACATCTGCATCTCGCATGTGCATTGAGTTTATTCCAGAAGGAAGTTAGATGCTGGTGCTCTTAGCTGTTAATTGGTAATTGCAATACATTGGATTATAATGTCATTTCTGCATCCTGCAGTGCTTGGGGATTTTCTTCTGTTGTTTTGTTGTTTGTTTGGTTTCTTTAAGTCCCTTCCACAGTTCCTTGCTGTTTTGCCTTTCCTCAGCTCATCTCTCTGGGCTGCAGAATTATTTGAAGACTTTTGGTTACTTAGAGTGCGTGGGTATCAGTTCTAACTATGTTTGCACACTTCTGCAAAGAGATCCTGAAAGTTTGGCTTAACCTTTAATATTAGCCCTCCCATGGCTTGCTGAAGTGGCTGCTGCTGTCTCCATGGCTGAAGCCGCTTCTGTCTGTGGCTGGAATGTAGAAAAGGTGAGGGAGAGACTTGCTTGTTCTGTTTGTGTGGTTTTGTCCCTCAACCTTTTCTTGCCCCCCCCAATTGCTCTTCGCATCCTTGCTCAAGCTCAACTGTATTTTGAATGTCCCGTTGCCTTGCCAAAAAACTGTGCGTAGTGTGTGTCCCTCCTCCCTGAACTGCAGCTTTCTTCACCCCAGCCACCAGGAGCTTATCAGCCGTCTGCTTTGACATTTAAAACTACTTTTGTTTCTTGGCCCTGGCCATGCCTGTGATTTGTTGACTCATTCCTCCCCACAAGCTGTATGATCTAGTGATTAAGTGAAGGCAACTGCCATAGGCTTTAGCTCTGTCTGTTTTACGGAGTGAGAGGTAAGGGCTGTTGGGCTCGAAAGGAGATAAATGTGTCTAATGTGTCTTTTACCACTGAACTGCTCTAAAACCTTGGGCATGTCACTTTGCCTCTTTTGTGTTCCTAGCTCTCGGTTTTGTCATAGGATATTTTGGCAATATCCCAGCTATTACCTAAACCAGCCTAGCTAATTTAGCTACACTTGCAATATGCATACTATGGTATATCTTAGGGGAACACTAATGGTATAAATGTCTTTATCAGTGCAGCTACACCCTCATGAGGATTCCTGACTTTTAGTGACAAAGCCAGGCTAGCGTATTTCTCAAATTTGTTCACCGAGTTTGTGCAGTATGAGGTTAGCTTCTTTCTTCCCACTGGGGACAAGCTAAAAGGATCCCACATCACATGAGTAGGAGGCCTAATTAATTTGATGCGAAAAGCTGAGCAGGGCTGTGTGTAGGGTGCAAACAAGAGACCTGCATGGATGAGACTGGGGGCATGCATGCCTCATGGTTAAGGATGGTGTGTTCCTTTAGAGCAGGCACACAATGTTAATTTAAGGACTCAAAGTGATGTATAAGTGGGAGGGCAAAGGGGCACCAAGTTCTCTTACTTTATCCTCAAATGGTACAATCTAGTAGCTGGATACATCCTAGAAACTTATAATTAAAGGTCTCTGCAGAATATATGAAGGCTCTGCCTGAGCTTCCTGCATAATTCTCAGTGAACGAAGAGAAAAAAGCCTTTGAAAATACATGAGGCAGTGAATCTGTCCTCTCTGTGTGTTAGAGCTCCAGCAGAGCTGCTGAGACCTGACATCACTGAAGGAATGTAATACTTGAAGTACAGCATGATCAAATAAAATATGCAGAAACCAAGCACAGCCTTAGGCTCATTTCATTTTAAACAAATAAAAAACAGTAAGGGCTGATCATGCAGTTAGAAATGGCACGAGGAAAACAGGAGAGAGAAAAAAGAAAACCTTAGCTTTCGGAGTTTGTGGTACGTGGAAGTGAATTCTGGGGCAACAACAGGTCGTGGATACCGCTTGACCCGAGGTTACGGACCGCCCTCTATAAAGGCCTCTGTGTTTTTGTGGCTGTAGAGCCTCTGAGCTGTCTGCTTAGGCGATGGTCTTTCAAATCTGTCTGTGTGGGTGGGCCTGGGTGCCTGTAAAGAACAGGTGACTGGGAACTGATATCCAGCATCGCTGCCGTGCCAGGATCTGCTGTGCTTCAAGGTGGGCACTGTCTCTGCTAGCATTTTTGAGTTTGGAAGGGAAGGGTGTGCCCTTAGAGGGCTTCTATGATCTCTTGACATTTTAATCTATTTCTCCTTTCAGCTTGCTTGCCATCAGAAAGCAAATGTAAGTGGTATGGTTGGGCCTACAGTGGTAACCAAAGAGAGTACCTTCACCAGATGCAAACTGGTCTTATTGCCTGGGGTCCCTCCCCAAATTACTGGCTTAAAAGAACTGCCTCTCTCTTGTACTGCCTCTGTTCTGATGAGCTTTCTTGTCCACCAGCCTCTTTCTGTCTGCTCTTTGCCACATTGCTGTTAAAGACTTTCACCATCCCTTCTGCTGGGTACAGCACAACATCACTTGCTGTTCACAGTGCTCTGCTGTCCTTTCCCAATTTTTTTCCCCTTCATTTTGTAGACGTGTATTTTTCCAGACGCTCAACATGGGGTAGAGTTTGTTCAGCCCACGAAGTTGGAAAGCAAGAGGAAAGATTTTATAGAGATACAGTGGATAGGGACATTTGTTTCCAAGTCTTTTCACTTAACCTGTCTCTGTTTTGTCCTTTGCCATCTCTGTTTTGTCCTTTGCCATCTCCTTAGGTACATCACATCTGTTCCCATACAGTGTTGGTTTTTTTATTTTTATTTTTATTTTTTTATTTTTTTTCTGGAGCACAGCAACAGGCATTAGCCAGGAGATGGCTGAGGAAAAACGAGGACAAGCTTCTGCAAACAGCCACAGTCCCCACTCAGGGTCGCTAGGTCTCAGCCAAAGGCTATTTATTATACGTATATAGCAGCCAGTGTCCCGTCTTCTTAAGACAGGCAATTCTGTCAGACTCCAAGCTTTTGTGATTAAAACACATGTATGAAGTGATAAAACATGCTTCTGTGGTACCAAACAACTTCAGAACTGCTGGGTGTTTTTGAAACCATGTGCTGCTGATCCTCTTTCACCAAGGAAAATAGTAGCATTTTGCACTTTGTAGACAATGGGAGTCTTATCGCTGCTGTGTTAAAAGCAGAGTTACACCAAAGCTGAGCTGTTTTGAAAATCCCTCCTTGAGCTCCCAAACTTTAATCTCCCGGTCTTGCAAGTAATGCACTGTATATCCCTCCAGCCCTTCTCTTTCTTTAAAAGAAGTGATCCTTTTGAGTAAGCTTCTGCATCAAATGTGAAGTGATGTGGGGATGAATGAGGATGGCTTACATGGACTCAGGAGTCACCCTTCCTTTTTTTTTTTTTTTTTACTGTATTGTCATAGCAACGACAATCCGCCCTTAGTATAGTCAGAAATGATCACTGTGTGCTGGCTATACTTTACAGAGAAGTATGTCACTTTTTTTTTTCTTTTTTTTCTTTTTTTTTTCCATCTGGAAGGATGACAAGGCACAAGAGTGAATCACGGTGACTTGAAAAACCCCAAGCGCCGTTTTGTGCATGGCACCGCTTCTGGTTTGCATTTCACTGTGTGCCAGTGGCAGGAAGAAAAAGAAAAAAAGAAAAAAAAAAGACGTAATTACTGCCATAAAGCATGAACTTCCAATCCCTTGAGAAACACAGCAACTCCTTGTAGAGTTTTAGTTGACATGGTGATATTTAAAAGTAGCAATATACGATGCTGGAAGCCATGGTAACCCCTACTGTACGGAGATACTATAATGTAAGGCACCCTGTGGTGGATTGTTGACAACAGGGCTTGAACGTGGAGTCTTTGGCTGTAAAAGTTACAGGTTCAGTAGCTAAAATACTCATCCTGTTACACAGGCCAATGCATCAGCCTCTCTGTATGGCCTAGGAAATGCAGGCTCCACGTTGCACTGAAGCAGGACGTTGTGCTTGCGAAGTGGCCATCGATCGTTCCCCTCCTAAGACAGCTGGATCAGTAGCTTTGGTGTATCTCTTGCTGCTGAGCTGTGGCTGATGGCAGGCAAATTGCATTAAGTTTCTTTTCCTCGCCACCAAGCCCCGAGAGCCCTCACTCGGGGCTTTGAATAGGTTGTGTGATCAGCCAGCTTTCACACAAACCCATATAGCGGGGAATGTGTGCAGTCATAGTGGAGCTGCCCTGCTGAGAAGCACTTGTGATGTGAAAGGCTGTCAGGGGCAGGTGGCATCAGCTACCTGCCTGCGTGTTTCTTTGCCCAGGAGAATTACCTGTACGGCTCAGTGCTGCCCTTCTGCAAAGCTGCTATTGCAGGGAGCAGCCTATTGACATACCAGCTACATCTTGGAGAGGAAAAGTGCTCTGCCACGTGGCGCATCACAGTGCAAACCTGGAGTCCAGCACTCTCCACTGAGCTCCCCTGGAGACTTGCTGTGTTGTGTGGCTCTCTGCCCTCTTCTTGGCTCGGGATTATATCCTGGCTCCACTGAAACGAGCCAGGCTTTCAACCAGAGAGGTCTGCAGCAGAGATTTTCTCTCAGCGTGCTACACAAAAATTTATGGGGGCCTGATCTTGCCTGGAGCTTCTAGATGATAAACCAATATTAAGATTCGCAATAATAACTCATTACAGACAGAGTATCAAAGCTGTTCCCACAGGGCCCGAGATGAAATTCTTTTTGAGGCATATTTGGCCATATTACAGACCTCTCCCTAACGCTAAGCTAACCTTTTAATAGCCCGATGCACTGGGCTCTGCTGGTCAGTGAATCACCAGGGGAAAAGCCAGGGCTGGGGCTGGGAGGCTGTGCTGAGGCTTCACAGATGTTCTTCTGTAGCCGGAGGGACACGGCTGGTGTGGTGTGGCTACCTTGGGAAAAGTGGCTCTTGTTTTTCCAGCAGCACTCGGACGAAGCTGAGTGACATTACTGGTTATTTGTCACTCTTCTTCTGGCAGCAGATGGTGATGAATGGATAAATGCAGTCATTTTGGATGTTAAGGGTTACACCAGACTGAAGGTATAATGACAATGCTAAAAACATCAGTAGTTTTAAAGTTTAGAGAGAAATTACAGCTTAGTGTTACTGTTGTTGTTAGCTTGCTTTTTTTAGACATACCAAAAGTGGTTAGATGTACCCAATAAATGTGAACCAACCTCTGAAGTTTTCTGGGACTATAGTGGTGGCCAGCTTCATACTAGTGGTCCAGTGACTGAAGAGTTTCATGCTGTAAGCCTTGTAGATTGGGTTTTGGGGTTTATTTTTTTATTTTTTAGCCTTCTGTTGGTCTCTTAAAGTGCATATTTTACTGTGCAGATAATCTGTATTTGTGTGCTGTTGTCATGGTTGCATAGGTATGGACTTTCCCTCTCTCAAAGACCGAGAGAAAAGCTAACAGCACTTTGCTGAGCGTGTATAATCACAAAGGAGCACGTCTTCCAGCACAGCAGGATCCTATTCTCCCTCTTTTCTTTTCTCTTCCTGAGCCCCTTTTCCTCCAGTTTGGCATGCTAACTTTAATCTACGTTGCACACTCCCTGTGGGGAGCTCCTCAACTGTTTAGCACTGACCTGAGCATTGATATTGGTACGAGTGTTATCACTAAGATAAACAGAAGAGGCAGACCAGTACACAGAGCTTTTGGCAACCCACCTCTTATGTCCCTGTTCCATTTCAGTATAAAACCATGCATGGCCTTCCCAGGTTTGTCTACCTTGCACCATTTCTTACCAATCTCTTTTTCTTCTCCATCGTTATCTCCTCAAATCTCTAATCCTTTACCTCTTTCTCTTCTCTACTGTTTCCCAGGGCTCTTTTACTTTTTTCTTGCTTTTATTACATTCATGTGTGCTTCTATGGGGTGATCAGGCCAGGAAGCACAGGGTAGGTCTGTGTAAGAAGAGAAAGGATAAGAGGATGACTAACTGCAAAGGACCAAGGATGAACCTAGACCTTTAGAGCTGCAGATACCTCTCCTGTCTTTGTGATCTTCGAGGGTCTTGAGCAAACAGCTGAAGGTCAGTGAACCAGCTCACCTCTCTGTAAATCTGACTTCTCTATAAATGGCTGGAACTGTACATTGAGGCACTTGGTGTGTAACAGGGCTGCCAACATCGTCTCTGTCTGGACCCTTCTGGCATTTCGTTTTGGTGCCCTGTAGTAAAATGTGCGTGGCTGTAGCAGAGCCTAGGAAACGAGTACTGCTCTGTGTTGACATGGGAAAGGAAGGCAGTAATAACGTACCACCAAGGACTAAATATATACTTGCAGAAAGGGTACGAATACTTTCAGTGAGCTAGGTGGATATTTAGGTGACTAAGGCAGCTGTCCTGGTGTTTCTAGCCAGCAAAGCCCGTACTGGTGGTGCCTGAGGCAACTAACTGGTTCTACTCTGGGAGTGCACAAGTTTGCAGCACCACAGTGCAGGAACCAGACCTGGGTGTTCACAGCAAAAGCTGAAAGCCTTCCTGGTTTTCCTACTCAGTCCATACCTGGCAAATGTGCTGAAGCCTTCCATGCTGCTATTGTTTCCTTGCCATATCTCTGAAGGCAGCCACAGGGATGCTGGCATTTGCTGCCAAGGTGTCTCTGCTGTGTAAATACATTCCTAAGGTCCCTTGGGATGCGTTGCTTTAAGAGCTTGTTTTTTTTTTTTTATGTTAGCAAAGCAGGTAATGGGAGTCGCTGCATCTTGCTGACACTTTGGGGGGAACATAGAGAGACAGAAAGCAATTATTCGAGTTAGAATGTGTGCAGAGCACTTTTATTATTGTTATTCATTGTTTTATCACCACATGAGTTGTACTGCACTACAGAGGAGGAAGAGAGGACCATTGGTAAAGCAAGCGTAAATCAGTGAATTTGATACATCCTAACCCTTGTTTTCTGCCAGTTGAGGTTGCCACATGCATTTTATACATGAAAGATTGGGACTGGAGGTGAGATGAGCAACAAAGAGGGGATGGGAAGGAAGCAACCAGGCTTGTGGTCTGGTGGATGATCATTCTTCTCCTTGGCCTTTCCTCTCCTCTTCCTGCCCTCTCCACTCCTTGTTTGTTTTTCTCTTATTTTGCATCTGAAAAGCTCATGTAAACATTTTCATAATACCCTGACTACTGCTTACATTGTAAGAATGAAATAGATGGAGAGGAAGGGCATATTTTGGAAGCTTTGAGGTGAATAGAACGTAAAATATCCTGTTTGCATCAAAAAAGGTGTTGTTTTTTTTCTTCTCTGCCAGCACCACGATTAGGCATTTCATGCCTTTTATTTGGATGTCAGGCTGCTTGCTGTTCAGAAGTTTGTTTCTTTACATCTCCCCTGATGCGAGGTGCAGCCCAGGGATCCCCTTGCATTGCTCTACACAAATGACAGCTTGGCATTCATACAGGTTCAATGTGAAACTAAGCTGGTGTTTCAGTAATTTACTAGTTAATAAATTTGTTACATTTATTAATTGGGGTGGAGGAGGAGGAACAGGGAACTTGTCATTCCCTGTTGCTTCTAGAAGCTTCCCATGGCCTCTGTAGCCACAGCAGCTACTGGCAATTGATGTCAGCTGGTAGGGAAGGGTGGGGGCTCACACAACCCTAATTAATGGTCAGCACCTGAGCTCATAATGCCTGGAGGCCTTAATCACCCTTCTGGAGGCCTCAATCACTTTTCCAGAGGCCAGTGGAGTGGATCCTGAAATAACACTCTGTGCCTCTGCCTTTAGCCTAGCCTGGTCTGGCCCTGAAGTAAGTAGAGAGGGGAGGTCACATCTAGCGTGTCTGCATTGTGCTTTTGTGCTTACTCCTGTCTTTTGATCAGAAAACCTGGATTTTGTTTCTCTTTTCTGCATTCTGCTCCGTGGGGACCCCTGCGTGGGTGAAGGGACCGCTGTGATGTGGGGCTTGCTTTTTGCTGAAGTGCACCTCTGGAGGTATTGAGCAAAACCATGGAAGAAATGAATTAGTATTTCTTTCTTTCCCTCATTTTTCTTTTTTTCCTGTAAAGCCAAAGCAGTCATCTCTATCAAGACGTAGAATAATGAGACAAGGTAGTTTACAGTATCTAATCCATATTCATTTTCATGCTTTTAAAATTAGTTTAACCTTTATGATTAGCAAATCAAGGTTTTTAATAATCATTACCCCTGAGAAAAGGGACTCTTGAAAAAAAAACCTTGATCTTGCTTCTTGATATATTCTACATTAACTTCTTTTTGCATATTTGGGTTGCTGCCGAGCTCATAAACAATAGTGGGTGATGTGCCCTGCTACCCCACCGGGCAGCTCCTCCTAGGAGGCTATTGTGTGAAATATTTCCCTGACATCCGAATTGCAATGCAGTCACGGTATTGCTATGGCTGTGTTACTGCTAAATCACCTTGTGGGTGTTTACCAGTGCCAAAACAAATCTAGAAAACCATTTCACCACCCCATTTTAACAGGCTGTATTATGTGTGTTCTCCGCTCTAGCTTTTAATGTTTGGGCTCATTCTAACCCGTGTATTTAAGCTAATGCTATGTATGCCTGTAGTCTCAGTACTGACTGTGAGCTAGCTCTCTTAAGTCATCCTAAGCCCTCTTAGGCTTCAGACAGAAAGTGTGCTACTTGCATTTTTACAAAGCAGAAGTCATAACTCTTTCAAGCCTGTTCTTTAGTTTAACGATGCAAAGTTGTGAAAAGCTGTAGAAGAGAAACTCTCAGGGAGTTTCAGATTTCTTTTCTCTTAAAAAACAAAAACTAAAAAGAAAACTTTTTTCTCTGTTGATCTGAAAGTGAGAATTTTTGTTCCTGTATTTTATTTTTATTTTTGGTAAAGCAGAAACTTCAGCCTTTCAATGTTTACCAAAAATTGTAAAAAGCATTAGGTGAAACACTGTTTCAGTGGTGGAGAGCAAGACAATACTGCTTAAACAAACAAAAAATCCGCAACTTTTTGGAGGAGAGAAAAACACTTTGAAGAGAAGTGTCAAAATACTGCACTTTTAAGTAGTTCGTTTGACCACTTTCATTTCTACTGTCTTTTACTCCCTGCTGTATCTATCAGCTAAATTTAACTTGAGCTTGCAAGTACTTCAAGTACTTCCAGACAAACTGAAACTGTGTTTTAAACTTGTATTTCTTGGTAGCTGATTTTATATTCACATGGAGAGTGTTGTCTAGCAGTTATCAACATAACAGACCTCATGTATCACCTCCAGAAATAGACTCTGAAATTTACTGTGCATTTGAGCCATCTACAACACCAAAAGAAAAGGAGGCCCTAGCCCTGTCTTCTTTTCCACCCTTTTTACCATGAATGTTTCTGTCCTGGCATGAGCACAATGTGGCTGATATCAACATAATGGGCAGATGTTTTTTTTTGGTGTGTAATTGTTTCCCTGTCCCATGAATTTGTGAAGGAAATCAGGTGCTTATATTGACATGTTTCAGGGATAAGAATGAGTTGCTGGGTAGGGAGGGCACCTCAGGCTCCTTTGGTAGTGGCACTGCTTTATTACGTGGTTTGATATTTGCTGCACAAGGTGGAAGGAACCTGAATTGCACTGAGTCCTTCTGTGATACTGCTTGTTGCTGGCGTTGGTGCTCTTGGCTCCCTGCTCATTGCTTCCCCACATCCTTCCACATCGCATACAGTACTTTGCTGGACATGGAATATTGTTAAATATTGCAGGCTGGATTGGTATTTAGCATCATGAAGCTTGGACGGAGCTGAAGGAAGAGAAAGAATAGCTTGAGGAGGAGCACAGCTAATGAACCTTAGTTTCCTGTGAGTTTGTTCCTTGAGGTGCATCTCCTATGTAGGTTTTCTGGGGCCTGATCGGGGGGCACTCACAGCACAGCCTTTTCCTCAGCCAGGTCCTGAGTGGCCTGTTCACTCCCTTTGCAGCTGATTCCTGCAAAAAGCATAAACGTTTCTGAGGCCTCTTCCTTCCTGCCAAAAGCAGTTGAAATAGGCTAATGAGCTCGGAATTAGCAGAGGGAGACAGAAAGGCACATTCAGACCACATAACTGTTTGGGAAACCAAGCTACAAACCTAACCCTTGGTAAACACACTCATCTGACGTGAGGAGCTAGACTGCCAGAGGGTGTGGGAGGGGGGTGAGATGGCTATTATCCTAGCATTGTGTGCGGATGCTTCAATGGTGGGTGGGAAACTCTTAAAATTCAGCTTTGATCAGGAAATGAAATTGGTTATTAGAAAAAGGCTTCTATTTTAAAACTGCTTTCCTCCCTCTTGTGTCCCATGGTATGACTAAGGGGCCTTGCCAATTGAGAGGAAAATAGAGAGTTGGACTTGCAGATATTAAAAGCTCCCTGAGGCTGTCAGCACTTCAGGGCCCTGAAGCCAGCAGGGCTTCCAAATTGATTTAGAATCAAATGAAATAGTGGGGAGGGAGAGGAGGAGGCATAAATATTTTTCCCTTGCTAATTTATTTCCCCCTTTCATGCATGAGCTAATGCGATGGAAAGCAATGCAGCTAAAATGAGTGCATTCACGGGGAGCTGCGTGCTGTGTTACTCAGAGTTTGGGTGGAAATTGCTCATTGGCCTTTTAGGCCAGCCTGTTCCTTCCCCCTGCTGTAGTCTCTGGGATCTCATGAACAAAGTGGAGTAATGAATGCAATTCCTGTCTGCTAGCGCGCAGAATGGAGGCCAAATCCTGCAGCTGCTTTCACCGTTGTGACTGCAGTTCAGGACTTTCTTTTGTAAAAAGAAAGACTTCTACCTGGAAGGAGCAGTAAAATGGCAGGGAGGTCCATCTGCAAAATCTGGGCTGTGGGCTCAGTGCTGGTGAAGACTTCCAGCATGATCAATCGCGTGATCTGCCCATTGCATCTTCTGGAAGCAAGAGGGCTTTTCACAGCTAGGTGCACCTCAGACCTCACTCCACACTCTTCCTTACATACAAGGTGTATCTTTTAAATGTTGTAATGCAGTTCCTTGTATTTTCCCCGTGGTGCACTGCTTCGGCAAAGACTTGTCCATGGCCTGCATGTTCTAAATGAAACTCTCATTTTGATGCATCTTCCATCTGCTTAAGCGTCGCCCATAAATAACAACATATTACAAAATTGCCTTCTTGTCAACACACAGATTGTTTATGTGTCATTTCCTCTATCCTTTGTGCTGCTGTAGCTTCCTAGGGAAGGAGGATTTATTGGTATAGCAACATTTGGGAATGAAACCAAATCCTATGGGGGTATGAAATAAATATAGGCACTTTTTGGTACTACATTTTTATTTACTTTTTACAAAATGTCTTCTTTCCTTGACGGTTTTGTATCTCACCATGTGGCATCCACTCACTTTGCAATATCATCTGTTATTTAGGGTCTTATATTTCCAGAGTCTGTTTGCAAGCTGCGTGTAGAACTGTGAACCACTATTTTTGACTGAGAGCTAATCTTTAATTTCCATTTACTGTAAGCTAATCTTGAATACCCACAAGCCTCATTTTAGTGTCATTGTGAAAGAAAAGCTTGATAGATTTAAAATGCAGGTGGGAGATTTGTCTGAAGTCACGTTAGGAAAGAAAGCTGGGGGCCTGCTTGTTCTAGTGGTAAGTGCTCTTGTTTACAACTAGGTTTCAAGTAGGTGTAATGGGCAGTGTGGTCACAGACTTGCACCACTGTACATGGTAAAGATGAAGAGCTGGTTCTTAGTGACTGCCCCTTGGGCCAGCAGTAGCAGAGCTGCCCTTGATGTGAGATTATCTTTGCCCAAGTGTTCACGTCAGGAAAAACAAACTTCTTCTTAGCTTTATGCTTATCAAATATAAGGATGTATGTGCTAAAGCTCATCCTACACATGCAAATGCATTTCCAAGCAGACTTACTTTGAAAATAAAATACTTGTTTTTTGCTATCCCTTCTGCAAAAGGGGCTCTATCCCTCTCCCCCCAGAATGAGATTGTGCTGAACAAGCCAGGCGTTTAATTTTTGGAGGAAGAACCTTATGTGAATGATGAATGCTCCTGGGTTCAGACTACTAAGCTGGACCAGGAGAGATGTGATGACAACTCAAGAGCAAAAACTATGCTCTGCAAGGCTTGCTGCCATCTCTGGGTAGACATAAGTCAACTCTGAGACATACTGCTAGCCATTTGATAACACATATGTGAGAAATTCCCAGAATCTGTTACTATAACTTTTCCTGAGGAGCAGTCTTCAGATTGCCTGTTTGCCTTCAGGTTTATCAGACTGTTTGAAGAACTGACAGCAAGAATAGCTGCTTTTTTATCATTATTTTTCTTTTCAAATTGTTTCCTTAATCTTTTCTGAACTTCTTTTGGCTTTATACATTTTACGGTTACCACTGGTGAATTTCATGTAGAGAGCACTGGTTTAACTGCTTCTGTTCAGATCTATGGTAAACCTACCAGAAAGTCCCACTCTCCACTTTACCTTGAGTCAGAGCTTGCTTATAAAAATGCCTGCGTGGATTTACTCTTTGCATGCGTGAATTTATCTCCTAAGAGAGTTGATATGTGCCTTTGTGAGAAGGCTGGAAGACTTAGGCTTGTTGGGAAGATGGAAGGTCACCATAGGGCCCTGCAAAGAGCAGGGAGTGAATGCAGTTTGGCTTCTGCTGTGACAGATGGGCACACTGTAGGGATCTCAGGGCTCCTGCAGAGCTTGCAATGACCCAGAGAGCTTTGGAGGTGTGGCTGAAGCTTTGCCTAGAAGACATGCAGTGAGGGCAAAGTAGGCAGGGGGATTGTTTATAGTGGTATGTTTCTCCTTGGTATTTTTGAGGGATTTTTTTTTTTTTTATTCCTTCAAATAAAAAAGGTGACTGGCTTCATTTATTTCTGATGAAAACTCACCTTTTGGAATTTAATGATGTCTTTTTGGGGTGTTTGTCCCTAAAAACAGGACAAAAAACTTTCCTCTGTGGTATGTTTATAACAGAAAAATGACTCCATTTTATTCCTAGTATAAATTTATGTTCTGTAGAAGTAGACTTTGTAAGTGAGCTTATGCTGACCAGACAGTAAGTAGCAATAACTGCAAGAGGCAAAACTCTGTTGTACAAACGTCTTTGTTAACAATAGGGAAAATGTTATTGGTTTTGAAATGTTATTGTTTTGAGGGAAGAGTTTCAGTGTCTAATTGCTCCCTAAAATAATTGGGAGATGCATTGTCAGATTTGGGGTGTATTTCCCTATCTTATGAGTAGTGGTGACTTAGAGAATATCAGCATCTCTGGAAGAAGCTTCCTTTTAAAAAGAGGAGGGAGATGTTGTGAGTGGCACAGGACTTAATGGACCTAAATTTCTGGAAGAAAAAGGTAGGTATTAGGAAAACGTTCTCCAACACAAAAATACAGTGGATTAGATTTTCTGGTCAGGATCTGAGTCTCCGCGGCTGGTCTTTAATAGCAGGTCAGGCAAATATCGATCAGTTATGACCCTGGCAAAACCCCCGCGATGCCGGAGCTGGCTGCGTGACTGCTGAAGGCCGCCTCGTCAGGGCGGCTGAGGAGGCGCCAGAGGGGCCGGCAGCGCCCCCTGCCGGGCCCTGGGGAGCGTGAGGGGGCTGCACGTGGGGCACAGCAACCCCATGCAGCGCTACAGGCTCGGGGCAGAGTGGCTGGAAAGCTGTGCAGAGAAAAGGATCTGGGGGTGCTGATTGATGCTCGCCTGAACACGAGCCAGCAGTGTGCCCAGGTGGCCAAGAAGGCCAGCGGCATCCTGGCTTGTGTCAGGAATGGTGCAGCCAGCAGGAGCAGGGAGGTGATCGTCCCCCTGTGCTCTGCTCTGGTGAGGCCGCACCTCGAGCACTGTGTTCAGCTTTGGGCCCCTCACTACCAGAAGGACATCGAGGCCCTGGAGCGTGTCCAGAGAAGGGCTACGGAGATGGAGGTATTTAAAAGATGTTGAAATCATGGCACTAAGCTCTGCATCTAGGGGAGGGCTGGTTAGTGTTAGGTGTCGTGGTTCTGCTCGAGTGGGCAGCCGAGCTCCACCACAGCCGCTCTCTCACTCCCCCTCCTCAAAGAGGAATGGGGAGAAAATATGTGAAAAGGGCTCAAGGGTTGAGATAAGGACGAGAAAATCACGCAATAATTATTGTAATGGGCAAAACAGACTCGGCATAAGGAGATAGTAAGATTTATTGCTCATTACTAACAAGCTAGAGAAGTGAGAAACAAAGGAAAGAAACCAAAAGCACCTTCCCCCCCCATCCACCCTCTTCCACCTCCTCCCCCCGAGCGGCGCAGGGGAACAGGGGAATGAGGGTTATGGTCAGTCTACAGCACTTCTTCTCTGCCGCTCCTTCTCGGTCACTCTCGTCCCCTGTGCTGTGGGGTCCCACCCACGGGATGCAGTCCTTGATGAACTGATCCGGCGTGGGCTTCCCACAGGCAGCAGCTCTTCCAGAACTGCTCCAGATATGGGTCCGTACCATGGGGTCCATCCCTCAGGAGAAAACTGCTCCAAGCTGGGTCCCCCACGGGCAGCAGCTCCTGCCAGGTCACCTGCTCCTGCGTGGGCTCCTCTCCACGGGCTACAGGTCCGGCCCAGAATCTGCTCCGGCAGGGGTCTTCCACAGGCGGCAGCCTCCGCCGGTGCAGGGCCACCTGCTCCACCGTGGTCTCCTCCACGGGCTGCAGCGTGGAACCCTGCTCCACCGTGGTACTCCATGGGCTGCAGGGGGACATCCTGCTTCACCATGGGCCTCACCACAGGCCGCAGGGGACTTCTGCTCCGGCGCCTGGAGCACCTCTCCCCCTCCTTCTACACTGACCTTGGCATGTGCAAGGCTGTTCTCTCACTCCCTTGACTCTCCCGGCTGCTGTGTGGCGCAGCGTTTTTTCCCTGTCTTAAATATGCTCTCACAGAGGCGCAAAACAACATCGCTTATTGGCTCGGATCTGGAAAACAATGGGGCCCTTCCCAAACATGGGGCAGCTTCTAGATCTTTCTCACAGAAACCACCCCTATGGCTCCCTGCTACCAAAACCTTGCCACATAAACCCACTACATTAGGTCAGAGCTTGGACTAGGTGATTTGGGAGGTCTCTTCCAACCTAAATGATTCTGTGGAAGATTAAGTGATATGATTTTATAAGCTAAAGAACCGTTGAAAAGAGAAAGAGGTGGGTAAGCTTTTCAAATCAATGCTGAACAATTATAAAGCATTTTGATTATGGATGGGTTTGCATTGACCACTTGTCCCTTTTATGTATATGTTCTCATAGGGTTTTAGAAGCATCATCGTGCTTTGTGTGTTTTTGTTGTTTTTCTGTTTTGTTTTGTTTTTTTTCCCCCATAGGATCCCCTTCTCAGTCTGGGCAGAGAGTGCACTTGCCGAACTGGTGGTTGTTCACTGTTGGTTGTGCTTCTTAGAATCAGTCCCTGTATGTTTTCTACTGCACACTGTCTGTATCTTGCTCTGAAGGTAAGAAATGTTTTTATTCTGATGGCTACTTGAAATGGTTGCTTCTTAGAGTAAAACTTAATGTTAGTTGAGTCATCACTGTGCACTTCACTGTTCTCAGCTTCATCCTATAGCTGAGATTCAGTCATAGAGGGAGTCTGGCTAGAATCAGTAAAAAATACTAATTTATTGCCTCAATTAAATTATTTGGCTATATGAACTTTTGTTTGCCTCTGTGGTGTCAAGCTCCATTCTCTAGACAACAGCAGCAGCAGTTGTGCTTCCTGTTCCTTGACCAGGTGTCCAACCTGGACGGTCAGAGACATATCGTTACAGATAATGCAAAACTCCATGGTTGCTAAACATGATAAAGGTGAAAACTTAGTGTCTGGAGTTATTAACTTGGTGCTAGTCTTTTCATGTCACAAAGTGATAATTGTCTTAAGGCCAAAAAAAAAAAGACCTGTGATTCTGCTGTGCTTCATTTTCCTTATAGGTCTGAAATGTGTCTTGGTTATTGAGTGGGAAAGGGTAGTATTGTCGTGTGCTATTTCTTGGGTGGATATTCATAGCCCATGTGTCAGTACAGCAAAGTCATGGGCTCTGACTCAAAGTGTGAGGAATACATTTGAAATGTTTCTTGGTGTTAGTAATTTTCAGTACCAGTAATACTAGACTTGCTAACAAGTCTCTGCCAAGGGTTCACTACATGTTTTTTTTTTTTTCTGCTGTTAGTTACACTCTGCCAGGTGTTTGACTATATAGGAAGAAATGGTATTAGCACAGTGTACTGTGTAATTCATGAAATGGTGCCTTTTCTGATGCAAGACTGCAATTTCCCTTCCTACTATGCCTAGTCTCTGCTCAGTTGTTTCTTTGAACAGAACTTTTTCCACAAGCTATTGACCCATGCTTCATGTCTTGTGTTGTCTGTTGATTTCCTTGCACTTTCATGTGTCATCAGGGTTTGGTGCTCCCGCAGTTCGAGTTCTTGCACGATAATGAAAAACAACATAACTGCACTTTTCCTTTATTGGGATGGAGGCAGACACACTTTTCTGAGGTCCTGTTCAATAATGTTTTATGGAAAACTATGAAACATGGGCTGCTGAGAACAGTGGAGGTGTCCTCAGTGTAGCAACTAACAACTTTGACTTGGCAAATTTTGTAGAACTGCATGTCTGCAGACTTTTTCTACTTTTTAAACTGTTTCTGTCTTGGAGGAAGCTATATAAATGAGCCATCTCTTTACATGTGTGCACAGAGACAGCTGTGAAGATGCTGCAGATCATACTGTTTCATAGAGCCAAATGTGGAACATTCATACATCGGTGCATTCAGTGAAGCTATTGCTTTATTTTTTTGCTTTTTTTTTATTGCTTTACACTTGCAGTCCAGGACTATACTGCATGTGTTCTCATCAGTATATTCTGGGCTGCTTTAAAAGAAGTCTGCATCTTTGGTCCAATCTGTTGCATGTAAAGTTGAATCATGGGGCTGTGTAATCCTTAGTACGTCGGGTGTGTTATGCTGTCTAGGTTGTGGCTGAGATAGGGTTAGTTTTCTTCATAGTGGCTGGTACTGTGCTGTATTTTGGATTTAGGACAAAGATAATGTTGGTAACACACTATTTTAGTTGTGTAAGCATTGCTCAACAACTAAGTTGAGAACTATCCATCTTCTCATACTGCCCTGCCGGCGAGGAGGCTGGGGGTGCAGCAGGAGCTGGGATGGGACAGAACCAGGACAGCAGACCCAAACAGGCCAAAGGGATATTCCCTGCCATATGGGGTCACATTGAACAATGAAACTGGAGGGAGCTGGCTGGCAGGGATGCTGCTGGTTAGGGACTAGCTGGGTATTGGATAGCAGGTGGTGAGAAACTGCATTTTAAATCACTTTTTTGTATATTCTTTTTATTATTTATTATTTTCCTTTTTCTGTCATACTAAACTGTCTTTATCTCAACCATGAGTTTTACCTTGTTCCAGTTCTCTTCCCTATCCTGCTGGGTGGGTGTGGGTGGGAAGTGGCTGTCAGCTACCTGTTGGGTTAAACCATAAAGCATAGAGTGGCAAAACTGAGGTTTTACAAACAGTGTCACTGTGAACTAATTTGCATGGAGTTCCTGGCCTTTTAACCATCTCGGTTATGTAAAATACGAGTAAGTTCCCTTCTCTTAGTTTCTGGCAGCTAATTCATTTTCTTGCTGCTTTCCCGTGTTATTCCAGATCAGTGCAAAAGTTGCATCTTCTAGGAACGCTTTGTTCTGATCAACAGTGTGGAATGCAGAGGACCTGGAGCCAAAGCTGGGTATATTGAGAACAATGTGAAAGTGAGCAAAACCAGATTTCTGTTACCTTGACTTCTAGAGAGCTAACAATTGACTCCAGGACTTCAGAAAACCATTTCTGTTGTCTTCTGACACTTGTGAAATAGCTTCACAAGAGTCATTATCATTCAAGCATTTGACAGAGGTCTGATTTTCACTTGTAGCCTACTGATGCATGCAGCACAAAAGATGAATTTTCTGCTCAGCCAATCCCCAGCTTATTGTAGTAGAAAATTGTGCTTGGCATTATGTTGTTTCTTTTGATGTACATTACATGTTATATTTCTAGTGCTTGAATTAGGATTACAAATTTCCAGAGTTATGGGATGACAGCATAACCTTGGCCAGATGATCTTGAAAGTCTTTTCCAACCTTAATGATTCTATGAATTATTTTAAGATGGTGTGGCAGGTAATATAGGACCTGAATTTATATTTGGTAATTAAAAATAATAAAAAAGCATCTGTAAAATTTAATATGGACACGAATGTTACGACTTTGCAAATCATTGCAATGGAAAAATTCTCTTGCAAACCTTTTTATCCAAAGGCAACACTTAATTTCAGTGAGGATACCACTGCTGCTAAACGCGCCATTGTAGTTTTCTGTCTTACAGAATGATGGTAGCAGAAGGAAGTGGTTAAGGAAAAATAAATAAATTAATTTTTATTGTTGGCTTAGTTTCAATAATCTAGGAAGTTATTAATAACCGTGGCTGCTTGAATAATTTATAAGATGCATCTCAGTGTTTTTTCACATTAATTATTTGATCATTTCCACTGATTGTTGTTGTTTGTAATTACCATGGTGCCTAGAGGATCAAATTAAGATAAGGGTCTCTTACTCTTTATGCTAAGTAAATAGATGCATTTCTTTCCTAAAGAAGCTGCAATCTGAGCTGTTATGATAGAGAGGGGAAAGAAGATAAACAGTTGGCTCAGGGTCATAGCAAAGTCTCTGATGGAGAGAGTTAGCATCATTTAGGAGTCTTACTGCAACCCATTGTCTGTCAGGCCATAATTTATCTAACTGTTGATATGTGCACTCGTACTCTTTTCATACACGACGTGACAGGTTGTCAGGTATTTCTTCACTTTCGCTTCATCCATACCTGTTACCAAGCAAAGAAAGGCAGCTCAGATGTATCCCAGTCCTTAGTGCTGGAGTGATGGACTAGAGATTTGCCTGTAATACTCAGAATTGTAGTATTTAATGATACTGATAAGTATAGAAAGAGAAGTGGAATCCAGTTTCTTGCCAACAGAAATGAATATGAATTTGTAAAGGCTAGGATGTGAGAATATTTCATCACCTTTTTCCTGAAGCACTTATCGTCTCGCAGAGCTTGATCCTGAAGCCTGGATGCGGCGGGCTCAGCACATCGGGTGGATCTCAGGTTGGATGTAACACAACTCATTGTAGATTTCAGATTCATTTCAGTTCTTTCAACTGCCCTGATAAGAAATGCTGAAACTGTATAATTACATTTCTGTGGTTGGATATTACTTACTGTAATTTGTTATCTTGATGTAGTTTATGCACGGTGTTTGCCATCGTAGTTGCAGTTTGAGAACTCAATAAATTGTGATTGACTTATTCCCATTAAAAAAGTAATTTCAGAATAAGATCTTCTCTGTAGTGCTGTAATCGAAGATTGGAATATAATGAGAGCAAGTGATTGTTCTTCCGTACATTTCAACGTGCCAGTAAAACCAAAAGAAAATGGATGAAAACCACAAAATCATTCTCCACATTTTGGTTTAATGGAAAATTCAGAAAAATGTCTGTTTTCTGAAGTGGAGACAAGTGAGTTCAGTTGTATTCAAGACCAAAGAAGTAGGAATTGAATTAAAATATTTTAAGGATATAGTAATTTGCTTGAAGATCTAGAATATTGTACTGTTTTCTGCCTGTTAGTGTTAAAAACTGTTTCCAGTTGCCTGTTGATTGAGCCAGACTAAGGGAAGGATTTATCTTCCTTTGTAGCTGGATTTGGGTCTAAAGCAGTAAATCAGACTCTGCCAGTAGTCTTTGGGTAGACAATGTGTCAGAGGCTGATTCAACCTGCCTGATCTAGAAGGCAATATCTGAACAGAACTTTGGAGTACCTCTCTTTCTGCATTGGACTACCTTAGGTGAGAAAGTTGATCCTTGGGAAATGTAATACACAATAAATGTTTGTTCATTGTCTTTTGTATTATAAAAACAAGGAGTTCTGTTTGAGGAGCGGGAGTTGCAAAAGCTCCCTGCTGAAGTAAGGAGCTGTATAATGCTCGGCTAGACACTATGAAAATTCTTTTGCTTAATGTAACAAAAAAGAGAACCCCCTCCCCTTCTCTCCTTCTGCATCTCAGTTGCCTCTTTTGTTCAAAGACCCTGCTGCAAAGCTCATGGAACCATCTCCTGAGAAGTTGCTAACCTAGTGTCTCCACATCCTGCCTTCCTGTCTCATGCTGGGCCAACATGACCAAACAAAAAAAGAAGTTGAACCACAACACTGAGGAAGACTACAGCCTTCATCTTCACGACCACCAGAGGGACAGAGATGACCCCCTGGCAACAGTGCGCGCAGTCGCAGAACATACCAGGATGTGCTGCGTAATCCCGGAATTACCAAGGTATAAAAAGAGACTCCCCAGCCACCCAGCGCTGTTTTGCTTGCTGTTGGCTTACTCAATAAATTCCTTTCTATGGTTAATACAATGCTCTCTGAAAAATTAAGGGGGCAACTTATAACAATCTGGGCCTGCTTGCCCTGCAAGTGCCGCGTGATGACTCTCAGGAGGATCTGCTCCATGAGCTTCCCTGGCACTGAGGTCAAACTGACAGGCCTGTAGTTTCCCGGGTCTGCCCTCCGGCCCTTCTTGTAGATGGGCGTCACGTTTGCTAGCCGCCAGTCAACTGGGACCTCCCCCGATAGCCAGGACTGCTGATAAATGATGGTAAGCAGCTTGGCCAGCTCCTCTGCCAGTTCTCTCGGTACCCTCAGGTGGATCCTATCTGGCCCCATTGACTTCCATGCATCCAAGTGCCGTAGCAGGTCGCCAACCATTTCCTTGTGGATTATGAGGGCCACATCCTGCTCCCCATCCCCTGCCACCAAGTCAGAGGGCTGGGTACCCAAGAGAACAACTGGTCTTGTCGCTAAAGACTGAGGCAAAGAAGGCATTAAGCACCTCAGCCTTTTCCTCAGTGGGGGCTTCCCAACAGCCAGGCTGCTCTCCAAGCTCAGCATGGTGGCAGCGGGGAAACCTCCTGCCAAACGTGCCAGTGCCGTTCGTCACGGGGTTGTGCCGCAGCTGCACCCCCTTGCGAAAAAGCAGTGGGGAGAAAGGGTGGGCATTGCGGGCAGCAGCCGCGAGCAGCTTGTGCACATCTTTGCCTTTGCAGTTTCGGAGGTACAAGAGGAACGCCGTGGAAGCACTGGGGCGTGAAATGGAGAAGGCGGACTGTCCTGGGGTGGCTGCGGAGAGCATGCTGGCCCTGGCAGAAATACTTGGAAAGCTGATGGCGAACGGCTTGGGTGAGGCCTTCAGAAGTATAGCCTGCTTCTCCAGGAAGTTCTTTGATACCGTGATCCAAGGTGAGGAAAATGGGTTCTTCCTGGCCTCCATCAGCCCCATCTTCTCTTCCTTCCCTGCCCAGCGAGGCCTTTGGTTTAAATCCCTGGCCAGCCAGTCGAGAAACACTGTCGCATCGAAGGGAGTGGACGGGGCGCTCTGCGGCCCTACACAATCACCGTTCCCACTCAGAAATCAGCTGGAAGTGAGCTCCTGCCTCCTCCTCAGTGAGCAGCATCTGTGCTGTCTGCGCTGAGGAATTTGTGGGGAGGACCTGGGGATGCAGCAGCTGGAAGCAGAGGCCTGTGGCTGCTGCCTGTGGCCCCGCTGCCCCAAAACAGCTCCAGGGGAAGGAGGGCTCTGTGCGGCCCGGGATGTGTCAGCCACAGAGCCGGGCTGGTGGCATCATGCCATGGGAGGGTTGGGAGGGCCCTGGCCTTTGCTCCCCATCCCCCTCTATCCGTGTCTGGGGCCAGAGGTTCAGTTCCCCTAACCAGGACTCCCTTCTCTCACAGCTTGTGGCCTGACGAGGACTGGGAGAAGAGTGGTGCTCCAAGTGCCTGACTTCAAGGAGCTGTGTGAGGGGCTGGAGACCATGGAGGATGGGTCTCCATGTGAGAGACCCTCTGTGCCCTTGGGGCAGGGGCTTGTCCCAGCCCTGCTCCGGACCTTTTTCCAGACAGACACCATCTCATCGTGCACAGAACCTTCTTTCTTTGGAGACAATCAGGCAAAGGCACGGAGGGGAGCAGTGCTGCCACCTCCGGCCCTGCCCTGTGACGTGTCCCCGTTTCTGTGGCAACCCTCTGTGATGCGCAAGGCCCCTTGATGAGGTCACAATGGCTGGGTGCCTTGTAAGTGCCACCGTGAGGGCAGGTGGCCCATTGCCTCTCGGCGGCCGCAGGAGTAGGACCTAGAGAGAGATTCTGGGGTGATCCTGCTGCGATGGAGAGGCTGAGGAGATTTTTTGGTAAGGAGCAGTGGGAGGCCGGGGGCCGCATCCCCATGAGTTCCCAGCACCACCAGAGATGGGTCCTCGGCCTGTGCTCTCGGTGCTGGGAGGATGCCTGCCCCACCTGGTGCGAATCCCCACGGCCAGCCAAGCTGATGCAAACTGGTTGTTTCCTTCCATCTTCCTTTGCTTGCGTAGGGATCAGGATTAGACGAAGATGTCACAGGAATGGTGGCAGAGAGACGGGGTCTGAGACTCTTGCCACCTCTGCCACCGTCGTGACTTCCTTGTTGGAGAAGCTGCAAGACAGAGAGGTGAGCTGACAGAGCTGGTGCTGCCTGTGGGCTCTCCAGAGTGAGGGGCAGCAGCTCGCAGCTGCCCAGGAATAAGGGCAAAGCAAGAGGTGTCGTGGTCTCTCCCTAGGGTGAGCGAGTGGAGACTTATCGCCGCCTCGAGCACGTCTTGCAAGAAGATGACACCCATCTGCCGAGCGGCGTTGTCAACCGAGTGCTCGCAGAGGTGTCTGGAGACGTGAAGGCAGCCCAGGTGAGCTTGTTCTCTAGGAGGACGAACGGAGCAGCCCGCCTCTCCCCAGCTCTCTCCTGGGCAGCATTTCACCTGTGGCTCTTTTTCAGGGCGCGATGACCGAAGTGACAGCAGCTGCTGGTGACGTCCTGGTGGCTCTGGCTCGTTCCCACTTCGAGTTTGTGATGTCCGAGCACCAGGGCCACCTGAAGAGCATGAAGGGAGGAGTATGCCAGGAGTTTGTGCTCAACACCTTGAGCAAACTGGCCAGCAGCTATGGTATGACCCCTTTGGCCTTGTGCTCTGGGATATGGTCCATGATGGCCAGGAGCAGGGCCCCTGCCCCTCCCTGAAGGCTATTTTGGGCCGGCGGGCTGTGGGCTTGTGGCACCTCCTCGCCCGGAGCTGGGATTTCTCCCCAGCCCTCCTGCCCGCGGTGCTGCTCTGGCTCTGGCTGACCGTGGCTCCCTCTGTCCCTCTGCCCGTCCTCTCTTTTGCAGCCCTGCGGTGCATCCCCTTCACCCAAATGACGTTCGCTGCTCTGCACGCCGTGCTGAGCCACGTGGAGAGCAGCCGGATCCTGCGCATCATCTGCAGTGGTGAGTAGAGGGGAAGGGGCCGGGCGGGCTCTCGCTGCCTCGCTCCGATCCGATGGCGGCGTGGTCCTATGCTGGGGGGCAAATTTGGGAAGGGCAGGGTGGGGGCTGCAATGGTAAGTGCTGGAGGGGAAGAGGAACAGGAGGAGGAGGAGGTAGAGAAGGAGGCTGAGGTGCAGTGGGCAGGAGGGGCACCGTAGTGTAGTCCAGATGCCTGGAGCACAGCACTTGCTGGTCCCGAGCTGAAGCCTGGCGAGCCAGGGACTGCTCCACGCGGGCATGGGTGAGGGAGCCGGGCACGCTGCCTGTTGCAAGCTTTGACGAGCTCCTTTCTTGTGGTGCAGTGCTGGAGCAGTGGTCGAGGGCGATCAACGCTTACTTCAGTGCCTGGGAGCAGTGCCCCTTCCCTCGCATCGGGGAGGCGCAGCTCTGCGAGCAGGTGTACGGCCTGTTCTGCCACGCCGTGGGAAACTGGCTGGGCCGTGAGGAGGAGGAGGAGGTGAGAGCTGCTGGCCCTTTGGCAGGGGAACGCTTGCTGTCCTCTGGAGAGAGCCAGAGATGGCTCTCCTCTGGAGAGAAGGGAAAGGGAAAGCCCCTTGTGGGCAAGGCAGGCACGTGCTGGGGGACGCCGAGTGCTGGACAGCACTCAGAGCATCTCGCCTCTCTTCCCTCTGTAGGACAAGCAGGCCATCTTGGGAGCAGTGGCTGCTATGATGGCCGTCATCCTCCATGATGCACAGCACCAGGACAATGTGTGGAAGCAGGTCTTCTGGCTCCTGCAGCAGTACCAGGAGCTCCAGGAGACTTGCCGGGTGACAGAGGTGAGGCGTTGCGCGGGGTCTGGTGCAGCTGTGGGCAGGGCTTCCCCATGCTGCAGGCGTGCTGGGTTTCTTCCTTCCCATGTGCCTTTAACCCGCTCGTCCTCTCCCTTCTCTTGTAGAACCTCCGTTATTTCCTGACAACCTTGAAGGAACTTCACGGTGTCGCCCCCCAGGACCAGCTCAGTGCCATCACTGCTGCTGTGCACCACCAGGTAAAGGGAGCCTGTGCCTGGGCTGCTGGCCCACGTCCTGCAGGCCGGATTGCCACAGAGGGGCAGGGCAGGGCGTCCTTCCACCAGGACCTTCCTGGAGGTGCCTCGAGGCTGTGAGCACCCCGATCCTGGCTGTTTTGTGCAGGCCCGAGGGGCAGCTCAGTTCCTTCAGCCCTTTCCGCCTCCTCCACCTGGCAGGAGGCCTCTGGAGTGCCGGGACCCAAAGGGACCCAAAAGGCAGCCTCTGATGGCTGCTCTGCCTGCGATCGTTCTCTAAAATGGACCTTTTTCCCCACAGATGGTGGATGAGGCCAGGCAGCACAGCGCAGGCCACAAAGAAGAACTGAGGCAGTGCATTGTGCTTCAAGGTAAGGGAGGGAACGGGACGATGCCCGTCGTGTGCTCGCAACTTCCTTGTGAACCTCAGCCGTGGGGTTTTTCTGACTATTCACGCAAAATGTGGTGTCCTGCCCGCAGCTCAAATCTGCCCGGAGGAGACAATCATGTTCCTGCTGTCCCAGCTGAGCAGTGAGGACAAGAGCATCCGCGGGACAGCGCTGACTCTGCTGGGAGCCGTGGCACGCAGTGACGGTCAGTACCACAGGCCAGGCCTGGGGCAGTCGGGGGGCTGAAGCTATCTGCTGTCGGAGCTTTCAGGCCCTGCAAGGCAGCAGGAGCTGCAGAAACAAAGTCCTTCTGGGACGCCAGTGCTTCCCCTGCAGTCAGAGCCCAGCCCTGCTGTGCTGTCCCGCTTGTGCATGAGAAGCCTGGGAGCTTCGAGGGATCCCTTCTGCCATCTGAGCCCTGCCTGAACGTGGACCTCTCTGTGTCTCTTGTAGAACCTGCAGTGAGAGAGAAGCTGCCCCTAATTGTAGAGGCCGTGCAGCCCTTGTTCATTGAGGCCAGCACCCAGGTGAGCTCATTTGGGAAGGAACAGCAAGAGCAGTAGGGCAGGGGAAGCCCCCTGAGCCGGCAGGTTGTGGAGCTGTACAAAGCCGAGCCCAGGCAGCGAAGCCTTCTCCTGCACGCTCGGTGCCTCTCCATGGGCTGCGGGGGCTGCCCTAGGTGAAGGTGGCTTCCCTGTGGCTGCTGGCGGGGCAGACCGTAACCACAGCGTCCCCTTGACAGGTGAGGAGCGCGCTCCTGGGTTTCATCAAGGACCTGCTCAGCGTCAGCCTCCCAAGATGCTTGGCGTGGGAAGCGGTGGCGCACATCTTTGTGGAGTTCAGGCGGGCCTCGGACAGACTGGTAAGGACAGAGCGGGACACCCGCGGCTCGGTTTCGTGCCCAGGCTGTGCTGAGAGCTCCCTCAGTGGCACTCGCAGCATCGCCTGGGCCCCGCAGAACCTCGTGTGCTCGACAGCCCTGTGCAGCGCTCGTTGCTCCCGAGCTGGGGCTGGGACGTGGGGCCTGGCCGTCCTCCTCCTCCACAGAGCCTCCTGAGGCAGGAGCTGGGAGTAACGGGGGGTTTCCCAACGCTGTCTTGCAGGCAGTAGAAGACCTCCAAGAAGAAAGAGACCTTCAGGCCCAGTGCATAGATGTCCTGGAGTCTCTGGATGTCTCCGTTGGAGGCATGACCCAAGTAAGTGGTTTTGCTCCCCGCTGCTGCAGCCACTTTGCACCTGCAGGGTGTTTTTGCCAGCCCTCGCCTGCCCCTTTTGGGGAAAGCCGTCCTTTCCCTCTCCGAGCCGCGATGGGCATGCTAACGTGCCAAACTGCCTCCTCTTCCTCTGCAGCTCTTGTGGCCACGGCTCCTGCGGTACATGGTGCCGGCCCAGGACTGCAGCCTGCTGCTCGCGCTGTCCCGCTGTCTCCAAGCCGTGATCGAGAGACAGAAGCAAACGGAAGGGCAAGAGGACACCGAGATGCCTGATGCTGCCCAGGGGCAAGGTGAGAGCAGAAAGTGCCCCAGCAACGTGTGCTGGGCTCGGCCAGGGGCCCTCCTGGGGCATTCCTCCCTCCCAGCTGCATCGGGGCATCGAAGGTAGGAGGGGCTGGGGGCGAGGTGCTCAGGGGCTCACCCTGCCTTTCTTCTTCCTTGCAGACAAGACACCCACGCCACAGGCGCTCCTGGTAAAGCTGCTGGTGAGTAGCGGGGCCGTGGGGAAAGAGCTTTTCTGGCCAGGGGCAGGGGGAGGTGCTGGGGCAGGGCTGCTTTTGCTTTTTGGGGTCGAGCTCCCTGGTGGGAGAAGCTGCGTCCCCGGCAGAAGGAGTGAGCCCGTCTCTCTTTGTCCTCACCTAGGTGGTGGCGGCTTCTGCTGGGTGCAGAGGGTGTGGGGCCGCTGTCCTACAGCTGCTGCAGGCCCTGCAGAGCAGGATCCACGGATCCCTGAAGGACCTGTGGCCCACGCGCATCCCCTGCATGCTGCAGTACCTGGAAGGTAAGGTGCTAGTGTGGAGCGCCGGGCTCAGGAGAGCTGGAGGGGGCAGGAAAAGAGCCTCCCTCCCAGCATGGTGGAGGGGAACTGCTGCCGTCCCCCTTCCGGGCAGCCAGCGTGGAGGCTGGGATCTGCTGGGATGGGCTTGCCCCTGGGGTCTGCAGCCTGGCAAGAGCTGTGGTGCAGGCAATCTGAGGCCCTTTCAAGCCTGGGACTTCTGGGGGTTTGGGCTCCCAGGGAAGGAGAGCGCGGAACTGTTCCCTGGTGCTGGCTCAAGTGACAGTGAGGGATTTTGCTTCCTCTTGCTTTGCAGAGCATCCAGAGGGCTCCCTGGACTCCGAAGAGTGGCAGTGCTATCTACTTAAGGTACAGCATCCCCGGGGGTGAGGCTGCGGGCAGTTGTGCCCCGGCAGCTCCTGTGCAAGGCCCGGGCAAAGGGCGAGACAACATTGGCCTCCTGTCGTCTTTTTCCCCCCCAGTTCCTGATGGAGTCAGCGGACGAGATGCAGGAGGACCAGCTATGGATCGTGTGCCTGAGCCGGGAGCTGAGCCAGCAGCTGAGCAGCTCCTCCAGCAGCGAGGAGGACAAGGTTTGTTCCCTGCCTGCGCCCTCCTGGCAGCACAGCCCGGGGCACCCGGCTCCGGGGCTGGGGCTGAAGGAGCGCGTTCCCCTGCGGGCTGTCGGCACCGCTCCCCCTGCCCTCGCCCCAAAGGTGCTTCCCTCCGCTACCACGGCTTGGGCTCGGTCTCTTCTCTTGCAGAAGTTCCTGTACCAGGCTCTCGGCACGGTGCTGGCCTCTTGTCAGCAGCTCACCCACGTCCAAGGGCAGCTGCTGAAATACTTGAAAGAAACGGATGCCACCAGGCCGTGTGACAAACAGGTGAAGGTTCCTCTCCCTCTCCTGCCCCCGCTCTGCCCAGTGTCCCCTTGTCCCTGCTCCGGACCTTTTCCATATCCTGGGAGCTGCTGTTTCCCTCGGGCAATGTCCTGCCTTGCCGTCGTACGTGTGCCAGAGCTCACTCCCATTTCTCCGTCATTGCAGGGAATAGTTTCCGTGGTCTCCTACGCTGCTGAGCGCCACTTGCGCCTGGCCCTGGATGCAGTGCGCACGTTCAGCGAGGCGCTCATCAAATTCAGCAGACGGCGAAGGGTAATGGCAGCAGGCTTTGAGCGTTCGGCCTTCTCTTGCCCTGTTTTCACTTCCCGAACGGTGGTGGCCAAGTCGTGGCACCCACGTTGCACTTGTCCCTCCCGGTAGAGCTACCTAAGACGCCTGCCCCCTGCAGAAAGCTGAGGGCCAGGAGCCCTGTGAGCTGTGGCTGGCTCTGCCCCTAGCCTGGGGGCCACGGGCAAGCCTTCCACGGCCAGCACACCCCTGACGGGCACGGGCTGCTCGCCTCAGGGCAGGAACGGGACAAACTCCTTCAGATGCTTTTCCATGGCCCTGCATAGCCGAGCCAGACAGCTCCCTCACAGCCCCGTTCCCCAGCCCCACAAATTCACGGCGGCCCGGGCATCGGACTGACATCTCGGGGCATCTTTGTCAACACAGGCGCTGTACAGGCAGCGGAGAAATCAGGCCACGTGGGCTGCAGTCTTGCTTACCTATGGCAAGATTGCACTGCATGCGCCCAAGGCAGAACTGCTGGCCTGCGTGGAGAAACGCATCCTGGCCAGCATCCTGGAGCTCTTCGATGCCTGCAAAACAAAGGTAGGGGCGTGGGGCACAGAGGAAGGAGCAGGGAGGGCTGGGTGTCCCCACGTGCCGAGATGGACGGCCTCTTTCTGAGCGTCCCCTGCGTGCTTTGTCCTCAATGTCCAGCCCCAAAGAAGCCCTCGCTCGTGCTCCTCTCCCAGCTCTCCAAGCAGTTCAACTGGTGTTTTTCTCTCTCTGGTCTCAGGAACTGCAGCACAAGCTCGCCCTGGTGCACAGTATCCAGGAGATCATCCGTGCCATCCAGGCTGTGGACACCAAGCAGAGATTCGTGCTCGGCAAGAAGGTGGAGGTGCTGAAGGTCCTGCTGGTGAGTGCCTGGAGCTGGGGCTGCCCGCAGGGGAGGCAGCTTTTCCCGGAGGTCTCCAGCGGCCACCCCCCAGCTCCTTGTCCCCAGCTGCTGGGCCCTGGGGCGCTGGCACTCGGTGGCTCTGTGGTGGCCGTGGGGATGAAGGGGCTGGTGCGGGCCCCTCCGTGCCCCTGCCCACCCTGAGTGCGTCTCTCTGGGCCTTGCAGGACCTGATGAGGGAGGATGGCTGCAACAGCCCCGTGTCCCAAGTGCATCTCAAGGTGCTTCGGCTGCTGGAGCAGTTGAGGTGAGCTCTGTGCCCCAGGCTGGGGAGGCTGGCTCTGGGGCTCAAACCCAGCTGGCGTTTGGGCCACTCTGGAGACGGCTGGTAAAGCCCCTCACTGTTTTACTGTTTTCTCCCCCTTTTTCTGCATCCAGCAAGCTGAAGCCTCGCATGGAGTGGGAGAGGAGGCACGCCCAGGTGGCCGTGTGTTGCTGGAGAGTCCTGTCGTGCCCTCCTGCGGACACAGAGCTGCAGGTACCTGCCAGCCCTTCCCTGCACACCTCTCTGTCGGGATCGCACCTCGGCGCTCCCTGTGCTCTGGCAGCTGCCGCGGTGCTGAACCTCAGTCCTCCTTTCCCACTTTCAGCCTCTGCAAACGTCGTGTGAGGAAGCTCTGGGCCAGCTGATGTCAGCCTTCCTCCGAGCGGAAGGCACCCGCAGCACCTTCGCGAACATGGTCTTGGTGAGTTACCCGTGGGGCAGAGCTGGGGCTTTTGGGGATGCTCCGAGGGGGATCCGTTCCCTGCTGCGATGCCAGGGCAGGCAAAGGAACGGGCCCCGCGGGAGGCAGAGCCAAGAGCCAGGCTGGCACAGGGAGATGCCGGTGGGGAAACGGCTCCTGGGGGAGGGCAGGGGGGTGGCAGTGCCGGTGCTTGGCGGGGCTGGGGCCACGCGGAGCCCCAGGGCAGGGGCCAGGAGAGGAGGGAGGGAGGCAGAGAGGGGTGGCGGGGGGAGAAAGAAGGATGCCCGTCACAAGACATGTCTGCTCCACCCCAGGTCTTGCTGTACCAACTCACCTCAGGGAACGCGTGGCAGCAAGAGAGGGCCCTGCAGCTCTGCACCCAGCTGCTGGGCATTTACGAAGAGCTCTTCAAGTGCTCGGTGAGTATGAGCCCCGCGTGCCCCATTCCCTCTCCCTGCTGGCCACGGCCCGGGGAGGCGAGCAGGCACTGGGCTGCCTGTGACCTTCCTCCTGCCTCTCGCCCCCACAGAAGGAACTCAGCTGCTCGGGCTTCGGCTCCTTGCTCGGTGCGCTGGGGCCTCTGCTGAGCGACTCCCAGGCCACATTCCGGCGGAGGGCAGGGGCCTGCCTCAGCTGCCTTCTCCGGATCCAAGGTGAGGAAAGCGGGTTCTTCCTGGCCCCCAGCGGCCCCATCTTCTCTTCCTTCCCTGCCCAGCGAGGCCATTGCTCCCCATCCCCCTCTGTGCGTGTCTGGGCCCAGAGATTCAGTTCCCCTAACCAGGACTCCCTTCTCTCACAGCTTGTGGCCTGGGGAGGGCTCGGAGAGTGGTGCTCCGAGTGCCCGACATCAGGGAGCTGTGTGAGAGGCTGGACACCGTGGAGGACAGGCCTCTGTGTGAGGACCGTGCCGAAATAGCGAAGGTAACTGGCTCCAGAGAGTGGGGTGGGGGCCCCAGTGCCTTTGTCAGGAGGTGCGTTTTGCACGCAGGGAAGCAAGACGAGAGGAGACGGTTCTAAGCCTCTCCGCTGCAGGAAGTACGAAAAATAGCGTGTGCACAGAGGAGTGTGCCCCGAGTGCCCTCTCAATGACCAGTGAGCTGCTGAGCTCAGAGGCCCCTCGCGTCTCCTTTCTGTCCAAAAGAGCTGGAGCAGAGCCGTGACAGTCTCTCCTCTCTCTCCAGGATGTTTGCCAGTACCTCCCCCTGGGACAGGCCAGGAGCTTCATGGACTCCATCGTGAAGACCTTCTTGTGCACTAACCAGGAGCATGCACAAGCAGCTGGCGACTGGCTGATCGTGTTCCTGGAGACACATGGAAACGAAATATACCTTGAGGTACGGGAGACACTTGTTCCCCTCGGCCTTGACTTTTCCCTGCTGGCTGTGGTGCTGCACCTCGTGTGGACTGAAGAAACGCAGCCCGAGCGCGGGCGGGGCTGAGGGGACCGCACAGGCGAAGGATACGCTGAAGTGTTCCCTCTCGCCCCTTTCCTTGCAGGTGTCTAAATACGCGAAGATCCTGTGGGAGGCCAGGCACACTATGGAGCAGAGCCTTGAGGGCCTCCTCTTCAAGACAATCTGTCTCCTGGCCGGCTTACAAATCCAGCCTGTGGTGGGCACCCTCGTCCAGACAGAATTGGCCTCGGATAGGTATGTGCGCTCCCCCTTGCCCCTCCGTGGCCACCAAACAGCAACCCCACGGCTTGCCTGCAGTGGGGGGATCCAGGGAAGCAGCAGGTCCCATTCTTCCCCCAGAAGCCTGAGCTCTGCGAGACCGGGTGCTCGTGTCTCTGGGGAAGCAGGCAGCGTGCGCCCTGCTGCTGGCGAGGAGAGCGTTTGGCCTCTGGGAAGGAAGGGCACCAGGGGTCCCAGAGGACAGGGCTCACAGGTGAACGTCTGTTTGCTTGCAGAGACGTGGTGAGGCTCTGGAGGAGGCTGGGCAGCAGCGACCTTGGGCCTAAGGTGCTGTATCACTTAATTCTGACGCTGGACAAGGCAGCTGAAGCCAGGCATCGGCTCACGGTTGCTGGTAAACTGCTGGATCCTCTCAAGGTATGCTCGTCGGCAGGAGCATCTCTACAGCTTCCTGCCTGCTTTCTCACTTAGCTCAGCAGGGTGAGGGAGTTGGGGGTCACCACAAGGTGTGAGACTTGCAGGCAGGAAGAGTCCCCCGGGGGACAGGGGCACCACCGGGCTGGTGGGAAAGGCGGTGTTTAACAGGTTGTTTTGGGTCACATTTTCCTGCAGCTCCTCTATGCCATCTCTGAGGTGATGTCTGCTCTGCTGACCACGAAGGAAACCCAGGACATGCTTCTCTGCCTCCTTCCCGTCCTCCTGAAGGGGGTCAGCGTTGAACTGGGGACGCTGGTGCTGTTTCCCCCCCTGAGTCTTCCGGAAGAAGCCTTCAGGGAAACGGAAGAAGAGGATCTGGTGTGCGGGTAAGGAGCAGCAGGGGCAGGGAACAGGGGGCTTCAGTTCCCCAGCCAGGCACATTTGTTTGTGATGCTGAGGGAGCCAAAGGGCTGCCCTGTTTCCCAGGCGTGGAAATTTCTGAGGGTTTTCTGTGGGTTTTCGTTCGCCAGACGCTACAGCGCTGTTCTGGAACAAGTGCTGAGAAGAATCCTGGATGAGAGGTGGCGGCAGGTGCTCTGGAACCATCGAGTGTGGCCGTTCCTGGACGTGCCTAAGTGGCACTGCAATGCCGTGCAGCTCCTGACCAGGTGAGGGCCCAGGGCTGCATCTCACCTCCCCCTGGGAAGCAGCCGCAGAACCCTTCCCATGTGCCTGGGGAGCTCTCCTGGGAGGCAGGGCAGCGCCTGCTCCGCAGCAGGGGACGTTTCGGGCCGCGGCCCGGGGCCTTCCCACCTGACCACGTCACCTGCTTGTGCTCTGTGTGCAGAGTGCTGCTCCGTGCCCAGCTCATCTCACGTTTGCTGATGAGGAGCTTCATGCCGTGGCTGCACTCCTCCTCGCAAAACCTGCAACTCACGGCACTGGCTTTCTTCACTGAGGTGAGGCGGCACGTGGGGAAGGGCGGGCTCGGAGGGCTTTTCCAAAGAAACTGCTGCTTGGGGTGTCTCTTCATGGAAGAGACCGGCCCAGGTCCCTTCCCGGCACTAACAGAGCTTTGGCTGTCTTGTAGGTGGTGAAGGACCCGCCAGCTGAGGGGAAGTGTCTCCTGAAGCCCCTGGTGTGGGTCTTCCTGGAGAAGCTGAAGAGTCCGAGCCATGCTGTGAAGCAGATAGCAGCGAGAGGCCTGGGCAGTGCTGCCAGTGGCTTGCCCAAGAAGGTGAGGTGCACTTCCCTCTGCTCTGGCTGCAGCCCCCCAGCAGAGAGCCAGGCAGGGCTGCAGGGCAGTTGGGGAGCCTGGGGCAGAGCAGCACAGGCAGATGGGGGCTTCCCAACAGCCAGGCTGCTCTCCAAGCTCAGCACGGTGGCAGCGGGGAAACCTCCTGCCAAACGTGCCAGTGCCGTTCGTCACGGGGTTGTGCCGCAGCTGCACCCCCTTGCGAAACAGCAGTGGGGAGAAAGGGTGGGCATTGCGGGCAGCAGCCGCGAGCAGCTTGTGCACATCTTTGCCTTTGCAGTTTCGGAGGTACAAGAGGAACGCCGTGGAAGCACTGGGGCGTGAAATGGAGAAGGCGGACTGTCCTGGGGTGGCTGCGGAGAGCATGCTGGCCCTGGCAGAAATACTTGGAAAGCTGATGGCGAACGGCTTGGGTGAGGCCTTCAAAAGCATCGCCCGCTCCACCAGGAAGTTCTTCGATGCCGTGAGTGAACCTACTTTTCTGCCACTTGTCCGGGGGGTGTGGGGTGGGCAGGGGCCTGCCTGTGCTGCGTGGAGGTGCTCCTGCAGGCAACCAGCTGCTGCGGCCCCTCTCTCTCTGCTGCGGGTGGCACGCAGCGAGGGCCCCGGCGCTCAGGTGCCATTTCTTAGGGATGGGATGAGGAAGGGACCTTCCACATGGAGGGAAGGGGCCGTGATGAGGTGACCTCGTTCCCAAAGCACCACTGCCACCAGCACTGCTCACACGCCCTCCGTTGTCAGTCCCTGATGCTTCGTTGTTGGAGAGAGGCTGGGAGGAGATGCCTTCGTGACCCAGCTCACAGATGGCTTTCTGGGTTGCAGGAGCAAGAGGACCTTCGTTTTGCGGCCTTCCATCTCTACACGGCCCTGGCTGCTTGCGCCAAGGGCAATCTCACCACGTTCTTCAGAGCAGAAGTGGAGCAGACGTTGGGCAGACTCTTCGTGCACCTCCAGGACCCCAGCTGTGCAGTATCCAATGTAAGGACCCCCTGAGCTTATTTGCAATCCCACAGAAAGGCTCCCTGAGGAGCTGCCTCCCTGGCACAGGAGAAGGAATGACCAAGCACAATGCTCTTTTCCAGGCTTGCAGGACAGCCCTCTACAGCTGCGCTCCTTTAGTCGAGCCAAAGGGGCTGCAGGTGGTCGTCATGAAGTCCATCAGGTGCAGTGGGGCAGAGCTGCAGCGCGATGTCTACTCTTACCTGGTGAGTGAGCCCTGTCCCGGGGGGATGCTGGGGCCATGGGAGTCGGAGGGCTCGGCAACGAGGCCTCTCTGGCCCAAGCAGAATTCACACCTCCCTGCTCTCCCCCAGGAGACACGTGCTCCCGAGCTGCTGGAGAAACTGAGGCACCAGCAGGAGTCACCACAGGAGACGCCCTTCACAGATGCCGCTCTCCACGTCCTTGGTGAGAGCCGGGACGGAGCTCTCTGCTCCGCTCCCACCGGGGCGGCCAAGCGCTGTCCCAGCCGCCTTCCCTACGGTGCCCAGGAGGGCACGGCCAGGGGCCATATCTTGACACTGCCTCTTCTTCCCCACCCTACAGAAGCCAGCCTGGAGCACAAAGAGAGCACAACGCATGCTGACGACATCCCAGAGCATGCAGAAGACCTCTCGGGGGACACAGAAGACGTCCCCGAGCTTGTGGAGGTCTAAGCACCCACAGAATAAAAATCCAGAGAGCACAGCGGGTGTGGCCTGGGTCCTTCCCAGGGTGGTGTTGGTGGGAGCTGGGGCTGGGCAGCTCTGCCTGCGAGCCTCTCAGCACTGGTGGGATGGGGAGGGTCATGGCCAAAGCACCAGTACTCTGATCCCCCCCAGCTATGTCCAAATGTAGTCACAAGGCTGGGAAAAACAAGGAAACCTTGAAGAAAATTGGGAGGCCTGTAGCTTGTGTAGTCTTTCAGCCGAAAGAAAGAGACAGGTAGCCTTGAGCTAGCAGAAGCAAGGAAGGAAAGGGATAAAAGGGTAAAAAGAAGGAGAAAGCCAGCTCCAGACTGGTTTTCTAATTATAGTTACCTTTTGCTCGTAAAGGGGCATTAACATATGTTAATGTGGGATTTGGTGTCCCTCCCTCCACCGCTGCTCCTTTGTAATGAGCAAACTCAGTGGAGATAGGTTAGGTGAGCTAAGATAGCCAATGAAATGTAACCAAAGAGAGAGTTTTCACAAGTTTGCTGCATATAAATTATGGTGATTCGAGTCAGAGGCGTGCTTGCTTTGATGAAGATCACCAAGCACCTGACTGCAGAGTTATATGATTACTTATTTAATTAAACGACCTTTGTGTGGATTCTGACTCTGTGTGCCTATTGGCGCGGGCACGAACCTACGGACTACACAAACACGGCCTGGGGCAGAAAGAAAAGCAAAACGGGGGCAGCTGAAGGCGGCTGGGAAGGTACCTGGGGAAACTGAGCTGGGGCAGGAAAACAGAGGTGAAATGTTGCACGCTGTAGCTCAACACCAGTCTCTGTGCACTGGTTTGGGGGCCCAATGTGGAGATGAAGCCATCAGCTGTCTCTGGGGGGCTCAAAATGAGCCTTGTTTGGCTGCTTTTCAGGCTCAGCAATGCAGGCAGAGTCCTGTGGTTTTCAGCCTTTAGAGGAGGCTCGTTGGGCAGCTGTGGGCGGCTTGAAAAGGGAGACCACCTGCTGTGTTTTGTGGGCTCAGCCAGGCTCATTTGTCCACTTCGGGCGCTCGCACACGGAGAGTAAGCAGCACGTTTTGGGGCTGAGAATCGAGCCCAGTGCCAGTGTACTCGGGCTCAGAAACCCAACCCAGCGGCCGCTTTGGGGCCAAGCCCTCGGCCAGGCCGGACGGTGTGTGTTAGTATGTTTACAGGGCACAGCTGGGGCAGCCGACATTCACATTTCAGCTCTGACAGCCATCGAGTTGCCCAGGCTGTTTGGACAAGCCCCAGCTGTAATTCCCTGCAGGCAGCTAATGACACACACAACGCAGCTGGTCAGTGTTCACACCATGTGCGAGCACAGCACCAAGATGGAGACCGAGCGTCGTGACAGAGGGGGCCGGGATCAGGAACAGGGGCTGGGCCTCGCTGTGCAGCTGCCACTTGCATGGCTCCGCCTGGTGGGTGTGAGGCAGCCCCTCAGCGTCCTTCCTGAGGAGACTGTTACATAGCTGTTAGGTGGCGGTTACAGTTGTTATGTGGGCGTTAACAGCTGTGAGATGGCCGCTTCTGCCTCAGCTTTTCCATTCTTCACCAGAAGAAAGGAGTCTGACACCCAAGGCTGAGGTTCCCTGTGGTCTGAGGGCTGCCAGCCCCGTGACACTTAGCACAGGTGGCTCAGCAGTTCCTTCTGTTGGCTTGTCAAGGCAAGTAAAGTTTAATCACATGCTCACAGAATCATCCGGGTTGGAAGAGAGCTCCAAGAGCACCTAGTCCAACCTCTGACCTAACACTGACCAGTCCTTCACTAAACCATATCACATAGCTCTACATCTAAACATCTTTTAAAGACCTCCAGGGATGGTGACTCAGCCACCGAGCCCTGGGGTCGCCACTAGTGACCGGCCTCCAACTGGATTCACTTAATTCACCACGACTCTTTGGTCTGGGCTATTCAGCTAGATTTTAGCCCAACGAAGCGTACACCAGTCCAAGCCATGAGCAGCCAGTTTCTTGAGGAGAATGCTGTGGGAAATGGTGTCAAAAGCCTTACTCAAGTCAAGGTAGACCACAGCCACAGCCTTTCCCTCATCCACTCAGCGTGTCACTTTGTCATAGCAGGAGATCAGGTTCGTCAAGCAGGACCTGCCTTTCATAAACCCATGCTGACTGGGCCTGATCTGTGTAATACACAATAAATGTTTGTTCATTGTCTCTTGTATTATAAAAACAAGGAGTTCTGTCTGAGGAGCGGGAGTTGCGAAAGCTCCCTGCTGAAGTAAGGAGCTGTATAATGCTTGGCTAGACACTATGAAAATTCTTTTGCTTAATGTAACAAAAAAGAGAACCCCCTCCCCTTCTCTCCTGCATCTCAGTTGCCTCTTTTTGTTCAAAGACCCTGCTGCAAAGCTCATGGAACCATCTCCTGAGAAGTTGCTAACCTAGTGTCTCCACATCCTGCCTTCCTGTCTCACACTAGGCCAACATGACCAAACAAAAAAAGAAGTTGAACCACAATGCTGAGGAAGACTACGGCCTTCATCTTCACGACCACCAGAGGGACAGAGACGACCCCCTGGCAACAGTGCGTGCAGTCGCAGAATATACCAGGATGTGCTGCGTAATCCCGGAATTACCAAGGTATAAAAAGGGACCTGGCAGGGGTGAGGTGCGCGCTGTTGGCGGAGCCGAGACTCCCCAGCCACCTAGCGCTGTCTTGCTTGCTGTTGGCTTACTCAATAAATTCCTTTCTATGGTTAATACAATGCTCTCTGAAAAATTAAGGGGGCAACTTATAACAGGTAGCAGTAGAAAGATAGATCTGATCATGGGTAGCTGTAAGTTAGTTCCTTGCAGGAGCAGTTTGTGGTCTCTCTTAGGAAACCATTGCGACCTGCATTTGATCCCTCACGAACCTAGGCTCCCACCACAAAATATAAATGCTAGCTACTCTCTTCAATCCATCCCTGAACATTATGACACATAAGATCTGATTTTTGCATCTGTCAAAGAGTAATAGTGAAATGCTATTTTATTCTCCATTACGCCTCTAACACTAGAATGCAGAAGGTACTCTTCGTTTATCTGTTGACACCACAGCAAAATTTTAAGCTGGTGCCTCAGAGAGTAGAAGCTGAATTTCCTCTACTCCATAAAGCCTGAAAGTTATATCTTCAAAGCAAGTACTCCATTGTCCTGGTTTCAGTTAGAACAGAGTTGATTTTCTTCCTAGTGGCTGGTGGAATGCTGTGTTTTGGCTTAGGATGAGAAGAGTGCTGATAACACCCCGATGTTTTAATTGTTGCAGAGCAGTGCTTATACTAAGCCAAGGACATCTCAGCTTCTTGCTCTGTCCTGCCAACGGACAGGCTGGGGGTGCAGTAAGAGCTGGGAGGGGACAGACCCAGGACAGGTGACCCAAACTAGCCAAAGGGGTATTCCATACAATCTGACATCATGCTAAACGATATATAGGGGTGGCTAGCCAGGGGGAGGGGGCTGGACTGCTCGGGGTTAGGCTGGGCATCGGTCAGCGGGTGGTGAGCAATTGCATTGTGCATCACTTGTTTGTACATATTATTATTAGTAGTACTATTATCATCATTATATTATTATTATTATTATTATTATTATTATTTTCCTGTCTTATTAAACTGTCTTTATCTGAACTCACGGGCTTCACTTTCCATTTCTCTGCCCCGTCCCAGAGAGGGAGGGGGGAGGGTGAGCGAACGGCTGCGTGGTGTTTAGGCCGGGTTAAACCACGACATCCATTTATCCCGAACTATGGGAGTGTGCAACTTCACACATCTATCAGCCAGTCTATAGGCTACACTTTGCAGTGCACTGCTGCGTTTTCTCAGCTAGGATCATTTTGATGAACACAGCGTGAGTGACTAGCAGAATTTCATTCGAGCCCAAGCAGGAGGGCGGAACAGACTGGTTATGAAAGTGTTTGTCTTCTTGAGCAACTTTGAGGCCTTGCTTCCCAAGAATTGGCCTAACATTGCCTGCTTATGGGAAGCAGAGAATATCTTCACTCTTTTACTTCCAGACAGTTGTTTTTTTTTTCCCCTTTTCATCAAATTATTCCTATCTCAAACCCACATTTTTTTATTTTTTTTTCTTTTTCCATCTCTTTCCCCCCCCCCATCCTGCTGAGGAAGTGGAATGAAAGCAGCCGTGTGGTAGTCAGTTAAAACAAAATGGGTGGGGGATGGAGGGATGGATCCTTGGACTGTGCGCAACCCTAAGTGACTGAAATCTGTGAAATTAAAGTGGGACAAAGAAACTTGCTGAGCAGCGTGGGACTTTTTTAGGATTCCCATTAAAAGGCTGCTTCACTCAGCAGATCTGAACATTCCTTCTTTAGAAGCTTACCTTGCCTCAGTGCACTGTTTTGTCCTTCAAACCAAACAAATAACTAAACTCTTCACTTATTCTTAATTTGCCCTTATAAAATAAAAATAAAAATAAAAAAATAATAAAAAAGAGCAGACTGGCCAACCTGGAGAAGGGAAAAACACGGTACCGTCCCCATTTTTCTGTAGTGAACTCAACTCTATCAAGGTTCCACTGCCACGTGGGCCACATAGTTTCAGTGTTTACTGTTAAGAAGCTTTTCCTAGTATTAACCGTATATTTATATTGCTTCTAATTAGGTTAAATACTTCCTGGCTTAACCTCAAAAGAGGCAGAGACAGAAAAAAAGACGCAGAAAACTTGCTCATTGCCTTCCTTTTGTGAGTGCTTTATACACTAAAAGAGATCTCATTTTTAGATTGAGCAAGCAGTTGCTTTTCTTAAAGGTAAAATTTAGTAATATTTACAGCTTACCGTTCTTAGTAGAAAGGGCCAGTGGTTACCGTAGGACTCTGAGATTAATCTAGATGTTCTTGCAACACTCGCAGGAATGCCTAAACTAGTAATCTAACTGGGTTCTTCTATCAAACAGTAGAGTAAGTACCTCTCCTGATGTATACATTCTTATCAATGCATCTCAGCATATTAAGAGCTACATTTTCTGCAACTGCATTACCTTGTAGCCTTTACTATTTGCTCCAGTACACCAAAGATTGTTCTTGCTGTTTCCCAACCTGTTTTACAGCTGCCTGAGATTCCAAGAGATTGTACGTGTCCAAACTGAAACCAAATGGCTGCGTGCCTTCAGGCTCAGACCTTCTCTGTGGCCTCGGGTAATTGTTTTACCACTCATCACTTGGAAGGCAAAAAGCTAAACCAGAACACTCCAAAGAGAACTAGAGAAGTTCATGACAAATTAATAATGTTTACACATAGCAGCTGGAGGCAACATCTAGCATGAAGTCCCATAACTAATGATTAGTGCGGTGTCATTCGTAGCTGACCACCTCTTCATACTTGTCAGCTCCAGTCCCTGTCAGACAGAATCCAGGGCTACCAGGCAAGTTCAGCTGTCTGCTGCTTACATCTGCCGTATGTCCACACAATGCATGGAAGCAGATCTCAGGAAACATGTGCTCGCTAATATGGACATCTGTTCCCTAAATACAGTTGACTTCTCTGCGATGAAACCATGGCTTCACAGCCTCCCATGTCTGCAATTTAATTAGCTCCCCGCACCTTCAGTCCGTTCTTCCACGTTGCAGCAACTTCTCCGTGGGCTCAATTTAGAGAACAGTCAGGGTAGCTGTGTGAAATAGCCAGCAGTCAGGCTAGAGACAGGCCAGCTTCATTTATTCTGCTGAGAGCTAGTAAATTGGTTGGGAAGCTGTCAAGTGTTGAAAAATTGTCCACAACAGTTTCTCCTTATTTTGAAGAATGCATTACTCATTTGATCTAGGTTTTTAAGCCAATGAGATTTTTCAAAGTACCAACAAGAAACATATACTTTATTTAGAGAAAAAACACATAATCCAAGTATTTGAACAAAATGGTATCAACTTTAAGTTCCAAACTGGATTCGTTAATCCTGAAGTCTCTACCCTGTCACCCTTCAGAGATAGATGAACGACTGGAAAACAGCCCAAACTTCCACTACTCCACTGAGAATTCAGCAACTGAAGCCTCCTCGGAGCAGGGACCACAGGGTTTCCAGTGCTCCCAGACTCCCAGTTTCACTACAGCTGAAAAGACAGGATACTTTTGGAAGGAGGAGCTGTTAAAGGACAAAAATGCCACCTTCTCCCAGTTACAACTTTCTCAAGTGTTCATCCCACAGCAGGATCACTACAGAGAGCTGGAGTCCACCTCTATGCCAAGCCTTGGCCCAGATCCTGAGAATGATCAGCGTCTTCCATCCAAATACACTGTCACCCTGCTGTACCAAGGAATGCATGCACTCCCAGCCCTATAACCAAATGCCTCTGATATATGTCCTTGTGACACACCTGTGAAATGACTGAGTGCTATTAGCACTTTTTATACAGGGGTGATGAACTAAAAAGACCAAGGATTCCTCCACAAGGAAAAAATTATGTGTTCAAGCATGTATGGAAACTTAACAGTGCGACCAATACCTGTAAAAGTTTATGTGGAATGGCAGCTCACATAAAGAGCCAAGGTCTTCATATGCTGTAGCTTTCCTACAAGAAAATTAACACAGTTGTTCATTATTCAGCTACGCACCCATTACTCATGGAGTTTTCTATTCAAAGTCCAAAAAACATGTCTACAGAGCCATAAGGAATTCATGGCAAGGCCATCTTTCAATGCAGCTCAGGTGTATGCCAATTTCCTCACAAAGTATACGGGAGGTTCACATCCTGGAAGTCTATTTATAAATCAATTCCAAGAGCAAAGCTTCCTCTTGACAAGGATATTCTCTGCGTGCTGCACCGGGCAGGTGAATGTGGCTGAAGTGACAGCAGTTTCACCCCCTAAAGCCTCCTATTTCCCCTGTAATTAAAATGCATTCACAGATAAAAGGCTTGTGGTTAGATTGAAAGGAATAGAAAGATCAGGCTGCAAGTGCTGCGCGTACTCTTCAAAATGGAAAGGTAAATCAAGTTTTAAATTCAAGGTGCTATTTTTGGAGTGGATTTGGACACATTTCCACTCTTAACCAGGAAAAAAAAAAAAGGAAGGAGGAGGTAATGTCAAAGTTTAGCAGCACAACATTAAAATCAGAAGCTCACTTTGGCCTCCCAGCAACTGATTTAATAACAAAGGCAGACAAGAAGCTCTATAATGCACTTTGGCTCCTTATTATTATAATGCAGAGCATTTAAAGTCTAAATTGTCTCACAAAGGTAAGGTCTCATCAACCCCACAGCATGGAAAATTGAGATGGGAAGCAGTCGTCTGACCCGCTCCGCTCCAAGGCAGAAAAATGGCAAACAGCATATTACCCATCAGACTATACCTCAGGGGAACGTACCGTGGACTTGGGCCTTCTACTATACAAAGAGGTGCACAAGATCAACATTCAGGCTCCAGCGTATCACAGTTTATAATTTGTTAATGACTAGTACTGGTAGCAAGGCTTAGAAGGGTGGACACAAGTCTCAAGTCCTCACAGGTCTGCTTCTGTTGCTAGTCCATTTCTGTGTTCCTGAACTGTGTCAGGTTGTGCCTAAACACACGAGACAGCCTGCTGCAGGAGGTCCTGGACAGTCCTGGATGGACAGCAAGCAGATCCATCTCCACACAGATCAGATCCTGTTCTTACTATGGAATCTAATAAGAGACAAGTCACTATTTGCAACACTTTCACATACAAGAACACAATGCCCAATACCACCGCCATGCAGAAGATAAGCTTATCCTAGGGAAGCATAATTATCATTGCAGCAAATCCTGCACAAAATTTCCTGAGGCATTACCACAGGGTAAGAAGGTTATGATCAGTAACGGTGATAATTACAGCTAACAGACAACTCCAAAACAGAAGCGTGCTTTGGACTAACCAGCACCATCAGATCACTGCTGTTGACACGACGTGACCACGTGGACAAATTAAGACATTTCAACATTGCTTCATGCTAAAATGTATGAATTCTCTAGGTTACAGCAGGTGCAGAATACTGATCATCATTCTATTCATATTGTTTTAACAGAAGAGGTTTTATTAATTTATTAATATATGTGGCTGTCTCCCAGATAAGAACGTAGCACACATCTGTATCTAACCAGTCTCAGCCCTGATAAGCATGTTTTCTCCAAGCTCTAAGCTTTCAGAAGTCTCATAACAGAAAAACAAAACCAAACAAAGCACAACCATTGTTTTCCACCTGTTCTCATAGGGAAACAAATGCTGACTTATATACAGGTTAGAAACCCAACATAACTGGGGGGTGAACACCCTACCTGTATGAATGCTATCTTCAATATCAAGAAATCCTCAAGACTACTCATTTATAACTCCAGCCATTCCTGATCATTCTTTGCTCCTAGAGTTACATGGCATACAGTGCACTTGATAACAAATTATCTCCCTTCGTCTCCTTGCCAGAAGAAGAAAGCTGTCACTAAAGCAGCATATAGTACATTTAGTCTAGAAAATACATTTATATCCTTAAGAATGAAGCCTCCTTGCCTAAGTTTTGACAGGCCCTGAAACTATTCTGCCAGGCACTTAGGTTATTTTAAAAATAATAATAGTAAAATACACACACACTGCTGTAACAGGCTAGTAAAGTTACATATTGAAAAATACAGCTATGACACTCAGCTTACACAAGGAACAGAAGACAGTACTCAAAATCTCACAAAAAAGGAAAAAACACGCACCCCACAACACCCACGACATCGCTATCCTTCGGCCACTGCAGAGAAGAGAGTTGATTTCTAGCCTGGGAAACAAGTCATGTTGTTTGAAACAAGTCATAGTGCAAAGCTCTATGCAATGTTGTCTCCTAACAGGAGTCAAAGATGCTATTTTTTTTTGGTTCATGTCTGGACACTGCACTCTTATTCCAATTTCAGAGAAATTTGAAGGACATACATTTCTCACAGGAGACAATCCAAGCCTTGGGGACCCAAACAACATTCCTATGCTGAGGAATGCAACAGGGACTGCTGCAAGAACTCAGCATAGGAAGAACTGGAAGGAGAAAGGTGGCAGAGGCAGCCTCAGTTCTTTGATGGTAACTTCATAGTTAAAAACACAAAACCAATACCAACACGCCCAGGAATGCCTTAATACCATATGTGAGTTTGTGTCACCGTTGACAGACCTGAATCCCAAGAAACAACACATCTGTACTTACTTCTGACTATCCAATATACGTACTTTAGTCTGGATTAGACACATTTTCAAGTCTTTTCTTCTCAGATAGTTGCTTACGTGTCTTCACTTCTAAGATAAATCCCTTGATCTCACCATCTCTATCAAGTAGATACAGCTACTGGGGTTATTTGCTGCCTCCATTTGCAACCAGTAGAGTTGACTCAGCCTCTTACCTGTGAATCCAGGGAAGGCATTTTAAGCTACTGTTTTCATAAAAGCTAAAGATTCTCATATGGGCCATCTCTTATGAACGTTCGGGCTCACTGTTCAGAAACTTAGATTAAATTCATTCCCAAATATCATTTCAGCACAGAAATCTCTAAGTCTACCCTTTAGGCATCTCCTATGTCAATCAAGTCAATAAATAGACCTTCATTCATCAGCAACACTGTACGCTGCTGGGCCAAGCAGTTCTTCTCATTACTATAAAAAGCTGCAGTTCAGATTAAAAAAAAAAAACAACGATATTAGTTATTATCCATTCTGCATCTCAGCATAAATAGACCCCCCTTTAAATGTACACATTCTGCCAAATAGTTATGAGGCTGAGTTTCTTTTTAACTTAAAGAATATCAGTCACTATCCAAGACACACTAGTAGTAAGGGCAGCCAGTGGACAAACTGAGAAAGACAACCGTAAAGCTTCCCGGGCCTCCCACTCACCACAGCACAGTATTCTCTGCCCCTGCTTTTATCATTTGCTCACTGGTTGTTCCAAATATCAGTTCCTGAGCAGGTCTGTGAGTTCAGACAGTGCAACACCCCGCTATGCAGATGGACAGCATGTAGTCTAGACACAAAACTAGGGCTCAAATTAGCAGGGATAGTGTGATAAATTGTCAATGCGTGGCTTGTCAGAACATTCATTTTCAACACGGCAATTTATTTTCTCTTTAAGATATGCTGCCTGCACCCATTTGCATGTGAAATGCAAATGCAATGTACTTTATATTCACTAGGGAATTGTTTCAGAAAATAAACATCTCAAGTCCCAAGCCAAAGCCATGAGTTCTGTGAGGGAAGCCAAAAAGGGAAGGATCTCTCTTACCTGTATTTTAAAAGCTAGGGTTCACGATTTCACCCAGATAACATTTGCCATACACCGTCACCTGCACATCACCCTGACAAGTCAGCTAGGCAGCTGCATGGAATCAAGGCTCCTGATCTTCGGTAACATCCACTTTAAGTTAGATTCTACCATCATTTCCACTGAGGTGGTGTCATGGCAAAACAGAAGCAAATGAGGATCCTGTTGTCATAAACACAGGATACAATAACAGTTTTTTGCACCCACGAGTTCTCAAAAGAAGCCTCAAGTCAATCATAACTGAAGAAAAGAATCAAACAAAATGCCAGGAGTAGGATAATCAAATAATTAAGCAGCATCAGCTAGCACCAGATTCACATTCCCTCAACTTTCCCTCAACTACAAAGACTTCACAGCAAGCAATCAGCCACTGCCAGAAAGCTGAGCATTTGGGAGTAACGCCGAAACACCTTACACATTTGAAGTATTGGCATTTATATGGGAATATAATGATCTGCAGCACTGGCAAATGCATCATGACAAACTATTATCTGTACTGAGACTCCAATCAAATCCCTGTTGGTAAAACCTGAAACAACTATTTTATAAAGCTTTTTGTCAAGCTTTATCAATACCCATGTGTAATTGTAAATTCAGGGTTTAAAAACCCTGAAAAAGATTTTTTTTTTTTCACAAATCTAGCACTACCCAGTCAGCATAAGGGGACCACAGTAAGAGAGGGATTGGTGGTTGTTCTGCTTGGATTTTAAGAGGGCAGTAGATGGCAGCTGACTGCTTAAGCTTCTTTTAAGTTTTGTTTTTGAAAAGTCTGCTAAATCAAGAGAGATAAGCCATTAACTTTAAAAGGCCCAAACATTACCCCAGATTGTTTTTAAACCGAGTCGTTCTACATACTCAGTGGTAACCATGAAGCTTTGACTTTCCTTGAAAAACAAAAGATGCACTCACATAACTTCCAAATCACTTGTAAATCCTGAATCACTTTCCTCCCACCTATTCAAGGGGTTGTTATGGTTGTAGGCTTTTTGCCAAGGTTGCACATATTGTAGATGTTAGGATATTTTACTAGAGTTTAGGGATGGAAACCATCCCTTGCCTATTGATTTGATAACTAAGATTTACTCCTGAAAAATGTACATTTTCTTTCCAAGTTGAAAACCTAAGGCCATATGGTTGTTACATAAACACTTCACAGTGTCAGGTACATACAACTATTAATTACTATGGGAGAACCCTGCTTTTGTAGCTTTCAGTCTGAACTTTATTTAGTGCAAAGCATCTTGTCTTTATGTCTTCTTGTATTTGACATGCCCTGAAACTGCTTAAGTGCCGGAGAAATGTAAACGAAGCCATGAAATACTTCAATAATTACTGTGCCTGACCTCTGGCAAAGGATTCGCCTAAATTAAAACCTATTTGAATGAGCAGACCTTGTAGGAAAACATCCAGTAGGGATTAAAAAATGTCCACAGTCAGAGACAACCACAGCCTTTGATAAATTGTGCTGCGGCTCATTACCCCATAGTAGGGTTCTCATTCTGTTTCACTACTTGAAAGTCCTCTCAGCCCTACAGACAGTGTCAGTGCTTGGTACTTTCATTCCAGTCTGCCACAGCGAGTCTGTACAGCTTGGAATATGACCGTGTGCTGACCCACGCTGGCTCTAATTCAGCAAAGCACTGAACAGCATACTGAGCCTTCAATAGACACTTGTTTCCAAGGCTTGACTGCATGGAGTCATTGCTACCTTGACCAGTAGAGACCAGAGACTGGGACACCTATGAAAAGCATGAAGATAATCTTTTAGCTGGGGCTGTAACAGATTCCATCCACTCTCAACCAGGGAGGACCTCTTCTGCCTGTGTGGTAATTTGCTCCTACCAAGAGATTACATGGTCACTTCACAAAATCTGGAGGGAACGCTGCTCTGGTCTGGTAGACAAAGGCAGGATTTTCATACGTCAAACAATACATCTGAGTACAGGCACTTCATTTTCCCCAGAACTTACTCTCAGAGGAACAGTACTATACACACATGCACAGTAGCACGCCACAGTTGTTTCCGGAGAGCTCAAGAGTTATTAATTATTGTAAATGATGCTGTTGCAATCACGTGACTCCAAAAGCCTAATAGATAAAACCTCTACTCAGCTGATCCAGAGATTTATTGCATGTCAGCAAAGTAGTTTTCCCTCGCAGGGATGTTGCGAAAGAGCTTAGGTTGTCTGTGCCATGGGCACTACCTTTCCCCCATGATCCCTAGAGGAACTGAATGTTAACTTGTTGTGTCCAGCCAAAGACAAGGAAAAATATATGGACACTCCACAAAATGCATGTCCACAAGGACAGCAAGCCTCTTAAAGAGAACATACTACATCACAAATACAGCTGGCAATTCAGAAGACAAAACTTGGTCACAGACTGCTGGTCTAGTAGCACAGCCTCATTTACCACCTTTCCTTCCTGAATAAACACCTCTATCATCTTTTTCCTGCACACTACCCCTCATTTTGCCTTTTCATTATTTCCTTTGCCTTGAAATTAACCTGCTCATTCTCTAATCTTACTTTTTGTGCAAGCAATTTTTGTTCCACAACTTACTCCTTCATTCAACGTACTAGAAAGTAGCTTACATTAGGGACAAGAACAACAAAAAAGAGAAAATAAATTTCTCCAATGAAAGCAGGCTATGAGTGACTTCCACTGAGGTTCAAAAGTCTCCTCCTCCACAGAGCTGCAAGGATAGCTAAAAAATAATAAAAATAAATCAGTTTGTATTGCATTATACTGTGCATTTGAATGAATGAAACACAGGTGAATGCAACACCACCTTTAACACTAATATTTTGATCAATATGTTTAAAAATTGAGCCTCCTGAAAAGACAAGGATCCCCACAAATAGATGATTCTCCATGACATCCACAGAAATATATATAAACTTTTTTAAGCAAAAACCTTATATAAATCTACAATGGGTTAACTTTTCTCAAGTATTCTTATTAAGCAGTCTCAATCCCCTTGTAAAACCAGAGCAAAACCTGGTTTCTGTCACAGAAGCCACAGTCCAGTGAAGGATTTGCTTTCTGTTGTGTCTATGTTAGCTCTTAGACTACACTTTTCATTCCTGCAGAAATTTTAATTGGGTCCATAATTAGTCTCCACCTCCCTGCCTTCACATACCTTTTCCCAGCTCCTTTTTCAGAGTGCTAGATCCTAACAATATTAACATTCTCCTCTGGAACCTCTTGAGATCCTAGCAGTAATTTCATGCACCAATAATATTTTGCTGAAAATAAACAGACCTAAAACATTAGTAACTTGGGAATTACCAAGAAGTCACACGTGTCCCGATGCACAGCCAAACTGCCTGGTGACCTCTGTAATTACGTCACTCATTAACATATCCCTAGCCAGCCCAATTTGCCTCTCCGTGATGGAAAGCATACCGACCCAGCTAAGCAGACTGAAAAGGTGTGACCGACAAAGGCAATGAAACCTAATTGGATAGAACCCAGGTGCCATAAAGATTTAGGCACACTGGATTGTTTTCTTGTAAGGGCTGATGATCAGATGCCAAGTCTAGAGCAGGAAACTGTTATTTTGTCTGGCACAGCTCTCATATTATACTTCTTAAAGAATTCAAGTCACCTCTTACATTTCTACTAGTTACAGGCCAACCTCTACCAGATCATTCTAGACTGAGACAAGCGAGACTTCACTGCTGTCTAAAACGAGGGAACTATTCCCCTGCAAAGCACGAAGGTCTCCATATCCATAACCCGCCTTCTCAACAGGCAACATGGGAACCTGGGACATGTGCTAAGGTGTGGATAAATGCAAGAAGAATATGTTAAAAATATCTAAAAACGAAACAAAAAACAGGGCTTTAATCCTCCAAGTGCTAAGATGCATTCAGAAGAATGAGACAATCTTCATCCATATTATATTCAGTGATCTCTTTACCCCAGTAAAACACTTCCTGCCATCCTTTACAGCATAAATGCCTGGTGTTTTTCTGCAAATTATAAAGCTTTACACATCTGCACCAAAAAATAAATAAAGGCATCTTTCTAACCTCTAGACCATCTTTCTCAATCGCAACAGAAACTTCAAGGCTTCAGACCTTGAAAGAGATTGTTTAGGGTGATGTGGAATCTTGGTTACCAGAGTTTTTTTGTTGGTTTTGTTTTGGAACTTTCCAAACAAACGTGCACCAAAGAAATACACAAGGGTATCTATCCCAGGTCATAGGAGTGGAGTACCTGGCCTTTGAGATTCATCCTTAAATAATTTTCCTGTGATTCCACATCATTTCTTGAGGAATTTTATAACAAAACAAGTAGGAGATGGACAATGCATGTTTTCCCCTAAATTCTTTGCTTTCCAAAAACTCAACCACAAAACATCTCTGTCACTTCCTGTTATAAGTTGCCCCCTTAATTAATTTTCAGAGAGCATTGCATTAATAATAGAAAGGAATTTATTGAGTAAGCAACAGCAAGCAAGACAGCGCTAGGTGGCTGGGGAGTCTCGGCTCCGCCAACGGCGCACACCTCACCCCCGCCAGGGTCCCTTTTCATATCTTGGTAATTCCGGGATTACGCAGCACATCCTGGTATGTTCTGCGACTGCACGCACTGTTGCCAGGGGGTCGTCTCTGTCCCTCTGGTGGTCGTGAAGATGAAGGCCGTAGTCTTCCTCAGCATTGTGGTTCAACTTCTTTTTTTGTTTGGTCATGTTGGCCCAGCGTGAGACGGGAAGGCAGGATGTGGAGACACTAGGTTAGCAACTTCTCAGGAGATGGTTCCATGAGCTTTGCAGCAGGGTCTTTGAACAAAAGAGGCAACTGAGATGCAGAAGGAGAGAAGGGGAGGGGGTTCTCTTTTTTGTTACATTAAGCAAAAGAATTTTCATAGTGTCTAGCCAAGCATTATACAGCTCCTTACTTCAGCAGGGAGCTTTCGCAACTCCCGCTCCTCAGACAGAACTCCTTGTTTTTATAATACAAGAGACAATGAACAAACATTTATTGTGTATTACACTACTCATCCCATACTTGCTTATCTATTGCTAGACTTTAATTTTGGTGTGCAATTAAGTGTATGATAAGTGTCTTCTTGCATCCATGTGAACACTGTCTTGTTTGTGCAGAGACCGAGCTCTGGATCAAGTCTGAGCAGAACCTTCCATGTGTAGGTGGTTTCAGAGGAGACTCTTCAAAATGCTTCTGTAGAAAGGTTGTTCCCTTTCAGAAAAACACTACCAGCCCTTTCCTCCCTTCCAGTCCAAAAGCCTTAACTAAGTTGTTCCAAAGTGTCCCAAAATGAAGTGCTCAAGGTGATATAGGTTCTCTTTACTAGGCCCTTTGTGCTAGTGGAGGAGTATGTGGGAGGATGGAGAGAAAGGTGGTCAGTGATCACTAGGAACTGTGCAAGGTGTTCCACAGTTGAAGACTTTTTCTTCCCAGTGTACCATTTTGTTCTTAAATAAGTGATTTAATTATTAGAAGTGAGGACGGAGAATGATGTGTGCAAACTGGGTTTATTGATCAAGGAAGGTGGGTCTGCTTGTGGGAGCAACAGTGTTGAAGGGCAAGCCTGTTTCGTTTTAGAGAACTAGGAGAAGGTGCCTTTTTAATGAGGCACGTTGTGCCCAGAGACAAAGCAAGCTTTCTCTAAACAGATGGAGTTAAAAGCTTTGGAAAGAAATGAGCTACTTGAGTTCCTTGACAACACCCGGTGTGGGGTGGGAATAGCCAAAACTTGACTGCAGGTTTAGCTTAGACCAGAAACTGGAAGAGATTTTGCTGTATAGAAGAGGGGTGAACTTCTAGAACAGGCTCCCAGTGAGTGTGTGTGTGTTGGAAGGGGGGCACTGGGGTCACCCAACCGCATTTAAATGGAGTTAGATCACTTAATGGGTGTAATGGTGTTTATGGTGGTAGAAGTCGGGATTTTATGAGTCAGGAGAGGATGTCCATATGCTCTTCTACCTCCAGATTACCACATGGGCATTAATTAAATTAATTATTAAATCTCTTCAGGAGTCATGAACATGTTAAGTGCATTTTGCAACAACACTTACAGCCCAGGCTGTAGTTTAGGGCCTGATACAACTGAAGCTCTGCTGCAATTAACGTAAATCATGCAGAATGTTACCTGGCTGAGGTGTCATTCATAGCGTGTCTCTAAGCTCCTGTTTGTTTTCAAGTGGTTTGGACAGTTTTTAAGCGAATTATTTGTCCCAGTGGCTGGACACCATGTCATAGGCTCAGTTACATGCAACATATCTAGGTAGGTTGATAATAAGCCAAGTTTTTCCCCCAGCTGGCTCACCCAGTTGACGGCTGGGTTGGTCCAGCAGCTTGGTTTCACTGTAGAGGCTTACCTGCCATATTCACTAACAGATGCCTAGCAAGTGCACAGCTCGAGGTGGAAGCAGCAAGGAACGTGTTTTTGTTGTTTTGTTTTGTTTTGTTTTGTTTTGTTTTTCAAAAAGATTGCTTTTTCCATCCTGAGATGGCTCCTGGGGGATGGACCCCGTGGTACAGAGCCGTGTGGGAGCAGTTCTTGAAGAGCTGCTGCCTGTGGGCAGCCCCCGCAGGCTCAGTTCGGGAAGGACGGCATCCCATGGGAGGGACCCCACGGGGAGCAGGGGCAGAGAGGGACCCTGAGGGAGCGGCAGAGACAAAGTGCTATAGACTGACCACAGCCCTCATTGCCCTGTTCCCGCAAGCCACTCGGGGGAAGAAGGTAGAAAAGGATGGATGTGAGGGAAGGGAAGTGTTTTTAGTTTTTCTTTTTTTTTTTTTTTTCTCACTGGTCTAGCTTGTTCGTAATAGGCAATTTTTTTTCTACTCCCTGTACCAAGTCTGTTTTGCCTATGACAATAATTGTTGAGTGATCTCCCTGTCCGTATCTCAACCCTTGAGCCTTTTTCTTTGTATTTTCTCCCCCTTTCCCTTTGAGGACAGGGAGTGGGAGTGGTTGTGGTGGAGCTTGGCTGCCCACCTTAGTAGAAACCTTCTCTGTAATTTTTCCAGGTACTAAAGTTCAGACTAGCAGGTCTGCCGTTTCCAGGGTCTTCTCTCACACTCTTCCTGTAGATTGGTATAACTTCAGCTAGCTTCCAGTAAATTGTTGAGAGGGCTCCAGCTATAACATCTGCCAGCTCCTTCAGTACTCTGGGTTGAACTCTGTCAGGCCCTGCGGACTTATAAATGTTCAGCTGACACAATTGGTCCCTTACAATTCTCATGACCACAGATGTAAAGTCACTGTTTCCCCATCTGTGGGCTGCCAACTCTGAGGTCTGGGCAAGGACAATCATTACTATTAAAGACTGAGACAAAGAGCATTAAATGCCTCTGCCTTTTCCTTGTCCTTACTTGTTAGCTGACCGTCTGCATCAAGTGTCTTTCCAGTGTTTTGTTTTAACCTCCTTGTGCTGTTGACATACTTGAAAAAAACTTTTTCTGACACTACAGTGGCCACTGTCAACTCCAGCTGGGTTTTGACTTTTCCTGTGTTCTCCATGCAGATGTAAACTGCAGCTCTAATCTCCTCACGAAGCCAGACCTTGCTTCCAGTGGTCATATATATGTGTATATATATTTTTTTTCTAAAGCCAGTTCCCCGGGGACACTGCTAAAATAGTTCCCTGTGAAACTTAGTTTGCTCTTTTAAAATCCAGCAACTGAGTGGCAACTCAGACCTTGTCTCCTTACACCAAAATTTTTGAACTCAACTATTTCATGATCACCATGGCCAAGACAGGATCCACCTGTGATAGCACTCCTGTCATGAGACTTGTCCCACCCTACTTCTCTAATACCAATGATACCATAGCTCTGGGAAAGGGCCAAAGCTCCCAGTTCACCCCGTTTGTTCCTCGTACTGCATGTGTTGAGATCTACAAACATTTCAGATGTGCTCCGAAACAACAGTGCTCCCTGAAGCGGGCACAGATGCTTTTGTTAGCTTTGCCACTCTCAGGCAGTGCTGTACCATTTCCTTGCCGAACCTCAGCGTTCCTAAGGGTATTCTCCTCGTTTAAAGCCCTCTCAATTTGCCGAGAGGAGCCGATCGCCATTTGCCGAGGCGATCGGCTCCGGGGCAGACGCGTTGTGCAGCGGAGCGGGGGATCGGGCCAGGCAGGGCTAATTTTTCCGGCATCGAGCCCACTTGAGGGAGCCGCCAGGACCCGGCAGCCCTCGTGAGGGAGGCTGACGAGGCGAAGGCGGAGCCAGCAGCGCCCCCTCCCCAGCCCTTCAAAAGCTGCCCCTAGGGAGCTGGGGCGAGCAGGGCGTAGCGCAGGCAGTTCCAGCAGGCAGGGCAGGGCGCTCCCCCCGCCCACACGAACACCTCCTTAACAACAGCTGTTAGCTAGGTGATAATGGTCTCCACCAGGCACTGTGCTCTCTCCAGGAAGTCGGTACACACCCAGACTGACTGCCCTTTAAAAAATGCAGCAGTCACTGGATGCGGGGAGTGCCTGAGCCTGTTGCTGCCAATGGCGGGAAGCAGAGAGACTGCGTGCGTGAGGTGCGAGCAGGTGGATGACCTGGTCCGCATGGTGGTGGAGTTCAAGGAGGAGGTGGAGAGGTTGAGGGATATCAGGGAGTGAGAGCAGGAGATAAACTGGTGGAGCAACACCCTGCACGGCCTCAAGGAGAGGTACCAAGGTGAGACACCCCAAATGGGGGTGGACCCCCTGCCCTGTCACCGTTGGGCAGAGGGAGGGAATCTGGGAGTTGAGGAGGAATGGAAACAGGTCCCTGCTCGACATCGCAGGCGATGCCCCCCCTACCAGCCCCACCTTCCCAGGTGCCCTTACACAACAGTTTTGAGGCCCTGGAGCTCGACAGACCAGTAGCTGAGGATGAGGTAGCAAGTGTTCCCAGGAGGATGCCTAGGGCGAGGAGGTCTACTCCACGCCTCAGGACTGCCTCCACCAAGAAAGACAGAAGGGTGATTGTTGTAGGTGACTCCCTTCTCAGGGGAACAGAGGGCCCTATTTGTCGGCCTGACCCTACCCGTAGGGAAGTCTGCTGCCTCCCTGGGGCCAGGGTCAGGGACGTTGCCAGGAAGCTTCCCAACCTGGTACGCCCCTCTGACTATTATCCTTTTCTGATAGTCCAGGCAGGCAGTGACAACACTGAAGAGAGAAGCCTGAAGGCTACCAAACGAGACTTTAGGGGGCTGGGTTGGTTAGTGGATGGAGTGGGAGTGCAGGTGGTGTTTTCGTCCATCCCTACGGTGGCAGGGAGGGGTACAGAGAGGACACGGAAAGCCCACCTGTTAAACACGTGGCTCCGGGGCTGGTGCCAACGCAGAAATCTTGGGTTTTTCGATCATGGGGCACTTTACTCAGCACCTGGCCTGATGGCCGCAGACGGGTCCCTATCTTTTAGGGGAAAAAGGATCCTGGGCCAGGAGCTGGCAGGGCTCATTGGGAGGGCTTTAAACTAGGTAAGAAGGGGGATGGGGCTGAAGCTAGGATTGTTGGGGCTGTGCCAGGGGGAACAATGGCAAGGCTGGAGGATAAGGCAATGGCCCAGCTGAAGTGCATCTACACCAATGCACGCAGCATGGGTAACAAACAGGAGGAGCTGGAAGCCATCGTGCGGCAGGCAGGCTACAACTTGGTTGCCATCACGGAGACGTGGTGGGACCAGTGTCATGACTGGAGTGCTGCAATGACTGGCTATAAGCTCTTTAGAAGGGACAGGCAGCACAGAAGGGGTGGTGGTGTGGCTCTCTATATTAGAGAGTCTTTCGATGTAGAACTTGAGGCTGGGAATGACAAGGTCGAGTCCCTTTGGGTTAGGATCAGCAGGGACAATGAGGCTAGTGTCCTGGTCGGGGTCTGCTATAGACCGCTGAACCAGGATGAGGAGACAGATGAGGAATTCTACAGGCAGCTGACAGAAGTCACGAAATCTTCAGCGCTTGTTCTCGTGGGGGACTTCAACTTCCCTGACATATCCTGGAAGCACAACACAGCCCAGAGAAAGCAGTCTAGGAGGTTTCTGGAGAGCATGGAAGATAGCTTCCTGACGCAGCTGGTTAGTGAACCTACCAGGGGTGGTGCCCCGCTAGACCTTCTCTTCACAAACAGAGAAGGACTGGTGGAGGACGTGATTGTCGGGAGCTGTCTTGGGCAGAGTGACCACGAAATGGTGGAGTTCACTATTCTTGGCGAGACCAGGAAGGGGACCAGTAAAACCGCTGTATTGGACTTCCGGAGGGCTGATTTTGAGCTGCTCAGGACACTGGTTGGCAGAGTCCCTTGGGAGGCGGTTCTGAAGGGCAGAGGGGTCCAGGAAGGCTGGGCGCTCTTCAAGAAGGAAATCTTAATGGTGCAGGAACGGTCTGTCCCCACGTGCCCAAAGACGAGCTGGCGGGGAAGAAGACCAGCCTGGCTCAACAGAGAATTGTGGCTTGAGCTTAGGAGAAAAAAGAGGGTTTATAATCTTTGGAAAAGTGGGCAGGCCACTAGGGAGGACTATAAGGATGTTGTGAGGCTGTGCAGGGACAAAATTAGGAAGGCCAAAGCTCATCTGGAGCTCAATCTGGCTACTGCCGTTAAAGATAACAAAAAACGTTTCTATAAATACATCAACACAAAAAGGAGGACTAAGGAGAATCTCCATCCTTTACTGGATGCGGGGGGAAACTTAGTTACAAGAGATGAGGAAAAGGCGGAGGTGCTCAATGCCTTCTTTGCCTCAGTCTTTAGCGGCAATACCGGTTGTTCTCTGGATACCCAGTACCCTGAGCTGGTGGAAGGGGATGGGGAGCAGGACGTGGCCCTCACTATCCATGAAGAACTGGTTGGTGACCTGCTACGGCACTTGGATGTGCACAAGTCGATGGGGCCGGATGGGATCCACCCAAGGGTACTGAGGGAACTGGCAGAGGAGCTGGCCAAGCCACTGTCCATCATTTGTCTTGTGAAATTCAGCTGTGATGTGTGTTTTCTGAAGTTAGTGTCGCCACGGGAGGTAGCAGAGCAGAACGGCCAGGGCTTCCAGAGGGAGGAGATAAAGGCATTGTGTTCTCCTTAACAGCCCTATGTTGGCAGGTCACTGCTGGATGGCATCATGACAAGTGCCTTGAATGTTGGCAGTTCTTATATGGCAGGCAATTTAGTGCCCCTTGTCTTGTTTGATAATTTGTAAGGAAGACCTATTTAAAACCCTGTGGCAACAGCATGGAGAGGAACTTATTAAATCACTGGTGTCAAAGGCACAGAGATGGTGTTTTGTGGCCATGAACATCATCGCGCTTCCATTTAACACAACTTGCTGCTGCACAATTTATAAACCTGACTGGTGAACTGGGAATTGGGATGGCTTCTTGGGCAGATGAACATCCCAAAGACTGAACAGCAGCTACCAACATTATCTGTCACTTCTTACGAGCGCAAAATCCATCACAAAAAAAAAAAAGAGAAAGCAATTTCTGATGCTTCTTTAATGAACTGTCTCTCAGAGAGGGAGTGAGAGGGGGGGAAAAAAAAAGTCTGTTCTTGCATTACATAGTAAGAAGTTGGCTATAGAAAGCTCTGGATTTCTTTTGCGCTAGCTTCATGGTATGTAATATCACCAGGATTGCACTCTGAGACTCTCTAGCTAATACTACAGCCTCTTAAACACAAACATTGAATTTGGAAGCAGGTTTTATTGCAAACGCTTAGAAAGCAAAGAAGATAAACACAAGAAAATTGTTCCAGTATTTTGACAGCCAAGTTTGAGAGCTGTTACACATTGACTCTTAACAGTTCAGGATGTCAGAATACTGAAAGTGAAAGCTAGTGACAGGAAGAGGCAAACAAAATATGAACCTAATGCTCCAAGATAATAATTAAAAATAAGAATGCATAGGAAAGATCTGTCTTTTTTTTTTTAAGGTGCTGAAACAAGAATACAGGATTTTAGCTTATGTGGCCAGGGGACATATGGGGGCTTCATTAAGGCTTTTATGGCTTCTGCTATTAACAAACCAATGATGTGTCCACTAAAACTCAACATCAGCCATTGAATATCAACACGGGAGCTATAAGAGCATAATACTAATTTCTCTACGTCTGTCTTTTTTTCCTTGCATATAATCCCCAATTGCAATATCCGGTTCTCTCTCTCACTCTCACTCTCCGTGTGTGTGTGGTGACCTTCAGTCAGGTTAAGGTTAATGTGATCACACTACTGGCAAAGCTCATTGAAGGTTGACAAGTTGCAGTTCCTGAGAATTTCAATGATAACATCCCCAAATGAAATATTGGAGCAATAACAGTTCTCAGTCTACAGAAAGTAGTTTTTCCTTTGATGCCACTTTACTTTCTTTCTCCTGGAGGACAGCTCTGCTCCTCTTCCCTGCCCCACTCCAGTTATATTTCCTTATTTCACGGTTATGCTCATATTCCACGTATCGGTGTGTGATGCCAACTTGCTCTTGTAGTAGAGCAAGAGATTTTTAGAAGGTGGAAGACCACCCCCCAAACCAAAGCAGTTGAAACGGAGGTAAAATTCTTGCAAGAGCATGGTTCCTGTGTGCATAATATCAAGTGTGAGCAACCATCCTTGTTGTGTGGATTAACTTGCTAAACAGCACCTGTAATATGTTAGTGTTAGACTTTTGAATATCTCTGGTTATTTATTTAATTACATGTACATGCTCAGTGTTGCTCTGTGCTTATGTATTTTATTTCTTCTAGGGCAGAAGACAACCGATTTTCTGTGTTCATTTCATATGCTGGGTGTGTGCTTATACGGTACCAGGTTCTTATATTCCTTCCCTTGTTGTCCATGGAATTAAACTCAGTCCAACAGAAAAACTTTTGACAGATACTCAGCAACACGATCTTGTCTTGATTGAGATATTGGTCACTTCCCTAGCAGCTACCTCACCCTATGGCATCCTGCCACGGGGACGCTGGGGAGCAGTGGTCTTACCTCTTGTTCTGAGGTGCTTAATGGTACGCCTTCATCCTTGTGGGTACTGGTTCTTAGTCAGAAATGTGTTGTCTTACCTTCTCCACCACAGAGGCTCACATTTGGATGGGAAGGCTTTAGATTTGGGCCTGACGGCAGACATTGGTGCTTGCTCAGAGCCTGCAATATGGGAAATTGTGGGTCAGTTGAGGGAACCTGCTGAAGCCCAACTGGCATCAAGCGTTACAGTATTGCTGCTGCCCACCTCTGTTGTTTTAATTTTTTGAATAGTCAGCTGTTTGCTCTTGCAAGGTAAAGAAGGGAACACTAGGGTCTGTCAGAAAATGCCTTGCCTGAATGTTAGATGGGATCATATGGATGCAAGGGTAAGAAGTGTAATTTTATGGTTGGCCCTGCTGCCAACCTGAGATCTTTAAAGTAGTTGGCTTCTGGGCACTTGGCATTAAGGAGGAAATTAGAAATCCAGGTGGTGCTACTCTTTCTTGTTCAATTTTATAGAATGACTACAGCTGTGTAGAAAAACATAACTTTTTTCTCTGGATGTCGTATAACTGGCTTTTAAAGCGAGCACCGTACCTCACAAAAGCTCAGAATTCTTTGTATGACGGTCATTTTTGTAACAAGATTTCCTCTTCCATTTCTCTCTGTGTGGGAGAAGGGGTCTGCGTTCAGCACTTACCCTGAAGTGAAAATTGTGAATGTACTCCTCAGGATGCTGCTGCTATTGTAAGTAGTGATGAATGCAGGCACGATGGTACTTCAATGTGATGCCGAGTGTTTGAATTTAGTTATGCTGGCAAGTTATTTGCTAGGAGGTAGTGTTTGGTGGCCTTCGTAGAAGTGGGTGGTCTCAGACCATTTCCTGACAGGTGGGTGAGTCACGCTCAATACAAAGTGTTGCTGGGCTTGAAAAGTGAGATTAAATAAGGTAAATTCCAATGGCTGGCATGTCTCCTTGATCATGTGAAGCCTTCAGGCAATGAGTCCCCTTTGGAAACCACAGTACCTTGAGCTCACTGGCCAGCAGGGCATATAACAGCATGGCAAATCATCTGGGAGACTGTAATGGGGGCTTGCAGTGGTCCTGAGCTTCATAAGCTTAGCTTTAGAGAACAGAGCTTTTCCTGTGCTAGTGCACTAAGACTTTCTCATCCTGTAATAACGTATTACTGTGGTTTTATGTCTTCTGAATCGAGAAGTACCAAGTTCTGGTCCTGCTTAGGGTTCTTCAGGGTGGGTGTACAGTATGGGCCTTACCTGTTTCTGCCATGCTGTTCTTGCCCTGGTAACAAGTGGTACATTATCTTTGCTTCTTCTCTGTCTGTGGGCAACTAGACAGAGATTATCATAATTTCTCGTGTGTGGAAAAGAGGAAGAAGAAACCTTGCCATTTAATACGTGAGAGGGCCCTGAGACTTCCTATAATCCGAATGGAAGGTCCCTTCTTTCAGTCCTCCTACTTGGGTAGTTGGTGAAAAATACTGATGTCTGATAACTTCAGATTTGGGGACTAACAGGCATGTGATGCTCTTCCTTCAGCTATGATGGATGGAGCAAAGGAGGCTGCTGTGCAAAAACCTCAACAGTTAGCACGTGGTAGCACTGCTTATCTGAAACTGTTGGGTGGATGAAACCACACAATGAGGTTAGTGTGAAGGTAGTGGAACCCATTATACCTGCTGTAGGAAGGAAAAACTGTTTGTACGTAAAGTCCTAATCATGTTAATGATAGTCTGAGAAGAGAAACATCTCACAGACTTGGGGGAGGTCATACTTAGAAAATATTGCCCAACAGGTTGTGTCCTGTCACCTGAATCTTGCAGGAATTGTTGAGGTTTCTAAGAAAGGTATTAGCTGTAATGACTCCAGATGTTGCTTTGGATATATAACAGTAGCTGTCATTTAACCTTCATAGAAATTTTCCTTTTTTTTAAAGTTCAGATTTCTATAATCTTAGTTATACTGCAGCAGCTCCTAGTTTGCTTCTTCTGGTTCATCCTTGTACAGTACTAATGGAGGAACTGTGTGCTTTTTACTTCAGAAAACAAACAGGCAAACAAAAAAAGAAGTTTGTTCCTTTGAAATACATCTGTGAGATACTACCTTAGGAACATAGTTATGTCCTCAGAATTGATTAAGAGTCTGATGTTTTTAATAATAAATCAGTGAGACAGCACATTTTCTACATGGTAACTGACTGGAAGGCAACAAGATTACTTACAGTGCTTAGTTTCAAATATTAGTTTTCTCTTTAAATTACATTAGTTACATCTAATTATAGGTACAGTTTGTGTTAATCAGTTTGAAGCATAACGATGTGAGTTACCCCTCTCTATAAAAAATATATTTTGACTTGGAACATTAGAGGTATTCTGCATGCTGTGTGATTTTCATTTATGATTTGATTACATAGGTAATTGAAATGTGACAGACTCTGATAACACTTTGTTGGAACAAATTGGTGAGTTCGACTTGTTTCTCAGATATTTTCTTTTTGCCTTCACACAGGCAAAAGAAATGAGTTTCCATCTGCTTGCTGTACAGATGGTTATGAAGCATTTAATATTTTTTCACTGTCTTACTTGTTTCTTTCCATTGTTACGTCCACTGGAAGCAAAAAAAAATCAAACAAATAAACCAAATACCAACCAACCAAAAATAACCAATTAACCCACCAACAAATGTATTACTGCCCAATGACAATAAAACAAATTTTAAGCGTGCGCATACAGAGGTGTAATTTAGGTGTGGATTGTAAGGAATTTATGTACGTGTATTTAAGGAATTTAAGTACAAACTCTGCCACTGCAGTTATCATCTGCTAGTTGTAAGAACTACCTTATGTTGTAAATGAATTACTTCTTGATTATGATGAATTGCTAAACTATCCAGTCACTTCATAAAGACCTGCTCAATATTTAGTAAACATTTGTAAAGGCTATATTACAACTTTTTGCTTGTGATGAAACCGAGTGACCAACCTAACCTGAAATGTCAGTTAAACCAGGTATTTTTATTTCCATCTTGTAATATGTCTGGGGAAAAAGCCAATTGGGCCACTGCATACAAATCAGCACACACAACCTTAATTCAGAACTGTATTATTCAAAATAAACTATAAACAAAATGCATCAAATGCATACATAGATGCTATTATACGTGATTAAATTTAACATGGCCAAGTTTTTGTCTGATTTTAGAGTCCATGTCATGCAAATATACACACTTAGGTTTACTTACGAGCAGATTAACTGCAGCAGCTTGTTCATTTACGATGAACTAAAGCGTGTGTATGAATTCCCTTGGGATTGGGACTTAAATATATTGTGGTAAATTGTTTTGTCGGAATGGCTATAAACAAAAACAGCCTGACCAGAAACTGTTGCTTTGTTTTAGTGGAGAAGCCGGGGAAGATCAAGGGAGGGCTGATGAAATGAGAGCTGTTCTTCACCAGCCAGAAAGAAAAACTTGCCTCTGAAACTTCCCACAGAATATGAATTTCCGGTAAGTTGATTCAGGATCATCGATCCGTATTGTAATGGATACTACTGAAATGCTTCATTAGCAAAGTGTCTAAAATTTAATTTAGATACTGTTATGATAATTTGTGCTTACTACAAGTAGGGGTGCCCTGCCATATATAATATTATAGGAACTCTTGTAACACCATGATTTGTGAATTTTCTCCTATTTGTAGGTAGCTGAAATTTTCCCATGTAAATATGCATTCCTGTGTATTAGGTTTAAACTCACTAAAAGCAAAGTGGTAACCTTAGAAATTGTTGTACATTTGTACAGAGTTGTAAGGTTAAATAGAGCTTTAAACTAAGTTTGAATGCCTTGCTGATGGCCTTTTTCTTTCCAATTCATTATCAGCATTGTTCAGAAAATAGCAAAATAATTCTTCTGACAACTTTTCTTTTGGTGAAAAGAAAATAATTGAAGCTAGCTTTTCTTAGTGCCTAGTGTTTGTGTTTTTAAAAACATAATGAGAAGACCTTTCATGAACCCTTCATTCTTTGGAGTATGCATGTTTTGTTTTGTGCAATGAGTTTTACTGTGATGTGCTTGCAGAACTAGGTGGAAGTGTTCACTGAACATGTTGAAACAGATGATCCATGGGTTTCCTGGGGATTTCTATGTGCAAGCTCTCACCAGCCTTGACTGGGGCAGAAGTTTCCCTGCCTCCTTCCAAACGCTGTCCTTCCAGTGCCACCTCTTGGTAGGCTCACTCACTGACATAGCTGCGGAGTTTCATGAGTTGGAGAGGTGAGCGTAGCAAATGTTTCTGGATGATCTGGCTGACCCTTAAAAAAGAAACAGCCTTCATACCCATTAGCTGCCTGCTGAGCAAGCATTAACCTTGTCTGGTATCAGTGGTTATGTGGAAAAACTGGACTCCACATGTATTTGTTGAAAATAAGGTAGTAGGCCTTATTCAGAGCAGAGCTCAGCTGTTGCACCCACCACTGCTGGGTTTAGTCATGTTGTGACAAAAATTTCCACATGTTTAGATTCATCTCGGTAGATAAAAAGCTGTAGTGTAATATTACCCATCAGATTTTTCTAATATAGTGTGCCTAGTAACTTGGCTTATAGTGTTGAGTGGTCAGTCATTTTTAGTTTTACAGATGTGAACAGATCTGGTTATATAAAGAGTTGTGTTATCTGACGTGCCCTGAAGAGTAAAATCAAAAATCCTTCATGCTGTTTCAGTTTGGGTGGTTGCAATTACAATGCTCCTCACACATTAGTTTGCCTTCCTCTGGTCCTTACCTGAGTAATGGTGATAATACCAATTTTCTGTTTACTGATTAGCATCATACCACAATCCTTCGCAGTTGTGACAGGCCCCTGAAGAAGGAAATGCTGCCTTGAATGGGGTTGAAGAGTGTTCAGTGAAGAATCACAGAATGGTTTGGGTTGGAAGGGACCTTGAAGGTCATCTAATTCCAACCTCCCTGCCATGGGCAGGGTCACCTCCCACCAGACCAGGTTGCCCAAAGCCCCATCCAGTCTGGCCTTGAGCACTTCCAGGGATGGGGCAGCCACAGCTTCTCTGGGCAGCCTGCTCAAGTGCCTCACCACTCTCTTAGGAAAGAATTTCTTCCTTATATCTAATCTAATTCTACCCTTTTTTTAGTTTAAAGTCATTAATCCTTGTCTTATCACTGCATCCCCGACAAAGAGTTCTTCCCTAGATTTCCTGTAGGCCTCCTTTAGGATGCTGGAAGGCCACAGTAAGGTCTCCCTGGAGCCTTTTCTTCTCCAGGCTGAACAACCCCAACTCCCTCAGCCTGTGCTTAAATACCCATGTGCTGAATCATCCTGCCATCTTAAAGAAAACACAATGTGAAATACAATACTATGGCTTTTAACCCAAAGCTTTATGGTTGGTGTGGTTGTTTTTTTGTGTGTGTGAAAAAAACAATTCCTTATGAGCGGTGCAAGAAGATGCGATGATCACGAGTCATATGACAATTGATGGTTTCAAACAATCTCATCAGGTGCATCTGGTATGTATATTATAGCTTACAAAACCCATGGAAGCTTGCAGAAAAGGTCAAACAAATTCAATGTGTTAAGGAGCCTGTCCTTTCCAAATTTCCTTCTTCCAAGATATCCGTGTTCCTTCAGATTTTAGGAGTATTTCCAGGTGGATAATGGCAGCACGCACAGCTTTCACCAAAAGAATCTAAGAACAAAAGGCCGAAGTGAGGCAGGTACCTAATACCGCTTCTTTGGAGGTTTGTTTCTTGGTTCTGTCTTGATTCCTTTGTCCATTTTTAGGCTGTTGCTCAGCATTTTATATTAATTTTCAAGGTAGCATAACTGGTAGGTCTGCAGATGAACGTTAGTTGCTCAACAGCCCTTGCATGCATATATATTCTTTAGGCAAAGCAGAACCAATCCTGTCAGTTCCGTCCTATGGCCAGTTTGTGTTAAAATCCCTTATTTATGGAGATGATATTGGTGGTGATAACGCTATAATCAATAGCTCCCTTACCCTTTACCTTGTTACGGATTGTGCCTTTAAGTGCTGAGGAAAGCCAGGGATGAAAAAATAGCTTCAGAGAATACTCCATAAAGATGCTCATCTAATCTAATAATACAGACTGAACAGATGAAAAGGAACTGAAAAAGTGCTATTCAAATGCCAGACAATACCAAGGAAATCATCCTGCAAAAGTGTTTTACAAGGATGATTAGGAAAGAAAACCACCTGTAACTGTACCTACATCGATGGGAACAGGGAGGTAAAAAGCTTTCATTATGTCAATGAAGAAGAGAAAAAGCTTAATTCTTCTTTCAAGCTTACTCCTAATGAAGTTGTGGCTTTCTGACACAGCCCAAAAACCCTACTGCCAATATCAGCAAGGGCATCTTAATCATTTCAACAGCAGATACTTAACGTTTAACTGCTTCATCATTTCTGGTGGCTCCCCCTGCTGTGTTTTAAAAGCCCATCATCATGCTTTTTGAAGGGCATACACAAGCATCATAAGTTTCTCTTGGCTTTGGGCAGCTCTGCTGACTAGGTACAAAGCCCTAGATTCATAGAAAAAAAATGAGTTTTCTCTAAACTTTATCTTAAGGATTTAGAGATGCATAGGGGTGAGAATTCAGAGAATCACAGACTATCCAAGTTGGAAGGGATCCACAAGGATCGAGTCCAATTCCTGGGTCCCTAAAGGACCACCCAAAAAAAAAATCTGACCATGTGTCAGAGAGTTGTCCAAATGCTTCTCTTGAACTCTGGCAGGCTAGGTGCTGTGACCTCCCTGGGGAGCCTGTTTCGATGCCCAACCACCCTCTTGGTTAAAAAAAAATATATATAAATTAAAAAAAAATCCAGGTATAACAGCCTAAACACCCCCTGTTGCAGCTTCCAGCCACTCCCTTGGGTGCTATCACTAGTGACTACAGAGAACAGATAGACGCATGCCCCTCCACTGCCCCTTGTGAAGAAGCTGTAGGCTGTGATGAGGTCTCTCCTCAGCCTCCTCTTCTCCAGGCTGAACAGGCCCAGTTACTGAATTCCTTTCATAGGCATGTGTGTTTTTTGTTTTTTTTTTTGTTTTGTTTTCTGGCCTGATTGGTGGGTTACTAAACAAGAAAGAAGAGAGCATCTTGCCACTGGCAGCAGAATTAACCCCTTTCAGAATTGGTGAAAATACTCAGAAGAGAAGATAACTTAATGCAGAATTACAAACTGCTCTTTAATGATTAATTTTCCATCTAATTTTTTTGTGGTTGCTGAAAGTATTGACAAAGTTTGTTCATTCCAAAATGCTGAAATTCATATTAGGGATTTGGCACCATCCCTAAAACATGGTGGAAATTCTCTTCTCTGGTTGAACATTGAATAGCTTATGAGTTGGGATACTTTGACCCCTGTTGGAGGTAGGGTTTAGGGCTCTGGTTTACATGATTCAGAGCCAGGGCTAGGATTTTTTTATTCTTCTTTCTATTGAAAATCAGTCTACAAGATAATCTAGTGTGAGTTTCTGAGCTGCCTGTCCTATAAGAAATTACTATACTTTCTGTAAATGCTGCTGACCCAGAGAGAGGTTAAAGTGATTGAGGTTCTGGGCCTGTAAATTAGGACACACACCTGGGACACAAGAGGCTGGCCAAGTCCAAGTGTGGTGTCTTTATAAAACCATTTTTTTTTCTTTAGGGTCAAAAAAGAATTACTTTCATTGTCTTCATGGTTCAATGAGATTCTTTTTGCAGGTCTCTGCACAATAGCTGTGTTCGAATACCACGCAATTTGGAGCTCTGTTGGCTCATGTGGTTGAAGCATGTTTCCTCACTCTAAAGCAGTGGAAAGCAAGCTGAGCTTTTCTGAACTGTCTTTTAAGCAGCACGCTTGGTTTATATTCTTGTGTTATGTATAGCTGTATAGCTATTCTGTATTTATTTATCATTTCAGATACTCTTGGTAGAGAGGAGTGTTTCTCTAGTACCCAGCCATGAGTGGAAGGTGTTTGTGGCAAGGTTTGAATTCCGAGGTGCAGCTTGTTCTCTATTTCATCAAACTCTTGGCCCAGCTGAAACTCATGCAAATACTTGGCTTTCCTCCTGAAGCCAGCTTTTCCTGCCCTTCATCTGTATGCATACTGTCGGCATATACCTCTGTAAAGTAGTTAATGCTTTATTTCTGTGATTATCTGCATGGAAATAATGGAAGAAGAGACCAAAACTAGTACTTGATTCTACTGTCACATTCAAAGTGTGAAGGGAAGAGATTTGGTCTTGAAAGTCTCTGGGTACGATTTAGGGAAAATATTTGTGTGTCTGTCAGTGACGCATGTTTAGCCTTGCATGCAAGGCCTGCTCCTGCGATTCATTTTAAAACAACCTTTCCACAAGGTCAGAGTCTGTGATGCCCTTTCATGTTATTACATGGCTTTCTCTAAAATGCAACAGAATTGGTGGTGGTGGAACCTGGTGATTGCTCCTACCACAGATTTTATAGAAAAAATAATTGCAATGCAAGTAATCCATTGCAACGGGTAATAAATAGTCAACAGGTAGTAATGGCAACCTGTATCTACAATCTGGCTTCTATAATTTGTCATGCATGTTCCCTTTCTTACATTTCTTCTTTAAATCAAAGAAGTTTTAATTGGACATGGAGTTCTTAAAAGCTTAATTTGTCACAGACATACTGAAGTATGTCTTCATTTTTTTCAGGAGATCTTCTGCCAAAATTCTTTCTTTGGTTTGAATGGGTGAGATAAGAAATTGGCGTGGGTGGTTGGAGGCTTTCACTTCCTCCGCCTTGCAGGGATGCATCCCAGACTTGTGGCACAAGGAAAGAGTAGAAGGAAAGAGCTAAGTGCAGCATGTTTTAGAGTTAAGTTGGAAGTAGGAATAGGTTATTGGGTGTGACAATAATATTCTGATGCACTGGGAACTTGGTGATGAGAAGGGGATAAGTCTTACTTGTGCCATGGTCCCGTTGAGATGACTCTGCTACTATGCATGAAAACATAAGACAAAATATGATTAACGTAAGTGGTACCGCTGATTTCAGGCACAGTTAAAAGTGGGGAGTTTAAACAGCTTTCAAGATAAGAGGAACACTTCAGAGGGTATTTGCTCCCAGTCTACTCTCTAGTGTCGTACATCCAGGTATCGTGTTCTTGCAAAGTAGATCTGTGCTTTTCTTGCTCAGTGAGACCACAGCTCCTGTAGCCTCTGTGATGAAATGAGAAAAGAGGGGTCTATAATGGGAGGAGGAAGAGAAAGGCCTGGAGAGGATCTTGATTAGGCTGGTTCAACCTTGTAACAGCATCACTTAATACAAGTGTAGCTGGAGCTGGAGGCAAACTTACCTGAAATGTAAAATGTTACCACTGGTAGAAATTCTTTCTTGATGACCCAAACTGCAGTGTGATTTTTTGTGTGGCCTGACAGAATGGCTCGTATGTTGTTACTTTTGGCATAGGCTGTGCTGGTTTGTTTCATGCACTGCATCAAAACACAACATGAGTGTCCAAAAGTAGGAATCAAAAGAGTTACAGTAGATGTAATGCTTGAGAGAAGCTTTCTGCTTTTTCATCTCCTGTAATAACTGAATTAAACTAGCTCATTTGGAACTGAGCAATTTGTCCCTTAAATTCAGCACCAAGTAAAATTAGCAAGTGGTGCTGTGGTCATATGCTTTCCACGTAATTTTAGGAGGTATGCCCATTGCAGAGAATAACAAGAAGATCCTTTGTTGTGCTGTGATTATTTTGGAAGATCTACCCTCTGGCAACTCCTGATTTGGAGAGCTATAATGAATGGTTGAGGTCCCCAGTGAATATCCAACCTAGGAAGAACAACAAGGATAATATTGAGAATTTATTGCTTGGTCTTTTGCTCTGAGCATGGACCTAGTTTTTAAGTGTCAATGGGAGTTAAGCACTTAAACCCACTTTCAAAGGCTTTTAAGTGAGTATAAACCAAAGTTCATCTGAGTGGCAGAGAGGGGCCTAACAACCTGAATCTTTCAAGGCATTTGGGTCCCTACCTCCCAGTGACTTTGATCTGGAAACTGGGGTTCCTTAGCAGTTCATGAACTTCGGAAATATTTAGCTCTTCTGTACAATGCAGGAGAGATTGCAGGAATAAAATGCAGTCAGGTGGTCGAAGTCCTTTGGCTGAAGCAGGTGTGTAAGTGTGTCAGAGGGAAATGTTTGTCCTGGCAGTTGCTGGGTCGAGGCAGAGAATGCCAGTGAGTGAATTAAATAGCAGGTAACTGAATAATGCATCTGCTTAGTTTTACGAGAAATTGTTCACCTTTTCTTTTTGCTTTTCTATGTCGCCCTGAGAATCCAGCACTATTTACAGTTCATTCCTTACTGAATTATTTCGTCTGCTTGTTATTCCAAATAAGAACTTTCTGTAAGTCTGTATCACAGGTGAAGAAATCTAAATATATCAAGCACATCTGCAAACAGAGTTGCTGCTGTGTTTCTTATGAACAAATAGACAAATGGCAGGAAAAATATTCTCAGCTCGCTGCTGTGTCAATTTGTCAATCGTATCAGGATTAACATCAGTCCGTGGGTATCTGTCTAACTTCCTTCACACAGATTTATGATTACATGGCACTGGTTACCCTGTCCGTACTAACAGAGACTTTGTTGCTGAGATTAGTTACACATATGGAATGGAAACATTAGCGCAGCAATTTGAAATGACTGATGTGTGTGGTACCTAGGTACTAGTTGCCCTAGTACCTAAATGACCGAAATGTTTCGGAAATACTTCCCCTAAAAGGGGGACTGAAAGAGTCATAAAACCTAGACTTCGTTTAATTTTTGCATAGGTGAAGTTTGGAAAAATTATCCAAGCAGAGATGGGATGTGTTTATTCGTTTATCTTTGAAGTTTGGCTCTAGAACTTCAAAGGCTGTGAAAAGTACACGGACTATGAAAGTACACTTTGAAGACAGGTATATTTCAGTACTTTATCTCAAGCTTTGTTTTAAAAATGGATGTACTAGCTAAGATAATGTTGTGTTGTGTGCTAGATCAAAAAGTCTCCTATAAGGATCGCTGGTATTCCCGAGCTGTGTGAAATCTCTAATTGACTGGTGCTGCTCCGGTGATCTGCAGTGGCTGTAAACCCAGTGTAATTCTTAACTTGCTGCACTGCTTCTTCTGTTATGCTTCTCTTGCTCCTTGTAGCCATCTGTGTTCATGTTATCTCCTTCTATCAGTCTGGTGCTTGCATGCTTCAGCCATGCTTCTATCTCTCATCGAGCTTGATGCCACACAAGCGGACTAAAAGGGATAAAAGGTAGGGGGAGAGAGTCGGGAGGGTTTGGAAGGATGCACGGAGAAATATGGTCACATCGCCTTTAGTCGTCTTTGTTTTAGCTTAAGCAGGGATGGAAAGATCATGCCTTCATTAGCTAGGGTGGTTTCTTCTTTGGATAAGGTCCAGCTTTTGTCATCTGCTGTGGGAAATGCGGAAAGGCACTGGAAGAGCATGAGAGGCAAATAAAAGGCCTAGTATCTGACATGTCTGCATCTTGCTCAGCTTTTCTTTGGGCTTCTGTTGAAAAATAACTGACAAGTTTTGTCGTTGTGCTAATTGTTGGTCAGTTTCAGGTTGCTCCCATGATCTCATCTTGCATGAGGGAGAAAAATCAAATCAATTAAAAAAAAAAAAAAAGAGGAGAAATCTAATTTATGACAGAAGCCTGGCTTCCTTAGAGCAGCAGCAGCTGTCTTACCAGGATGACAGCATGAGAAGCTCTATAGCCCTTTTGTTTTTACAGCAATCATATTGTTTCATCACAGAATCTAAAATGTTGTTGGAGCGTATTTACTCCTCTAGCCCTTCCACTTTTCAAACAAGCATTCAGGCTCTGGGAAACAAAATTGCAGGAATTGTCTTGTTCCTCCTCATGGATGTGTGTCTTCTGCCATCTGGGTGGAAGGGTCGTCTTGAGCCCAAATATAATGGGGAAAGGTGAAGTTATGGCTCACCAGCCACAGAGAAATCAAACTTTGCTGTTGACGGCAGAGACACTGTAGAAGAAGTAAGAAGAGTGGCAGATCCCGAGCACTACCTCATGATTGATGAAGGCATGGGTGCTCCTGGTGGAATTTCCCAAAGCATCCAGGGCTGACTGTGCCCCTCTTGCCATAAATCACCCTGGAAAGACCCAGTTTGCCAAACGGTTTTAAACATGCTTGATACAGAAGAAGAGCTGTGAATGTCACGCATTGATTTCTTGCCCAAAGCAGGATTGTCTTATGCAATACGGCAAAAAATCTATGTACCTGTCTTTTACAGAACTAACTATGAGGATAATTATTTTATTTAACATCTCTTTGGAAACTGTCCTAAAATCTCTTTTAAAACCGTAGCCCTCCCTATTCAGATTACATGATAAGAGACAATGTGCAGATGATATGCCATAGATTATTTTGGTAGGTGATAACGAAAAGCAAGATGTTCAGAAGACATACTACTTAATTTTTAAAAGGTAGTTAAATGTATAAATCTTTCCTCATAAATCTTCCTGAATGGACCTAGTTGGGCATTTATCACGTAGAAGCGTTTTAGTTTCACAATTCATTTTTTCCTGCTTTACATCTTTAAGTTGGAGATTGATGCCTGATTAAAACATCTCTCCAACACCAGAGAAGTTTCCAATTAAAACCAAAAAAAAAATCCTTAGCAAACAGGAATATGTCAAATTAGAAAAATCACAGCTACCTGCTCTGTGGATTTTCCACCAGATACTGACATCCGAGGTCTTTGTAGGTTACAAGAATAATTACAGTCCATTTGCATAGACTGGTGCTGAGTCCTTGTAAAATAAAAGCGGGAAAGGATTAGCATGCTTATACACAGGCACAGCATGTTATAAGCTGGATTCTTGAAATAATTCTCTGTTGCCCCCCCCTTCATTGCTGTATAATAATTTCCTAGCTTGAAAGATTTAAACACAACCTTGTTTACAAATTAACTATATTGCAATTAGTAGAAGGAAACAAGTAGAATCAAAATCGCTTTATAAAGTAAATATTAGCTCAGAATTTCTAAAGTGCTCTGGAGATGTGAGACATACATGGATCATAACTCGGATGGTATTTCTAGGTGGTCGAGGACAGTCAGGACGCTCAAAAGATGAGCTGTTGACACTAACTGGAATCAAATATCAGCTTAGTTTGCATTGTTGCTAAAAAGACAATTAAAAATCTCAGCAGAGATGGGGCCTCAGAGTGTTAGATTCTGTACACAGGCAAAGCATATTCAACAGAAGATCTGTATGGACAAGACCCTTAAAAAAAAAAAAAAAGAAAATGAAGAAAATGTTCTGAGAGCCATTCTCTGACTCAAAGAACTGGAATATTCCTTGCGGGTTATTCAGTTCAAATACCTTCCTTCAAATGTCAAATTGTTCCCAGTGCAACTGGTTTTTATCTGGTCTGTTTGTCTTGGCACATCCAAACGAGTGGAGCTTCTGCTGTTCCATTTAGTAGTTTTTTGTCTGTGTCTCACTGTGAAAAAGTAATATTCTGCTGTTGGTAAAGGGAAAGGGTTTTCCTACAAAGGAAGACTCAAAGGAGAGCTCTGAATTTTTGTGGCTATATACAAGGCTGCTCTACTGATAGGACTGGTAGTGGTAGGCCTAACCTTCAGAAAGGAAGGTTTGGATAAGAGTTATGTGAAATTTTGTAACAGTGGGAGTAGATAAGGGCCTTGGACTGCCTGGGTATGATGCTGAGTCTCAGGTAGCAGAGATTTTATAGGAAAAGCCTGGACACACTTCTGCAGAGGAAGGGGATGGCTTAGGCAATCTTCCAAGATGATGCAGTACTCCAGGTGGGGAGTGATGTAGCTCTCAAGATGCTCAGTCTAAAGAGCTTTGTCACAGCACTTTGGCTCTGGAAGATACACCTGTACTGGGAGATAGGAAGATGGTGATGTCCTGTAACTTTCTGTGTGCAGAAGGATGCTACTTTCCTTTTGAAGTTGAGTGGAGTATCTGAACATTGATGGATAGATACTTTAAAAAGGGGGTGGGAAGGCAGGGACAATGACAAAAGCATGTAAAAATTGTTCAAACTTAAGATTAATCTGCCTGTCTTATGGAGGGTGCACATATTAATTACCTTTCTTGGCCCTTGAAAGAGAAGATGCCTTCTGAGAATTAAATTATTTTCATTATTATTGTTCACTATTGATTTCTTAACTGTTAGTGGGCAGAACGCTAAAGGGAGCGCAGAAGGAGTTGTGTTTTCTTCACGTTTTTACTACTAACCTTCTGCGTGACTTTGTGATCTGTTACTTAAACGTGCTGATCAGAGAGACTGCAAGAACCTTCTGGTGTGTCTTCGTTACAGGGATAGGGCATTGCACAGCTCCCTCAAATGTTAAAATTGCACCTCCTTTTTCATATGAGCTTTTGGCGTCCTTAATGCAATTCTCCAGTTTATGTACTGCATTGAAGAAAAAATGCTTTCCCTTTTCTTTTTGTTAGAGTATGTACTCTTCCTTTAATTTATTTCTGGGTACTAAAACTGCACAGTAACATTGCTAGAGAGATCTTTATTGCTTTGCTTAAAAGAGGCATTAAGACTTAAAACAAATACATGAATAAATTATTTACCCAGCATCGGTGTGAATTATGTTCCTCTTGGCTGTAAAGCTATGCACTGTGAAAGTTATTTTTGATCCTGCAAATTGGAGGGGTTCTGAGATCATGGGCTAGACTTCTGGAAGTGTTCATAGCTGCTCTCTCTGAGAACAATGGGGAAGAGCTTCCCTGTTGAGAACAAAGGGATCTGCGAGGTGATGAACATGTTTGAAACTTCGTCTGTACACCCATAGACTGGGGATTTTATTAGGGATCCTTTCTGAAGGTTCCAGTAGGAAGATGTGGTTTCAACAGGCAATAGCACCAAGGGATTTAGATTGGTGCAGGTCTGCTGCCTCAGCACTGCCCCTGCTTAGGATTTCTCCCTTAGCATTCGCATTCATTTCCCTCTGATGACACCAGGTCTTTGCCCGCTTTTTTGACTGAGCACTATCTCTTGTACTTGGTCTCTCTTTCCAGGATTGTTCACAGAGTCTCTGGGCCTGGCTTTTCAGAAACACAAACCTCTTCACGCTGCTTTCCCACCAGTAAGGTCTTGTTCTAAAGCAGGAAGTGCTTTTCAGAACTTTTTTTTTGTGTGAAAAAATTGAATGGTTCTTAATTTAAAACAGATATTTGCATCGCTTTGCTGCCTGTTAATGCCACAGTATGAAAGTGTTTCAGTACAGGCTCTCATATCTCTGTGAAGCAGAAAAGTACTTTTATTATCCATTTTGCAGAAGAGATTTAGTGCAGAGATGGTATTGCGTGACATTTTACTTAAACAGAAATGTACAAAATCAATGTGGTCCCTATGAAACTACAATAGAATCGTAGAATCACTTAAGTTGGAAAAAAAAAGAACTTCAAGATCATCAAGCCCAGCCATCAATCTGACCTATTAAGTCCCATCACTAAATCATGTCCCTTAGGGCCGTGCCCACCTATCTCTTCAGTATCTCCAGGGGGTGACAACTTCACTGCCCTGGGCTGTCCGTTCCAATGTGAGACCACTGTTTCCACGAAGAAAGTCTTCCTAATATCCAGCCTACACTTTCCTCGGCACAACTTGAGACGGGTTCCTTGTGTCCTATCATCGCCAGAAACAAGAGAATGACAGCCTCCTTCCTGCAACATCCTTTCAGGTAGTTTTAGAGAACGACGGGGTTTCTCCTCAGCCTCCTATTGTCTGGATTAGACAACTCAAATTCCCTCAGCTGCTCTTCATATGTCTTGTTTTCTATTCCCTTCACCAGTTTCATTGCTTTTCTAAGAAAACCACCATCTGTTTTGTGAAGGGCCCAGAACTGAACACAGTACTTGAAATGCAGTCCTGCTTAATTTGTTAGCACCCTCAAACTTAATGAAGGTGTACTTGGTTTCCTTATCCAGACTACTGACAAAAATGTTAAACAAAGCTGGTCCCAATGCTCAGCTCTGGGGAATGCCAGGAGTAACCTGCTGCCAACTAGATCCAACTCCATTCATGACAACTCTTTGAGCCAGTTCCTCCCCCAGCGAGTTATACACCTGGTCAAACCACGAGCAGACGATTTCTCTGGGAGAGTGCTGTGGGGAAACACTGTCAAATGCTTTACAAAAACCCAGGTAGACAACATCAACAGCCTTTCCTTCATCTTTCGTTGGTCATCTTGTTGTAGAAGGAAATCAGGTTAGTCAGGCAAGGGCATGCCTTTCATAAACCCGTGCAGGCTGCATCTGATTGCTCTATCATCCTGAACAGTGAATCTAGAATTGCTGTAGAAGTACACATGTGTCTATCGGGAACCTAGATGGGTTGGCCCTTACGATGGGTGATGGATGCAATACCGAATGATGGATGTCCTACCGTGATTATGAGTCAAGAGACTTGTATGAATTCTGAATACATAAACGGTGCTTCACAATAGGAGAGCAGCATTTATATTACTTGTGCTTCGGTGCTGGTGTTACCATTAATGGAATGCATCTTTAATTTTCATGTCCGTAGTGTAAGCAGGAGTGAGAAATTTGAGAAGTGCAAGGAGGCTAATTGAGATCCTGAGAATTGAGCTATTTGTTATAAGCACACTTTTTGATGTATTTTATTTCTTCAAAGGAAAAGTGGAATAATTTGATCACAGTCTAGCAATATTAATTTGGAAGTCTGAAAAATTGGGTAGTCAGATACCTTTTACCATATGAAGGTGCTGCAATATACAGTGACTATAAATTTAAAGTGCAGCTTTGGTTTGAATGATCAGAGTAATTAATGTCTGAAACAAGTTTTCAGGGATTATTGTGTTTCTATGCCACAGTGAAGATTAAATAACAAAGCAGTCCTAGAGGTTGTTTCATACCAGATTTAAGGATAGAAGGTCAAAGTGGTCCTTAAATGGCTGTACCACCTGTGTTTTGGTGCAGTACTTAACCCTGAGTTTGTGGCTACTTGATTATTTTTTTTTTCCTGTTTCCATTTCTATGAAACTGGATCTGTCCTATTTACTGCTCTTAAGACTAGAAGCTGCAGTGCTCTGCTGCATCTGTTCTCTAAGAAAGGAGAACAGTAAGAAATACAGGAACTCTGGCAGGAAGTTAGGCTGCATCCCATTTCTGCAATATTACTTAATTTACTTATCTATTAGATTAAAATGACAGCTTGCTACTGGAGTAGCTCAGTCCCATTCTCTTTCCTATTCACTCATACCTGTTCTTCTGAAAATTAATTCAAACTAAAAGTAAAATATCATCTTTAATGCTTATTTCATTAAATCTACCACCAAATCCACCGGTTTCAATAAAATATATTCAGAAGGGTACTATGTCATTTTCCTGAACGTTGCAGCAGCCATTAAAATATATATGCTAAGTGAATGTAGAAAAGTGGGATTTGAAGGTTATGAGCTCCCTTGCTTTTCCTAGGTATTCTGTGTTTGCCCTTATTTTCATGTTGGTAGCCTGCCAACTTCTTTTCTGTATAAAGTAATTATATTCAGGATTAGGTTGTAGGATAGCAATAATAAGTATTTTTATTTTAAACAGTGTGGTATGTAGTCACGCTCAAAAGAATTCTTTGGCTATGGCCATGATCTCATTTCCTCCCTGTTCTTTCTCCATCACCCATGCGTTGCTGGGACGGGCGGTTGTTGCCAAGTACTGAATCATATGAGGTTCAAGGAGTATTTTCACTTCTCTCATCAGCCAGGCTCAAGTGCTTGCTGCAGCCACGGTAGGGTCCAATAATGTGCACGGTGATGAAAAAACTGCCGAGCAAACAAAAGTAAGGCAGCCTTTTGTGTTTGAGATTCAGCAGACACACAAATCTGAGAGCGCCTCTTCTGCTTTGACATTATCAACAGGTTCAATCTACAATATGCTGATTCTATCATAATACAGAAAATTGGTTAATTCCCTCTGGAAATTTACAATAAAAATAATTCTCTCCTTGAACTGCTCTTGCTTCTTCCTTTGATTGGATGATGCTATCACCTTTATACTTAAGTAAGGAACAAAGAGAGCATTTTTACAGCAAAGTATGTGCGTTTGTTTAAAAGCTGCACACTCCGTGCACATACTTCTCTCTTTCTCTCTGAGTATTGGCAAGTGAAGGTAATTAGTCAGGTATATTTCCAAGTGCAAGTTGCTAGGGCATGTGGGAAAACTTGCCCGTATGGAAGTAGCAATCAAATGGCTTGAAATTTCATCCCCTCCCTCCTCCAAGTTTTGCCCTCTCCACACCTTAGGGTTCTTCTTTTCTTTGAGTGTGCCCTCAGATGGGTTGTCCAGCTCTGCACTGGAATTTCAGTATTGACTGTCTTGGTGACTCTGCTGTCCCTGTAGAACTTAATTGGCTAATTAAGTGGATCCATTTTATTCATCCACCAGCAGGAGTGAAAGCTTAGCAACAGCAGAAAACTCTTAATTCAAAATTACAGTTATTCCTGCTGAATAAAAACTAGAAAGAAGCTAGAAATAAGGCACATCTTGTTTTGTCAGGGAAGGTAATTAAGTGCTGGTACAACTTCACTATCATGTGGACAAACTCTTTAACTTTTTAAAGTAGCTGCTAAGGATTTGACAGACATCATAAGCTTGTCATGGTTATTGGGAGTCATGGATGATGACACGAAAAAGATCAGATGAAGGAAACGGTCATCATTCCTCCTGGCTTCCTGGTCTCAGGCACTGTGTGTTTCCTGATTTTTAGCATTTGAGGATAGCATGTAGCTAGTAGAAAGTCATGTAGCTTTGCTGTTAGTGCATAGTGGAACAACTCATCTTGTATACTAGGATGCAGCTTCATTTTTCTCTGTAACCCTGGAAATGTAGGGCCCACAGAGTGCAATTAGGAAGCTTTATGTGTTTTTGTGTTTTATGTGGGAAGCATCTTTGTGTTTCCCTTCTGAATTTTGTTACAGATAGAGTTCATATCCAGTGAGTAAGTTCTTAAAAAAAAAAAAATAAAAATAAATGGCACTTACCATATTAAACAAGTTAGCACACACCAAAGCCTTGAGATACAGTGAAAACAGTGAAAATAGATGGGCTTGAAGACAAGGGCACTCTGGGAGGAGATAGGACTACCTTGCCATGTTGTGTTGTGCAAGTGCCCAAAACAATATTTCTTAAAAGTTGTAGGCTAGCTGTGTAGTCCACAGGAGGAAATACATACCCTGATCACATCCGAGTCCTTCAGATTACTTGGCTGTGCTTGAATCATAGACTAGCAATAGGATGATGTTAATATTTTCACAGATCGTTATTGTCTATTAATAGTTCTTTTATTAATAGTGCTTGTGGTAGAAAACACAGATGTAGAGAGCAATAGTTTGGTAATATATCTCTGCAGTCTTTGAGGCCTGCCAGCAAGTATTAGAACAGCACAAGATGAGAAGCCGTCCTTTGTAAGCATGTGGGTTCCAGAGCTTGGATGGGTTTGTGAAAAACTGCAAGACAAAATTCCTTGCTCCAGCTGAAAGAATTCCTGCTTCCTTTTGAGCTTTACTCACTTGCATAGTCTTCCATAAAATACAGAAGGAAGGAATCTGCTCTCCAAAATAATCTTTTCTTCTCTCTCACAAGAAGCCCTTTTATGATCAGTTAGTTTTCTTTGTCCCAGAGTGATATTGTTGCTGATTTCACATATCTTTAATTAGACTAAATAAATAAATAGAAACTTAGGCTAACAGTAGCATCCTCAGCAGTTACTGTCTCTACGGCCAATGTCCGATAGCTGGTTTGAGTTTCCATTTCTGCTCTAAGTGGGAAGCATAGACCAGACCCCTCCTGTGGCTGGCAGAGGCATGGTTTATGTCATTTCAAAGGCTGATAAGCTGCAAAATGAATCTGCAGTGAAAGCCACTTAATATTCCCATGAGCTCAGCCCGAGGGGATGGGAAATGAGACCAAGGCTACTGATACTTAGGCCTTTTCTCTTAGACCTTCTGCTTCTGAATGCAGTGTTCAGTAGTTTTTCTTCTCCCTCAGTGAGGGGAGTGGGAGTAGAATGTATTTTGAGCTTGAGACCAGCTGATAGCAGTAAAAAGGAGGAAAGACTTTAGAAATAAAATGTCTCAGTTGCTTGTGTTGAACAGGATATTGTTGTTTAACAAATGGTCTAGACAGAACAGAACTTCTAGAAGCAGTTAAAGAATCTCACAGAAAACAAGATTTAGTTTAGCATTAAACTCTTTTAGTAGATCTAAACAAAAAATACTCTTTTAATGTATCATAAATAAAAAAAAGATTTGGTTGCAAGTTCTTTTCCTTCTCCGTATTTGGAAATCTTTAATAAGCAACCTCTCAGTTATTCATGAAGAAAGCTATTTGTAAGAGCTCCATAATACTTTTGCCCATGAAGTAGCTTACCATCATTTGGTGTAATGCATTCCAGACAAATAGTTTATTGCCAGCCAAATGAGTTTGTGATGAGCAGTTGAGTTAAAGTATCATTCTTGGCTTTGAACTGTTCCTGCAGTATATTACAGAACAGTGAGCTGCAGCGTTACCTGCTGTGAGCGCACACACAGCAAATAACCTCACACTTAATTCTCTGTTTCTGTTCCCTCGTGATTATATAACAATGATGGGCTTTCAGTTTTGTGTTAGAATATTAACATATATTACTGTTTTCAGGATTGATGGGGGTTTCTTTTTAGAGAGTTCATAAAAAACACTCCTACTTACTTGACAGGTTCATATATCTCAGGTATAAAGAAGGGCAGAGTCTAGCAACTTTGCTTAAAATTAGACAAGGTAGAATAGGGCACATCAACTTTGTTCTGGCATGCCCTTTAAAGTGGACGTAGGTTACGTAGCTGTTCTGGAACAAACACAGGCAAGATCACAATGATTTTGTGAAGACTGGAAACATTCCAGAAGGTCAAAGGCTTCATGGAAAGGTTTGAGTTGCTGCTTCCTGTTATGACAGATTATTGCTTTGGTGTTAGCTTGCCCATTTTGGAGGATGACAAGAGACCATTGATAGAAGACTGATTTCCTAATCCCCTAGTCTGGAGACTCTCCTAACACTATTTCCTACACCACGCTGACCAACTACAGTAGAACTAGGCAGAAGCATCCAAAATTGCTGCAAAAACATAAAGCACAGCCTGGTCCTTGAGTAAACAACCTTAATTGTGTGGTGGATGGGAAACTGCCCAGCAAGGTTTTACCTAAGGCTGTAACTCTGCATTGGTTTGTGAATGAAGGATGAAGAAACTTGCATCAGTTTTGACTTCAACGTTCAGCATCTTTGTGTGTTGCCTCTTTTGACTTGTTGGACTTTGAAGTCCTGGGCCCAAAACCTGTTGTATCTATAAGATTTTCTTGAGTCTTAGCCCTTGCTAATTTTCACTAATTGAATGAGTCGAACAGGCCTGCTCCTGTATTTCCTGTGTTGGTCCACAAAACAAAGGGAAGTAAAAAATGTTGAAAGGAGCAAAATGAGAAACGTCCTGTGATGCTGATGAACTCCCAAGACACAATTTTGGTAATCTGGTGCCAGTGTCACCAACAGTAATGCAGTAAGATCCTCTTAGTGATTAAATATCCTTCTTAACATCAGTAATAATTACTGTGTACACTTAAGCAATAAACTAATCCCTGACTCCAATCCCATATAATTAAGCTTAATGAATTGAATTGTCTTTACTGCCAGATAGGCCCAAACATTGCCTAAAACTGTAAGGGAAAGAGATATAATAAAAAGCTTTTGCAGACATAAGGCAAGGGTAACGCAAAATTGTGTTTCTTTAAAATAAAAATACCTGTAAATGACCAAAGCATGTTTATAAACTTTCAGAATTCCAACAAATATTTTGCTGCTGTGTTTATACCCTCTTTTTAGCTTACTTTTTTATATTATTTCTGAAACTGTTGTCAAAAGAAAGAAGCTGGATAATTCAAGTATTCAATAGTGAGCTCGATTTTCAGAGTTCTTAGTAATGGCCTAGTTCTTTTCATCCTTTGACATGAAAAGAAGCAGTATTAGGGCCAGGAGAAAGCTCCAAAGTAATGCTGCATTTTTAGCTGTTTTAAAGACAAGAAAACTAGTTTCTTCTCATTCAGTTTTGCAGAACTGTAAAACAAAGCAAAACAAAAAGTCTGTGCATGATCTTGTGGCCAAAAAAATAAATAAATAAATCATCATTCCAGATGACCAGTGGTGTAACGAAGCATTTCATTCAATCCAGACAGATTCTTCTGTGTGTAATATAAGCATTTGCTGAAAGTGGGTGAGAGATGGAGAGGGATGTTGGATCCCGTTGTTTCTTCTTTTGCTATTATTACCTGCTGTAAGGAGAAAAAAACACAAAGGTGTTGTCTCTTCTGCCTCCATGTCTTTGATAGCTGATCTTGATGCAGAATGATTTGGAACCATTTACTGCTGGGACATACGCATTCTGTTGCTCAATGCAAATGTGAAAATATACAGGGGCTGGGCAGAAACCTCAGCTGTAGTAAAGTGGTGTCAGTGGACTTTGCAGACCGATAGAGCCCCAGAGAACCACCAAATCTGAAAAGGCATGAATCTTCTATAGGCTTCAGGTACCTAGATGTGCACTTCAGTAGTTATTAGTGTCTTTAAAATGCCTGGTATTTGCTGGTATCAGCTTTTCTGAAGATTCTGTTAGATGGCACTTGAGCTGCCTTAAAAAAAAAAATCTCATCCCAAACCCTTAGACAATCCTCATTAAATGAAAATGTTCAGTCATTTCAATCTCAATGGGAAATTTTTTACTCAGGCAGAACTTAATGTGGTGCTCATTCACATCTGTAGGAATATATTAAAAATCAGAATGACCCAATGTACTAAAGTGAAGCCCATAAATCATATTAAAAGCCATTAATCAGGTTGCCATATGTAGTTGCCAGCCTCTGCTTAATTTGACTGGTACATAGCAAAACATAATGCATCAAGTAGAAGGTATTTTTAAAAGGGATAAAAGTAGCATGTACTCCGTTACTATTTCTATTTTTTTTAAATTAATGATCAAATGGAAAAAGCTCATTTGCCGTGGTGATGACTTGAAAACTTGGCAGTAGTGTTTTTATGTTCTTTGTGAAATAAAAAATGTGAAAGGCCACGTGTGCCTCAGAAATGGTAGAGGTTTGTGTCCATACATAAATGTGTGCGTATTCACATAATTTACATAATCCTGTTTAGAAGCTTTTTTTTAAACTGGGGCAATGGAAAAATGTCATGAATGACACTTCTCTGGATATCCTCTGCACTTTTAGTGCTGTGAATTATGTAAAGGCCCAATGAATCAAGTTCTTTGTAAGGAAAAGTGCCTCTGATTTTCCATCCTTTTATGCGTATGGGATTGCACGTGTGGTTTTCCTGACTCAGAGAGCAATCATCACGTAAGAAATCCAGTAGTCACAGTCTGGTTCGCAACTGGCTGTGTGATTTTAAAGGTCTTTTTATATGTCTTTCCTTTCACTATTCAGCATAATGATAGTTATTCATATCAAGATTTGGCTGCTTTATCACCATTCTCATCAGAATTTCTGTCTTTTATTTTTAAAGAATGTTTTCAAAAGGAATAATCTCATTGTGGTTTTTACTTCTTTCTGAGCTTGACATTCAGAATCATGAAAATCTAAAAATGTCAGTACTGCTACCATGCTAGAAATGGATATAATGCATGCTAATGAAGATTTCAAAGGAGAAACTATTTTTATTATTTTAGTTTAAAAATGACAGATCTGTTTTCCTGGGTTAACCTGAAAAGCAAATTTGAGATGGATCATTTCAGGGAAGAAGCAAAAGGAGATATTATTTCACAAGGCTGTTCCTTGTCATCTTAAATTTATTTTATTTTTATTTTATTTATTAGTTTGGAACATTTAAACTCTGGTAACTTTAGTGGCCTTTTTGTGGAGCTTCAGTGGACTGCTTGAAAGTTTCTGTAGCTGGTTGTACACTATCTCTTTCTGTCTTCATATTTTATGGAGCTTGGATTGAAAATGTCAGCATTGTAAACAAATCATAAGCACCGTGTAAAATGTAAATATGAACTTCTAAGCTTAGGTGACAATTGCAATAAAAGCTCTAACTTTGTAATAAAGATAAAGCTAGTTACAGATACACTTTAGTCTCTGCCTCAGAATTATCGATGTGATGTTTGAGGAGCTGAAATAAAACTGAGGATTTATTTTCTTTTCCTGAACCCCCTGTCATCATTGAGATTATTTAAGATAACATTTCCTTTTTCATCATTGCTGCCAATGCTTTTGATACTGCTACTTCAGAAGCCCATTTTCCTGATTTTTGATGCTTCCATATTGCCTCCTTCAAGCCATTTGTTGTATGAACTGCAAAGGTTGCGTAGTGTCCTGGGTGTTAGTGTGGTAAGGGAAAAGAAGGGAAAGAAAAAGCACACAGGGGCCACATTGCAACTTCTCAGTTAATCTCAAAACTCTGTCAATATCCTATCAGAAGGCTGCTGCTAAAGTGGAATGGGTGACTATATGTGCAAATCATTAAATTCCTTGCTCATAGGGAAGTCACCTATGTGGTTCCACTTAAGCTCTACATGCAGACTAGAATTTCTGTTCTGACCATGCTTCCCTTGCCCGTCTGATCTCTGATAAAGAAAGGCATCTGCTTTCTTCCTATGGTCTATCTGCTAAGGAAGATCTTGCTTTGTGTTAGGTGACTTCTCATTTGTGCGAGTGGGCTCGTGACTGTGAGTTGCTAGTATCCTTGAGTTACAGACTTTACTGTGTAGAGTTAATTGCTGTATACATTTTAAGTGATAAACAGGTAGGAATTTACATTCTATGTATTGTTTTCCCTCTCACTCTGTAAGTTACTTGTTCCATATTGCAGTTGCCTGGATGTTGCTTTTGCACTATTATGCTTTGTGTCTAGTCCAAGATGACCCTTTAGGATGAGTTTTCTTCTCAGTATCACCACACGCCCTTTGCAGGAGCTCCGCAAAGGAAACGATAGACTGTGCTTCCAGGTGTAGCTTCATCTCACAATTCAGAACTGGAAACCAACCTTGCCTTGTTGGTAGCTTTCCAGTTTTATTTTCAGGGGCTGCAACTAACACGAGTACTTTGTTTTAAGTTTTATGTGACACGTATTGAAGAATCCTGTCACTTAGTCTCTAGAGACCAGCAGAGAAAATTGAGGAAATAGTATACACCTCTGTGATGATTTGTTCGGGGCTAAGCAGTGGTTTGGTCTTGGAAATTATTTCTCTTTTTACCAACAGAATCGTGTACAGAGTGGGCTACGTTGTACCCTTGTGCTTTAAAACCGTCTCCACTTGTCAGGGGTACAGGTAGCTCCCAGCTCGTCATTTGCTTGATGTTACTGGCGCTGAAATAAGCTTTCATACGTGTGCATTCTTGCCAAGTATATCCTTTGTCTGGCTGAAGCTACCTCAGTTCCTTCTAGTTTTTGAGTGTGTAACTCACACTAAAATCAACAGAATTTTCTTCTGGGAAATGGCACTCTGAGCTGAGAAAAGGGAATGATAAATAATGAGGAAATGGGGGAAGTAACGTAGAAGTTTTATCCTCTGTAAATGACTGTAGCATCGAAGTCCCCAGATGAGTGAAAACAATGCGCGAATGTTTCATCACAGACTCATCAAAACTTCAAATAGAATTTTTTACATTCATATACTATCATGAAGTATTTATAATTATTGTGCCAGGAAATTTAGGCAGTGATTCTCGCAAATCAAAGGTTTAGAAACAAAAGAAATATAAATAAATAAATAATTGCAGATTCTCTCAGTGCATTCTCTGAACTTAAGAGTGTCAAAGTTTTTCTCTAGTGGGGGTTGACTGACATTTTCAACTGAGCTCCCTAGGAGGGAAATACAAAGTGTGCCAGCAGAGAAGGGAAGGCTTTATTGTACAGAGCTCCTAGAGAAATCCGCAGGAGTTCTTAGCTGTGTGGCCCCGGTAGTTAGTCAGAGAATCAGGGAATATCCTGAGTTGGGAGGGACCCACAAGTATGATCAAGTTCAACTCCTGGCTTTGCACAGGACAACCCCAAAATGAAACCAGATGTCTGAGAGTGTTGTCCAAATGCTTCTTGAACTCCGGCAGGCTCAGTGCCGTGACCACGGCCCTGGGGAGCCTGTCCCAGTGCCCGGCCACCCTCTGGGTGCAGAACCTTTCCCTAATCCCCAGCCTGACCCTCCCCTGTCCCAGCTCCATGCCGTCCCCTCGGGTCCTGTCGCTGTCCCCAGAGAGCAGAGCTCAGCGCCTGCCCCTCCACTCCCCTCGTGAGGGAGCTGCAGGCCGCCATGAGGCCTCCCCTCAGCCTGCTCTGCTCGGGGCTGAGCAAACCAAGGGGCCTCATCTGCTCCTCGTACATCTTCCCCTCTGGACCCTTCACCATCTTTGTTAGCCCTCCTTCGACACCCTGTTTTATGTCTTTCTCATATTGTGGCGCCTGTATTGGGTTTACGTGGCAAGGTTTGGGTAGCAGGGGGCTGCAGGGGTGGTGCTCAGTTGCCCAGCTGAGTAAAACCACCACGTACCCAAAGTTTTTTTTTTTTTTTTTTTTTTTTTTGTATCTTCAGGCACCTAATAAATAAGCAACCATTTGGCATCTGATTATCTCCCTGTTTGTAGCCCTTGCACATGTGGATGATTATGTTTAAACATTGTGATATTTAATGCATAGGGCTGTGCAGTGTAAGGAAATTCTTAATTCTGAGTGAGGGCTTAGGCTTTCCTTACAGGATGTGGAGAGGATTAGGAGCAAGGAAAAGTGGTTCTAGGTGAGTAACTGATCATGGACCTAATAATGTTATCAGGAGGGAAAGACCAGGGAAGTGCAAGTTGCAGGTGTGCTGGGCTTTTTGTCTGCTTGGATTATTGCATGAGGACCAAGCCAGGTTGGAGAAAGACCCTCTGGTGGTGGAAGTTCCTGTCCCAGTATGGGTCCATATCACAGGGTGCATCCATCAGGAGCACACTGCTCCAACCTGGGTCCCCTGCATTGGTGATAGCTCCCACCAGATCGCTTGCTCCGCTCCTTCCCATGCGCTGCAGGTCCACCCAGAGTCTGCTCCTGTGGGGGCTCTCCATGGGCTGCAGCCTTCTTCAGGTCAGATCCACCTGCTCCACCGTGGGCTCCTGCATGGCTGGAGCATGCCTATCTGCTCTGCAGTGGTACACCAGATTCTGCAGGGGGACAGCATGTGCTACCATGGGCCTCTCCACAGGCTGCAAGGGAACTTCTGTTCTGGTGCTTGGAGCACCTCCTTCCCCTCCTTCTTCACTGACCTGAAGTGGACAGCCAGGAGGAGAAAAAAAAAAAAATCAGAACCCTGGTCAGGTTTCTGCATCTTGATCCAGGAAGCTGTTTATCCTGCTTGAGCTTAGTTTCATAGGAGTAAGTTTCCATACTCTTTTATGATCTAGTACTGTAGCATTATTTCTTAACTTATGCATGTTTCAGCTTTAGGTGACACTCTTGTCTGCATGCAGTTGTTCTATTCCCACTGCAAAGCTGAATCAATCTTAGTGCCACAGTTAAATACTAGATGATTTAGTGTGCCATCAAAAACTGTATAAACTGCCTATTAGAAATGTATTAAACTTTCAGCAGGAAATGGACTGTTCACATATTTCCTCGTAGTAAGAATACTTAAATAATATAGCAGTCGTTACCTAAAATTATCTAAACTTAGTTAATTGCAAAACAATGCAGTGATGATTTTGTGAGTGATAATTTGATTCATAGAGCACAAGAAGAAAGTATGACAAAGACATTTGAAAAGATGGGGCGGGGTTTTCATGGGCACACGGCAAGAAAATATTTTCAGTGGTGTTCCCTAATCCCTGCCAGGATCTAGACTTTGAGACCTGTGACCTTTTCTACTGTAGGCAGGTCTCAGCTCCAACATTAACAATTCCATGGTGACTTCAACAAAAGAAATTCCATGTGCTTCACAATAACAGAGCTAATTTACTTTGCCAGATTTATGCCAAGGAAAGAAACAATTTTTCCGGTGTTTTAAATTTTTTGAAGGGATCTGAAAGATCCCTGGAGTCCCCAAATGGCAATGTGTGTCCCAGCAGTGGTGCAATTCCTTTATTAATGGAGTAGGCTCATTGCTTGATTGTTATTCACACATGATAATGAAAAATACTAATTGTTAATCAGTATGTTATTCTCATTTTGTTACGAAATGTCTGATGGGATGCCAGTTGCAATGATTCAGAGTGAGATACATTTTTTAAAGAGGCTTTAAAATGTCTGACCCCATTTTGAGATAGATGCTGTCTTCCACATGGCTAAAATAGTGGGAGATCATGCACCCAGCCTCCAGAATGAGGAGATCAGTCCTGGGCATCTGGTGAGGTCCGTGTTGACTGGAAGCGAGTCAATGTCATACCAATCTACAAGAAGAGTGGGAGAGAAGACCCAGGAAACTAAAGATCTATTAGTTGAAACTTCAGTACCTGGAAAAAATATGGAGAAAGTTATCCTGGGTGCCACTGAAATCCGTTTAAAGAACAAAGCTATTATCAGGCATAGTCGACATGTGTTCATCGGGGGAAAGTCCAGCCTAAGTAACTTGATCTCGTTCTATGATAAGGACACCCACTTGGTCGATGAAAGGAAAGCTGTGAACATTTTTCTGGATTTTAGTAAGGCTTTTAACACAGCCCCTCAAAGCACCCTTCTTGGACAAGTTGTCCAACTGTGAGATAAAGAGGTGTGCATTAAACACGGCTGGTCAAAAGAGGTGATTCTCTCACATTTACCACTGGTGTGGTCTCGCCTTGAATATTGTGCGGAGTTGTGGGCTCCACAACGTAAAAAGGATGTTAAGGTGATTGAATGCGTCCAAAGGAGGGACACGAAGCTGGTGAAAAGGCTGGAGAGCATGTTCTGTGAGGGGAGTCAGAAGGCACTTGGTTTAACTAGCCTGGTGACAAGGAGGCTACGAGATGACCTTACTGTTCTCTGCAGCTGGCTGAGGAGGGAAGTGAAGAGGGAGGTCTCCATTCAGGCTCTATAAAATTGCTTTAACTTGCATATACTGTTTTCATGGCAAAGAATGACAAAGAAAGCAATGTTGTACCCGTAAGGAAATGCAGTGGAAACAGCTGCTAGTCAGGTTTTCTGCTGATGTTGGCCATCTTGTGAAAACGCAAGGATGTTTTCTGAGAAGATCTCTGTGACAGTCCTACACTGGAGACAAAAGACTCAACATGTCTCCCTCTTCTTTTTCCATCTCGGAACCGCTCAGGATTTTACACCATCAGAGGAATGAAAGTGTTTAACATTTAAACGTGTTGTTGAAATATTAAACAAAGTTTTTTTCCTGCTGACTGTTAATGCTGTATCAAAGCAGGTTTGAAACTGCTTCATAATCTCTTACATAATGCTGTCACGCTGTTCATGTCACTGATACTATTTCATCCTGATCACTGCCACCAGCAGGAGGCTCAGAAACGTGACTGTAAACATTCTCAAATACATTTTAAATAAATTTCACGGTTTATTCTTGGGGAGATGCAAATTCTTACCTTAAAATTTTTCAGATGGGAACCAAATGGAATACTCCATTAAATCATTCTCAGTTGTGCATCGCAACACAGATAGTACTCCTCTTCCCCACCAGAAGGGAGTGATCCTTAAAGCAGAATCATAGAATCAAAGAGTCATTAAGGTTGGAAGAGACCTCCAAGATCATCTGGTCCAGCCATCACCTTATGACCAGTATCACCCACTAAGCCGTGTCCCTAAGCACCAGGTGCTTGGAGCAGGGTTTAAGAAGACCCTACTCCAGCAAACACAGACCCCTCCTGTGTATTCACATATAAGCAGTTCAGGGGTTCAATCTTTTGTGGCATCTGCTGCACCACATTTTGCAATTTGTGCAAAATAATCCCCATGTGCCCTGTGAGGAGTCTGGGATTGAAATCAAGGAGGGGACACCCACTCCCCAATTTCTGGTAGCTGGTGAGGTGATTCTTGTGGGATTAGGAGATCCTGCTTCATCTGAGTTAAGTGAATATCTCAAACAACATCTTTCCACTTGAATGGCCATGCCAGTGTGTGAGTTTGCCTGTGTATAAGAAGGCTGTGTTTCTCTGGAGGAAAAATAAAGGAAAATATCTTCAAAATGATCGTGCTCAACCTGCTATGGACTGGAATACATACCAAAATAGAAAATATCTTTTGTCAGCTAGGAAAGGTACTTGGACTTGGGCAAGAGAATTTTTCTGGATTATATCCTTAAAACCTCAGCATAGAGAAGTTACTGAAGCGTATATGGATCTCTTCTGTGATAGTCATATGCTTCACTGCTTCCCTGAAGCACAGGGTCTCCTGGAATTGGTCTTCAGGTAAATGCACTTTAGTCATGTTCGTTTCACTTGGAACCATCACGGGCAAGCCTATATTCAATGTTGTCATCTGAGAAATGCTGCGGAATACTTTTTTGTTAGAAGGTGAGGGGGCAGGGGAAGGGAGAGAGGAGGAAGAAGCAACACAATAAGGATTGCCCCCCTCCTCCATTTCCAATTTGATGGTGTATTTAAAATCCAATTTGATGGTGTATTTAACAACAAAAGAATATAAGCCCTGAGATACTTGTGCTGCTACGCAATCAGGCAATCACAATTGCTGTGCCTCAAGGCATAGACTCTTTCAGAAAATGCTGTCATGTTTCTTGAAAATCACTCATCTTTTTCCCTTGAACAAAACCTGTACAGCTTTTTTTTTTTTTAGGGTAGCAGTAAGCATCTGGAAAAAAGAAATGTCTCTGCTTGGGATGCTATGGGAAATTTATAAATTAGAAATAAACATTAATTCTGTGGTCTGAAAGCAGAACTACCAGAAGGGAAGCTCAGAGGAAGTCCACATGTGCAGCAACAGCCAAGGAGGATGACTGAGATAGTGAAGACCTGTGTGTATAGCTGGATTAAGCAGAATTGTCTTCTTAGGATCAAGATAAAGATATTTCTGTCAGAAACCCAATTGGAAGGACTTGCTATTCTGTCTACTCTTTGCATCTGTATCAGCACTTAGTTGTCGTAGTGAGTTGTTTTGATGTCGTAACGCAGTTGTACTGTGCATCTCCCTGAGTATGAAATAATTAGCCAGCTAACTTTTTAGTCTAATATCTTATTCACTGAATTCAATTAAAAGACCCAGTTTGGAACAAGTTCTAACCAGTCCAGCCTGCTTGAAGGCTATAGGTGTCTACACAACTTGCTGAACAAACATCCGAGTCAGCCTGCCTCTTGGCTCGTTGTTTTGGTGTTTATCTTTCTATAAAGAATTCTTTCTCTTTTGATACAGTATTTTCCTGTGCTTTTCTTACTGCACTGATGAAGGTGCACTTGGCTTTTGCAAGGTAAATCCCATTCCTACTGGAATTTGAGTCATTGGAGAAAGAAGGGTGCATTTTCCCCTGGGAATTGATTGGGTCACTGGTGTTCCTGCTGCATGCAGCAATGCTGTTTGTAAGCTTGCCATTTTGTATGTGAATGTAATTTTATAGGATCTGGGCCTTAAAATTGAAAAGGGCGATTTGGAAGATTTTGCAAGGTACACAGCTAATTTTTATTGATAATAAAAGTAGATCTCATCTGCATTAATGGTAGGAAGTTGACAATCTGCATATTTTTTCATATTGCTTAAGGAGGACAAAAATCAGGATCTCTAAAAATAGAAGTGAATTTTAAAACATTTTAAATACTGAACAGATTATTCCAGCTGTCACCACAGCTCAGAGCCTGATATGTGATACAATTTTTCAACTTTGATCTCCGCTTTTGCAGAGGAAATTCGTCGAAGGGCTTTATCTATTTAAGGCTGGGGTAAGCTCCCCAGCTCCAGCAGAACTGTGTTTTGCTGTTAGCACGCTTGCTAATCAGCGATGCGAGTGCCAGCCTCACAATTGACTCCTTTCTGCACACGCAGAAGGAGAGCACAAAGTTTTCAGGCAGATTCCTGCTATGCCTATAAATCTGCCTGGAAAGGATTCTTCCCCTTCAGCAATCCTGGTGATTAATTAGCTCGTATGAGTCTCTGCAATAGACTCAATCACATCGAACAAGTGGTGTCACATTCCCTTCCTAAATGTGATTATTGCAAATGTCCCTGACATAGCATCGGGTTCCTTCGGTGAGGCCTTTCACTACCGCAGAGATTACAGAGCTTTTGCTGCTTTCATTTGCTATCAGGCACCAGAACATCTTCAGCAATTTCGGCTGTAAAGCAAGGGAATGCACATACAGATTTAGGACATATTGGAAACTTTATCTGCACTATTAAGCGTCACAAAATAAATGTATGCAGGATCAAACCATACCTGCAAGATAGATATTTTAGGGGATATGTTTTATGACTGATAAACCGGTCTTGAAAAAGTGGTGCTGTGGCTTTCTTCTCAGCTTCTGCTGCTTGCTGCAAACACAAACCTCTCCTTGTGCAGCTAAACTGTTTGGCTTCAATTTTACAGGGCAGATATTCCCCTAAGATACTCATCCTATTCGTAGTTCCTCTACTTTCTGGCACTGCTGCCCCCTGCCTTGCATCTAATTCTTCAAATGCTCATATATGTAGAGAAAGGCTTTCTCTCCAAGAACCTGTGAGCTCAGAAATCTGGAGTTAAGTATTGAGCAATACATCTAAAGGGTTAGCTTGTAGTAATGGCAGTGGTATTCGTGGATGAATTTTGAACTAGCTGGCATTTCCTCCTTGTGTTGTGATTTCAGCATGTCTGAGTCTCAGAAGGGTCATAGAAAACTTCAGTTGTGGTGCAGGTGCTTCAGAAAGTGGCATTTGGGGCAGACATTTACTCATGTGTCTCTCCCACTGTGCCTGGCTGTGCTCAGCAGGTCCAGCACAGGAACAAGCCCTATGGAGCCAGGTGCTTTCTCTGTGGGTGCTGCCACGAGTGACTCCTCTTACTTTGCTGGTGTTGTGTTTCTGATACCTAGAAATCTTTGTCTGTGGCAACCTGCTGCTGCGTTTGAGTGCAGTGCCGTCTGGGATTCCCCTGGTTGTCTCTGAACAGTACAAAGGGTCACAACGAAGAAACAGGAGACAAAGGAAGCCAGCAACCCCAGGACAAATGTGATGTTGGGAAGGGAGATGGGGTCCTGTGTACCTAACGCAATGTTCTCCTGAGTAAAGTACATCACAGAAATACAGTCCTGGTGTCTGACAGACCACAGGGTTAAAGGACACTTATCTGCAAGAAAAATACAGCCTGATTTTCTGTATTACAGGGAAAATCTTCCCAGATGTTACAATTTCTTGGGCTCTGTTCTGCCCACTAATAGATGTCGCTGTGGAAAATGGTGTGGAATTTTTTTCCACTGTGTTTTGTAGTAAAGATGCTTAGTTTGAGAATCTTCTCAGCCTGTTGTGGCCTTCATTGTTCTTCTTTTTGTCTTCTTGAGGAAACGTGGTGGTTCTGTTCCATCTTCTGGTAGTGCTGTGTCCATGCCGGGGTTGTTCGGATCTGCTTGCTCCCATGTCGTTATCATCAAATCTGTTCACATCCTGATCCACAAATGTCACGTGCTGGTAGTTATTAAGCTTGGAGATAGGGGCTGTGTTGCCTAGCAAGGAAACCAAAAGGAGGTTAGCCTCTGTGAGTGCAGTTCCACACCTCAATGCGTAACTCAAGTGGAGATGTGACCAAAAAAAATAAATAAATTCAGGAGATAAATTCAGTTTTGATTTAGAGTTAGTGCTTCTCCGTTATAGGACTCCAAGAGGGAATTTGTGGTTTAATTGAGACAGGTGCATGGCAACTCTTCTCCTGGTGACTGCAGTTACTTACCTTCTGGATCACTACCCGTGTCTTGAGGGACTTCAAACGTCCTTACAGAAATTTGGCCATTAAAATAATTCATTCTCTAAATGGTGTTTCAGAAGTGAAATAGGCACTTAGGCCTGTAAGTGTAGACAGAAAGCCGGTGGGATCATGGTATTTAATGCCTCCTCCTTTTGTAAATGCTGCCAGTAATCCCTTGGCCTCAGTTTCCACAGCTGAAGGAAGGCTCTGACACAGTAATGCTGACCTCCTTTCTGGGGGGACTCGGCTTTGCCATGGTTAATTCGTTCCCGTGTTCAAAGCACTGTGGGTTGCAAAATTATGGTTATTAAAGCCAGCTATTAGAGAGTGTTGTCTCCTTTGAGAATATTGATTTAACCACATGTCTCTGTGTATTTAAAGTTTGAAGTGATATGATGTGCAAAGATCAATTTATTCTATGTTTGTATCTAATGAATAATTACGGAGTCTTCTCTGTTCTTTCTCTAATGAGAAAAAATAAATGTTTTTAGTCAGGAAAGACAGGGAACGTGCCTGACAAAGGATGCCCACAAGACCATGCAACATCAGCATCTTTCTAGTCTTTTTCCAGATGCACTTTTTTTGTTCCTTCATCCCTTCCCCTCCTTTTTTCCCCCTCTATCGGCGTTCTAGTCCCTACAACCATTTATTCCCATCCACCAGCTTTGTGAAAAAAAGAAATGACTTTTCTTTTTTAACACGAGGATTATTGTAATTCTTCCTGCTGCCTGAGGGATAACTATTTGAATTTAGAGCTTGCTCCCTAAGGAGCTTAGTGGTCAGAAGATTGGTTCTTCTCAATTAACTTAATTACCTATTTTAGCATTGATACTGTTGTGGTGTGATACAAGAGTAGAACTGTTTTTGAGGTGGGGGGCTTTTTATGGGACATCCACCGAGAATCCTATCAGTGCTTTCCTACTGGCATCCCTGACCTCGCAGGGATGGCTTTCTGTTTAGGAAAAGAGTTTCCACGGGGGATGAGGTGTGGAGTAGCTGTGCCTCCAGAGCTGAAGGTGGAAGATCCTGAGCCTGAGGGCCAGAAAATTGCCTCTCATCTCAGTGAGATCAGTGATTATCCACGATGGTTGGGCGTATTTAAGACTCTTGTGGCTATCCCTTGTATTACCTGATTTATCAATGAGGATTTTTGCTTGTGTATTGATTGGAAAATTCCTTTTCTGCTACCGTTGAGGTGCCTGAATGAAGCTTCATGTTTCTCGTGACCAAGTTACTGTGCTCCTCTCTGAACTTGTTCTGTCTCCTGATACGGAGACTACCGATAAACTCCGTGCTCCCATAGCTACATGTCCTTCATGTCGCTGTTTTTCTGACCATGTCCCAAAAGGAAAGAGGTTTATAAAGCAAGGTGCGTGTCCAGCTGAGCACTCCCAGAGACTGTAAATCTCCGGCTGCAGTGAAGACTATTCTCCATGAGGCTGCCTACCTTCTAGAGCAGAAAACCACCAAATGTGTATGCATGGCCTCATTAGTGGGAATGTAAAACCAGTGTCAGGAGGGGCTGACCTTTTTCTTCGCAGCAAACCCGAGATTGCAGACAAATGTTGGTGTTTGTCATTGCTGGCCATATGGCTTTCTCTACATATTATGGCTTGGGCTGAAAGTAAACGTGTAAGAAAAACAGAGCTTGCTTCATTTGAGCTGTTTAGTTCTGTACCAAGGCCTCGGGGTTCTCTGAGTGAAGGGGAGGCAGCTCTGAGAGATGGAGTCAGACCCCTGGGGAGTTGGTACAGGTGGGGCAAGGCTTGAATCCAGCCCATGTCCTCGCATGGAACTGGAGTCAGCGTGGGCATCTTGGTTTTCTGAGAGGAAAGGAAGGAAGAAGTTTGAGTTTCATTCAAGCTGAATCCAAAATTTAAAAAAAAAAAAAAAAAAAAAAACAATAAACATAAACCCACCAGCCCTAGCCCTCTAACACTTCCTAGGCTGTCAGTGCTGTTTTGGCCAGCTTTCCTAGTCACATTTTTGATCCTCTCTTGGAGAGAGGATTTGAAGGATTGAAGTATTGCTTTGGGAAATGAGAAATACTTGCAGGTCCAGTGAGAGTTGATTTGCTTTTATTAGACTCCCTTCCGCGTTGAAATAAACTAGGGCATGGTGTTGCAAATTGCATGTTGCAGTATTACCACCGATAATGTCAACACTTAATATAATCTCTGCAATTCACTGTATCATGCGTCATTGTTTCATCTCTGGATTCTTGCTGTTGTGAGTGTAATCATTTTTACCCTGTGTTAAATTAACCCTCAAAGAGGTCTGGTACTGTTACATTCCCCCCCACACCCTCCAAAGGATACTAAGATACTCACTGCTTCAAAGGTGTTACGTTTTTATTGTGAAATGATGCTATATATACTGGAATGCTTCCTGTTATATGGAAGGATATGACAAAAATCTCCCCTTTATAATATTTCCATGGTACCACAGTGGCTCTGAGATCTCTTGCTTTGTGCTGCTCCTTTTGGATAGGACACTCTAATTATGCTTTTGTCCAAGCAGAGGTTTCTTTGTATCTTACCAATTATCTGAAGTCATTTATACTTCTGCAGCCTGCTGGGTCTGTGTTAGTGAACTTGCTTACTACAAAGAAAGGACAGAGATATTTTAGCTCCACTTTTAGGCATTTGTATGATCGTCTTTTACCCGCTTTATATGTATTTAAACTTTATTTAATACTCATTGCTTATACTAGGAAGCTGAGGTGAGTATTGCAGTCATATTTTAAAATTGCCATCGAGGCATTTGCTCCTCAGCCAGATGCACTGCAGATATTTCTTCATCAGCAGAAGCAATACAAGGCAGCTACTTGGGAATCTCTGTCACCAGCTGGTCTGGATACAGTCACTGCTGGTCTGCCACACCTTTTTGAAAATACAGATATAGTCAGTGCCTCAAAGGTTCTGGCCTACAGATACCTTCACTTTGGAAGTAGTGTCAAGGCTGAAGTTCAGAGCAAAACATGCTTTTTTAGCATTTAATTCTAAATGTTTATGTATGTGTGTGGTGGATGGCTCAATCTCCATGCCAAGTTGCCACGGTTGGTGAGACATTTTGGTTTTAAACCAGGTCAGGCCAATGGTTTTGAAAGCCCACCTGAAATGTAGTTGAAACTCTCTAAAGGACCCGCATCTTCAACCTTTGTCCCATACTTGTTAGGCATATTCTTGACACTTTCACAAATGATTTTCAGATGATTTTCCCATAGGAAATTTTACGTTATTGCTGGGAACCTGTACTAGAAGATAGATCTCATCTCTGTGCTCCCTTCTCCTGGGAGAAGGCTGATTTAACAGCTGAGACCTGCCACCCTGAGCAACCAGAGGAAGAACAGAAACAGCCAGCTTCTGTCAGTACTGCAGTGTAAGGCAGCCAGCTTGGACTCCCACACCCAACAAATTCCCGTTTTTTCTGATGGGATTCTTGGGACTGGAATGAGAAACTGGCTTGTTGTTGTTTTGTTTTGTTTTCCTCCTAAACACTGTTATACATTGATATTTCCTTTGGAAAGGGCATCTAGTTTGAAGGGCTTCTATTTTGTAATCAGATCTGCTGTAACAAAGATTTTGCTTTAGAGACAATAATAATTCTGTGGGTTTTTTGGTTTTGTTTTTACTTTACTACCACTTTTTTTGTTCTTTGTACATACCCTTTCCTATGCCACAAAGAGTTTTACAATAGTAAATCTGGTCTTTCTTTATTTTCATATTAAAATGTTTATGCTGCACATAAACATTTGCCATCACATCTTTAATTTAAAAGTAGGTCATTTTCTATTTTGATAGATTTCACTGCATCTTCTGCAAAGTGGGAAGAACTCCCATTAACTTCCATAGATCAGACCCAGATTGTTTATGTTGCTGATATTATATGAGATGATATATGCTGTAGGTAGTAAAGTGGAGACTATCATTATTATGAAAACAGAAATATAATGTATGACCTATTAAAAAAGGACACTTTTAACATTGCATATTAAACTGAAAATGGAGTTTTTACAGGACTGCTATGAGCCAGAGACATGTCTTTGGTCTTGGCTTGGTTCTAGATCTGAAATATCTATGCGTATGAGTGCAAAAACCTTCAGCATGTAGGAAATGAAGCCTCTGCCATAGAGAAATGGAAAATGCACAACCCCTTCAAGGAAACAGATGATTACCCAAAAGCCTGTGTTAAATACTAAGTTTCTATGCTTATATGTACTACTTTCCAATTATTTTTTAATTTTTATTATTATTTTTTTAGGATATAAAATTTACTGTGGAAACCCACTATGTGAGTTTTTAAAGCACCAGCAATGTATTAAAGTCTGTTCTGGTAAGGGCTAGCAACAAATCAAGTGAATTAATTTGAATCTTCTGAGAATAGTAGCAGTAGACCTGGAAGGCATGAGGAAACAGCCTACAACAATTAGTGTCTGTAGTAACAGCCTTTAGGTTGGAACAGATCAGTAGGACCATTCTTCTTCTAGTGAAACTAATAGCTTGGACTTTCATTTACCAATTTAATTTAATAATGAAACTTCCTGCAGTGTCTTTAACAAACACAAAACTTCTGAGATGGAGGACAGGGATCCAGCATTCAACCAGCTGAAGTTACTTTTTCTGTACAAGTAAGGATGGAGACAGGAAGAAAATTTTATTTACTGCTTGTTATTGCTTGTGTATACTGCATTTCTACTTGTAAGATTAGCAATCAGTGTTTTTAAATGGTCCTTGTCATCGCTTGCAGGAGAAAGAGAATGTCATTTAACTTGAACAAGTACAGTAACAGTGGGATCCACCACAAATACCTGAAATTGCTGTTTGTTTTTAATGGCACAATAAGACTGATCTTAGAAAAAAATAGCATGGTAATTGGAAAAGAAAGTTTCAGTTAACTTCATCTCTTAAAATATATTTCTGAAACTCTGAGAAGGATCTGAAATTATCCTGTTTCTATTTGTCTACAACTGAGGCAAAAGCAGAAATGTTAATGACTTGATGTATATTGGGAGTATGGCAAGAAGTCCTCATCTGCAGGCAACAATGACTCATAAAGCAAATGCTGTGATGCAAAGGATTCTTCTGTCTTTAACTTATGGTTTGATTTCTGTTATCATTAACCGATAGTAATAGGCATAGATGAATGCCACTCACACTTGAAAAACAAAGAGGAGCAAGCCTGAATCAATCACCTTCCATCCTGGGGAAGTTCAGAACTGAGTCCTCACCAGCCTTGTTTTTCCTTTTGAATGCGATTGGAGAATAGAGTTTCCTTTACAGGAGAAAATAAATGTTTTGAGACTTCCTTTCAGCATACATCAGGATGAAAACAAATCCCTTGACTCTGCTTGTTCCCTGTCCTCACCAGCCGTGCTGTTTCCTACATCCTTCCACTGCTGCTCTGCATCAGTCACTGTCTTTTTGCTTTCAAACATGCTAATGCCTCTCTAACGTTACGTTATGAAACATCCCCTACGTCCCATTCACTTCCATCACTGTCACCTTTTCTCATGTTCCTGCCTCTTTCCGTGCTTCAACTCCTTAAGCAAACTGTGCCAATTTCTTGGCTGCTCTTTTCCAGGAGCACGTTTGCACCTGTCTTCCACTTGCTGTGTGAACTTGCTGCTCAACACTGAGCAAGTCCATCCCAGCTGCTCTTTGAATCCTAAGCCTAGACTGCCTGAAGGTCTAGGATCAGGGCCATGTTTCGTGGCTTGGATGCTCAGTGGCTTCTTACTGAAAGCCTTAAATACACCTGGTAAGACTTTTACAGGCTAATTTTCCAGTTGTGAAGGAAAAGTGACTCTGGATGCAGATGCCACCCTGAACCTTTCCTTATCCATTTGACAGAAATTCAAACAACTTGTTCAGTAACTAGATTCACAGGTAGTGATTTCTACTTGTTCTGCTGTTTGGACATGGTTTCGGTATTTTGGCATAAATAATGCAGCTGGGACAGAAGAGCATGGCCAACAGAGTAGCAGTGTGGGGTCCTTCACTCCAGGCTGCTGCAGGCTCCCTTCCAAAATTTTGATTCACTCAGGTTCAGACACTGAGACCAAGGGGTTTGACATCCAAAGCTTACTCATCTCCTTCTGTTCTTGTTCTCCCCAGTGTCTTTCTTGCCTTTAGTGGGAAGTACTTCATTTTTCTCATAGAGATATTTGTCCTTGAAGACTGTGCCATCTCGTGGTTGTCTTCTCTGTTGAGCCTTCCTTTACTGGGAGTGACCCCTTTGGTAACATAAAACCAAACTGTGATGTTTGTGAGCACACCCTGCAGAAGGTAGGGCCTAGCACTGTAGAAGTTGGAGAAAGTTTGTATTATTTTCTGCACACTGCAGCTGAGAACCTGAATGGCAGGAAGGTGAAATAACTCGCCTGTTTCTGCACAGTGAGCACGGGGCAGGAAGGTGGACACAACTACCTCCCTTCAGCTCGAGGCTTTATCTTCTGAATCATTTTCTCTCCCTCACCTTCCTTCTGACAAGGAAATATTTTCTGCCATGTTGCAACAATACATATCTGAAATTTGAAAAAAAAAAAGCCCATACCCAGCTTTTCCTGCCCAATATTCTTGGCACTATGACATCATAACCCCTACGTATCCTGTCACTGAAACAAATGTATGAAACAGTTCCACTTCTCCTCTTTAATTGGAACTAGCTTGTTTCAAGGAGCTGAAGAGGCAGACTGCTCGCAAAGGTTAGTGGGGAGAAATATATCATTGTCTTGCAGGATGTTCTAAGTGGGTCTCTTGAGTATCAAGGTCAGAGTTTATTTAGCAGCAAGTTCTACTGGTATGAATCATCGATAGCGTTCCTTACACAATTTATCAATGCCTGGCAATTATGCTTGTTTCTCTAAAGAAATTTTATGCTTTTTCCTCGGAAAATGGTACATATTTTTAACTCTTCCTGGTCCCTTCCGAGTATAATTCTCAGTTTCTTTGATGCAAACTGATGGATATGTGGAAGCACTGAGTGCTGGTGAGCTGGTTTTAGATCAAAAAAATAGTTCTGTATCAAAACCCAGACCTCTTCAAGAACAAAGTTGCTTGGGACAGAATGAATTCTCAGTAAAATCATATTTTTCTTATATGATATTTTTCTTATCCCTTTCTTGAAGGAGCTTACATGCAGTAGCCCTGAGATCTACACAAATCTGTTAATTCAGCCACTTAAGTCAGCTTAGAGGAATTTGCCCATGTGGCACTAAGGGACATGGCTTAGTGATGGGACTCAGTAGGTCAGATTGATGGCTGGACTTTGATCTTCAGGGTCTTTTCCTTACTTAAATGATTCTGTGATTACGTGCATTTTGGTCGAAGGCAGTTTGTTTCAGTTTAAAAGACACATATTTAGAGCTGATTTCTTACTTGTGCCTGGACACCCGCTTTTTTTGCACCCATTTTCATCAGAAGTCAAATTAAACTGGCACAACTGAGTGTGTGTAGGAAGACACTGGACACGTCTTCTCTGTGCACATGCAGTGAAGCAGAAATAACAACGTACATTTGACAGACCTATCACCAAGTCTGGAGGCAGTATAGCCACGTCAACACAGAACTAAACCTGTTGTAATTAGCCTAGCCAGAAGACAGAGTTTATTTTTCTTGGCTCAGCACCGTGCTGTCAGGCACCCCGTTGTGCAAGTAAAAGTGTGCAAGACACAAAAGATAAAACTTTTTTTTCCTTTTTTTTTTTTTTTTCTTTTCACCTCTAGTCAGGGAAAAAAAAACCACTATCAGACTAGCATTCATAAATTAAAGCAGCCAGAGGATTTCATGTTCTCAAGCTTTCCCCCTTTTTTTTTTTTCAGGAAAAACACCAACAACAAATTATTAGATGGGGTACTGTGTTACTTGGTGGAAGTTATTTGGTCCTTTTTCTGTTAACCTGATTTTGAATTATTAAGCCTACGGGTTGCCTCACACACAGTTTACTAAAGCTGATTCTAGTTTCACCACAGTCTATGATAGCAGATTATTAACCAAAAAATTAACAGTTTTCTGTTAATTTTTACTGAGCATTCTTAGAAAATAGGTATAGCAGTTAGACCTTTGCAAGCACTGTGGGAGGCTTAATCAGCATATTGAACAAGTAGAAAATAGCACTGCTGGGGAAATGGCAGTGTAAAATGGTGGTGGATGTGGTGAATAACAAACGCTGAAACAGAAATGAGGAAATCCTCCCAATCTCCTAACTTCTTATTGATTAAGGCTTTTTTATTATTATTTTTATTTTTCCCCAGGCTGTTGCTAACTGCCTGAATGCGTTCTCACTGCTTTGTAAAATTTCACCTCTTGGCTCAGCTATGGGCTGAGTCAATTCAGTGAACTCTGAGTTATCCTGTTTTCCACAGAGAAAAGAAATTACCTGGGTAAATTGTTAATTGCAATGAAAAGCCACATTAAATGCAATGTGCAGGCATCTGGAAGATCTTACCTACTTGTTTTGCACAAAATTTTACCTCTCTAAGGATGTTCTGTGGCCAAGTCATTGCCCTTAACAATTTTCGTAGAGATGATAACATCCACTGATGGATCTGGTATATACCTGATACACGATGACCATGTCCCTACTTCATAGCAGAGTCTGGAGATATCCCAACATGTTCCTGGTAGGAAACATTGAACTTCTGCCTTCTTCCACTGCTAAGTCTCTGATCTTGCTCGCTTACCTTGTTCTTTTCTTCTTTAATTTCCCTCTTTAAGAGGAGAAATTTATAGCACTAGACATTGCTTCCCCCTCTCACTGTTTTGTGAAATGCTGATAAAACAAAATCCTTGCTCTGTATGGGGACACTGTGAGACACATATTTATGTTCTTAGTTCATCTGTCTTTTAGGTATCTAAGAGGAAGTGCTTATTTGAGAGGTGCACCCAGACGTTTAAAATAACTCAAAAATGCAAATCCAAATACACCCCCGAAGAAATAATCACCAAGCTCTTCTGAAGGCAGTGCCTTATTTCTGCTAACAGAGGACCTCACCTCAGCAAGTTCAAGTGTAAAAACTACTGCAGGACCAGCCAGTTGCTCTGAGCAGCAGAATGAATGGAACCTACTTCCTCATTGCTCTCACGTTTGTGGATTCCCTGGCATGAATGACTAGCCTTGCTCTTCATGGAACCACTGGTCCTGTTTGTCTCTATAGACATGCCATTTCCCTAACAGGCCTTGAAAATCCATCTCTGAAACCTTTCTCAGATCTTGTTTAATGTGTCTTATGGTCTGAGACATTATTTGGCGTAATAGGGACACACACGGTGATTGTATACTTTTCTGCTCCTTAAGACACAGAGCAAGAAAATAATACATTATCACGAGATCAGTCAACTTCTTTGGCTTATAGCATGCAAATAGTAAATTTACAAAAACAGTTTTGAAGCATTATTGTTATAAAACTAGAAGAACAAAAGACTTTGTTTCTCGCATGCTTCTTTTATGATGTGCTGGTTTTAGTGACTCTAATTCCTAAGGGGTACAAATTTTTATGATTTTTTTTTTTTCTAATTCTACCAAAGTCTCAGGGCATGTGTGAGGCTATGACTCTGGTATTACTTTGACAAGAAGCAGACTGAGCATTTTGGGTGAATGCACAGACAAAGCATAGCTGACTTCTTCACAAATTGAAGTTGCCTTTGAGTTGAGTTTGCCAGTTTCAGTTGAGATAGAATCAGCCTGAAGGCCTCTGCTTGCTTACTGTCCTTCAGACACTGAATTCTTCACTGTAACTGTACAATCTCTGTGCCCACATCTAAGTAATTTAATTGTTACCATCTTATGCAGAATACATCTTCCTTTAGTGGTGAGGCTCTCTTTATCTGAAAAATTATTCCTGTAGGTAGTTAGATTTGTGAGGCAATGGAATTTTCTGCAAGATTTTTTAACAAATAATTTGACAAAGCTGTAAAAGTTGGCGGATTAATATTTTGGCTTCAGTCGTGTCATCTCTGCTTTTTTCTTGCTGTTGTTACTTTCATTTCTTACTGAAAATAATCAAAAGAGGGAAGTCTGGAAGAAATAGTCTTTGTTGTATTATATTCCAAAACAGTTTTATTTATTTATTTATTTATTTTGTCAAAAAGAAATGTCTGACTTATTTTCAAAGAAAAAAGTTTTAAACATTTGTAACTGGTCTAATAATGAAGCATAGCTTATATCCTCTCCATCCCATGTGTTTTTGTTAATCAGCCAAGCAAGGTGCAGCGGTGACCTTGACTTCCATCTGGGCACAGGCATACGGTAGGGTAGCCTTTTGCTCTCCCCTACCCAAGGATAAAGCCCTGTGGTGGATTCTTTCCTAGAGAAGTGCATTGTGTGGATCGGCAATGACTTCTCAGTGGGCAACACACAGGCTTTTTCAAGAGAGATGCAATGGCTATCGATTGTGCAATGCAGCAGCATAACCGAACCAAAGCATTGTGAAATCTTCATAACAAGGAAAACAGGTGAGACTGACAGAGAGGAACCTGCAAAATAAAAAATAAAAATAAAAAAACAGACTACGTGTGTACTTCCATCTGTTCTAAGGCTTCCTATCTCCTGGACAGTGAGATCTTGAGAGATGTCCAAACTTCAAACAGAACCTCCTCTAGGCTTTTCAAGACAGTCAGTGAGGAGTGCATCTTCTCTGAGCAGTCTGACATGTCTGAAGTGAAAAGTCCTGGAGGATCATCTCTTCCTGTTCACTTTCAAGACCGTGGGAAGCCTTGCCTTTCTGTATTGATACCTGGGAGAGGGGTTCTTCTTTGCAAGTGCTGTACGTGTCCGTGACATCTGCAACCACGACAAATCCTACTTCTCATGGAGCTGTACTGCAAATGGCTGCTATAACCTGGAAATTTTTGAGCTGAATTCCAGACAGTTGGCAAGCATGAAACATTAAGCATCATAACTTCCCTAAAGATACGGCTTAAGTAGTAATATACTGCGAATAAATTGCTCTGAAGATAGTGAAGATAAACGTTAAGGCAGAAGATGTCATTGTCACCTGCTAAGCTAGTGATATTTTTCAGTAGGTTGTGTTGACTCCATCAAGATTCTGCAGTGGCCTTTGCTCATCTGTATCAATGGTTGGTATCAGACTTTCCTGTTATGCAACATAAATCAGTAATATCTCTCCCTTCCAGGGAAAATGTGCAACAGTTTATTGCCTTGTAGAAGGAAAAATAAATTAACAGTGCTGACTGTAACTACAGTGAAACACAAGGGAAATCAGTTTGCCGTGAAAACATCTGTAAAGGAATTGTCTTGCTGAGAATCAGGTATGAGAATTGCCACTTTAGTACATGACTAGCTTAGATGAAAAGCTGAATTGCTGAGCAGCACTCCTCATACTGTGAGGTAATATAACATAATTCTCATGCAGACACATTAGCTGAGGGCCAGCTTTATGAAGCCTAGAGTCCAGATTCTTGGGTGCTTGCCTGAGTAGAGCAAGGCTTACCACATATTGCAAAATTCCAAGCCCTGTGGTTAAGAAGATGACTTACAGCCATCTTCCTACAGTCTTTATAACAGTTACAGCCCTTGTAACGTCAGACGGGTCACAGAGAAGAGCGAGGGCATTTATATTTGAAGGTTGGTGGGATTGTCTGACTTCTAGGAGGAACAAAAAGAGAATACGTTGCGGTGAAGAAAAATGCAAAGATTGGACCAGCTGAGGAACAAGTTTTCCTTACTTTAGGCCGACAGGGAGAGATCTGGAACAGTTGTCTGGGACTTGCAGTCTCATGGGGTCTGGTGGGGCAATGTCTTCTGCTGAGGAGCTTGCATGACCTTCACCTTTGCTCCTGATGGAAACTGTGTGCAGTTGGTGTAGCTGTAAATTGAGTAGAAGAGCATTTGGGCTAGGGAATCAAAGATGAACTGTCATGCTGGCCAGATTTCGCCTGTTTGTGCCATTGCTATGGAAACAACTTAGCTAACCCAGTGGACCACGTAGGTGTGGGTATACCTTTGACCTCTCCTCATTTTACCTTTTTAAGCTACTGGAGGAATGGGAGGGAATAAAACATATTTAGGAGGAGGTAATAAATAGGATTTGGTGCCTACAGCTTAGGCCAGAATGAAAGGACGTGAGTTTATTTGAGCAAACAGACTAATTATTCTGAGCATACTGCACCCTCCAATATGAAGGTATCATTAAAGTTTTGTTGCTGGTGGTGGTGGTTTGTTTTATTTTTTCCTTCCTATTATTTCCTTTCCTATTTTATTCCACCTTCCTGGTAAGAACTGGATATTGACACGACCTGGAAAAATGGGGAGTAGGGACAGACAGGATGGATACCTACCATACTCAGAACCCCCAGGGTGCTACAAGCTCTGTTTTAAACCAGTTGACAGATTTCTCTATACCATGGAGCCTGGTTCACCACTAGAACTAGCTTAGTATTTCTATGCGACAATGTCCATGGCATTTCAAGGATTTTAGGCATTCACGATCCTTCTTTTTATATCACATTCTGATTTTTTAAGTCTCGATCTGTTTGCTACTGAAGGACTTAAAATTCTTATATATCACATTGAGAGAAGTTTTTTGCTTGTGAAATTTAGACAAAAATGAGGGGGAGTCTGGACGTATTGCTACTGTGGGCTCTATTGGACTTGGTAAGTATTGTGCAGGTTGTAAAGAACTGGGCTTGATTTCTTATATCTGATAAATTTATGTCCCTGTGAAAGTAATCCCATTAATTTATTGTGTGTATGTAAATAAATAAAACACAGACCACCATCTCCTTTAGAAGACATGCATGTCCCTTCTCTGTGAAGTAGCTATGTAGGCTTACTCAACCTAAATTCCTAGACTTAATGGATCTGTGGTGTGACTTTGCATAAAGCTTTTTGATGGGAAAATTATCTCTTAAACTCTCTGAAGTCATCAGTTGTTAAAATAATTTTAAGTAGTCATTAAGTGCTTCATTAGAGTGTTTTCATCTTAAGATGCTTTGGTTCGATTAAAACTGAATTGTGCCTATTTCTTATTATCCATTTTTACCTTCTCTTTTCCTAAATGGACTTTGGCTCATGTATTCTTGAGGTTTAATATCAGTTCAGCTGAATGCTCTTGAGTTCCTGAATTAATTCAATCATTTTCTCTTAATGACCATGAAGAGTTTTGCTAAGCTAGAGTGCCATTAAACTGAAGCGCTGTGGTGTTTAGAGCCCAGCAATCACTGGGGTAAAGCCTACAGGTAGAAAATAGGATTGGAAATTGAAGAGAGCTGTGAGGGGTTCATTTGCTGTGAATCCAGCGATAATCACCTGGAGGCTACATGGCTGAAAGTGATCTAAAATCAGTAGTTTGTGGAAGGAGAGATTGCTAATTCTTTTTTTGGGTTACGTTTTCCCGTGGTATCTACCCTTTTGATCTGGGCCTCAGCTCTACATTTTTCTCTGGAAGTCTGATTAAAAGTTCTTTATGTATTGCAAATTTAAAAATCTTACATGTTGTGAATATGTTTTACATAGCTGGTGTTTACTTCAGAAAGCTCAGATGGCCTCGGTATCATTCTCTGCTACTATTGTTGCTGTTGATGGGGAGAAAAACCCAAAAACCAAACACCAACAGGGCATTTGAAACGAAAAACCTTTGAAATCTACTTTTTTTTTTTTTTTTTTTTTTTAATTCTTTAAAAGTCTTTAATATTCATATTATGCGTACATGCTTCTAACCATTTTGGCATCATCCAATTGATGTTTTCACAAGGAAGCATCAAAATTTAACATTTTAGCCTAAATCTGTTGTAGTAATTCTAGCTTAAGCTGAAGTCAGTGTCATATATGAATGGAGGAGGAAAAACTTTCCAGGCTGTCCTAAAATTCTGAGCCACAGGGACCACGTCTAAGAGTGGAGGGCAATAGGAAAGGTGCAGACTTAACCTAAATCACGATGAACAATTTTGTACATACTTGAACCAGGCAGGCTTTTCAGAAGTGGTCGGCCTTGGGCTTGCTTTCCCGTTGCTGAAGTTCCTGGGATTAGCAATTTTGGCAGGCTGCTGACGGGCACTTTGAGGAGCCTGTTCACACATGCTCTCAGAGTGGGATGGCTTCTTGCCATTGCTGCCACAGAGAGGGGTGGGGGGTGTGGTGGAGAAGAAAGGATGTTCTTTAATTCAAGGTAATGAACTTCAATTAAAGTCTTAGTCATGCCAGAGCAGTTTTTAATCTTCTCATGAATTAGCAGGCTGAGTTTAAAATGAAGAGTTTACCTTCACAGCTAACACTTGCAAAAAAAAAAAAAAAAGTAGATTGCTTCGCTGTCCTTTTAAAGCTAAGGTGTCCATGTGGGGTTGAGAGGACTGTTTTTTTCCTCCCCCATAGAGAAGCTTTTGCCCTTTAAGCTAAAAATAAGTTCATGATTTCAGGGTGCTATGTGCTCTCCCAAGACTCTATTTTTGGGTTTTCTACCTGCTGCCCCACTCTGCCAGGGCTGTCCTGATTTACACCTCTCACTGGGAGATATTTCTTCTGTGAATATTTGTCAGCACAGAAGAATGGAGTGCCGTGTTGTTAGGCAGTTTTAAGTCAGGTCAAGTTAAAGATATCAATGAAATACAAAATAGACAAAGTCAATGCAAATGAAGTTTATAGTGACACAAGTGAAGAAAAGGAAAAGCAAGAACGTGCTTACTTGCTGCAGGATCGTCTTTGAAAGGTATTTGTGTTAAATCTGTCTCTCCTTGTGTTAAACTTCTTTCTCCTGTGTTTCTCTCACAAACTGGGGCTAATACCAGACTACATCGGGCAGGATGCTTGCTCCTACAGAATGCTCTGTCCTTGTCTCTTTAGCAGACATTGTGCTAGAGCGAGAGAACATGCTCAAGCTGTGGTAGGGGATTTGTTCAATTTCTCATTTTCTACACCAGATTATTAATCCTCTCTTAGCCCATACTTTTGAGACCTCCCGCCCTTCTCCAGTACTGCATGTCACCTGGACGCCTGGAAAGCTGGCTGCCCTGGTATTCATGTATTCTGTGCATGACTGAACTGTTAGGAAGCTGTTTGCTTGCTCTCTTCCACTTGCAAAGCAATGGTTAGACTTCAAGTATGAAGTCTTGTCCTACCCTAAGTCTTGTGATTCCCATCAAAATAAATAGGCAACCTAATTTTATCTAATATTTATGGCAAGGGTGCATGTGAGGCTCACTTATGTCCTCTGATGAGGTCCTATGATAGCTGAGGTGGATGGGATGGGGAGAAGTTCTTTTTTGGGGGGGGGAACTAGCTCAAAACTTGTGTGGTGTACTGCTGTGGAGTCCATCGACCAACTCATATGAAGGGCCTGCTCACACCATCTATGTGAAAACTGTTGGCTACTAAATGAGTGAAATGCTTGGCTAGCACAGATTTGGATATTTCTGAGCTGTTGTTGTTTAGCATCCTCTCCTTACAAGCTTTCTAAAAGGTGCAGTATCCCCCTTTTTCTTGATTGACAAATATATCTTAGTAAAATGCAGGGAGAGAGCTACTTCAGCAAAGATCACCCATGCTTAACAAGCTGCTGTGCACTTAACAGATATGCTTCAGCTTCCTCTGAGACCTTTGAAGTAGAACAAGAGTAGCTGTTAAGTTGGACAGCTCTACATCACTGCAGCATGTTCGTACAGCATGAGAGCTATATATCTCGTATTAGAATAGATTCTAACCTTACAGCAAGAAAAAAAAAGAGAAGGTAATAACTGGGTGCCTTCGCATACTGTGGAAGTAAAGTTAGAGCTCTGGCAAATGCTCTGCTACCTGTAATAGATCTCAAGACCCATCTTTTCAGGCTGTGAAGAGGCAGTGCCATTCCCTGACAACACGGTGTGGGAATGACTTGTCTTTCCTACAAAAGCCCCAGAAGCTGTGCAGCTCCTCCTCGGTCTCAAACAGATTGTAGGGATGGAGGAAAGTCTAGAAAGAAACATAACCTAGAAGCTGTGGTACCTTAAACTATCAGGAGTGTTTTGCAGTTCTGGTAAACCCTGTGACATAGCTCATTGGAGGTGGTGGTGGAAAACTTGTGGTAGGGCTCGCTTAGGCAGATTTGTTCCCTTTTTTTTCTTCTCAAAGAGTCTCAAAGGCTTTTCGGCAGGGTCTCAGCATCTCATGACAGGCCTTCTCTTTACAGTTCATTCAACGTTCCTCGTTCTCAGTCGATATCCATGACCACAGCAATGCCAAGCTGTGGTTTGCCATTGACCACAGGCAGGTTCATGGTGTTTGTATTGCTCTGTCCCTTTCCTGACACTCTCTTACGTCATTTAAAATGGTCTGAAGATGTCAGTGTTCTCTTGGATCTTATAACACAGGCCAGAAGGATCCGTTGCCCCAGACCATGTCCAGAAACGTGCCTTGCTGTGATCTGGATCTATGAGACAGTTTTGCAGAGAGTTTTGGGGAGAGAGATTTTTTTCTCCATGAACCCAATCTGTGTGTTCCTAGCTTATGCAAGCTGTTTGTGATGGGGGCTGCCTATTGCTGTGTGTGGACACAACACCGGTGAATTAACAGGGTCAGAAGTAGGGGAGCTCTGTATGTGCCTGAACTCTCTTAGTGCATAGGCAAAAATGCCTGTTAAAAATAGTTGCCACGTTTCATTTCTAAGTGCAATAGGGAAAGCTAAAAAAAATACATATATTTGATTGCAGCATTTGAAATATAAAGGGTTAACCAGTAAGACATAGCCAATATTGTTTATTTTTTTTTTTCTTCAGAGTGATTGAGAGGAGGAATACTTTTGAAGCCTTTGTTGGTATTAAAGATTGAAAAAGAGCACAAAATAGGTGAGATGGGCTAAAACTGCTGGAGTTCTTGTTCCTGAAGTGTGATCAGGTTTCCTTGAAAGGAATTAGGATTGAAGACTTCTCAGAGGGCTGAGGAAACGAGCAAAATAAACAAACTGCACCTGGTGTTGGCATTACCAGTAGCCTAAGTGCTATAGAAATGGACGTGGCTCATTGTTTGTCATGGCTAGCTTGTGCTAGCTTGGTTTGGGCTACTTTGTTATGGGATGTTTAAGGCTTTGATTTTCACCGTGCTTTTATCTACTGGTATGTAGCAGTGCTGCAAAAGATTCTGCCGTGTTTGCACAAGCCATGCCCTTAATGTGTGGAGGACAGAGAAGAGTGGTAAGAAAAAGAATAACTGAAGAAGGGGAAAGGAAAGGACTTAGAAGCGTCCTTTTCTCTGCCTTGTTGTGGAATCAGAACCTCAGTGAGGCATCAGTAACAGCATGAGTGGAAAAACATCACAATTAAGGTCTAAGAAAACGGTGGAAATTGTGCTCCCCCCACCCACCTTTTCTCTTGGCATCCTGCTTGAATTATGCTTCCTGACCTGTTCCACATGAAGGATGCTGGAAGGAGGTGATGAAAAACAGAACCTGTTTTTACATTTATAGTTTCAGCAGTTATGTTTGATTTTTGGCAGGTGCTTCTAGATTCTTTGACTTGAAAGTCCATGCTGCTCTAATTCAGTAGCTGTATTCTAACACCCTCTGAAGGCGGATGAATACAGGTTTTTGTTTCAGCTAACTGATCATTCTAATGTACTATTTTATATCATGAATTGTGTTGGAGTCTTTAACCTTTGACAGTTTAGAATACATGTATTTTACCTGGTAACCTCTGTACGTTTCCCCTTCATGCTGTTCTTACACAAATAGCAGATAGTGTTATTTAATAATGTGCAATGAATGCAACAGTTGGCGAAATATGAATGTAAGCTACTAAATGTTGTAAAAACAACAACAAAAAGTCCTGCAGCCATTACAACTCCATTTTTGAATAATGATTTTGTCATTGGGGAAGCTACTGAGAGAGAGACAAAATTCCTCAAGATGTTCTAGCAGCTGGCAAGGTCTCCATGGTTACATTGGCAAGAGAGCTGGGAAAGCACCAAGAGTAGTTTATTGCTCAACAGTAAAATATCATTGGGGAATACTCCTCGGATCATTTGAGGAAGTGTCTTAAAGAAAAGCTTTAATTAAAAAAAAAAAGGTGGGGGGGGAGATGGAAACAAGGCCTGTTTATGGAAAAATGCTTAAAATTGAATACACATGATGACAAAGATGTTTAGGACATCTTTACTCACAGGTTAGCAACTACACGAAGACCCAACTGCAATTTTTATGTGAGCTGTTGTCTCTGCTTATTTCATGGATTTGTGTGGCCTGACAAGATCATGAAAATAATCTGGGCTGAACTTGAGCAAATAGTCACAGAGACGTTAGCTATCCAGATAAGATTGCTCCTTTATGTGTCATGGGATACAAAATGCGCCTTGCTTTGTACTCATGGATGAGAGGGTTCTGAGATTTCAAGGCATTGCACTTCTTCAGAAATTATGGCTTCTAATTCTTAAGGATGTCAGCCTTATGCAAAATATTTCCTTAAAAAATAGCAAGCTACAGCTGTTTTTAGGTGAGATGTGAATCAGAACCCATAGATGAGGTTTATTTATTTATTTATTTTGATAATGCTAAGAAAAAAGGGATATCAGTGCATTTTCTAAAGTATTATGTTTCTAAAAGTCACCAAACTTGTGGCTAAAATTCAGTGTAATGTATTGAATTTCAGCCTCTTCAATGAAACTTTAATAATCCAATGTTCAAGCTGGCCTAAATCAGAACGATTCTCCTCAGCACTGACTGGCACCATCTGCTGACAGTAGCTGCAGTCCTCACAGTGTTTAAGGGACAGTTCTTTGCTCCTCCATCCACCACTCACATGTATTCAGCTGAAAGGACTGGGGTTCAATACTCATCTGATTGTATCCTGCCTAGAGGTGCTTGTGTTAAATGCTCATCCATGATAAAGATATTTGACCGGAATTTCCTAGACTGTGTTTAGACGTCATGGATACTTATGGTGCACAACCAGGAAGTTAATATTTTTGTTGCAATCTGGACTTAGGCTCGTTTTGGTAGTTACGGAGTGCCTGGGAAAATTCCCTGAATCCACTAATTTCTGGTCTAGTTATATCCTAATTTTATTACTCTGAAGCACTTAAATACCATTACTTTTCCCACTGTACTTCTCCAAGGCTCTTAACTAAGTACTGTAAAATAAAGTGGTCTAATTATTCCCCTTGGTGTGCTCAGTCCAACAAATGTTGCTGACAAGTTTGTTTCCTTGTGTTTTGTTGCCTGTCCATTTCTTACCTAATAGATTACATGTGAGGCAGGCCCTTTTCTTCTCCAGGCTGATGGCTCCTCATCCAGGACTGGGGATTAGAGGCAGTATGATAGTACGGGCTAGAATAGATACCCAAACAGCTTATTTTCTGACTTTATCTTCACAGCCTCATTCTGAAAATCATTAAAGTGAAATGAAACCTCATATTTATTCTTTCCATGACTCAAAGGGAATAATAAAAATTCATACAGAAGACTATTACTCCCATTCAATATTGCTAATGTCTCAGCTGAATGGTGGCCCAAACTTTTTTTGTTGTCTGTATAGCGGTATCTGAGACTGCTTGTCAAGACTGTTTGAGCATTTTCATTTAACAACTCCCCTGCTACTTCAGGGATCTTAACATTGGTGTATAGTTTTGATCTCTTTTGCTCCTTCTGCTGTGTGCTGTAGTTTTTGAGACCTTGCCTTTTTATGTGGAATGATTGCAAGTTTGTTTTATGATGTTGGGGAGAAGGATAACTGTTGCTGCTGGTGTGGGACTCCCTGAACTTGGTAATGCATCTGGTAGTGTTGATGACAACCTTCCTGTCATTGCCTGTTCCATTTCTGCTGTGACAGGCTCCTTCCAGGTCTAGAAGGAGAAACATTGGAACTCCCTCTGAGTGAGGTGCTAAGGCTGTGAGTAGAATCATAGAATATCCTGAGTTGGAAGGGATCCATAAGGATCATCCAGTCCAATTCCTGGCACCATATACAGGTCTACACAAAAATTCTGACCATATGACTAAGAGCTTCTTAATGCTCTTTTTCAGCCAAATGCTTCTTAAACTCCGTCAGACTTTGCATCAGTGTTACTGGTGCTCAAGAGAGCTCAGGAGACCCTTAGGGCAGAACCCTTAGGTCTCCTCTGTGGGAGAAGTGAAACTTCCCATACTGCCTGTGTGTGTCTGATGATCCTTGTTACAAGTTTTTCTCTTTCCTCTAGAGCTGAAGTGGCTTTCAGAATTGCTTTGCAGAGGATTGTTTGATTTGGCAGCAGTGCCCAGGGTAATGGCTGATCTTGAAGAGGGTGGTTTTGAAAAGACTGGCCACTTATTGATCCTGCTGCTCTTGCAGAGCACAGACACTGTGAAACTTGATTTGGGCAGGGATTCATTGACAACTCAATCACTTACACCTTCGGTTTCTACAAGATACATATTTCGCAGGATCATAGAATATCCCAAGTTGCAAGGAACCCACAAGGATCATCGAGTGCAACTTGTAGCCCCACTCAAAAATCAAACCACATGTCTGAGAGCATTGTCCAAGCACTTTTTGAACTCTGACAGGCTCAGTGCTGTGACCACTGCCATGGGGAGGCTTTCCCAGTGCCCGACCACCCTCTGGGTGCAGAACCTTTCCCTAACTCCTATCCTGACCCTCCCCTGTCCCAGCTCCATGCCGTCCCCTCGGGTCCTGTCGCTGTCCCCAGAGAGCAGAGCTCAGCACCTGCCCCTCCGCTCCCCTCGTGAGGGAGCTGCAGGCCGCCATGAGGCCTCCCCTCAGCCTGCTCTGATCCGGGCTGAACAAACCAAGGGACCTCAGCTGCTCCTTATATGTCTTGCCCTCTAGATCTTTTATTGTCTGTGTAGCCCTCCTTTGGGCACTCTAACAGTTTTATGTCTTTCTCATATTGTGGCGCCTGTATTGGGTTTATGTGGCAAGGTTTGGTAGCAGGGGGCCACAGGGGTGGCCTCTGCAAGAAGAATCCAGAAGCTGCTCCATGTTTGATAAGGGCCAGTTTCAGCTGGCTCCAAAGGGACCTGCCACTGCCCAGAGCCAAGCCAATAAGCGATGTTGTTTGCAGCTCTGTGAGACCATATTTAAGAAAGAGGCAAAACAGCTGCACCACAGCAGCTGGGAGAGTGAGGAGCAAGAAGCAGCCCTGCAGCCCCCAGGTGAGTGCAGCAGGAGGGCAGGAGGTGCTGCAGGCAGGCAGCAGCAGTTCCCCTGCGGGCTGTGCAGGGAGAGGCCCCTGGTGGAGCAGGCTGTCCCCCTGCAGCCCATGGGTCCCACATGGAGCAGATCTCCACGGAGCCGTGTGGGAGCAGTTCTTGAAGAGCTGCTGCCTGTGGGCAGCCCCTGGAGGCTCAGTTCGGGAAGGACGGCATCCCCTGTGAGGGACCCTGCGTGGAGCAGGGGCAGAGAGGGACTGTGAAGGAGCAGCTGGAGCCAGAGGGCCATGGAGTGACTGCAGCCCTCATTCTCTGTTCCACTGCAATGCTCGGAGGTAGGATGTAGAGGAGTGTGGATGGAGGGGAAGGTGTTTTTTAGTTTGTTTTGAATTTCTCACTGGTCTAACTTGTTAATAATAGGCAATAGATTACATTAATCTCGCTATGCTCTCCAGCCTCTCATCCCACAGTCTGTACATATCTCCAGGATTGCCCTGTCCCAGGTGCAGAATCCAGCCCTAGCTCTTATTACACTTCATATTGCTGGTGGTAGCCCAGCCCTCTAATTTGTGAAGACCTCTCTACAAGGCCTCTTCACCCTGGAGGGACTCAACAGCTCCTCATTTAGTATCATCTAGAAACTTAGTGTGCCTTCAACTCCTGTGTCCAGATCATTTATAGAAACATAGACAGCCGGCCCTGAAATGGAGCCCTGGGGAACCCCACTAGGGACTGGCCACCAGCCTGATGTAACCCCATTTACTATAACTATTTGAGCTCAATATCTTCCAGTTGTTCACCCATGTTACTATGTACTTGTCTAGCTGTATGGGGTTGGCAGACTGGAAGGGAGTGCAGCTATTAGGAGAATTCCCAGTCAATTAAAATCAGTCATGCAAATGCTGTTTCTGAAATAAACAGAGGGGGCCCATCTGTACAGGGGGCTTGTTTTCTGGACCAGCAGAGACTGTTCTTGATGTTCGTTCTGGGAGTGGTCAATACGGGGGAGATAGGTTTTGATTTCTTCTGCTGTTTCCAGTGGGTATGTAAGTACTGGGGAAAGGAAATACTGGGTTAAAGAGACACTGCTCATTCCCACTGCCCATAAGAAGAAAAGCTAGAAGGGTTTGTAAAAGGGTGAACAGGGGATAAGCTTACCAGGGTGGAATCTGAGAAACAGAATATACATGTAGATTGTCCTTCAGCCATACTTCCATTATTCTAAAATTTCAAGAGGTTTATCTCTATTTTGAAAGTCAGTGGATTCTCGTGGTTGTTTTAAAAATACATAAATTTATTGATCAACAACTTGTCTGCTTTTTGCGTGTGCTGAAACTTGCCAGGGAGGCAATAATAGCTAAAGCAGGGCAAACTGAGAGATGGAAAGGCTTCGTTTTTAACTCCCTAGCTCCTAACTAGCAGCAGGGACTTCTGGAGCACTGGCTCATTGAATGACGTTTTGCAAATGTTTGTTTTGATATTCCTAATTAGAATTAGCATATTATTGGCAGTCAATCCTGTGTTGCAGTTGGAGCATGATCACATAACTTCCCTCTGGTATTTTGTTGTGCATCATCTATGGGAGTGGTGCCAGGAAGAGAATCAGTCAGAATTACGAGCCAGTATCTAATGCCTGCCTTTCGTTAGCTCAACCTGATAATTTCTCTGGGCGTTACTTCTCTTCCTGATGTAGTCAAGTTCATCCATTAGAAGGTAAAGGCAACCCGTAATACTAAGTAGTAACGTTGGGTTACTGGGCTGATGGACAGCAGTTTCAGCACAAGCAAGCCATACAAATAACATTCAGACTTGTTTTGTCAGTTCTCATGGGCTTCATTATAAAATGTCACTACTTTATCGAGTATTCTATTCTGTATCTGAGAAAAGACAAAGCCTCGTGGGACTAACATAGAGTACTTAGGAGGGTCACTTTTTCAGTGTATTGCTGCAATCTGTCTGGGTTCCTGCAAACATCTTGTCTGTCTTCCACAGAAATTTTGTTGGGGCTTAGACATGCTGAACCTTGATCTGAAATATCTACATGAAGACCAGTGATGATATTTTGGATAGGCTGGTTCTACTGCAGTGCACATGCTAGTGCTTCTGCTTAGGAAATTAGTGGAAGGGGATCTTTGGCACCTGAACTGCTTAAGACCAGTCTGACAAACCCAGAGACTAATGAAGAGGTTTCACTTCCACTGCCAAAGCAGGCTACCATCCCTTGAGTGGTGATCTGCGACTACAAGTTTGATTGATCGTGATTCTGTGATTGTAAGTTACAAACATTATAATCCACTGTAATTAAAACTATTGCCTTACTCAGAGTGTTGGTGCGAGGGCTTTGCATCACATAAATCAGCCGCATCCCTGTCACTTGTGATTAATCCTCGGCATGCACTCTGTGCACTTGGATGCGTGGGCAAGGTAAAGCATCAGTGAATGCTTGGTTCTTCTGGTGAAAGGTTAGCAATCACTGGAGTCTCTGCTAGGTCTGTGTTGTTAATAAACAACTTGGAAAAAGGTTTGAGCATTAAAGTGATAAAGCTGGCTTCTCGTATGAAGTTACTTGGGTTTGCAAGGACAAAGGCTGTCTGAAGGTTTACAGAATGATCTTATAAAACTGAGTGAATGGGCATTAAAATCACAGATGAAATTCAGTATAGACAAAAGCAGAAGGATGCACTGGGGGAGAACAACACAATAATGGCCTCTGAGTGAATCATTACTGCCAAGCAGCAGTCTTGCAGCTATGAAAACTAATTGCATGAAAACATCACCTCAGAGCTGGGAAGTGGTGGGGGGGAGGAGGAAGAGTTGGGTGCTATGAAAAAAATAGTGATACAGAAAACATCGCTGTGCTATACCTTGAGAAATGCGTGCAGGTTTTGTCCTCTAATCTCAAACCATTTTGGAGAGTTAGGAAGTTTCAGAGACAGGCAGAAAAGATCAGAAGCGTGGATAGGATTCTGAATAAGGAGTAGTTTACCAAGTTGTGTGCATTTGTTTCTGGAAAACATAATTTTGCAGAACATACGGTAGGGCTACATAACCATAAATAGCTTAAGGGGGGATACAGATGCTTTTCAATGCTTCTTCCATTATCAGGGGGGCTGTTTGGTCATTTTGTCCCAAAGGACACTGTGAGAGACAGTATCGAAAGCTCTTCTGAAATCCATGAAGATTACACCAACTGGCTTCCTTTGGTCAGCTAGGTGCGTGATCTTGTTGTAAAACAATGGTACGTGGAACTTCTCTCAGCAGGCTTTTCCACAGCCAATCCTACCCTACAGAACAGTGTAGGATCAGGTAGAAAACTGTAGACTGCAAAACTATTTTGTTGTTTTTCTTGTTGTGCTGGCAGAAGCAAAAGAGAGAGAATAGTTCCAGACCCTGGTCTACAAATCCTCTCATGATCATTGAACTAGTGTTGTTAGCACTGGATTTTCTGGTCTCTTTGCATGTGAAAAGAGGTTATGTCGTAAGGAAATACAGTTTGAGGACCTCATTCCTGATGAGTGATACAGCTTGCATATGGATAACTGTGAAGCTAGCACAGTGAACCTTATCACTGAATCCTGAGCACTCCCGCAGTGTAAAAGGGTATCCGCTAGCCTTTATTGCTCATTCAGTATCTTTCACTGAAACTGGTAAAATAAAAACTGGCAATATATATAAAAATATATATATGTTGAACAAGAAAACTGCTCGGTGTACTGTCCAGAATAGGTTCTGTTGCCTTGCCTGCCTGTTGCACTCATTGTTTGGGGTGTCAGCAGGCTAAGCCCCAAGCCACAGTGGAAATAGAGCAAGAAGTGCAAGAAGAATTAAGAAATGTAATGCTTTCCAGTGCTCCGCTAAGCGAACCTCTCAAATTATATCTCAGTAATGAGTTTATTAAAAAAGATGGATGAGAGCAGTAAGTGGTGAGATGGCAATTGTTTTTCATAACTGACCTTAGCTAAATGTAATTTGAATAGACATACATAATGTTAACTCAGAGGATTTAATTTTGGTTGGGATAATCATGGTTTGAACATTCCATGCTGTCTTAATTCAAGACACTAATATATTCCATATCCTCTCGAGGGCCTCGGATATAAAGTTTTGCTAACAGATGTGCAACAGATTGAGTTGGGAACAATCTAAGAGTAGTCAAAAGAGCTGCTTTGATTGTAATTTATAACAGGTATATAGTTTCAAATTTAAAAATGTATGACTGTCTGACTTCTAATGCTTGTGATTCACAGGCAGTTACCACCAGTTCACATTAATGGAAAATGATGATGATTTACATAATGCTAATATCTATTCATTATTTAAATCCTTAATTACGTGTGCAGCCATGTGGTGCAGTAAAATAATAAAGTGATAATAAATGCAGAAAGTAATGGTTCTTTCAAGCAAGTTGGAAGTCAGGTGGCCATTACGCTCAAAGAAAGAAGATAAAAAAATCACGGTTTCATCACCTCTTGTGGGCTTGTGATGGTTACTGGGAAAGGGAAGACTTTCACATGTTAGTATATTGGCAATTTTGCCAATATATAAATTGTGTGTGTGTGTATGTAATATAATATCACTATATCCCAATTACTGGGTAATATAATGACAAATATATCCTTAAGGTTTGGGTCCTGGTTCTGCTGCTGACTTTTGCAATGCAGCTTCAGACCTCCATTTTGCTTCTCATATTTCATGTGAGAACTTTCTTATTCCCATACGAAAACTGGTTCTTCATCAGAAGAGCAAACTGCAACGTCTTCCCCTGTTAGAAATGCAATCTCAAAAGCACACCGGTAGGTTTTCCTGCTCTATGATTTTCTTTTTGCTTTTTCAGTTCTCTGAGTGAATCTCACGGGCTACAGTATGGTCATTGGTGGTCTGTCATGACCTTTTCCTTTAGTTTTGTGTAAGTCTTATCCTGTTAGCACCTGCTCACAATTTATCCCTTCACTATTTTCCTATTAACTGATTCTTCATTAACACAAATCTACATTGTACTTCAATTTTCAACTCAGTTCATATCTATCCTTAATTTTCTTACCGTCTAGAGTTTGAAAATTGAATTATTCATCCTAGGTATATTTCGTCATAGCAGAGTTGAACTTTTTTTTTTTTTTTCCTGCAGTTGACAGGCAAGAATATTTCTGCAAATGATTACCAGAATATCGATCTCCTCCTAGATTAGCACAGGGGTGTGCTGTTCCAGGATGAAAAATAGAAGAGGGGATATTAAGGTTGGATGGTGAGTAAGAGCTCTCTTAGGTTGAGGTGGAGATAGCTGAAGGGTTACCCGTCAATTTTCCCCACTTCCATTTAGCTCCAAAACATAGTAATTAGAAGTCTGTGGCTGTCAGATACTAACAATTGAAGTCCCGTCCTCAGACACAAAGCTACTGCTGCAATTAGGTAGATGAATAGCTTCCAGGTTGTTAATGGTACACAAAAGGGTTGGGTAATTGGTGCTGCCTTTAAAATTCAGGAGTCTGATTTGTCCGTGATGTCAAATGGGTAACTGCTGGTGGCATTTTTGAGATGGGATCATTACCCTCTGATCTTCCTGCGCAGCTGAGGAAGGGGCATGAGTGTGTGCCAGTTGGTGTCTAGCCTCAGTGGGCCTGGGTTAGCTCTCAAGATATGGTGACAGGTCACACTAGATTTTGATTTGCACATGAGTCTGTGCAGCATTACTGTAGGCTGCAGTGACCATCCCTAGGAGCTTGCAGTCTCTCTTTGGCTCTAGGTGAGCAAGGAAGGTGCCAGGTTTTGCCCCATCTCTCAGATGTTTATGTACTCCTGCATTGCTGGTGGGGTCTCACTCACAGGTGTTAATTCCTGTCAGCTACAGAGACCACACAGTTCTCACAAGAAAATGCTCTGTAAGCTTGGCTGTCATCAACGGGGCTTCACAGGAGAGGAAGGGAACAAAAGCCACCTTACTGCATCAGTGCTCCAAAACTGCCTGCTGTAAGCTGAAAAAAAACCTGCATGTTTATCCCTGTTGAGGTCTTTTTAGAGAAGACTGCTTACACCTGGCATGGCTACAGCACATCTTAACCATTACAGTGTTCTCTTACACAGCCCTCTGCTTTATTGTGGTTGCACGGGCTGCCAGAGGACTTGAAAGCAGATTTTATGACTGATATTTCTATTTTATTCAAACGTTTTATTTCAGGCTTGCTCCAATCAGCCTTTGAACAATGGATTAAGATTCAAGCACCATAGGATTGCTGGGATGGAAATAGGAGTTCAATAAATGTCATCTTTCTTGGCACTAAATTGACTGTTTAAAGGGTTAGGCCTTTGGTTCAGCCCTTCATTGAACCTTGGTTTCTGCTGATTGAAACCTTTGTTGAGGGCTTAATATAGAGAACATCTGTAGTGGCTAAAACTATCTGATTGCCCAGGGCTATTTAGAAGCCCGTGTCCTATTTTGAAGAGTGATTTTTGTACCAATCAATCTGAAGTACTGCTGTCCTTCCTGGAGCCTTGAGTTTCCTCGTGTCTCAGAAATAGCCTCCTAATATGTTTAGGTGCTGAAAGCAAAACTTCACAGCAAGTTAGGGATCAGAATCCCAAAACATCAGTAGAAAAAGCTGCAAGCTGTATGCAAGCACCAAAGGTATTGCAAGTATCATCTTTCTTTTTCCCTAGGGTCTTAAGGGAAACATAGCTGGGACTTGTCTTACGTCCAGGACTGACCCAGTTACTGTCATTGCTCCACCCTGAGCTCTATTAAATTCTTTCCAGCTATCCTGAGGGGTTTCACGTGCACAGCACTCACTAGGTGACAGGGAAACCTCCAGACAGTTCTTCCTCAGCTTAAAGGGGATTTAAATCCCATTTAAATCCCTTTTATTGCCACTCTGGCAAATGCATTGATGACTCAACTGTTGTCTAAAGTTTCTTCATCTTCAGTCATGCAGGAAGAAAACAGTGGGGCTGACAACCAGTGAGAGCAAGAAGGTGAGTCCGTAAGACACCCAAAGTGACGTGGATTGGACTTACTCTGGTTACCGTGCTTTGAAACCACAGCATTGCCCACTGCCTGAAAAAATGAGAGATACAGAGTTATTCTTTGCAGAGGTTATGGGGGTGGGGATGTAGGGCTCTTCACCCCTGAGAGGGATGCGAGTGTCAGGTTGGCTGCCCTGTGCTGCTCTGCTGGATTTGTATTATTTAGGGGGTGAGTATGAACAGAAGCACTGGTGAGAGCCTGGAGCTTAGTTCCTTTTGCAAATCTTACGCTGCTTTCTGTCCTCAGCTCCTGCAGGACAGCAGGAATCACTGCCTTCTCTGCTGCGTGCTGCAGTGGACATTTTCTGACCAAATGTAGCTTATGTCTCCAACCACAGAGCTGCTTCCCTCTGTTGCTCTACCGCTTCTGTGTTTTGCTAGGTCACATTTCCCAGCCGATTCCCTTCCCTGTGCTCCTTTAGTGCACCTGCCTGGGGCGAGATTCAGGCACTCCATTCCTCCTCCTCTGCAAAAGCCAAGGGGCGTTCTTCAGTAGATTCATTCCACCCCCAGATGCAATTTTAGATCAACTCAAATACTAAATGGAAAACTTCTGGGGTATCCAAGTTCTTTAGGAATGTTTTTACAGTGCTACAATGTTTTCTCAGCCTTTTCAAAAAGTTTTTTTTTTTTTTTTTTTGATTAGAATTTGAAAGTGTTTTGTTGAAACACATTTGATGGCAAAATTTCTTACATAAAAAAGCTTGAGAACCAGGAATGTAATACAGACACATTTGAAATACTCTCAGCCCAAAGCCTTTAAAATATTTCACTTTACCTTTTTTTTAAAAAAAAATAAAAAATAAAAAAATTTCATACTTTGGCCTGCATTTTCCTCCCTGATTAAAGGCAGGGCATTACAAGTGAAGTCCATTTGCAACCTCTTCAAAGTTTACAGGACACCTTGTCCTGTGAATGGCAGAAAAGGATGCAAACACTTCTGGCTGCAGATGTCTAAGAGAAGCTCTCTTCGTAAGGGAATATGGCCTTCAGTGGAGTAAGTCCTGAAGAGGAACTTACCATTTGTGCTTAATTTTTCACAGCCACTTACTGCAGCAGTGGAGAAAATGAGAAGGGATTGGCTTAATGGCATCCTTCGCTGAGATTCAGCTCTGGAAGAAAAATATGTTGAATCTGTATCATGCAGTGAGGTTACTCTAAGAGTGTAAGTCTTGACACGAGTATCTTGATCCTTTATTTTTCCCTTGGGTCCTAAAACTGATGCTTTTGAGCTTTATAGACCGTGCTGCTCAAGTCCTCTGTGCCTGTGCAGTGGATTTATCTCTTACGGGGGTGCCTGTGGAGGATGGGGCAGTGTGCTGAGGCTTGTCCCAGCCATTGCTGCATGCTTAACTGGGAGTGCACGAGCCAGCTCTTTGGGGTGCTTCCACATTGCTCATCTTATGCTTCTATTAACAGAGAAAAAACAGACAGGGAAAACAGGTCAAATCTCTGGCCTCTGCAGAGGGTGATCCAGCACACCTTTTTCTCTCTTTCTCTGTGTTGATTCTTGAAGTGATTGACTTGTACACCATGAGTTAGATGAGGCAAGTCTGGGTCTGAGTGTCCTCCCTTTTATAGCATCATTTAGGTTGGAAAAGACTTCTAAGATGTGGTCCAACCTTAATCACTGTACATTAGATCATCGCACACAAATCTGGAATATCATGGCACGAGACAGGAACCATACTGAGCTGATCATAACAATAACGTGAACAGAGGCGAGGACTTCAACACTACAAACATAAAACCTTACGAGTTTTCCCCAAAACTGTCTTCTATTTTTCCAACAGCAGGCCAGAGCTAGGCCCATGGAGAAGTATCTAACCATGGTTTTGAGTGCTTGGCCCAAGCCCATACCAACTGCATGTCAGCAGAACTACAGTTCATCAGGTTTATACCCACCAGTATCTGTGACTTTGGCCAGATATGTATTACATTGCAAACTTACTTTCAGGATAACAAGTCTGTTTACTGCTATGAAATTAAAGGTTTCTTCTACTCAACCTGAAAACAAAACAAAAGCTGGCAAAGCCCACATGTTGACAATAATGAAATCAATGCTTAATTAGTCTGATAGAGTATTTATAGAATGCCTTTGAATAGTTATGAGTTTTGGTTAGAGCTTTTCCAATTTTGCTTGCTGAAGCTGGATCTTTTGTACTTTTCTTCAAGGCCTGCTCATGGTCTTCTATGGCTTCATCAGGCTCTTGAATATTCATGTGACCTCTGCACAGGCTGTTTATTAAACAGTCCTTGCACTCCTGCAGGTATTCCTTGCACCATCTGCAGAGTCCTTCCATCCCAAGTCCTAGTCTCCCTCTGTTTTCAGTCGGTTTTATTCAAAATCGCCCCAAATATTTCATAGAATCATATTTGGCCCCCTAACCATGAAGATTTGTAATGAGATCAGTGCTTCCACAGACAAGCTGCTGTAGATCACTGCCCAGGACCTTGCACAGTGTTCACAGAACACTGGGAAGACAGGGTGCCTGTATAAATATTCCCTTCAATTGGCAAGCCTGAAACTCCCACCAGAATTACTCTTTTATCAAAGCACCAAGAAGTGAAACACACTGCTTGGAGTGGGTAAGCAGAAGGGGGAACTTCAAGCAAAGAAAGACTCCAGGCAGTTTGCAGATCTTTATTTTGCAAATGTTTTTAGCAAGTCAAGTGAGGATACTTCCACAATCTTCTTCTCCTGTGCTGGCTGGGATCTCAGGAGTGGAGCTAGTGGGGTGGGCTGTTGGCTATTTTAAGGTGCTGTCTTCTCAGTTTTCTGCGGAATATAAGCGACAAACCCATTCTTCACCCTTTTCTTGTTCATTGTTTATTGATTTCTAGAACAAAAGATGGGTCAGCTACTGAGAACAAGCTGCAGAACTGCACAGGTGCCACGCTGTAATGCAGCTCATTATCCAGTTGCCCCTTGATATCAGCAAATATTACACGGAGTAGACAAGTAACATTATTCCTTATTTAATTACTTTCTTCCAAGAGAAACTGAGCTGCTTGGAAGCAATGCTGGATATTTATGACATTTCACACAGGGGATTCGGGAAGCTGTCCTGTTATGGGAAGCATAAGAAACCTATCCTTGTTCCTTCTCCTGACCTGCTGCCTCAAAACTCTTTGTTTGCCGATACTAGTTCTCCATGGAAAATGGCACTGTATAGCAGCACTTTTATGGTTCCTGAAATATTCTGATACAGTCCTGATCATCCATTTACTTCCAAGCAGAATCAAGCATCTAGCTGGAGTGTTTCTTCCAGAAAGTCTGGTCTGGATGTGAAGAGGCCTTGCTGTAAAGACAAGATGGGCACCAGTTTAAGACAGAAAGCACTGTTTGTCCTTTGGAGACACCATGGTAATAGGAGAGCAGCAGTGAAGGGGGATCTTCATCTCTCAGGATGCCATGGTCCTCTGCCAGCCTGAGGGGAGCACCCGGTGTTGCTGCTGGATTTGGGCAGCTGCTGTGCCCAGGGGGCTCTGGGGAGGGAGTGGGCTGGAACCTGCAGCCGTGTCTGCCTGTTCCCACATGGAAAAGGGCTGAAATTGGTCCTAGCACGTGAGATATGGTATTTATCCCCTTGCTTTCCTGTTGCTAGCTGTAATTCTGGGTTTTGTGCTAAGGAGAATGGGAGCTTCCTACCTGACCTTCTGTTTGTGATGCTGTTTGTGTTCTACTTTTATTCATCTCCTTTCTGAGATGAAGTCCCAGCTCTACAATGAGATGAACTCTGGGAAGATGTTACTGCAGCCTTTCAGTATATAAAGTGGCTTATCAGGAAGACTGAGACTTTTTACCTGGAAAAGTCTTCGCATTGACATAAGGGGCAACAGCTTTTAACTCACAGAAGGTAGGTTTAGATTAGATATTCAGAACAAATTCTTTTTTATGAGGGTGCTGAGGCACTGGCACAGGCTGCCCAGAGAAGCTGTGGCTGCACCATCCCTGGAGGTGCTCAAGGCCAGGTTTGATGGGACTTTGAGCAACTTGGTGTGGTGGGAGGTGTCCCTGCCCATGGCAGGGGGGTAGGAACTCAATGATCTTTAAGGTCCCTTCCAATCCAAACTGTTCTGTGATGCTATGAGATTTCTTTATTTCCTCTATTTTCCTTAGGCAGATGCATAAATGTTTCTGTGATCTTTATGTTACCCTGCCTGAAAGAAAATATCTTAAAAATGAAAAATCTATCTAAAACTGGAAATCTGTGTTTACCTGAACACAAGTGTGCAGATACTACATTTGAGGAAAAATAGAACAAGATTTAAAATAAATAAATAAATAAAAGGAAATTAAAATCTGGAGGAAGTGGATTGCCAAAATGTAAAGCATTCACAGTATCAACACCGTGTCAAAAAAGTGCTAAGAGCTCCTGTGTAAGCTAATAAAACACAGTGACTGGGTGATACAATGAAAACAACATTGAAAAATGTGGTGATGTATTTGTAGGATGAGTCCTGTAGTGCTACACGTATTAGAAGGCTTAATTTGAGCCGTACAGAATGTGCGACTCTATGTTAATTATAATCACTGAAGGTGGACAGTGTTCAATTGCTCTGATAAGAGATGCCTAGAAGGTAGACTCGAGCTTTTATTTAGATACCTAAATATAATACAAAAATTGTTAGAAAAATGATGTGGGTGCAGGGAACAACCATAAAAATGTGCCGAGGGCTGGAGAAAATACGTGGTGGGTGAAAGGTTTAAAGAACTCCATCTGTTCAGCTTATCAAGAAGGAGACTGGGAGGTGACCTGACTGCTGTTGAAGGACCTTTACAGGAGGAGGAAACGAGGCAGTAAAAGGACTCTGATCGGACAGAATTGATCTTAGTGGTATCTACAGCATGTCTTCGCAGGACCATTAGGTGGTAGGATTACAACTGACTGGGAATTTGTCCATGAGATAGTTTTAAATAGAAACCAGAAGGTACCATTTTTGAGGATAGCTTTTACGGAAAAGGCTGCTCAAGCTCTGGGTAGAGTTTCATGCCAAGAGTCTTTGGGAAGGCCAAGAGAAGAAAGGTAAACGTGTGGGGTGTGGAAAGGGGAGTACAAATTATAGAACATAATTTGTACGAGTTCTCCTACACCTAATGGGAGTGTTTAATCAGCTGAGATACCTGCTGTTCTGGGAAATGCCTTTTTTCTTTTTTTTTTTCCCTTCCCTTTCTTTTTCCTTTTATTTTCTTCCTCTCCTTTTCTATCTTGACCTTCCCCATCAATAATACTTCCTTGCAAAAACAGAATTTCCCAGAACAAAAGCACCCTTTCAAAAAATACCCATGCTGTCCGGATACAGGACAGAAGATCCATGAACTCGAGAGAGTCCCAAGAAAGGGAAACTGTTCCCTGCATAGCTAGTGAAAATGCCAGGGCAGCTCTTCCTGCTGCTTTTTGCCTTGTAATTAGCAGGCTTTCAGTACTTCTGATGTAGGCGGCTGTCTGTGAGGGCCCTGCAGCAGATGTTATAACATGATGTAATGCTAGCCCTGTGATTTTGTTTACTCAAGGTGCCAGTTGTACTCGAGGTGGGACAGACAGCGATCTTCAGATAAAATTTCCTTTTCAGGCTTCTTCTTCAGCAATTTTATTTATGCACCAGTGTTTCAGCAAAAGGTTTGCTTCTGCCACAATGCAAATAAGGCAGTTAACTTGTAAATAAAATATTGATCGACCTAGCAGGAAGCATTTGGGTGTGTGTCACATAATCGGCTCTAACCAAGAATAAAGTGTCTATGAGAACAGGAGTAAATAAAAATTACATGGTGTTTGTATAAAACAGAAAGGTGCAACCTTCTGTGAAGAACAAAGACCAATTCTTGGGAGAATACTGTCAGCAAATTTAGTTATTTAACGTAAAAAGTAGCACATGCAAAACAGGATAGATTTGGATCTGGTTATATCAACTTCGTCTCGTTTCAGGAGGGTTTTGAGCAATAAGGTTTGTCATCTGTAAACTACCTACCATTATAGGATGATGATTTTTAATGAGAGTTTATGAATTATGAATTTTCCCTTTTGACACTCCGAGTTAGAACAGATTAATCCTGTTTCTCATTACAGCACACAAGAATGGTTCTTGGTTTTGCAGGTTCTGCTGATGTATCATGATTTTCTTCTCCCTAGGGAAAGATATTCCAAAAGGGAAATGGTGTGTCAGGGTAGCCCAAAATAAAGGAACTCTATCCTGTATTTGAATTCGTATTCTCAAAACCTTGTATACTGAAATACAATGAATATTTTGGCTTTGGTTACACCAGTCTGGTGGAGCTCCAGTGGCTGTGAATGGTTTTATTCAGCAAAGAGGGGATGGCAGTGCAGGATCAGCCTGACTGCATGTGACGTTACCCTCCGTGCTGGGTAGGTTTTGCAGCTTGAAAGACTTTGAGCTGAGGCAGTTCTGTTGCTAGCAGGAAGAGTTTCAAATCTCTGTAGACCCAAACTTTCTGTTTTGCCCACTTGCAGTCATGGTGCTTCTCACACTGTAAAGGATTAAAGGAACGAGCGAAGGGTTTCCTCAGACTTACAACGTTAAAGTGAGATATGCCAACTGACTTGGCTGAAGCAATATGCTCTGCAATTCTTCAAGGAACCTAAGGGAATCAAGTGCCCCGTGGCCATTGCAGAGCAGTAAAATTTGGGTATCTACAGCAGTTTGAAAGTGTGGGTTTTTTAGTCACACGGTATATCTGACTTTCTCTCCTTTTTGATCGCTGTTGTCCACAGTGCTGAGCTTCGCTAGCTCAATCCAGAGGGAATCACTTTGCAAGACAAATACGTTGGCACTGCAGATAAAATAAACAACAGCTCCAAAACTGGTGGTATCATTACTGAGCAGGGCATCAGTGGACTGCTCAGTTTGCTGTTTGCCCCAAATAGTTCTTTTGTTGCAAATATTTCTGTTTATTGGCGCCTGCAACCCTTGGTGCTTAAAAATCAATCAACCCAAGCTCCGAATGCCCTGACTTCCTTGGTTCCCTACAATGTTTATGCTTCAGGAGAAGGGTTGGCGTAAATTATAAATGCCAGTTTACATCAGTGACATCACCAGGGCATCCTCAGCACGTCTTTCAGAGATGTGGTAGTGAGGAGCATTAGTGCCCTGGCAAATGGGACTTAGAGCAGAATCATGTTTCCTCCTAAGTACCACTCTGAAGCCTGCATTTTAAATTGCACATGGTTAAGGTACGTGTAAGGAGGTGAGTATCAGGCAGTGCAAGTAGTTCAGCTCCACTGCCTTGGTAAATTTGTGCCCGTTTATCCTGAATGAGAATCCAGATCAGATTGTGGCAAAATGCTACAGTAGTTTCTTCTTATTTATAGAATTTGTTTTCGATGCAAAACAGTGCTGGAAACTATTCAGAAATAAATACCCTTCGCATCATCACATGCGTTTCATTTGGAATTTGCATTAAAATAAACTTGCTGTGAGACCACGGGCCAGTCTAAAGAGCTTTGCAAGTGAAATGAAATCTCTGGAAATTTATTTTAAATGAAAGTCCATTTTTTCTTAAACAGTAACAAGAAAGGCATATCGTTTTAGAAAGAGGATGAGTACCTGAGGTCTAATCCTACCGGAATCACCCCTGGCATTTCTCCTTCCTTAAGCATTTTTCCTTTCTTGCGTATTCTTTTGAAGAGTACCCAAGATGGTTGCTCTCAGGATTGCTGAGATTTTTTCCTTGGGAGTGCAGGTCAAAGACGTGGCAGGAAATTTCCTTTATGCCTGTAGCCCTTTATTTCATTCCCATCTTGCTGTGGAAAGCTGTTGGTTTGGTTTGGTTTTCTTTCACAGTCTGTATCAGCTTCATTTCAATAGCTGATGATAATTGTTCTCCTTCTGTTACCCAAGAAAAAAAGGTGTGCATAAACATATTTGTTGTACAGTGCAGCTCAGCTATTGCTCTTATACAGCCTTAAGAAAACACACTGGCATCCTGTTGCCCTGTTACAGGATTCACATCAAGGCTTGTTAGCTTTGTGTTTTAGGCACACCCTAACTGTCTGGGAGACCAGACTGCACTAAATAGAAGGATAATTTCTAAAAGGACTACTTTGGTTTTATGCTTTTGCATCTCTGGGCAGAAGCAGCAGACTGGAAGGTCTGAAGCTGTGCTTGTGGCCAGTGCATCCGTCTGAGATTGTTTTTGGGTTTGGGACAGTGTGCACCACCGAGCACCTTGGTATAGCTGGAGTGACTGACTGCTTGCTGCCAGAGTAGCCAAGGGGTGTCCCTGAAGTCTGTGTTCTCCAGTTGTTGCCCCACCCCATAGATCAGGAGAAATTGTGCTACTTTATCAGCCTTTTACGATAAATAAATGTAAACGGGATTCTGAAGTACTGCTGTGATGGTCAATATATAGGGGAGAGGGCTGGATTTCATTTCTGTTTCAAACCCTTTTCAAAAAGGAAGGTGGAAGGAGCCTCTACAAAATGGGGGCTTTTAGGTTCTGATGTCCGAAATAAGATCTGAATCTCCAGAAAATATAGCTAGAGCTTTACATGGGCTCAGTAACAGCAGTGCTGAAGTATTCTGAAAAGCACAGATATTACTCATGGTGTAAGCAAAGCAGTTCATAGCAGTGGAGGTGATCTTGAGTGAAGTGGGGTCCTCCGTCTCAGTGAAAGATGCAAAGTGGTGGTTATTCTAGAAAATAGTAAAATACAGATATTTATACTTCTTTGCTTTAAAAGTATTGGGGCTATATCTGCTTTAGTGGCTGTACAGTGACAGCTTCTCTGGTGATGAGGAGCACGTAGCTAGAAAAATGAAAAAGCCCTTTAAAGCTCAGATCAAAAAGGTTTTAAAACATAAGAAACAGCAAGAAATGCTTTACGAGTAAAAATGTCCTCAAGGGAGGCCAGATGTTTAACTTCCTCCTCTGTTGTCTATATTTCTGTCCTTTGCCTCATTGGATCAGTCTAAATGTTAAGAACAAACTCAGTGAGATAGTGACAATGCCCATATCGCAGCGAGTATTTACTGAAATACTTAAAATAGCCTACACGGCTTTTATGAGACTGTATTTTTCTCTTAAATGTCATGTTTTTCTGTTTCCTATTCTAGAAGAGCTTTCCTTGGACTCACCTTTCTAAGTCTCTGATAGCATCCTAAACCTCCAGTTGCCCATCTTCCTCTGTCCCCGTTGTCCCAAGCTGACCTTCATACATCCAAAACTGGGGGCAAGTATGTTTGGAAGTGCCACGTGCCCTAGCCTGAGGCAGGTTGTGGTGTAACAGGCGAGCGTGTAGAGTCAGATTGTGTATGTATTTCAGGCTGTGAGCAAGTGACTCCGAAATTACCGTAGGGTAAGTGTGCCTCTGCTTGAGCTGGCATTGCTTTACTTCTAATAACCTGTGTTCAAAACTCAGCTTTTGAAAAACTAAAGCAGCTTGAGTTTTCAAAGGTGAATACATTAATATGTCCACAGCTTTCTATCCAGTCCTGCTTTCTGTCCTTTTCTGGCACCTTCTTTGAATTCAGCATTTTGGCAAATTCCTTCTGTTTTTGCACGGTGAGAGAAGGAGAAGTCAGCAGTTATTTGTTTAGGGCTAGTAGAGGCTGCCTGTATACGTCTTACGTCTTTGCTGGTGGGCAATTATCTTTATTGCACAAGACTTCTCTCCAGCTGTGAGACACAATCCAAGCAGGGAAAGCAGGGTATGATTCCTGACAGTATGTCAGCTCTTTGCTTCCTTTCCAGCAACGTGCTGTTTTCCACGAAGAATTCTCTATTCATGCGGACTTGTTTTTAACAGTAAACCAGAGCTGCATTTTCTCAAAGCTCCTTTCTTCATAAGCCAATTTAATAGCTATTTTGATTGCTGAGAATTACATATTGGATATTTGGACCAGTGCATTTGAATGTGTACTGCAAGTGTACATTCAGTGCACTGAGAGTGAACATTCGTTTGTTATAGCTTCTCTGATTTCCAAATGATGATGCTAGTTCAAGGAATACAGACAGATTATAAAATAACTCATTCATAATTTCAAAGATTGAGACCTCTGCCCTGATCTGAGTGTTTGTGATCTGTCAGCTTAGGAACAGTAAGGGAATTTGAACATGGATAACTTCAGTGTGACCCACAAGAAATAATGAATATCTTTGATATCATTCTTGTGCTGGAGGTGTGTTGTAACCTAGAGAGAGATCAGACTTTCCCCTTCAAAATTTGTAGAGGTGGCATTTTCTCTTGAATAGGAGCATTACACCTGAGCAGAAATGCAAATCTAAACTGTGGCAAAACAGGAGAGCTGAGTTATCAGCCCAACTGTGCAATGAAGCCTTCAGCAGCAGATGGAAAACAGAAGACACGACAACAATTTTGTTAGCTCAGGTTTAATGAGCTAGCTGTTTGCATCCCATCTCAAGTGCTGGATATTGGAACATTTGATCTATCCTGTGACACCGCTATCTGTTGCTGAACTTCAGTCATGCTGCTTTTTTTAATGAATGTCATGCCATAGCACTGCGTAAATGACAGCTGAAAAAAAAAATGCCAGTGAGCCCAGAGACATTTAGGTTGGTTAACCCTCGAGGTTGTTTGTATGGGACATTGGGACTGTGCAGATACTTTTTTTTTTGTTTGTTAATGGAGGTATTTTTTCTATTCCTCTCTGAAGTGTTGGTTTGGGTCCTTGTAAATCATAAAAGCAGCAGATATTTAATAAAGCAGGATGATTATGTTGAGGGCAGAATATGAGATGAACTGGATTAAAAACTTGTTAATGAGGAGTTGATAGTATTCTGGGAAAGGCTGAGAAAATAAAGCTTCTTACTGGTAACTTTTAAATATTATGGGATTTACTTTTTAAAGACTCACACGGTATTTTTCTAATCTAAGACTTGCAAAGATGACACAGTGAGTTCCAAACTTGTGGTAGTTAATCTAGGCTTACAACAGGACTTGCAGACAATGAATAGAATTGGTCAGAGTAAGGATAAAAAATAAATAAAAACACTTTCAATAAAAAATTCGGGTTTTAATTGTCATAAAAAAAGTAAAATAAGAAAATCCAAAAAAAGTTATTAGGCTAGGGTTATCTTAATACCAAATTTGACCATTATTTCCCCCATACTTTCATTAGGTACACAGAGCCCTTTTTTTAATTCAGTTACTGTCTTGTGAGGTAGAGACTGTTCTGCAATGTAAGGGATGCACAATCTTTGCTGTGTAGCATAACTATCATGTAGGCATTGTTAGCTAAACCCCAGATAATTGCTGGGTCTATTTAAGATCTGCTTTTTAAATGTCATTGTAATAACTAGGGAAGATGAGGGTAGCCTGAGTTAGCATAACTGTGGCAGGGGTGCTCTGCCATTGCAGAAAAATTAGGTAAAGTAGTCCCACTTGTGTATTGCTGCCATAAGAAGAATATCATTAGGTGCTGTCATTCATTCAGAAGTGTTTCTGTAATGAGTTCTTTAACAAAGGTTGCAGAAATTGCTAGAGGAAAATAGAAGAACCCTTTGTTCCACTTAGGAAATTGCAGGCAGTTACTTTTGTGGTGCGAGTGAAACAATAATGCTTTATTAGGAAAAGAACTGGATCTCAGACTAGAGCTTTAATTAAAAAATAAATAATAAAAAAAGGGTGATGGGTAGCCAGGGTAGTCAGTTTCTACCTCTTCAGCTTCTGAAAGGAATCTCTCCCTTCCTGCTGAAGCCTGCTTGGGTGCTGCTCTTGTAGCAGTAGGCAGCATACTCCTCGTTCATCCTGGTTTTTGTGCACCACAGACATGAAGACACCAAAGTAGTGAGTTAGTTATCAAAAGATGATGGGGCAGCTCAGGCTCTTACTGGGGCTTCTGATCAGGATGCTGTTGACTCTGATGTGCATCAGCTCTTCCCCCAGTCAACCACGTGTTGGCTAGGGAAAATAATGACAAGGCAGACAGATGCCTGCAAGACATTTTTTCAGTTACTGCGATCTCAGCTGCAGACCTTTCATATGCATACTGACATTTCTCAGTGCCTTCTGCCCATTTATTAAAACCAGGCAGGCACTGAACGTGGATGAATTGGGCTTTTCTTAGAGCTGCTCAGCTGTCAGGTGGCTTGAATGAAAGTTCTCATGCAAAGTGGCAGAGCACATCTGGGCTTGCAACGCGTATGTATTATACTTGTTTGTCTGTCCCGTGCTATTACAGCCTCTTACCTTGAGGTTGTGCCCCTCTGTGCCACTGCAGAGAAGCTACGGCTCTTGCAAAGCTACCCAAAAAGGTTAGTGCATTAAAGTAAATCAGTACTGGTTTTGATTTACCATAACACATCGGGCTGCAAAATACTGTGGAGCTTCTTCATAGGAGGCAGAATTTGCTGGGAGGAGGGTCAGCAACTGCTCCAGCTACCAGGAGCATCCAACTTTACTCCATCATTCTTACTGAATTTGCTGTGGTTGTGTATCTGACATGTGGCAAAGGGAAGCTAAGGCACTTTAAATGTTTTCCATGGTGAGCTAGAAGGTCTAGTCCTCTTTGTATGCAGTAAAGCAGTCAGCACGGTGTTGGGGAGTGTATAATTTATGTGTGCCACAAGTATGTGGGGAACATAGCTGTGTAGTCTTAGAGGCTCAGGATTAATTTCGGTGGAAGCAAAGTTAATTCAAGGTTAATTCATTGCTGCAGGTTTTCAAAATGCTGTTTATGTTTGATAAGAGTTCAGGGCATGGATGCCAAAGCTAAACATTGTTAGGAACGGTATGTGTAAAGGTAATTAACCATCGAACACCTTACCTAGGAACATGGGTAGCTCTCCACATTTTTGATCAGGACGAAGGAGTATTCTGGCAATAAACACTTGCCCAGCGTCAAAAAATGAAGGGTCAGCCCAAATATTCAAGAGACCAGATGAAGTGGCCATAAATGTATTTTCTCTTCCTCCCTTGCCTATCTCCTTTAAAAATGGCTGGAGACTGACTTGAAGAGAACAGTAGAAATCTTCCCAAAGGGCAAAGGAGATTAACAGGATGCATCCCATTTCATCCACTGTGGCTTTCTAAGGTTTTATTCTCTGAGGGAAGCATTGAAAATCAAGCAAGCATTAGTGTTTTCTGAAGAGCCATCGTGCACGTCAATGAGCATTCCCGTGCTTCTGAGAGCTTCCCGAACCTGCCCCGTGAGATGGGACAGGAGGAATTTAACACTGACTTTTTCAGTTTGGTGGTTTCACCCCATCAAGCATACCCGTATTTAGCAATTTGCTTTACAATGTAAAATGATGCTCTCTGCAGCACTTTAAGGCTTCCAGATGATGTTTGGACTCTGCAATCAGGTTGTGATTAGCTGGTTTACAGTACAGAATCGCTCTGACAGCTGCAATTTTGTGGCTGTGGTGACGGGAGCAAAGACGGTTCTCAGAAACTCCTTTTCTGACAGTGATCTCGCAAAGAGCGTCGGCCGGAGGGCTTGGCAGAAGAATTTGTGCAGCTGGCTGCATGCTTCGTCCTGTGCAGTCTGTCAGTGATGGTGGATGACTAAAGCCCTGTCTTGTCTGCTGTGCTGAAGAAACCAGCAGATTCCCACTTAAAAATGCAGTCAGTCACGTCTTGCTGGGAAGATTTTATTCACTTTTGCCCTGTTGCCAGCGGCACCAAGATGGGATTTAATAGTAGCCTGACTGCTTTGTTCCAGTTTGGTTATGGAATAATATCTTGGAAACTTTAACCTCATAAAAATAAAAAGTAAGCATATACTTTTCATTCAGGGATCCAGGAGACACCTTATAAACTGTTTCTATTATAATTGTCACTTGGCTTTTGTAAATTTAAGTTGTATTTTTATGGAAGCTGGACAATGGTGATGACTCTTGAGGTTGTTTCAACAGCAATGTCCACTTTCACCAGAGTTTGTACAGAACCTTTGAGAAGGCTTTTTGGGTGACAGACATCAAACTTCTTGCTCCTTAGTGAAAACTTGTTGATTTATTTGGAACAGAGTATTTCTGTGCACACACACTTCATCAAAAATGTTGTCACGTGTTCTGCTAACTTCCTCAAAATCAAATGGAAAAAAAATACAATGGTTTCAAAACAGTTCTTAGAGCGAGTAACAAGTCCAAAAAGAGTCCATAGGAGAGCTCCTTACAGTTTTACCCACTTAAACTAGGTAGTTTCTTTACCTAGTAGTGGCTGTAACTCATGACAATATGAAAATGCTCTTGTAAATGGGTTATTTTACTGGGTACACCATGGCAAAACTGTTCACTTGTATTTCATTAGAAGTCAGAAGTACTGAAGATAGAAGCATGGGAAGCAGGAGTTAAAGCAAAGCCATTTATTAACACCCCACAAGTTTCTGTTAATGAAAAGATAAACATGTTCCCTTCCATTTTCCACAGTTAAAAATTGTCATGGTTGCATTTGATATTAAGGGCCCATTTATAAATATTTTATTGCAGTTCAATAATTGATAAAGTGATTTACAAGTGCCTTGATAATACATTAATGCATGCAGGGTGCATTATGCCAACCATACCATTCTGAAAATACGTTTTGTAATTGTAGTGGTTTGTCAGTGCATCATCTGTTAAGTGTTTATTGCTGAAGCCTTTCAGTTATTTCTTTGTTTTGTTACTTCAAATAGCTAACTATTTATCCGAAGAATGCCTGGTCTTTCTGCCTCTCTTTTTCATTAGCACCTGTGTGAGACATGTTCAGTACACTCCTAATAAATGCAAAGTAGCAAGCTATTAAAAGCCTTTCATGGTCCAGCATTGTGGGGTTTTGTTCTAAACGAAAACTCCTTGCTTCTCCATCTGTGGAAAAAACTTCCCTCAAAAAAAACAACAAACCAAACCAACCAACCAACCAACCAAACAACTGGTGACCTCAGGAACCGCTCAGTCTCAGCTTTGTCCAATGTCAAAAGGAATATTTCAGCCTAATTTCTTTTTTCATAGACTCGTCAGTATTCCAGGAAGAAAATTCATGGCAGAGCCTAACAGCTGACTGCTGAAATGCCCAGGATGGCCCCAGGAAGGGTTTACCCGCCCCTACAGTGATTTTTGTACTTTGTCTGTAGGCTGTAGGTAGGCCAGAAGAATTCTAGATGAAGGTAGCCATGATAAAAATGATAAATATGGTAAAAACCTGTATAAAGGCAGTGATTTTTTTTTTTTTTTTCTGCACTCTGCCAGCTATGAAACTCATTTCAGGTGAAAATCTTAACATAATTAAAGATAAACTTGGATACTACTGTGATAACTAGATTATGTGCTGGCAAGAGAAAATACTAAACAAAAGAGAGAATTTTGGAAGAGTTTAAAAAAAAACAAACACAAACATACTTCAACAGGGATCACCATCTGCATATTCAAAGTTGGGAGGATGCCATTCTGTATCTTGGTCCAAAAGTCTTCCGTGCACCTTCTTTTGAGGTATCTGGCATTAACTGCTGTCTGTGCTTGGATATGAGACTCAGTACTCACGCGTTTAACCCACTCCAGTGGCTGATATTTTTAGTGAAGCTTTTGAGACCCTTTGGCTATAAAAATAATCCTTTCTATGTCCTTTTACCTCTGCACATGTAGGCACGAGAGCAATGTCTAATGCATCCAACCAGCTTAGCCGAGAAGGTGCGCGTTAGAGATCGCCATCAGTGTAAGCCATAAAAGAACAGATATCAGGGATACATATTCAGGGTTGGCTGTAATTGAAAAGATATTTCCAATTATAATTTGAGTGCAGTTTAATTATCTAATTCATCATCATCGTGTTCAGACTAAACAGGTTTTTGTAAGGCTAATCTAAAACAGCAGCAGCTGTTTTTCTCTATCACACTCCTTTTGATTCTTCTTAGTCAACATCTTTACAGGAGGGGAGAAAAGAAAAAGCCACTGCAATTCATTGAGTGTTTGTTTTTCCTTTTAATAGCGTTAGAGGTAAAACTCTGGGTGGAGAAGGGAGTCTTACGTGGGCTGGATAATGGAAGTTTGGGGCCAGATCTCTGTACTGTAGCTCCTGCTGAGAGCACCGAGTAAATAAAGTGACAGAAATTCCAGAATTGGCTGTTATGGCTTTCAGGAGATCAGCTGGGAGCTTCAGGTTGCTGAGCTTGTTTGAAGAGTTGGTTCTTTGTAAAGTTTTGATTTGGTCTAATAATAGGTGTGCCGGTTGAGAAACTTCTGCTTCCTTTGTCAAATTGTTACATAGCATTAGTCCTCCGCTGTGATGTTCACCTTATGTCTTCCCTACCTTCATATCACCCATTATACGTAGCAAAAGCTTTTTTTACACTGAACAGTTTCTTTAGCTATCGGGCATTAGTACCTTTCAAGCAGTGCTGTTGATTATTATCTCTCTGCTCCTCTTGCATCTTTGTCTCTTTTTTTGTGATTCAGAAATATGCAAGCATCTTTTTATTTGGTGACCATCTCTCCAGGTTGGTAGCTCTCTGGGGCTTCTCCAGGAACTCGCTCAGCTTGTTCATTTTTCAGCAATGGTTTATCTCCTGTCTATGCTTGAGTAAAGTTGCTTCTGATGCCTACAGAGGTAGTTTGAGGTGAGTGCTGTGCATGCTGAGGTGTCCCCAGGCTCACCTGAATGCCCACCCCGGTCATACATCTCAATGCAAAGCTGTGGTTATTGGAAGTCTTGTCGTGCCCATCTGCAAACCGGTCTAAAAACTCCTCTTGGGGATGCCAGATATTTGCCTTACGTGGTGAAGCTTGGTTTGGCTGATATTGTAAGGTCAGGAAGGTTGCCTCTCATGCCATAAAGTTTGTATTAAGGTGTGTGTCATTTCACATATTGATTTTTGAAGTAAATATCTTGACTAACTGTTTGGCTAGACCTCTGATGAAGAACTTGGCTTTTGCCAATAATATTATACTTGACGGTGAGCTAAAAGGAGCTCACGTCCACGCTTTGCTGTGCAACATTAACCTCTGCTGAGTTAAATTAAGAGGTGGCTGAGTAGCTGAGGGCTTTTTGTGACACAGAATGCCTGGAGGGGTAGGGAAAATGAGGTATTGGGAAAGACCACACACCAAAAAAAAATACTTCTCCCGTTAATTTTTTAAAGTGAAGAAGTGGCTTGATGCGTTATTGATAAGGTCATGATAATACCTCCTGAGATGGTGTGGGACTGGGCCAACATCCTCAATTTCCAGTAAAGAGAATCTGAAACATTCATCCTAGAAAACTCTTGTGGATGGAAGAGCTGTCGTGTTTTTGGAGAGGTATTTCTGACTTGAACCTGAGTCATCACCAGACTGCAGTGGCTTTCAGGGTATACTGCAGTCTCAATATCTGCCCAGGACTGACTCAATCAGAGGGACACATCTTGTTTTTGAGTGGATTTTGGATCAAATGGATTTCAGAAGGTAAAGTTATGGATGTTGGTCAAGTGTTACAGTGCCTACATTTCAAACAGAGCAGAACTTTGCCTACAGAAAGGAGGTTAACCTAAAATATTCAGAAGTGCTGGGGTGCACAGGGACACAGGCTGTGGGAAATTTGGAAATCCTAATATGTATGTTCTCAGCAAAATGTGCTTCTGGCTTTGAACTAAGGTTTCAGCCTCCTACTTGTCACTTGAAAAATTAATATTGCTCAGCCTTATAGTTATCAAAGATTCTAGAGGAAAGTTTGAAGTGTGTAACAGATAACTGTGTTATCTGAATACCTTTGTTATCCAGAAAGTTGCAGGTTCCCCACGGTTTCTGTGATATTTGTCATCTGCATGTAGATGTCCTTGGCACCCGCTGTGTGCTGACAAACACCCCCAACAAGGCACCTGGGTCACCCCAGTAAATGACACCAAGGCTGAAGCTTATTCTAGAGCCAGGAGTTGTATTCCTAGATTAAATTTATCAGTAGATTCAAAAACAGGGAGGAGAAAGAAACAAGAAGCCTGTTGAGGGTGTTAAAATCACATTAGCATAACACAGGAGCGTTCAGTTTACAAACCTGGATCTCTGAAGGTGTAAATGAACATCTGGTGCTGGTGCTAATTGTAATGATCTAAAGTAGGTGACTGTGATTTGGGGAGGGAGAGATTAGCAAGGCCCTGCAGTACTGCTATTGATGTCTGAAAGGGGTAATTTTAGAAGTGTTCCTCATTACATGCAAAGATTTTTTATTTATTTTTTGTCTATTAGCTTCTAAATCAGACCACTTACTTGCACACACACTCTGCTTTCCTACTACTGACATGCCTTTGGTATTTAAAGTCTGCATTGATAGAGGGGCTGTTGTTTTGGGGTCTCTTTATTCTTTTGATTGGCCAACCTCTTCTACCTCTACCACCTATTCTATTAGCAGATAAGGAAGATTAGGTCAAAATTTTATCAGTCATCTCCCTGGTGAAATAAATGTTTGGCACAAGAACCCAACGCCATACCAACTCCAAAGTTCACCTGTTAATGTTACCTGACCCATTATGTGTCTTCTAATTTAATTCATGACATCATTGTATTTAGATGTTGGAAAACATTAGAGAAGAGCCAGACCTCAAAGGCTCTTTCTTCTGTGGAGAGTCCTGACATATTTAAGAGGGGTTTGTATTCCTTGTGCATCTTACACTTCATGGAAGACTTGCATTCATACCCGAGAGAGCGTCTGAACTGAGCAGTGAAACCAAAGGAAAGGCAAAGCTGAAGGAGGTCTAGTTTTTGGTATCGCCACTGGTAAGTTCTTTTAAAAAAATTCTTTTTAAAAAAAAAAAAGAAGGTAAAGAGCCTGTTTATTTCAAACTAAAAGTATGTGTGGTTGTTGATTCCACAGCCCTGTATTATTTAAGCAATATTTATGTCTTGCTTTTGAAATACAGCAGGGGGCACGGATTTGATCACTCTGTTGCTGTGGAGACCAGAACTGTATGTGGCTCAGAAATTTTCACTTCATTTCAGTCCTGGTTTCAAGGTCATGTGTTATCCCTTAAACGTGGTGGTGTTAGGAAAGACAGCGCCGATGCAGCAACCAAATTCATTGAGGGGGAAACAGAGCTGATGGCATGTGGGGAAGTAACAGGACCTGACAAGGATGATAGCTAAGGAAAATAACGTAGGTGGGGCTTATATCTCAGCTGTTGGAAGGAGGTAGGTTATCAAACTGGGAATTTGACTATAACACATGTAGATATAAAGTTTTTTTTTTTTTTTTTTTTTTTATGCCAGTGCAAGCTGTGTAGACACTAGCTGCTTTTTGTGCATGTGTCTGGCAAGCACAGCCTTTGTCATGTTGTAGTAGAGTTACTTGGGTATCTGCATGCACATTCCCATCATGTGGAAAGGAAAAAGATGAGTTACTGAATGCAGTAGTAAGGCCTGAGGTAGAAGATTTGAGACAAGAGTCTGTGATAGCATTCTCTGAAATGCTGCCAGTGCCACATGCAGGGACAGATGGAGTTGGGAAATCTCAGGTCATGGAGTAAAGGAAAATAACATAGGGTAAGGACATATCCTTTAGAAAAAAATAAAATAAAAAAAAAGAAAAAAGGAGAAAAATTGGAGTAGATGGAGGCTGTATGGGGACAGAGAACCTATGTTGAACCAGCCAGGTGGTGTTTGAAATTTAAAGCTCTTTTAGATCTTTTTTTGAAAGAAAGGTGTGGGAAAGCTAAGCGATGTAGATGTGTTGAGGGGAGATGGTGATGGGAGAAACATCGTTTCAGGGAGAAGTTATGAAAATATTTTACTAGACAATAAGCAGGACAAGAACTGATAAGAATAAGATGGGGAATAACAACAACAGCAGCAAAGTTTGAAAAATGTGAAGTCACAAATTATCAGGCCATGGAGACGTCCAGCCTGACTCCAAATGTGTGCAGGCTTCCTGAGAAGACTAGGAAGTAGCCAGGACACATGGAAATGTCTGATATAATTGAAGATGCTGATACAACATCTATCTTAGAAACTTGGTGAAATGTTAAACAAAAAAAAATTGGATTCTCCTGTATTTGGATACAAAGTCTATACAAATGACAGAGTATTAGTTCCTTGGAAGTGAAGTTAGATGCTAACAAAAGCACCCAGCGCAGGAAGCCAGACTATCAATATGGATTAAAATTCTCTTTGAGAATGGAGAGAAATCCTTGTTAAAACCATCGTATCAACCAATCAATGTGTCTAGCTGCAGTAGTTGGGTGATACATAGATCAAAGAGTCCGTGAAGATGAAATACCATGGCAGTGGAAACCTCCATGAGATATATGGGGAGTGACAGCAAGACAGTATTTTAAACTCAGTTCATAATTATCTGAAGTAACTACTCTTCTGGATGGCAAGGGAGGAAACTTCCTTGATATGAGCACTACTGCTTGAGGATATAACGTAGACCTGAAGGCAACAGCCTTCAGTGGTCTTTTTCCCATGAGGAAGGGGAGTGAGGAGAGGAGTTGGGGGCAGCCACACACCAATATTCACCAATTTGGGGTTTAACTTCCAAACAGAAAAGCAGTTGCTATGCCTAGGTACGGGACAAGAATTCTACAAATTCACTGCTCGTATTTGCTGTTTCGGAGACCTGACTGGTGATAAGGATGCCTTTGAGTAACACTATATATAAACACATGACACAATCACAGTCTTCATCCTAAAATGTTGATAATTCCTAGGAAGATTCCTAAGAAATGCAGGATATTGTAATTTTTTTTTTTTTTTTTTTTTTTTTTTGTATTTTGTTTTCAATGTAAATATCTAAAAGTGTGGACTCCTTGGTAAAACCGGAGCTTGTTCAGTTAAGGTCAAACATTTCTGTTGTAGTAACATTTCCTTTAAAAATAACAGAATTTCTAGCCATGGTAACACTTTTCACCTTTACTTTTTGAAGCATGAGTTCCAGAAAACTTTGTAAATTGTATATGCATTATAAATCGTACCTGTATAAGAAAGGTCATGTTCAGAAGTAGTTTGTGCTGCATTTGCTATCTCATGATGTAGCTTATAATGTTCTATTCAGCAAACGTGATAAATTGTCTCTTGCAAAGAAAGGACAAAAGACTGGAGGAAAAGGAACCCTTAAAATGAAAGGGGCTGACTCCCTCATTGTGTAGATGTTAGATCTTGCCATGCTAATTGCGATGACACAGGTGTTCTGAATCACACTCTGTTCAGACTTCGTGATCCCATCCAACCGCATTTTTGCTAAATAGCCTAGCTGTATAGCTCAGAGCTACAAGTTTTCAGCCTCATTTTAGATGGGAAAACTCAAAACGCCTATCTTATCCCTCAGTGTACATATTGTACATTTAAGTACCTTGTTTTCAAAGGATTTGTGTGTGTATCTTACTGCCGTCCTGAACAGGTTTTCCTACATCTGTTGCAATGGAAGTTGCTGTGCAGGTAGGTGACTTTCCCATCTGTTTTCTTCTATAAACCCTCCCTGCAAACCCCACGGTTCAGAGACTCACCCCGCTGTGCTGCCAGGACGTTAGGTGGGGAAGGGTCTTGGTGCCTCGAGGAACTGGAGCTGTTGGTGGGGACAGGGGCTTGCTGAACTAAAGCCACAGTCAGGCACGTACGATGCTTTCACACTGAATGGCTTGTTTGTTTTTGTGAGGTTTTTAGGTTTGATTCTGTGCGCGTGTTTGTCAGAGGTCAACTTCCCTCTGAAGAAGTGTTTCTAAAGTGAAATTCAAGAGTTTAATGCAGAGAAAAGGTCAAGAATTGCTTTTTGGGCTGTGCTAAGGCAGAGTAACTAAGAGAAATAGGCTGAAGGAGAATTAAAGAAAATGTCAAGTAAGATTTCCTAACAATGAGGTTCACTAGTCTCTCGAGGGAGCGATAGAAACCCTGTGTTAAATCCTTTATGCTCCAAATGAGGAAGGCATTTGGGTCAGTGCCGCTTCCTCTTCTTTCAGTATCATTTCCCCCATTCTCTAGAGTTAATTTAGTATGCAAAGGGAAAGCCTCCTCCCTTCTGTTCATACCAAGGAGTCCTTCAGGGGCTGAACTTGTGCAGTACCAGCTGCAGATAGCAGGAAATAATGCTACCCATTTCATGGGGAGTGGAGTCTCCGTTCGGTTTCTGGTCATCATTCTGAAGTATAGCACAGCCTTCCCATATGGAGGAGCAGAAGCAGTCAGAGTCAGTAAAACAGCAAATTAAAATAATATTTCACACGCATTTTAGCACTGAAGATGAGAAAAGTTGCTACAGACTCTGCAAACGCAATTAGCAAGTTTACCAGGTGAAAATAAGCATTTTCGGCGTTGCCAGGCTGCCTGGACGTAGCGCAGCTGTATTCTTTTACGCACGTGCCACAGGACTTGAAACCAGCAGTGTAAACCATGCCTCAAGTCTTTTAGTTGGTTGGGGGACCAACTGGAGGATCTTGAGAGTGTACAGCAAGAGACTGGAACAAATATATTTACAAGTAGTTTGGGCAGTAAAGGTTTCCTCTTGAGATGTATGCCTTCCATGGCAATTCTTCATTTTACTTCCCACCAAAGAGCAATGATATCTTCTTCTCTGTATTTTATTTCCTTATAACTATAATCTCCTTATGTTGGAAAATGAGTTTTATACTAAACATGAAGATGACAACATAAAGATTACCATTAAACCCAGTAAGGAAGCTGTTACAGTTTCATTCAGAGTTGATCCTCCAGGATTTATGTATGATGTGATCACACAGAACAGCTTTCTGTTGAGGCCCAGTAGCTAATAACAGGTAATTTGTGCTTGGCTGCTACTGGAGCTGATAAGAGATAACTGCAAAAGAAGCAGAAAGAGTTACACTTTCAGAACGAGGTAGTTTGTGTGTTCTTTGAGAGGATGTTTACCTAGGTGAAGGGAGAACATCCTGCAAGGGTAAAATACAGGCAGCATTTCATACTCACATTTGGCTCAGGCTTGGAGCAGACATCAGCTGGCAGAGCTCCACGAAGTCACTGAAAGACTGGTTTACAACTGTGGAGAATGTAATCCAAAACGTGCCTCCAGATTTGGGGTGGATTATTTTCGTGAGAGGGAAGAGAAGAAAGCTGAAGAAATTGCTACCTGCAATGTTTTCCGCATTGCTTTTCTATTTCTGCATGCCTTACAACGTGATGTAACTAGGATTATGCCTTTGTGCTATACTACCCCCTTGTGTATGACACAGCCTGACTACCTGATGATTGAAAGAAATACTATAAATCCTGTTCCAAAGTGCCAAACAGGGGGTTACAAATCCATAATAATTAAGCTTTCACCCCTCAACAAAGTAAAGTAATTAACATCTTGTTATAGAAGAGCTTTAGCAGCTCAGGGCTTACCCAGCTGTGATTTTGCTGAACATGATGAAGTTGAAGTAGGTGATTAATACCTGTTGTATGTAAAGGAATGACCCTTACAACACAAGTGTTACCAGACTTCTGAGTAATCTCTCAACAAATGTAGCACCCCTATAAGATGATGCAGTGATTTGGACTGTTTTTCCAGGCATGCTTCTCTATAAGGAGAAATAACAGCGGTGAAAACAGTGGTTTTTTATTGTATCTTTCACTGGATAAAAATCAGATGCTCCTAAAGAGAATATATCTGGATTGCAACCTTTAGCTCTTCAGTCATTGAAATAAGGTTTTCACTGTTTTGGTTGCTGTTTGGATACAGCACTGGGTATTACACGGAACTCACGAGTTTTCGGTACCTCCCTTTTTTCTTATCACCAAATGAGAAAGAAGGTGAAGGGTTGAAAGCTGTGGATCATATTTTGGTAGTCTGATTACCTTTTGCATAGTCAGTAAAGGAAGCTTGATGCCCTTGTAGACTTCAATGGAGCGAGTCTAATAAGTTAAATAAGATACTAGACAAAAAGCAGCCTAGAGCCAGTCTACAGATACCTTTCCAGAAACTTATGTAAGATCCAGAAAACGTTCCTCAAGGCCCCAGTTTGGATCCTCATATCTTACTCATATCTTACTTCTAAATAAACAAACTTGATTTTTTAAAAATGTATAGAGCACTTAAAAGTAACATGTTAGTGAAAAATAGTTGGATGAGAAATCTAAATCGTGCTAACCGGTGCTTTGCCAAACCCTACCCTAATGTAAAGAGCTTTGTGGAAGAGGAGAGATGTTCACACCAGGGATGGAGAAACCTACATGTACTGTCCAGCACGAAGACCTGTGCCCTATGTAAGTGCTCTCTGACAGCCCCTCCACACCCTGCTGCTGCAGTTTACATGGCTCCAGCAAGAGAAGCTGTGAATAGCCTGAACTCCCTCACATTTTCTGTTCTGTATTTGGCAAGTAGAGCGTTTGTGGCATCTGCCTGGATGCTCTTCTGTGTCTCTCTGGTCAGTCTAAGGTTGGAAACCTATTAATCTGTAAGGCACTCTGTATAATGAAAGAATGAGTCCCATGTTTGTGTCCTGACCAGCGTTTCAGGGCACTGCTTGAATTACTCCTTAATCTGGATTAAGGAGTCAATTAATTGCATTTTTAGTAGTGCTCTGGACTTTTTGGTATCTGGGAAAATATTTTATCAATATTTTGTGTGTATAGCACTGCCATTGCTGAAAACTAGTCTGAAATATCCATATGTCATCAAGCTAAAATTACAGTATATGTGTATTAGCTTGCCAGAATTCGTGCCCTGTGTTCTGCAAAATGTTTTGTGTGTGCCAGCACTATTCATTTGTGTACTAATATTTGAAGATACTGCACACTTCAGAAAGGTTTGGGTGCCCATTAGCAAAAGGAAGTGCGAAGGAGATGGGGTTAACTAAGCAGGTGCTGCCTGAAATGGCAAATAAAATCACTGGGTGCTCAGATGTAGACATTTGGTCCTTGGCTAGTAAGCTGATGCAAAACACAGATGAAAAAAGGAAGGTGCAATCCTGGAGTAAGCCATTTGTTTATTCCTGTGATGTGAAGGAGCAGGGAAGAATTATAGCTTTGTACATATGGACAGTATGGAAGCCTCTCTGAGGAATCCTTTGTATATTTGTAGGCAGAGAAATGAGCAGCATGATGTATTCGTGAGAGAACAAAGGATAGGGGATTCTGATCTTCACCAGGATCTCTGTAAACCTGTAGCCTTTTGTGAACATTCATCAGGACTCCTTGCCCGCGGTGATTCCTCCACAACTTGTGCTCCTGAGTGGCTGAAGGGCACAGGTCAGAGCATCTCAGGCCACTGGCACAAGCAAGCCTGGTGTTTGCTACCCATGGTGGGAACGTGGCAGTGGAAAGGGAGACGGCTGTGTCACTGAGCACGAGCTATTAAATTCTAACTCTGGTTTTTATGTGCCTTGTCACAGAATCACAGAATGGTTTGGGTTGGAAGGGACCTTAAAAATCATCTAATTCCAAGCCTCCTGACATGGGCAGGGACACCTTGCTGAAGCTGTGCTGCTATTTACCTGTAGTTAAGAAGCTGCAGAAGAGGAGTCTTAGCCTAATTTTCCTTCCAAACTCCCAGAGCTGAAAGCTTGGCATCCCTATTAAGCAATTTTAGTTCACTCTTGATGGAATATTTTCCCCAAAGTCGGATGTATCTGTGCAGTGTTAGACCGTGATTTCCTGACCTTTTTCTCATGGCTGTGGTAAACAGATCATTCCCTTTGCAACAACCTTTTGTGTATTTAACAAACCTTCAGCGGCGGCCTCACAGGTCATAGCCTGTCTTCTAGTCCTTCTGTGCATGTTTTCTAGTTGACTTTTGTTGTCCTCCTCTGGCCTTCTCTTGCCCTGTCCACATCCTATGTGAATTGTCAAACCATGCCGAGCATTTCTTCCGTGGGCTTGCTGCTGTTGAGACTAGGAGCAGTCTGTTGTTGCTTAGGTTACTCTCTTTTTACATCTCCTGCCAAAACATTTGTCTTATCTGGGACAGATCATTTTGACTTGCTTAGGGCTAGTCTGCAGAGACCTTACGCTACCTGATAGCCCCCCAGGGATTTTCTGCTGTAGGTGCTCCTCAGCCAGCTTGCTTTGCAGTCTTGAACTTGTGCATCACTTCCCATTCAGTTGAATCTCATACATTGAAAGTACCATTTTTTTTGTTTGTCAAGGTTGTTTTTACCTGGATTCTGTCATTCTGCCTGCTCGTGACCCCAAACCAGGTACAGATCATCTATGAATTTCGGAAGAGTACTTCGTGTCCCTTTGTCCAGGCTGTCAGTGGGCAACGCTGGAGTAAGAAACACCTCTTTGGGACTCTTCTTGGTAATCTGACTTACTAGGTATATATTCACGTTGTTGTGCTTCGAATGACCTTTCAAAGTAAATTTAAGTCATACATGAAAGTGTAACTTAATTCTCAAACCCTTTGTGTGACCTGTCAGGTTTTATAGCTGTATCACTTATTCCAGGGCTGATTCAATGTGCAATTTTTCAAAACATCAGAGGAGATAAATATAGCTGCAAACTTATTTACTGTATTGTGCTGAAATCCTATAACACGCCTTACTGCAATTAACAGACTTAACCATCAATTTGTTAAAATCTTTGGTGAAAAATTTACTTGGAAGTAATTAAGTGTAAGAATTGGGCATTTTGTGTCAGAAAGTGTTCTTTCTCATGCCTGCTTTGGTTGGTTTGTAAAGGTAGTTTGCAGAAACCTAATAACCTATGGCAAACTTAGGTGCCAAAAAAGTTAGGTGAAGAGAACTAGAGGCATTAAAATGAATGTTTTATAGAAAATATTAATTTTTTAAATTGAACTGGAAATTCCCTGGAATTTCCTTCTGTAGCATTAACTTTGTTTTTGCAAAACTGAAATGCTCTTTCATTCTGTGTTCAATGGATTTTTTTTAATATGTGTGTACCCACACACATATATATTTTATTTGTTTGTTTTAGGAAAACCAAACATTTACACAAAAATTAATATTAAACTAAAGAGGGTTAAGGAGACTAGCTAAGAAAGCAGCAGAATGTCTAACATGTTACAGGGAGTGTTAGCCGTAACTGCAGTCATCAAAGTAGTGCCAAGTGTGGTTCTGAGGGGCTTTGGGGTCCTCAGGAGATGAGTGTGCAGTCTTGTGGTGTGTGTGGCAGGGCTCTAGCTGCCAGCAGGGTTTCGTCATGCACTTCCCACTGGAGTTTGGTTGAAAAGAAAAGTTCTGGATGTGGAAAAAAAGTTGAGTCTCTGTTTCTTTTTTTTTTTTTTTTTCTCTCTCTCCCTGCATCAGGTTTCTTCCAATTTCTAGTGAACTAAATTTGTAGCATCGTGTGTGCTGATTTCCATAGAAATGCATGGTCAAACAAAACATGGCTGTAGCTGAGGTCTGTCTGCCTTGGGTGAGCTGTTTTGGTTCTTAAATTTGGTTCTTATTTAAATATGACATACCTATGACCATTGTTTTCAGACTTCGCCTGTTCTCTTTCTTGATTTCTTTTAATTATTATTATTATTATTTTTTGTATTAAGGTTGAGAATAATTGCACCTCAATTAATAGGAATTAAATAGCCTAAAATCAGAGTGTAAAAAATATCAAATATAATTAAGCCATGAACCCTGCTCTCTCTTGGTGGACTAAATGGACCTTCCAGCAGCAGGAAGGATGTGGCAACTAGGCCCCTTGTTTGTTTTTAGTTTGCTCCTTTGTAGAATACAACTGAGCCCTGAGATGAAAAGACCTGTATTAAAGGTGTCAGCTGTCAATGTGTGATTTTTATTTGGTTTTGTATTATAGTGAGTTTTCTTATTACTTTGGTAGATCTTAGCAGTATTCTCAGGTGCCGGTGAGTGGAGCTACTTGGGTAAATTCTCTTTTTGTCTAAAATAAAAGTGAAAGTAAGTATTCTAGTGGGAACACGAATCAACAGGAATTTGAACAATGCGGTGATTGATTTTTATTGTCCTAGAAGGTGTGAGTAATTCATTGCACATTAAAATTACTGCAAATTTTCTCCTTGGAAGATGATTTCTGAAAGAAAATGAAATGGGTGAATGCACAAGTAAATGAAATGTTAGTGATAATAAGATTTGCCCTATAGTTTTCTGGCTACTGTTCTTAATAGGATGTCGAACACTACTGTTTTTGCACACTGCAGACGTTGTGTTCAGACAGCGTTCCCTCTTAAAATGCCAAAGGTTCATGCTCTACTTATCATTTGACCATGAATTGAAAAGTTCAAAAAAAAACTTAAAATCTTCACAGACATTGAGCAGCATTTCTGGGAATGTCCAAATGATGACAGAATCGTAGAATCATTTGGATTGGCAATGACCATCAAGATCATGACGTCCAACCATCAACCTTCCCAAGGAGCTTAGTGGTGTTTTTTATCTCTTGCTGGTACCTATTCTTATAAGATGTATTTATATCTTCAGCTAGTTGTCTTTCTCACTTAAAATATCATTTTTAAATCATGCATAAGTTAGTAAACTTTTAGGGTATGTTTTTTAGAACAGAACGTCTCAAGTTGGAAAGGACAAGGATCGTCAAGTCCAGCTCCTGGCTCCACACAGGACTACCTAAAAATCAGACCATATCTGAGAGCGTTGTCCAAATGCTTCTTGAACTTCTACAGGCTCAGTGCTGTGACCGCTGCCCCGGGGAGCTTGACCACCTCTGGGTGCAGAACCTTTCCCTAACCCCCAGCCTGACCCTCCCCTCTCCCAGCTCCATGCCGTTCCCTCAGGTCCAAACACTGGTCACCAGAGAGAAGAGAGCAGCACCTCTCCCTCTGCTTCCTTCCATGAGGAAGTTACAGACTGTGACAATATGACAGAAGTTTGTAGTCCAGCTCATAGGGTAACACCTTTGTCTTTCAGGACTTTCCAGATGTCTCTGAGCTCCAGGACATGAAATGTGTTTTGTGTCCAGAGTGGTTGTGAAGTCAGTAACCTCCTGAGGAAGCTCCCCGAAATTGGAACCAAGCAAAGTAGCAGGCTGCCTTCAGAGATGATGCTAGCAGGCTCTTTTTCTTTGGAGCAATGACCAGGAAGGATCGGAGTTGGTTTCTTGATCAGCTGTGCTCTCAGATGAACAGGTATGTTCATTTCTTGATACATAAAGCCAGTTTTACATGCTTTGCCAAAACATATCAGTGTACGGTGTAGAGAAAACAGAAGAGTAAAGATAAAAATTGCATTTCTTGCAAAGTAAAAGCGCAGATACGACTGGTACAACTGAGACCCGAAGCCTGTCTGCTTGGGGTCATTGGCTGTGGTAGTGCCCAGCACCAGATATATCAGGGGAAGGAGTCTGTCCTTCTGCAGGATGCAGCTGGGGTATAACCTGCTGTCCCACACTTCTCCTTTTGTTCTCTTATGACTTAAGCCTTCAAGCAAGAAGTTTAATATCCTCACCACAACTGTTCAGAGTTGTTTATTTGGTCCTGAAATAGCAGTACTGGCGTGTGAACTTTTGGTGATGCATAGCCCCAGTGTGAAATCTTTCATTGCATCAGCAAGAGAGGCAGGTAAGACATGTCTGCCATGTGCCCCACAAGGATTTGATTATCTGCCCATGATCTAGACTTGGCAAGATGTGTGGTATGCTATGAAGCTTGGAAAGCCAAAGGGGAGACAACAGGGGCTTTTGAGAGGTAGCTTATACTGCAGCGAGGCTTCCAGAGGGAGCTGGTTGTGTCCCACATTATGCATGACTTCTACACCAGTGCTTTTTTTTTCTAGACTATTGAGTTTCAGTCTTCTCAATTCACAGATCTTTGGAAATTTTCCAGTGCAGGTGTGGACCCCAGTTGAGTAAATATCAGCCTTCTGATAATGGGTTTTCTTTTCTTCATTACCTCTGCTGCCATAATTAGGTATTTTTGCTTGGGAAAAATGAAAAACCCTAAATGTTTGCAGAGTTCCCAGCACCAGCAGTGCTGGTTTCAGCCTGCTTCTTTATATGCAATGATGAGAACTGCCGTAGGAACGCGTGCTGCCCTTTAAAAGAGAAAATATGTGTGTTGTGCTTCCAGTGACAACATGATCTTCCCCTTTCCAAGTGGAAAATGCTTTCTTAGAGAAGCTACGGAAACTGATGAACAGAATTTTGGTTTTATGCTTATTTCCTCTTGTAGCTCAAGGGCTGCTGCAGGAAAAGCATGCCAATAGGTGTAAAACATTTTGCAAACACTTCTAATCCTTTCCAGAAATTCTTGCTGGTGATGCTAAGAGAGCAAAGCGTAGGTAGGGAGTTTATTCACAGCTGTGTCTGTCTGCTGCTGCTTCCAGTTCTGCCACATCTAGGTGTGCTCTGTCAGGGGTGAGTGCCTTGTGCTGTTGTGGCTATCCCAGGTGTGCGAAAGCTGGAGAAAACACGTCTTATGCTTTGAACCTCTCCTCACATTATGCCAGATTTACCTTAATAAGTTCTCCTGGATACCTTTGCTAGCCTGAGATGATCAGAAGAAAAAGTAGGCATTTTCATCTGAGAAGCCTACCGCTGTTGCCCACCCCTAGGAAACTGGTGATATCATTAGTCCGTACCACGTTTCTGCAAAAAGCATGTTATGGTTTCTCTGGATGCTGATCTGTTCTGTCAGAGGTCTAAAGTTTATTATAGGGGGCGGCAGCATATGTTCTTTAGCCTGTGTCATGTGGATTTATTTAAAGAATTTATCTTGTGGACGCTCGGGGGTGCAATGACCAATGCTCCCCAGCTGTCACTGGCCAGAGCTAAGCCCCATAGTACAGAAACGCTTCTCTGGTTCTGGTTCTGCTTTTATTTTTAGATTTGGCTCTTCAGGGTCTGGACAATCATACTTACATGCTTTTTAGTGTTAAGATTCAGGCTCTTGCTGAGAAGTATGCTGCTTAAATGAGTATATTCACTGGGGAAAGCATCCATTTAAAAGATATTTTGATTATTGAAAAATCAAAAGGAAAGGAAAGGATGCATTTTGGGTTAGTTCGCAAACAGTGTCTTTCTGGGACAGAGATAACCTCTCGTAGCACCTTGTGCAGCAAAGGCAATGTCTTAAATGGTCCGTATCAAGATTATGTGGCCATTGCATTGCCTAGATTTTTAGTGCTCGACTCTAAACAACACCATGTCATTTCTTCAGCTTTATTTATTAAGATTATTTGTAACAGTATAAAATAGCTGAAATTCTGCTGTACAGTGCTACACAGACATTGCTGGATGAGCAGCACAGACTTTTGGCTGTCGTAGCTTGTAAATGGAAAAGCAGCCCCAATTCCTGTTTCAGATGTATGTTGGGATCCTCCTTGGTGGTTTTCCCCGCAGTCGTTCTTTCCAAGTGGTGCAATTTTCATAGCAGTCTTCCCTCTGAGCCCCGTGGTTTCTCCTCATTATCATATACTTCCTCTTCACTTCACCCATTTTTCTGCTCTCTTGAGTCTTCACTTACAGCAGATTGCATCAGTTTTCTTGGAGCCTCTCATCTGGCTTTTCTTTTTCTTTGCAAACATCTCTTCCTCTTTTCAGATGCTTCCTTTTAACCAGCCTCCTTTACTTCTCAGGAGTGAATCCCACTGCCCAGTCCTCTCTTTCACAAGACACTGCTGTGGAGTTGCTGATTTCTTCTAACACTTCACCATCCATGCTGCATTCCAGGATTTTTATTTATTTATTTATTTGCGAGGAAAATGGAAACTTCCTCTGTTCTAAACTACTGCAAAATTGTGAGCTACATTCCAGAACATGACTGCCACTCGGTGAAAAAAAAAAAAAAAGTTCAAATTTGATTATTTATTTTTAAAAGGGGGACAACAAATGTGTTTTCTGTAATAAAGTCTGTTTCCAATTTGCAGAAACAATGGAACATTTTCTTCTGAAGCCCCAGCCCACCCCCCCAAAAAAAAAAAAAAAAAAAAAGAAAAACCAACAAAGCAACAGTCTGAGGTATACACCTAGCAAAGGAAATTGCTGGCAAACCGGTTAATTTGGCAAGGCTGTAAGTAATTGAAAACAAGGTCTTATAATGAGAGATGTCAGACAACTTTAAATGTTAGGGTTGCTGCCAGTTCCATCTATATGATCCGGCATTCTCTCCATGCTGTTCTGACCTTGCTTCTTTTTCATGAATCCAGATTTTTCCCTTTCCTACTGACAGGGCCTTTGATTTCAGTGTCAGACTGAAAACTATTCTGAAAAGCATTAGTTTGCCCCTGCCAAACATCCTCTCCGAAAAGAAATGTCATGGCTAAATCATAAAGTAAGCAGAACCAGTTGGTACCATACTGCTTCGTTCCTGTTTAGATGTGATAACCATGTGGAAGTCATTGCACAACCAAACACCGGTGCCAAAGTGTGGGGGGAAAAAAGCCTCACTGATTCCACAAACAGAATAAATGCTTCCCCGTGTCTTCACAGGAGGAGGCTTGAGCAAGGTGTGGGATGTTTCTTTCCAAAGCCAGTCGCTCAGCTCTGCTTCAAGTTCCCTGAGTGACACGGTGGGAAGGGGAAGTCTTAACTTTGTTTTTTCCATGAATGCTTTTTTCCACATACTGAAAATGTTTACCAGATCAGTGCCCCGTTAATATTTTAATAGTGTTTAATCATTTTGTGTTCTTTCAGACAAGATTTCATTTGCGTGGTTAATAACAATGTTTTGACTTATGCTATGAAGATATTTTTCATATTCTTAAAGTGAGCTTGGGGATCTTCCTTCTCTCTATTTGTGGAAGAAGATGGCATCACATTTAGAGATGTGCTTGCCTAGAAGAGCATCGTAGAGGAGAAAACAGCTGACTGACTGTGGGTGGTTCAGAAGATCTAATTTCTTTTCCTGATTACAAGCCATTTCCCTTTTTTTATGCTTCTACTTCCCTCCTTGGTAGCACAGGCTAAACTGCATTTTGTTAACTGCTTTAGGAGCTGCTAACAAGGAGCAATATGTAAGGGTTAGTTTGTTGCTTCTTCCTCTGAAGTGTTTTTCCCTGGTATTCATCAGATGTAAGTAGGCCTGATTTAGTGCAGGGATCTGCTATGCCTTAAATAATAGGTCTGTACTGGGCATGTGCCCTTCATTATTGAAATTCATATTTAGAGATCACTTTAACACTTCCAGACCAAAAAAAAAAGTGTTCTCGTGAGCCTGTATTGTCAGCTTGGGTTATTTAACAGTCACTTCATCTGATACTGCAGAGATAAGCCCAGAGACTGAGATCAGTAGCATAAACAGCAAATAAACTCTTCTCAACTTATCTGATTTCTTGTACAAATCGCTGATGTTGTTGCTTCAAGTGCGGGTACGTTTGGCACACTCTTCTGCTGAGTCTTTGTAACTTGATTTTTATTTGCTGGCATGGTGAGAGGTGGTGGTATCATCCTTCTGATAGCCGTGCACAGGGACTCTGCCTCAGAGACCACTTGGTTCCCCTTTGCATCCCACCTTCCTGGTGAACCTTCTCATGGAAAACTGTTATGGCAGGGACCTGAGGTAGGGTTTTTGTGTGTGTGGCACCCAGATGTAGACATAAACAAATTGCATTGGTATGTTTGGCAGTTCAAGGTTTAGCCCTGATGTGGAGCTTTGTGGGCCAGGGCAAGGAGAGCTGTTAGTCCATCAGTCTGGCTGATGGTGTGGAGCAGAAAGGAGCATGGAAAAAGAGAGGCTGCAGCTGCAGAATGTCTGCTGTGGGCTCAAAGACTGCTTAAGAGTAGCAGTAGGAAAAGGGGAGGTCATCGTTTTAGTACAGGGGAGACTGAGGGAGAAAGAATTGGAATCTATCAGTTGGTTGAAGGTGGGAAGGAGAGCAACGTTGTGATGATGTTGCAGCGAATCTTTTGCATTTGAGAGTCCTGAGCTTGGGCTGAGCTGTGCTCTCCCGTGCAGTTCGAAGAGCCTGGCCTTTACATCTGCTCTAACTTCTGACTGAGTTTGAGCATATGGTCTCTGTGTCTCCAAGGTGTTCTTTACTCTGAGATACAGCTTCATGCTGCAAAACCTTCTGTATATGTACAGCCTGTGCTGCTCTTTCCAGGAGTTAGGTTTTTGACGTGCTGCTGTTCCTCTGCCTCTCATGTCCAGCCCTACTTTTGTCAGGTAATTTTCATAGCACAAATATTCCCATCAATAGCGAGGAGCCAGATGCTTGGAGAGGCTTCAGTATATCTGTAAGAGTGGGGAGGATCAAACAGAAACAGCTGCACTTGTAGTTATCCACTGAGATCAGTACTTAGGGGATAAATAATTTTTTCCCCAAGGAGGCTGAAATAATACTGTTTTACAGAGGCAGTTGGTGTTCTTGCTTTCCCTTGCTTTGGGTCAGATTCCCAAGACGTGCAAAGCCATGCAGGTAACAGTTCTCTCAGGCAGGGGCTGGGGACTTTTTTGTTTTCTGAAGGACAGCTCTCACAGGACCCTCTGTCAGCCGCAGGGGCTGTTCAGTGTCACTCAATTTCCTCTGGTGCCCGTGAGTCCTGCTCTCCTGGGTATTGCTGCACTGCTTGCATGAGCAGCTGCTGCAAATGCTGCTAGATGTACTTACGGGAGTCTGCGTGCATGTTTCTTGGGGTGAACCCCTTCCTTTCTTAGCAGATTATTTCTGCCGCTGCTTTGTTCTCTTTGTCAACAAAAAGCCTGTACTAATTGGTTCAATCTATTAAGCATCCATTGGACTCTGTAGGACAGAGTAAATGATCTGAAAATCACTGGAAGGAGAATAGACAGAAACTACACAATTCAAATCTTATTGTTTTTTTTTTTTTTTTTTTTTTTTTCTGTTTTGCTTGGCAATTATCATTAATATACTCCATTTTTCAGATAGATGAACTTCTGACTAATGAATTCATAACAGTAAAATCTGGCAGCAACCTGTTGATCTCTGTGGAACCTCTTGCAGGGTACAAATTTTATCCCTGTCTTAGTTTGGCTGGGTTGGGGTTTCTGTGCTATGCATGACACCTCTTCTAGGATTCTTTCACGAGCTTTCCTCTAACAATGCTTCATTCAGCGGCATAGGTAGAATGTTTTAACATCACAACATGTTGTAAGGAAAGTATGGTGGTAAGTAAGAACAATATTTGGCCACAATGTACTAGCTAGAGTGGACCTGAGAAACAAATCCAAGCCCATCCATCACAGACAGGGAAGCTTTTGACCAATTACCAAGTTTTATCACCTTGTACACATTTTTAATTCCTGCAGCCTAAAGGCTTTTGTTAAAGTGCACTCAGAGTTTTGTTCTATTTGGGTTATGTTGGCTATGGATTCTGCTGTTTCGTGAAATCAAAGCATAAGCTATATGAATGAGCTGGGTTTAGGAAGCTATTTATTGCCTTCAGCCAGCTTATAAGCTCCACTGAGCAATATGGTGACAGGCAGTGGCAGACAGAAATCCCCAGCCACGAATCATCTGAAGGTTTGCTCTCTGTTGTAGGCAGTGTGCACTACAAGATTTCTGAAATTTGGGCTGAAAGGAGGGTGGAATACCTGGCAGAGAGGTGTCTCAGGGGATTCATCACCAATCTTGTTAATTTTTGCCTTGCGTGTCACTCTGTGTGATATGTGTGTCTTTGATAGTAACCAGATTAATTGAAGGGAAAAAAAAATCCTTCTCCCATCTTAGGCTGCAGGAAACATTTGACAGGCAGAGGATGTAACATCAGATGTCAAACAGAGTTTGGTGGCAGCAGCATGTCCTCAGGTGTGAGAGTAATTGTGGACAGCTACATGTGGAGTGCAGGTACGCTTCTTTCCTTTGCAGCCTGTATCTTGCAAGCTCTGTCATTGGAGCAGCCTGTACTCATGTGAGTAGTCCCTTTGTTGTAGCAGGGCTTATCCTGCAAGTGGGACTGAGTGCCTGCCTGCATCAGGCCTAGAAGAGTTCAAAAATGCTTATATACATACACTGATAGTTAACTGATAAGAGAGGAGGGTGGGTTATTTTATTATTTTTTTTTTCCCAGTGGGCTTTGAGCTGATCATCCCTTGTCTGCTGAAGAGACAAATTGTCCTTTTGTGGGACAAACTAAAGAGGAAAGGGAGTGTAAAGTTTGCAGAAGAGAACCTTTGTCAAGACCTTTCTTTTTTGTTTGTTTCCTTGCTTTTTTGGGGAAAAGATGTTTCAAATGTTCTGCCTGAAAAATTGAAACCACCTCTGCAGCTTACAGTAACTTTTCGCAGAGACTCTTGCTTGGCATTCACTGTACTGAGCTGTTCATATGCTAGACATCTCTAATAGTGTTTTAGTCTCCAGTGGTGTTTTTCTTGGAAATTCTTCCTTTGAATAATAAAACAAAGTGCAGTTGCCATTGTTGTTTTCACACTGTATGTAGCAACGCCTTGATTTCTGTCTTTTTGAACTCACCTTTAAAACAGAGCTGTTGTGTAAAGCTGATTTCTGAGTGGTACACAGCTTATACAACTAGTTGAAGATACAAATGACCTCCACTTAATTAGCTGGCAGTGGATAACGAGTGCTAGCCACTTCAGTATATTTTATTTCAGTGGGAATACGTATGAAAAGCCATGCAAAGTCACAGAGTTCTGTAAAATCACTTCATTTTTCTCTACTGATAGAGCCCTACTAGAAGCACCCATTCCTACATTTCCAGCTGAGAACTGCATGAGGGCCTATGAAGCACAAGCACCATCATGCAATGTTTGCAAAGTTTAATTAGTGTTTTCATGGAACAGTGCAGCTAGTAGAAAATATGGGGGTAGAAATGAGTGCAAAAATAACATCAGAGGCTAAGAGCCACCTGAAATGCCTCATATTGAACGTTTTGCATTGACCTTTACAGGAGTATCAGGTATTCCTTCTGCAAGGAGGAAGACAAAGGAATTGTACATTGTCTCTGCCTGAACAGCACTTGTAGGAGTGTGAACTGTTTCTCAATAACCTGCTTCTGGTAGCAGCATTCCCCGGTGAGGCTGGCAGCAGTCAGGTTTTCATCTGCCCTACCTTTTTTCCTTCCCTCTCCCGGAGGTCCTTGCTGGGTGCTGGTGAATAGTTGGTATTCTGCGGGTTGAGGTAGGTTTGCTGCATTTTCCCCGTGCATAGCTGACCTGGATGTGTGAGGCAGGATCCATGCCTCCCACGTGTCCTGGCCTCTCTGTGTACGTAAGTATCAATTTTTCATGGGCCATCAGACCCATGTGGAGTGCCGGAGCAGCTGCGTGCATGTGCTCTGTGCCCTGGCATGGCGAGCAGCACAGCTGGGTTTCTGCAAAACCAGAGAGTCAGCCCATCTGTGTTACATGGGTGGGGGGTCTGGGGAAGGGTCTAGAGAACAAATGTGATGAGAAGCAGCTGGGGGAACTGGGGTTATTTAGCCTACAGAAAAGGAGGCCCTGGGGAGACCTTAGTGCTCTCTGGCAGGAGGTTGCAGTGATGTGGGGTCGGTCTCTTCTCCCAGGCAATAAGCAATTGGAACAGGCTGCCTAGGAAGGTGGTTGTGCCACCATCCCTAGAGGTATTTAGAAGATGTGTAGATGTGGTTCTTAGGTACGTGGTATAGTGGTAGGCTTGGCAGTGCTGGATTAATGGTCAGACTTGATGATCTTAGAGATTTTTTGCTTCCAAACAGTTCTACAATTCTGTGGAACTAGTAAGGCAATTTTGCATGGCAGACTTTTTCTTATGTTGTTGTCCTGAAAGATAGTTTGCTCCTCATCTTGGAGCACAGAGGTAATCTGTCAAAGCCTGGATGATGTGTTTCTGTGTGTGGCAGGGTAAAGGAATTAGCAGCAGGTTAAGCTTCAGGAACCCCGGGGGTAAGGGACTCCACTTCTGCATCAAAGAAATATGAATTACCCAAATTTTGAATCTCTCACGTGGGCAATCCTGGCATTAAAACCAGTGGAGTTGTGGATACTGTCTCTGAAAATCAGACTGCATCCTAGGACATCTGCCTAGAGAATTGGACCGTTAAATCCAGGCACTCCAATCTGAAGCACTCTATAGCCTTGGTCAAACATAGGGCAGCAACTCTAAGCTGTAGCCTTTGTTAATTGTATGACAGCTTTAGGAACATTGTGCCACAAGTAGAAGAGAACTAGGCCCAAGAGACCTAATTAATGAGGTCCTTTGTTACTTGGCAAAAACAAATGAAATATAGCTGGATAAAGGTAGATGTAGCAATTTGCCATTTGACCCAGAAATGTAGCCTTCTGTTAGTTGAGAAGTGTAAGAAAGTAAAGATTTCTTAGGCTAAAATACATGTAGACTAAGTTTAAAAACTGTTGTAGTACTAAATGTTTGGAAAGTTGGATTATCATAGTGTCACTGTAGGACACCATCATACTGACACAGAAATCATGCTTGTGGGGAACGGTTAGCTCGTAGGAAGGAGGATACAAAGATGTGGATCCATGGTCTGTTTACTTAGTGAGCTGGAAAAGGTTACGGAAATGGCACAGCGAGGAGAAAATCTACTGGTACTGCTCCTTCTAGCTCAGGCTTTTGACTTCCCATAGAGGACAGCAGGTGCAGCCTACAGCTGTGCTGGCTGGGATGTCGACATGGGTGAACACCGGAGCAGAGCCCCTTGGTCTCAGTGCCATTTCTGTAGATTCTGGCAGCACTTCAAAGTCCCTCTCCTTCTCTGGGTATGTGTTATGCCTGATTTTCTTGCATTTTGTTTTTCCACCTTCGGATTCCTTCCTCGTCTCTCATTCCTTCTCAGCCTTCTGCAAGCGTTCTTGGCTATGGCAGTGCGATTTCACATCTTGGCTTCAATCTTGGGAGGCAGGAGGTGGTTGGCATTGTTTTGTTTTTACCAGTGCTGTTTTGTTACCCTTTGTTTTCTTGAGCCTCTTTTACAGCCAAACAAATTTACTGCCTCCTCCTTGCTGCTATTTTCTTCTTTATTGGATTCCCTTCCCCCCAACCCCTCCCCCATGGCTCTCCATTTTCCATTGTCTTTGTTCTTTATTTCCCCCCTAAGATCCTGAAACAGCTCTGGGAAGATGAAGCATTCAATCTTATTTTCCATCTCCAGCTAGCGCTTTATTAATAACCCATATTTATTTAGCATCTAGAGCCTGCCAAACACACACATTCATACACACAAAGCCAGCCACCAGTGTTTGCTGTCAGGATAATGTCTTCCCGGAGGCTTACCTCCTTCTGCCAAGCCGAGCTAAATGCCTCTTTGTGGAAAGGAAAGAAAACGCCGCTCTTGTTGAATGATGTTTATAGTCCAGCATCTCCCTGAAGAAAAATGAACGTGGGTCAGAAATGATCCCGGACCCTGCTATTCCTGCAGCCCGCTGCGCTGCTGAGTGTATTGCATTTGCAAGGCGAAGACACGAGTTAGGGTTGGAAGCACAGCCAAGATTGCAGGGCTTCGGGACGTGGTTGGGTGCAGGGAAACGTTCTGGTTCATGGACCTCCCAGTTGCCCTGGGAAGTGCCCAGGTCCTGGCTCTGCCATGGCTGTGAAGCTTCTGGGTTGCACCTGGGCACTCCCCATCCATCACAGGACAACAAGGGCACGATTCATTCTCGCTCTGACTGCTGCCCAGCAGGCTCTGTGCTGAGACCCGGTGCACAAGGAATCTGGCTGGCTGTGCGTGGGGGAGTGAAGTCTTTCTGGTCTGCGACAGGCCATGGGGCCATTCGTATGGCAGCATTTTGCTTGGGAAGCTATGGGTGAGGGCGTCCAACAAGGCCTGCTATCAGTGCGGAAGCATGAGGAGCAGCAGGGCTGACTTAAGACATACCACACGGGCTCTTGCTTTTGCCCCAACAACTTGCAGCAACCAACTATGCTAAGTTGCTGCCTTTCCTGTTAAATAAGCCAGACCAGGGTGTATTTCCTAGCTGTAAGAGTTAAGCAAGAGTGGCATGACTCAGCTCACATCCATTTTTCCTAAATTCTTCTCTCTGCAGATGATAGCCTCATCCAATCTACCAAATGGGAACGAGTCCTGAAAATCCCCTTGCTGGGCCCTAATAGTATTTGGGATAATCCTAACTGACCTGGCAAAATTCATGTGAAAATTATTCCAACAGTGGCATAGTTTGGATGGTTGAGCGTCTGTGCTAGGGCTCCCTGTCTTTCCTTTAGAGGCCTAGATCCTGTCATGATGAGCTGAGTGGTCCTCAGGGTGCTCCCAGTCTCCAAAAGCTGGCCTTGATTAGCAGAGTTCCTGCAGGAGGATGCCAGATCCATGAAAGAGCTTAAACAAATAACCAGGAACAGCTTGTGAGGTGCTGGGCAGTTGGCCCATCTCTCATCACGCCTTTATAGGTCATACCTGATCCATGGATCAGAGAAAGTCTCTTCTTGTGCATTTATGGAACTGTAAAACAAGAAGCCGTAATCTCATGTGAGTCTTGAACATCATCCAGTAACCCACTTGGATTCTACAGACTTAAAGACTTTAAGTGGTAGGTTTCAAAGCTGCTTGGTTTGTGAATCTGAATCGCATTTTCCAAATGTCACCTAATGCATGCTCTTTGGTGTGGGTTATTGTTGAGAAAGTATGTGTGGAACACAGAAATGTCTTCTGTCTAGACAAAGAGTTGGGCTTTCTGCCCCTTCTCTCCTTCCCTCTGAGGTTTTCTTATTAATTTTTTTTTTTAATTGCATGGGACCAAAGTAATGGAGTGTTGCTTGTTGTTTAGTGTTTTAATTTTAAGGAGACTTGAGAGAAGGGGAAATAAAAGGGCATCAGGGTGGTGGTGATGAGAGGGAATCAAACCTTAATTTGCAGTGAGAAGTACAAGGGAGGCTTTTTCCAAGCATCCCTGATGACCCAAGGATCAAGCTAGTCTCATTCTTATGTGAGAACTGTATCTTAGCTGGAATGGACATGGACAGATTTGCTCAATTCATTCAAAAATCACTTGACATCCAATTGGGGTAGAATTAAATTCTTAGGGAAACTGGTTGTTTGGGTTTTTTTTGGATGCATATTGGGTGTCTCCAGAGAGCAATTAGGATCAAAACGATTCTGAATAGAATGAACAAATAATATAAAGGAACTGAATGTGCGTGTTGTGAGCGAGGCATGCTTGTGCTGGAGCAGTAGGGCTTCCCAGACAGTTTGGCCTGAGCCTCTCTTAACTGTGCTCAAGTCAGTGGTGAACCTGAATGGAGAAGCAGTTAGATCAGGTGTAAGCTAAATCTTTTCCAAACTCTGGTTGCTGTGCAGAATCCTTTACTAACTGCCATATGTGTATTTTTTTGTGTCCTTGCCTGAGATGCAGTTTGCAAGTTCCAAGGAATGGTTCAGCCCCTTGGAAACCATTCTCCTTCTCCTCATAATAATCATAACATGGTCATCCTGGTGGGAAGTGATATATGGTGTAAAACAATGGGGTGGTGTTCACACTGTAAAATGGCTAAAATATTTTTATCCATCAAAAAAGAGCTTTCAACTCCCATTATTACTGCCAAAGGTCTATTCCTATTTACAAACAGATGTATCCTGCAGCCTTACCCACTGCCTCTTTGAGTTAAAAGCAAAGACTTGCACTGACTTCAAGGATGCTTAACGGAAAGCAATGTGCAATCCCAATCATGTGAAACAATCTTAATGTAAGAGACAGTGCTATCCAGTCCAGATTGAAGGCCTCTTCTTTGAAACATAAGTGCTAGTTCCTGTCTGCCTGTTATGCATTTCCAGCTCTGCCACAAAACTGCTGTGCTAAGAGGATGTGCAATTTTTGCTCTTCAACTTTTGAGGATTTTTTTAATAAACAGAGCTGTTTTGTATAAAGTTTAAAATGTAATAAAACGGCTATTTTTTCTGTGCAAGTATAATATGCTATTTTTCTGTAGTACATTCACATCACTTCTGTGCTTACAAGGATCTTGTTACCAGTGCTCCAAGGAAATGCACAGAAAAAAAAAAAAAAGTTCAGTTATTCTCTGCATTGTATTTTTTTTTTCCATCTGCTTTTGTCTCTGTACAATATACTCTTACAGAAGGGAATAATTAGAAAGGCATCTGAAATTACGTAGGGAGTGAATCAAACTGTAAACATTAGGCCAGCTTAGAAAATCGTACACAAGCCTTACCAGAGTCACTGCCTGACATTTTGGAGGACAGTTTCATTAGTATAATTCTTATTGACACCGTTGCATCCAAATTAACAGCTTCTATAATGAAGCTGGTGTCACCTGCCAGTTTCTATTGCATTGAAGCTCTCCCTTCAGACTGCGTTGTTTTTCTGCCTTCCAAGATCCTGAAGCCCTCTTCCCTTTTAAGTGTCTCAAGCAGATTGAACTGTTACCCAGTTCTTGGAGTTATTGTAGTTAGCTATTTGTTTTTCTTGTCAGTCAGTATAATTTAACCAAGGTGACCTTGGTAAGATTTCCAGCTGTGGAATTGCAATTAGAAAGAAAAAAAAAAAAGTAATAATCACTTTGAGGACTACTTAAATTCAGTGTTGTTGTTTGATTTGCAGTGAGTCTGCACAAGGATGGCTTTAGGAATGTAAAATGTTTCTTGAAACAGGAAAAAATCCTGTTTTTTTAGTGAGTGGGGCGATTCAGGTGGAAACAGAGCTGCTGCTCCACCTGGACTGTCACAAGTCCATGGGGCTAGATAGGATCCACCCAAGGGTGCTGAGGGAGCCGGTGGATGTGATTGCTGGAAAGCTGTGCAGAGGAAAAGGATCTGGGGGTGCTGATTGATGCTCACCTGAACACGAGCCAGCAGTGTGCCCAGGTGGCCAAGAAGGCCAGCGGCATCCTGGCTTGTGTCAGGAATGGTGCAGCCAGCAGGAGCAGGGAGGTGATCGTCCCCCTGTGCTCTGCTCTGGTGAGGCCGCACCTCGAGCACTGTGCTCAGCTTTGGGGGAGGTTCAGGTTGGAAATGAGGAGACATTTCTTCTCAGAAAGAGCAGTCAGGCATTGGGATGGGTTGCCCAAGGAGGTGTTCAAGGGAAGGTTGGACGTGGTGCTTGGGGACATGGTTTAGTGGGTGACATTAGTGGTAGGGGGATGGTTGGACCAGATGATCTTCGAGGTCTTTTCCAACCTTAATGAATCTATGATTCTATATTCATCAGAGGTCTATAAATGTGTCTTAGTTCTTGACAAGTTCAGGATTCAGGCACAGGAACATGTTAGGAAACGTATTCATGGCACTGGTCATTTAGCACATACACAGAATGATGACATTATCACAGGCTTTTCCCACTGGGAAGGATTTTTTAATTCCACTCATAAAACCTCTGAACCAGGAAACCAATGCTCCTAGATTTCACTTCAAACAATCAAAGAAGTGGATCCCATTATACAAAGCATCTGGATTCCTCCCAGCTTTCAGTAAAGGGCTGCATTTAGCATCAGAATATGACCATTATTAATAAATGTCTTACGTCCTGTCATGTATTATGTTCTGATGGAGACCTAGATATGTGGATATCTTTAAGGTCCCTTTCAACCCAAGCTGTTCTATGATTCTCTGATTCTTATTACTCTTAAACCTCAGGTCCCATTGTAGGATTCATGCAGTTATGATTTCCAGGCTGTTTTAAAGACACTAATAGACATCTGAGCAGCTAGTTTTTGTTGTTGTTGCTTGTTGTGTTGTGTTGGGGTTTTTCTGTGCGTTTAAGAAAACAGTTATTTTATTAGAGGTCTTTATTTTTGAAGACAGTCAAGCAGAATACAACAGACAATAATGAAGGGAAATAGCAGATAATCAACCACACAAGGTTCACTGAACGCTCAGCGATTGAATTTTTTCCTCAACAGATTGTCTGTAATAAATCAAATAATAAACAAATTTACAGTCTGGTAAAAGGAACGTTTAAGCTATTGTGATCTAATTAGTTGGCTACTTCCATATGCCAGAATTCAGTGTGTTTTGCGTCAGCCTGGTTTCCGGTCCGTTACTATTTTTTCTAGATAGCAGAAGAGAGCAGTATTGTTTCCAGCTTGCAAAGCTTCCATCGTGGTGCCACTGGAAGAATTCCTGAGTGGAATTGCACTGTGGAGATGAACTGACGCCTCTGCCAAGGCACAGGTCAGCCAGTATTCAGGGAGCAGCTAGGAGTTCATGTTAGAGAAATCCAGCTGAGGTGGAGGGATCCAGCCTGAGGAACGTGAGGGTGTTTTCTCTGCATTTAAAGCCTCTTAGAGGGGACATCGGAGCCATAGTTTGATACTCTGTCCCTGCAGCTTTTCTTAAATTCTGAATTAGAGAGGAGGTTGACGTGGCATGGTAGAGATCAGGTTATTTCAGAGAAATAGAAAGGCCTGGATAATGAACACATTGGTATTACAAATTCAACAAGAACACCATTTTGGCCCTTAATGGCATTTTTGGTGCTTTTGTTTCTCATCCTTGGCCAGAACTCAAAACAGAAGGACCGTGAGAACGAACAATGCTGATGAAACCAACTCACCCTAGTTTTCTGAGAATCATAATAAACTCAGGCTGTGTTTAACTGACATTTTGGACAGTTTCTTTAGAAATCTATTCAACCCTTTCTAATTAGCGTGTAATCTTTGTGTGAGTAGATTATCATTTGGGAACAGCTGTACCTGCTGATTGCCTTTTTGAGACGGTGTGATGGTAGAGCTGATGCTGTGTCACTTCACCAAATAGCTTCTTGGGAGGAAGGGGATGATTTTGATCTTCTAGCAAAGACTGTGTGAGTACGTGCTTGTACAAATAGCAGAGGGAGCATTGGTGGGATGGACAAAGGATTGTCTCTTCTTTTTGAGTTCATTTAGGGAACAGGAGTAATAAACAACAAAAAAGTCTTGCAAAACAGCTGCAACAAGATTTGATTTGCAGAAGCAGACGCCTGATCAAACTGCAAATCTTCTCCTTCCAAACCTTTTGTGATGAATGCAGTTGGGCGGATTGGCAGTGGTGTAGGACTGCCCACATTTGGGGTTCTAGTTGCGGTTATGTCTTGAGTACTGCTGTACCTCACACTGCGTCTGGATTTTTGCATGGAGTTACAAAGTTATTTTGTTTGAGATATTATGAAAACACTGAGAAACAGGCTGCCTGAGGTAATGCCAACAAGTTTCCTAAGGAAGGCACCCTTTCAGACAGAGCCAGCAAAATAACAGCTTGTGCAAAGGGGCAGCAGGAGATGGTCCTTATGGCAGTCTCTTCAATCTCCAAGTGTATTTGTCTGTGCTGGATTGACAGGAGTCAGAGCTGTAATGTAATTGTTTTCCATGTCATCCTTCTCCTTGAGAGTGCTCTTAGCATCCTTGCACCATGCCTGGTCGTGCAGTAGGGTGGATGCAAGTTATACGGTAAGAACTGTCCCATAGTCTCTGGGTAACAAGTAGCAATGGGCTCTGAAGTGGCACTATAAAGGATTTTCTCTGAAAACTTTACTGAAACATAAAGTATTTGTTTATTAACCTGGAATTACAAAGGCATGTTTCTGTGTTCAGTTAGTACTATGATTTTCACCAGAACACGGGTCAGCAGCAAAAATAAATAAATAGGTATCAAGTGCTTGGTTCCAATTTGTCATAATTTTACCTTGGAACTGCCAGTTAGTAAGTTCTAAATACCAAATACATTTTTCTTTGGAGGTTCTTGATGAAAATGAAAAAAAAATATTGGAAAATAAGTCTTACTTAGCTTTTGAGTTTAGGAAGGGACATTCTCAACAGCTCAGCTGTTGGCTTGAGCAATGACTGCTGGGTCAGATGATCACTTTTTTCTGTCTAGAGAGAGTCTGCCAAGGCTCAAGGAGAATGAAATCTGTTGCAGGGATGGGATTTTTTATCTAGTACTCCAAGCAGCTGAGTTTGCTTCCAGATTCCTTTGATTATAAATATCTGGACATAGTTCTGCTAAAATCTGCTTAGCAGTATGTTTGTTTCTACTCAAAATCTTAATACACAAATTGCTGAAGTTGGTTTTCTTCTGGAATGAGTAAAATATGGTTATCTGCTAAAAATGTGAAATCATAGATTCACAGTCAAAGAGGTTTTCAGTCTTTGAGCTTTCTGACAGTGTATTTTTGCTTTTCCTAGCATTTTCTGCTACTTTTTATTGACTTTAAGGCTAGCTGATACAAAGCTTTCCTGAACAGCTTTGTGGGTGGTTGTTTTGTTTTTTGGTATGCTTACTTGAGTTCTTGACTTTTCTGTAAGCAGACATGTTTTTTAATACCTTTGCACGGCTATTCTTCTGTATAGTGAGAAATTACTTTGTTTTGTTTTCTGGTCTGTAATGTGAACTTTCTTTCCTGTTGTTTGTATGTTAACCGTGATGACACTGTCTTAAAACCTTTTCTACCCATTTAGTTATCTTCTCAGTTTTCTCACTGAAAATAAATGTTTGCTTCTGTGAAGTCTTCACTTTTTTTTTTTTTTTTTTTTTTTTTTTTTTCCTTTTTTCTTAATTTATATAGTGTTTAGTTTAAAAACAAAAAACTGACCAGTGGTGTTCAACCAATTCCTCAATCCATTATAAATCTCCAACATGACCATTGGCAAATCAAACATATGTTGTCTGTATGTAGGAAGCCTCTTGTGTAGCTGCTCCAGAAGACTTTGGAAGCTCCACTGAAGTATATTCATTTAGAAAGGTACCAGTGGCAAAGTACAACAGTTGTACTAAAGATCATTAAAGATCATTATAAGTAGAAGAAATCCTAATGTAAATGTGGCCTTTACTTCTTACAATTCATTTTCTTCACTGCAAAGTAAAACATTTTGAATGATTAAACAAATTAGAAAGCTCTGAGTACCTTAGGCATAGGTACAAACTCTGGCTCAGGAAGTCCAGAATCTGCTGATTGCTAGAATATGGGAAAGTAACTGGTAAAAGGACTGCTATACGTTTGTGAATTTTTTAGCGTCTTCCTGTGTATCTGCTGTTAGGTACAGAAAACTGGGCTAGATGAACCGTCAGTGTGTTGCTACGAATGTTGAATCTGCTTACAGCAGTGGCTTTTGAGGGCAGAATTTGATGGCCATCGTCATCAGCATTTCTATTTCAGTCTTCCGTTTATGCATCCTTCACTGTTACTGCTGAGAGTGTGCTGAAATGGGAATTCCCACTGCATGGAAGTCCATTAGTTGGATTTCAAGGACAGAAATTCTTAGCAGAATGAAAAAAAAATCCTTTGAGAACAGAAACTCTGAAATGGTACTTAGAAAAGTGAAGGTTTTTGTTGACTTTGTGTATGTGACCATATAAAAACATGCAACCTCTAAGTCATTTTGGAACCTTATCTAATGCATAGTCACAGGAAAAAAAGGGGGATTGTTATTTGTTAATCACAGAGAATGGCTGCCTTCTACTTCTTACTCATCAGGCCTGTGGAGCTTCTGGTGCTACATGGTCTGGGGGTTTCAGAAGCAAGCTGTTAGTAGCAGGACACTACTTTCATCAAGACAGCAGCTGCAAAAATGCACCAGGAGTATGAGGGATATCATCTGCTCATCATGTGAACTGTTTTCAGCACCTGGCGTCACAGAAAGCATTAGTGAGACAGAAGCTTACGGTGCATTTTTCTTTCTTTCCCCTTTTTTTAGTGGATTGGACCTCTGGCTAAGTATGTCTGATTTCTTCTGTAGAAGGAAAGATTGCAGACGTGAAAAAAACACAACCGAAATGGGTAGCGTGTGACAGTTTCATCCTTCTAGCCTATTGTTTTATGACGCGACTCTCTTCAGTAACAGTTCTTCGGAGAATCATAACCCTTTGTGTGATTTACCGTGGTTATCCTGCATGCCACCTGTGCATGGTATTAATTAAGACCTGGGGAGACAGTGCTATAAAGCTGAAAAATTCTCTTTGCCAAAAGGTAGTGCTATGAAAACCAGCAAAACCTCCGCATGAAGCAGCTTGATAGTTCTTCCAGAATTGGTTTATGACTCTTTCCTCAAGAGCTTGAAGTAACATGGCATCTTGAAGATAAACTTACAGGTTCAATTGCCTGTGTAGATGTACAACCATGCATTTTGTCCACTTAAATTAAATGTGCCTAAGGGACTGAGTTTATTTTTTGCATCCATTCAAGCACGCGATTGAAATAAACAGCATGGTCCTAGCAGCATAGCATGCTAGCTATTAATCCACTAAGTACCCTATTAGTACCTGTCACTTTGGATTAGCAGTAAGTTTTTTATGTTCATCATGTATTTAAGTATACCGACTTTTGGATGGATTAAATCTCTCTTGTTCAACTAATTCCCCAAAAGCATCCATCTAGAGAACCTTATGCCTTAGAAGTCTATTTCGCAGCAATAAGTCCAAATAAGATGGGTTTTATCATCCCAGAGAGTCACTCAGGATGAGGTAATGGGAATAATAATTGGTTTATAGGGTTTTAAGTTTTTGCTGCTAGAAACTTGCTCATACATAAATAAAACAGAGATATTTCATTTCTGTCAGGCATTTAAATTGTTCAGCGATTGATTAAATGTCAGGCAACATAATAATTAGTGTACCTGAGTATCATTTCAAATGTAAACTCCCTAGGTGGGGATTTTTCTTTTTCCTTCTCTCTGTATAATCACCATCTCAGGTCTCACGGTGCATGATATGGGTTCTTTAACTGCTGTCATAAAAGAAATAATAATGTCTGCACAACTCCCCAAACTAATACCATATTCTCTAGTGATAATCTAATCACTTCATCTCTGAGGCATGTCACTGTGCCTTTTTGGAATGCTGCTTAAAAGGGACAACACAGACTTCTATGTCATTAATTTCTCTACTCTTTCAGTCCTAACATACATATGGAAAACATCTCACAAAGGCTGGCTGGCTAAGACCACCGCTTGAGCCAGGCAACTCTTGACTAAGTTCTTGTTTCTGTCATCAAGGTTAAGAGTATATTGAATTGAGAGGCAATGACAGACAATAGATTAATACCCTACTAACAGTACTTGCAGTATTATCAGGAGAGAAGAGGAGAAGAGAGGAGAGAAGAGAGAAGTCTACACAAAACTCTTCCTAGAGGAAAATGTGATGACAGTCCTACAGGCTCAAGCCCTGCTTTTGTCCAAACAACAGAGACAATGTGCAAGTGAGGACAACACAGCTGCTGCAGCAGTGCAGCTATCTGTAAAAGAAAGCTGGGTGCGACTGTGGGCCATTTGCTTAGCCCTTGATCTCTCTGCTGAGGCTGTAGCTGTTGGAATGAGTTTTGATAATGTTCCTTGTGGGGGTCTCAGTAACAGGTATCCACCAGTCGGTTTTCTTTGCTCAGCATTGCAGAGCCATTTCATAATGTTCTCAGAGTGGTTCTGCGGTCAGAAGCTCCAAAGCGAAATGGCATTTTATTGTGAAGAGCTGATTCCTTAAGTTTTAAGTGTTTGGTAGTCACTGAGATTTTGCTTGAATCAAAAGCATTTGGAATCTTGGACTTTTGGCAAGGAGTCCTTGTGTGTATGATAGCTAAAGGCACAGGGATATATCAGGAAGAATTTGTGGCATCCTTCTTATCATACCTTCTTACAGCTTCTTGGTGGAAAGCTCTGCTTCTTTGCTTTGTGGTTGGAATTAGTGGGAAGAGGAAAATCCATTTTGCTGATCAATTGCAAAGTCCTAGAGAGCTACTTCTAACCACTTTTTTTTCATTCTCTTTTATTTGATTATTATTATTGTTATTATTTTATTTTATTTTATTTTATTTTCAGCTTTAAATTAATGAGATTGAAAATGAAAATTTGATGGGGGAAAAAAAGACAATTCCCAGAGAATCAGTAGCCATGATTTATAGCCAGTTGAAATTCCACTAGAATATTCAATGTTGGGATGAGAAACTTGCAATGGAGGCAGTGCTGGGTCTGTCTTCTGCTCTGGTATATTGGTATGTCACTCAGACAGAAAAATGGTTTCTGCTGGTGCTTTCCAGCCCCTGCATGACTCCAACAAACCAAGGTTCCCTCACTGGGAGTCTTTTGCTCACCAAGAAGTACCCATGCTTGCAATGGAGGGAATGCAGTTCTATTTTCCTAAGTGGCTGGAATGCCTAATCTAAGCGATTAAATTTTGTCAGTATTTTGTAGGTTTAAGGAAACTTAGAAAAAATAATAAGGTGTTTTTGTATTTTCTACCCAAGTTCTCCATGGATTGTTTGCTTATTTCTGCACTGCTGGATACTTAACATGATCGGTGTTTCTGCATCAAGGACCTGCTTTATGTTGCACATTTGAGTATGCTCAGCATTTCTGCGTATGAAAACAAGCCTTTTCTCCACCAGCTCTTCCTTTGAATTTCCTATTATTTGTCCATTCCGGTGCAGCTACTGTATAAACGTCTACATGATGTGTTTTGTGGGACAACTTTGCTATATGTGCTTCCTTAGCTTCCAGCAGAATCAGCTTTCAACCAATTTGAAACCTAATTTTCTCTCTAAAAGAACACAAGAAGTGCAATGTGTTCCTGTCTTGGCACCCTGAACTTCTGCCACGTAGCTGCCCGTTTCGTTAGGATACTAACAACTTCGCAACACTGTTCAGGCTATCGGGTGATTTCAGAACTTCCCATCTGATTTATGGATATACAAATACGTGGGCTCACATCTGGGACAAGTCTTCCCTTGCATTTCAAGATCGATCCAAAGAGTGTAAGTGCCTTAGAGTGCATGGCTTTTAGAATGTTTTTGAGAACCATGACCAAGGTGCTCATTGCCTCTGATAAGTGCTCAAAGAGATTTAACTCAGTGCCACACCTATCTGTTACGTATCACACACACAATCACACAGAATTTCTAGGTTGGAAGAGACCTCAAGATCATTGAGTACAACCTCTGAAATGTATGTTACTTCTCCGTGCATGACGAGGTTGTTTTGGGATGGTGAGCCTAACCAGGCACCTCACCGTGCTGGCTGGACATACCCCAGGAGTCTACAACAGGACAGCTTCAGCTGTCAGGTAGGCAACAACTGAACTCTGGCACCTCCTGAATTAGGTGCCAGTCAAGCAGTTCATGTAATTGCAATCTAAGTTGCAGATGTAGGTAATTGAATTGCAGAAGGGCCATACCCTTCTTGTTTATATACTTTTACTTGTTTATATACTTTTTATAGTGATATACTCCAGAAGAGAATTTCATGTAGCTGGGTTATTAAATTTTCTGTCTTCATCAGCTCATTTCTGGAACTCAATACTGGAACTTGTACTCAGACCTGGAGATCCAACTTTTAGAAAACTGTAGAAATATTTTTAAGAGTTGCCTGCATCTAGTTCCAGAAGCCAAAACAGGAGAAATGTTCAAGCACGTGTGTCAGCACATTTATTTTCTACCCAGCAATCAGCTGTATAATCTGGACATAACCCAATTAATCTTCCCTGATGGGGAACTTCCTATTCTGTTTTTCCATTAACCCTCTAAAAGGTTATTATTCTACCTAATCCTTCGTTTAGTCCCAAAACAGCCTGAAAAAGAGCCGTCTTGTGGTGTGGGTTGTTGGTGTGTTTTCTTTTTTAATATTGTTTATTTTTAATTATTATTTATTATTAGTATTGTCTGTGTTATGATGGCTGTTGGTTGCTTCTGACTTCAGGAAGTATTCCGCATCCCACAGGGGAGAAGCACATAACTGGACTATTGGCATCAGTGAGCTATTTGTACATTTGAAGGATTCATTTACAAATGCAAAGAGGACTGCTCTGAAAACTGTTTTAATCGAAACAGGATGGAGAGGTGTGAGACACTTGTGGTAAATATGAGTGGGAGAACGAGCAGCACCCCCCGCACCCCATTGACACGTTGTGGTTGTATGGTTATTATGCTTTCTGTCATGCAGCTTGAGTTATTTTTTCCTCTTATTTCTGCCAGCACTGCATGTTTGAATTCCAGCAGGGCAAATTGATTATGATTTTTCAAGTCTGGAAAGTGGTTATTTGGACTTGAGAGTCAAGTGATTTGATAGTCAAAAGGGAAATGGTGGGGATGGCGTGCATCCTGTTGGATTTGATCTGAGATCTCTGTCATCAGTGCAGGAAGGCAGGCATCATGGAAAAGCTAAGCACAGTGTATCTAGCAGGCATAAACTTTAATTTCATGGATATCTTGGCTACTTGGGTTTCTGATATCTCAGTTGAAGAATGATTGTTCTGGACTAAAATGTATATGGAAAACATGAGTCGATAATGGAATGCTTCACGGAATGAAGAAGGAAATGTGTCTGTGCTGTCATTTCAGGATCACATGCTGCATGCGTTATAACATTACCGTAGGTGAGCAGCACTGCTACTGAGACAAGCTGATGGTTCATCGGCTTTTGGTTTGACACAGAATTTTCTAGGTTGGAAGAGACCCCAAGGTCATCGAGTCCAACCCCCAACCCAACGCCAACAGCCCTCCACTAAACCATATCCCTAAGCTCTACATCTAAGCGTCTTTTGAAGACTTCCAGGGATGGTGACTCCACCACTTCCCTGGGCAGCCTGTTCCAATGCCTCACAACCCTTTCTGTAAAGAAGTTCTTCCTAACATCTAACCTAAAACTCCCCTGGCTCAACTTAAGCCCATTCCCCCTCGTCCTGTCACCAGGCACGTGGGAGAACAGGCCAACCCCCACCTCTCTACAGCCTCCTTTAAGGTATCTGTAAAGAGCGATAAGGTCACCCCTGAGCCTCCTCTTCTCCAGGCTGAACAAGCCCAGCTCCCTCAGCCGCTCCTTGTAGGACTTGTTCTCCAGGCCCCTCACCAGCTTCGTCGCCCTTCTCTGCACCCGCTCAAGCACCTCGATGTCCTTCTTGTAGCGAGGGGCCCAAAACTGAACACAGTACTCGAGGTGCGGCCTCACCAGAGCTGAGTACAGGGGGACGATCACCTCCCTAGCCCTGCTGGTCACGCTGTTCCTAATACAAGCCAGGATGCCGTTGGCCTTCTTGGCCACCTGAGCACACTGCTGGCTCATATTCAGCCGACTGTCCACCATCACTCCCAGGTCCTTCTCTGCCTGGCAGCTTTCCAACCATTCCTCTCCCAGCCTATAGCTCTGCTTGGGGTTATTGCGCCCCAGGTGCAGGACCCGGCACTTGGCCTTGTTAAACTTCATGCAGTTGACCTCAGCCCATCGGTCCAGCCTATCCAGATGGATATCCAACAGGTGGAGTTGGCTTGAGGTCATCATAAGATACAGGCACTGCAGAGCTATGCCTTCAACTCTCCCACCTACAGAAACCGCTTGGGTCTCGTGGCCTTGATCTGGATGCTTTATGTTGACTGTATCAAAAGACCACAGGACCACTGAGGGTTTCTAAAAGCTCCAAACCAAGTGTCCAAAAACCCATTGTGCAGTCTAGCTCCAGAGATTCTCCCTGTACCATCAAAGGGACGTACTCCGAGTGCTGCAGATGCTCTGGTGAATCCCTCTGCCCATGGGGAAGCTTCGAATGGCAGATGCTGCCTTGCCCCAAGGGCTGTTGGCTGACACTGGGCCCTCTAGCTTTGAGAGGGGGACAAGAGAGTGCTTAAAACTGTGTGAACTTCCTCCTTACCCTCATTATTTGCAGTTTCTATGCTGCAAAATGCATTGCTTTTCAGTCAGATGGCAGCTCCTGTGTCCTCTTGCAAGCAGGAGCTCATTGAAGTAGCTTTGAAAACAGTCATGCGTATTTGTAGGGCAGCAGCGCTTACTGGCTTCTGGCCCATCTTTCTGTGGCACCAGCATATATGTCTGTGCTTCTTTTTCTTCCCCTTTCAGTGCCCCCTGTCAGCTTTTTAGATGGGAAGCTGTCTTTCACCCTGTTAGTGAACCTTTGGCATGATGACACGCTCATTCCCACTGGGGTCTGTAAACACTGTAATAGTGGCACTATTTCTGTAGGTGCTTTCTTCAGTCTGAACACTTGGAAAGCTCCACGCCAGTTTTTTCCTTCTTAATAAAAATAACTAGTTGTGCTGCATCAGTATGTATCATCATCAGCAACAACAGCCTCGCACCAGTAATGCCTGATCTTTCCTTGCAGCAAAAATGATTGATTTGCTATCAGAATGGCAAATATCTGATAGCTGTAATAGCTACACTGGAAGAATTCACTACACTTAATAATGCTTTGATTTTATTTTCTGCTAAGCTTTTCTAAAGCAAAAGAAAATAGAAATACTAGATGCTTAATTGTGAAAAATCCAGCCCAAATTAAAGCATTTGCCTTCGTTATAAAGGAAAAAAAAAAATCAACACGCTTTCAAAATCTGGAATCTCGTACCTATTGGCTGCATCCAGCAGGAAGAGAAGGGAAATAACTTCTCCTTTCACTCAAACTCATTCACTAATTGGTGGTGATGTCAGACCATAAGAACATAGCCAGACCATGCAAGGACTGAAGTATTAGCTGTTTCCTCTGGAGCCCAAGATCCCAAAGTATAATCCTAATAACTGGACATGTCCTTCAGTTGTGAGATTTCCTGTTATTTTGAAGACATTTCCATTACATCTTTCAGTAGTGCAAGCCTGATTTAATGCTGTTTTAGGAAGAAATTGCTATATAATGGAGTAGCCCAGGTACATAGGAAACAGCAGCTGAGTAGAGGGGTTTTGACTCCAGTTGGGTATTGAGTTAATTTGCTTTTTCCTCTTGGTTATACAAACCCAAGGAACCTGTGGACCTTGCAGTGTGTGTGTGGGGGCAAGTACTCATACATTCTCTTCTTGAATCATGTACAATTCTGTGTTTTAAGTCTGCAACAGTAGGTCTGCTCTTGAATGGGTGTTTTGGGATACCAACGTGATCCCAATTTGTGACAGTAGTAACACATGCATTACTGGGGGAACAGGGACAAATTCATTTTGGAAATACAGATGAAATTGCACTGGGTAGCAGAAGCACGGTGTTTAATTTCTTAAATATGTTTTCCAGCTAAAGATAGTTTTAACATCCATTTATATACTTGAAAACTGATGTTTATTTTAATTAAGATTTTTAAACAAGAAAATGAATGATTTTTCCAAATATTGATAAGTCATTGCTGTGAAGTGTTAGACATTTCAACCTCGGTAAGCAAAATTGTATCAAAGTGTTGAAACAAATTTTTTTTTATTTCACTTCTAAACAGTTCTTTCAGTTTGGGATGTTCTGAATGAACATAAACATAATTACTCTTCTCTGAATTTTTTATGTAACCTTTTTTCCTATGACACTTCCTCTTGTGTACTCCTATAAGCATATTAAAAATATTTTTTTAAGTACTTAACTTTTTTTTTTAACTGAAGAGATTTTGATTAATAACAATTTTAATTGCAGCAACCAGGAAATTTCCTTGGAAGAACACACCTCTGATGAATAGCTGCGTGCCCATCCCTGAAGCTGCAAACATCCTGAAAGCCCAATCCAGAAAGATGTTTTTGTAAGGTAGGCACATATCAGTATCTTCACCAATATTGAAAAATCAAATGCCCGTCTTTTTTTCTTGCTTTAGCTCATCTGTATTTTGAGTGGCAGTAAACTGAATCTCAATCCTCAGCAGAAAATGAAAACTACAGTGATTAATGATGAGATGCTTTAAGCTTACAAATCAGAAGGGTAACTCTACGAACATGTACTGAGCAAACCCCAAAGCACACACTGTTAACATAAGGGACCATGTCAGAAATAAGCCCTTCTGCTTAAACTTGTCAACTCCTTACTGTCCATGAACAACAGAGATGCTCAAATCCAATTTTGCAAGGTCTGTATTTGTCACATAGTTAGTGCTGGTAATATTTTGATGATGGATTTTGCGTTGTGTATACTTACAAATGTTATTGGTCTTTCTAGTGTTCACATTTCCCATTTCAACACAGATTTCTGGGAATCTAAACCATAATTCAGTTACCAAGACCATGTGTTTCTGCTAGCATCAAGATGACAGAAATAAAGATTTCACAGAACTCCTTAAATATGTATCAAATATACATATATATATGTATATATATATGTATGTATTTTTTTTTCCCTTAAGCTTTTTAGGAACATTTTATTTTTTCCAAGAATCCTCTCTGAACAGAGCAGGGAAAAATGTAGCTCAGAAGTGACTGTGCTCTGCCTCATGGCAGTCTGACAATCCCGTGTCTCAGGTTTCCTACTTGTCAGGTGCCATTTTCCCATTTTGCTTTCAGTCATCTCACTGAAAAATTGATTCTGAAATTCGAGCCACCTCCAGCAGGACTCAGTGCACAGATGCTGGCCGTTTTTCAAACTCCCTGCTGACATTGCTAGGTGATGTTTAATTGTCTCATTGTGACTCCCATTGCTGTAAATCACGAAGGTATGTGCAGAGAGTGACTTGGCTCAAGAAGGGCCTTGCAGAAGTCCAACAGCATCACTAGCAGTTCGAAGTCACTGTGGAGCTCCAGTCAACTCCAAACCCAAGGCCTTCAGTGCTAATTTCTGCAGCCAGGTCAGGGTACAGGGTTTGGCTCTCATGACCAAACACAATCCTATTTTTTGCAGCACGCTCCTTTTCATTCTCTGCTTTGGGCAGCAGCAAGGGTGTTTGTTGTCTTCTGCCTTGCCCCCCAGGAACTCTCGTTGCTGTGTTTGTGTCTTCTGCCTCAGTCCTCCAGGCCAAAGAAAAGATGGAAAGAAGCCAAAAATGTTCCCATCTCATGCTGATTTTAGATATATGGATCAGTAGAAAAATAAACTTTCTCTTGTGTACGTTATATACATGCTGTTTGCTTCTGGGATAGCATTCTCGAAGCCTTCTGGTGACATTTGGACTTCAGCTCTCCTTGAGAGCCAGCGGGAGCTTGCTGAGAGTCTGGTGTCTGCAGCTGTTTAAGAAAGTTAAGGTTTTATTTTACCTTACCTAAACATACCAGGTGTGATGCATTTCCTTCAGATCTCCTGTTAGTGCTCTGCGGTAGCAGCAGTTTTGTCTGAGCAGTGGAATTGGGAAGCTGGGGATGAAGGGTGGAGGCACCTCGTGTCTTCTGGGGCTAGGGGGAAGAGGGCTGAGAGCGCAGACTGCCCATCATGTGGTGCCAACCCTAGAAAGCTGTGTCAAGAAGTTAAACCAGATATTCTGGGATGCGAATGAATGAGATTTTGGACTCTGATCTGCATGAGCCAAAGAAAAATTTTTCATCCCATTCATGCCAGTGACTTGAATGCAGCCTTCTGGCACCCAAGCGCAGTGTCCTTTTCATCCTCAGGCTGTGTGGAGTGCAAGGAGGTTGTTTCCCACACATACAAAATTGTGTACAGCATTTGTGGGCCCCAAAGCTGCCCGTTCTGGCTGAGAGCAGAAGGAAGGTCAGTACTCGGAGCTCCTGGCTTCCTCTGACTCTTGCTCATGCTTGTTTGTCTTGGGATTTTTCTAAAAAATACTAATGTCACTGGCATGACAAGAATTAGCTGCGAAACCCTAACAGCTTGCAGTTTTCCTATAATACAGAGCATCTTGCAGTGCATTGAAATACCCCCCTTATTGGTCTGCTAGTCCTTAAATAATTTCTCCAACTCAGTTTATGTTTTTCTCTTGCCAACTTGGAGACTTATATTGCTTTCTCAGTTAAATCATCGGCTCCTAATGATCCAGCTGAATTTTTATGCCCAACCTATCCCCCAGGAGACTTTTATATACACTGTAATAATATTGTTTGCTTGGGCGCTAGCAGTTAAGTGTTCTAGCACCTCATTTTATAGTCTTTGGTACATTTCTGAGAGAAAAAGTGCTCAGGCTCTTTATGAGAGATGAGGATGGGCGTTGTATTACGGCTGTGACCACAAAGCACATGCTCAGCTTTATTTAGAAGCTCAAAACTTTACCTGTAATTAACACTCCTCCCTATACTGGGCAGGTTACCTCTCCTTTGTCGATGTCACTGCTGCATCGCTGATGCCATTATCACAGCCACCAGGAGCGAAGGGACTGGAAGCTGGGCTGATGTATTGCAACATCATCATCTTGACATGACGGATCCCAGACAGCCTCTTGCTGTGTCTGCTCAGCTTGCAGGCTCTTTAGGATGTCTCCTACAGACAATACCTGCTGTATTTGGTGCTGTGTTAAGTGTGAAGCTGAACTAAGGCAACTAAATTAGCTGTTTTAGATAGTGTTGTTTTTTTTTCTTTGTTTTGGTTATGTGTTTTTTTGTTTGTTTGTTTGTTTGTTTGTTTTTTTGAAAAAAACATAGTGGTTTTTGTTTTGTAAAATCACAGTGTTCCTGGGCTGTCAGAAATAGAAATGTCATCATAAACCAACATAGTCGGAGGTTTCCAGTCCAAGAACCCCTTTATAAATAGATAAATAAATAAATTACTAGCAGAGCCCTTGCTAGGAGGCACAGCTTTCAAGGCTTTGCTTGTTTCTTTCTGTTCTTGCTTCGATCTTGGCTCACACCTTGAGGCCAGGTACCTACCGCAGGAGCGCCGACGCCCTGCTATGTCTGTACCTCCTCTTCGTGGCAGGGAGGCCCTCCTTTACTTGTGCATCTGCTAAATTGCTCATCAGACTTTCTTCTTAGCATCGTTCCCCCGACACATGGCACAGGGAGTAGGCATTCATCACTCCTACCACGAAGCATTGGAGGACAAGCAAGCTACACTACCTAGCTTGGCAGCAGTGATCTCAGGGTAAGGGACCTGAGGACAGTGTGTGTTTCTGTCCTTTCTTTTTTGAGTTTTCCGCTAAGACTCAACAGTTCCTGCAGACAGCTGGAAACAATTTTCTTACAATGCAGCGTTATAAACTTGCAGGCTGTAGTCCAAAACAGGTAAATAACATCCTCTTTTTGATTTCAGAAGTCTGTTTCACTTGGGGGGGATGTATTATGCAAAAAGAGTTTTTACAGACCACTGACACGTCTTCCTACTCCAGAATGTCTTTATTTGCAAAGCACTGAGATCATCTCACAGGCTAAATCTCTCTTTTGAAGTCTGAATTCCTGCCCAGCCATGCGATTCAGCGTACCGGTAATTTTGAGGACATATTGAGGTGTTACAGAGTAAGGTATTATTAAACAAGGAAGATGGCAAAGATTTAGAGAGTTGTGTTTTGTTTCAGTACGGGAATATGTGTGCTGTGTGCATGTAAAGCAGTAGTAATTGGTGCTCTCCGCAGGAAGCAGGATTGAGATTTCTGTGAATAATTTAAATTTCTTCCCCAAACTCATTATTTCCCCTTTCCTTGTGTTGCAGCCTGTGTTCTTCATTTACTTGGTAGAGTTCTGTGGTGCTTTGAGAAATGCTGTGTAAATAATAGGCTAACGATCCCTATTCATCTAGCCTTGTTCATGCTGTTTGAGATCATTAGGCGGACACTGGGCCCCCTCCTACCCGTGTCAAATTGCTGTGTGATTTCTAAATAATGATTTTGTGTCATATAACTTAGAGAGGTTAACAGAAACTCATGGACTGTAAATGTAATGTTGGTACTTGGGCATAGTAAACGTGTCATGAAAGTCTGCGTTACGTAGCACGGTCCCCTGGTATTGAATATGGAGATCACAAATGATTTGCAGTCGCTATATTACAATATCCAGGGCAAGATTTGCACAGCATCAGTGTTGTGCTACTTCCCATTAAAATCAAAGGGAGTTTTTCCACTGGCTGCAATTAAAGCAGCTGGGCAGCGCTGAGCTGGAGGGCTAAAGGCACATCCTTCCAATCACAGGTAATTCAATCAAACCAGTTTGTACTCTTGTTTGTTTACTTTTTGAATGGATACCACATGCAGCTGCAGGGGAAAAGAGCAAAGCAAGTCAATTTGATCATCTCCTGTTCATTTCCTGACAATGTCTGCAGTGATAGAGCAATTTATATTTATTGGCAGGAGACGAACACTGTGGATGTGAAGTTATGACCATCACAAAGTACCCTTTTAACTGTACCACAGCAATTCATTAAGTTGAAACCCTAAGTTATAAATTAATAACTCTAACCCAGAAACAGTCAGAGGAGCCTACTCGTAGGCTTGCAGTGGTGTTTCTCTATCCAGACTGAAGTGAGCTTTCAAGGTGAGTGTGTGCAGCAGGCTTCACTCCTCTGATTGTTCAGAAAGCTACAGGTAAACTTTTTGGACTTGGGGTGGGGAAGGGGAAGATATGCCAGAGAGGGAAAAACTCAAAAAATCAGCTCCAAGTTTGTTGGAGCTCTCCTTTTTGGGAACTGCAAGCCTTGACTGGTGGCCACATCAAACAGTATTTCTGTGAAAAGCAAGGTGTTAAGGCATTTTTAAGCAGAAGATCTCAGTTTTCAGTGGACTACTGCACGTGCAGTTTGTTGCATGGAGCTGCAGGTGACAGGTAAGACACAGGCCTGTACCCTGTTGTGAAGTGAGGACGTGGTAACACTGTGCGATGTCTCCACCTTGGAGTAAAGGTACTGAAAATAAGGGGATTTAAAATAATAATAGGCATAATGATTCTTGTGCAGCCCGTGATACATTTCTGCCCGATGACAAATGCATCATGGCAGCATGTGCTCCTCGAGCCACAGAAGAACATCCTTACCGATGTCTTACACATTCAGCAACTGGTACCACTGGGCCATGGACTGCTGTGAAAGCAGAAGATGGCAGGCAGTTTCCCAAGGACACAAAGTTCACGGGGCTAGGAAGGCTGCTTGCCTCTCTGCTTCCTCTCAGCAGCATTTGCATTTACTCGGCGCTTAGAACAAAAGTTGGCTGAAGGGCAGGGATTGTAAAATAAAATGTTCCTAAAGCATACCTGAGAGCTTGTGATGGGGTAGAGGAGAATGACATCCAAATTGATGCCTCTGCAGTGGCAAAGAGGGCAGCAGGAGCTCAGCCACTCTAATTAGGCACTGGAGAATCTGTTACCAGAGCACACGGTAGGAAACCAGGCTGCATAGTTCAGGCTACTTGTTATTAACAGGGTAGCCTGCAGGGGCCCTGGGCTTGCAGCAAAAGTTTGTTTATAATGCAGCACATTCTCCCACTCTGCCATAAGGGAAGTCTGGATGGGGTTTAGAAATCACATTTAACTCTTTGCTAGGACCAGTCTAAGCTTAAAACAGAGTCCTGGTGTCTATTCTTCTCCTAACCTTGCCTTCTTTTCCTTTTTTTTATTCTGACCTGAAACTAATTTCCTATGAATTGCGTGGGTCACGCACACTGCTGTGAATAAGACAGAACAAAACAGTTTATTTTGCTTGGGAACCTCAGAATCCCCTGTCTGATGGGGAAAGACGTGTGAGCAAAACCTTGGTAGGTAAAAGATCCTGCTGCCCTTAGGCTACAGAGCTCCTTATATATATATAAATTAAATATATATTAAATATATAAATATTAAAATATATATATATATTCCTATATAAAAGAAAAAAAGGGAGGGGGATTTGAATGTGTAGAGGGTAATCAGTCATGCAGGCTTCTGTGATCCTTTTGGATGAAACAAATAATTTTAATCTCTGTGTTTGTCTGAGAGGGAACAGCAGTATTTATTTAGCAGGTGTGTGGGCACACTTGCTCTGAAGCACACACAGAATAATAAATCTGTATTTACAAACCTGAGGAAGCCTGCGCTGAAGTCAACATGTTAAAGTTCTGAGAGCAGCTCGAGGGATGATTTGCATTGAGTGCTTTCTCCCAGGTTTGCCGAGACAGAGAAAGGTGTTGACATAACATGTGTTTGAAACATTGCTTACACTTCCTTACATGAAACTTCGGCTCCTGTTTCGAAGTTTGCCATATGCTGAGCTCAAGCAGAAAAATACTTAAAAAAAAATACTAAAAAATCCCTTGTCAGATGCTTTGCTAGATGAGAGAAAAGACAAGAAACCAAGTACAGTATGCAGAGAGCTGACTTCCACCCATTAAAATCTTAAATTTACGGGCTATTACTCACAAATTTAACTAGACAGAGAAGATCAATATCAGAAGTCTGCTACCAGCATTAGTTGCTGTATACTCCGGCGAGGAATAACAGGATTTTGTGGAACTCTTTGGGAGAAGTCAGGAGCTGGACTTCAAAGAGGTCTTTATTCGGTAGGAGGTTGTGCTGTGTAAGGCGAGAGAACGCTGCTTGGCGGAAAGAGGTAATTAGAAAGCAGTAGTAAATGCCACTGCTCCAGCAGCACGGAGAAATGTAAAACACTATCACTGTGTGCAGCAGGCTGCAAAATGAGAAAGCGGTACAGGAAATAATGGTTCAGAAAATTGGTGTGTTAATGGATAACGGAAGGGAGGACTGCTCCACCTCCTCATTGCTTGCGATTTTGTCCTGAGGAGGCCAATGGAAAGAAAGCTGAAAGAGGGGAAGCGCTTCAAAAACCCACGCGTTCCCTTCGCAGGCAGGAGGAAATGGGAAGAAAGCCTCCATTCCCACTGAGTGCTGGACAGCTTGCTCTCTTGTCCTGCATGGCTGGTTTCTTTTCCCTGCAATCTCTTTATTTAATCTTGAGTTGAGGTCGGATATTTTCCATCCAATGTGTGTCTTCGCCTGTAAAAATGGGGGTGATGCTGGTGAAGAAGGCACGTAAGGTCTGTAGTACTCACGCACACCTGATCTGCTCGTTCTTTCAAGGTTTAATGGTTTCAGGTGAAAAAGTTTAGCAAAGAACTCCCAGATAAAGAAATAGTGCAGAGTGTGGGCCCCTGCTCTTTTTAACTACCCCAGCCAGTTTCCTGAGACCCTGGTTGTTCCATCAGCTCTGTTTTTCTCTTAAGCATACAAGGCCTACTGGAGGGGACCAGAAAGCCACCAGGCCTGTGAAGCTGCGTTAGATCAAGCTCCCTTTCTGGGAAGAAAATGTCAGCTTTTGCAAGATGAATCACTGCTTTCTCTGCGCTCAGCAGTGGGACATGTAATAAGTGATGAGAGAGCTGATGAGAGCACACATGCTGTCCCGTGACGCTGGTAAGTGGTCAGAGGAGCTTTGCTGGTGATTTGCAGTCAGCATGGTGTTAAAGGAAACCATGAACTGGACAAAGGCGTGGGTGCTTGCTTTACATCATCATACTATTCTACCCTCCACTCATAAGGGCTCTAATTATACCAAAAAAAAAAAAAGGTAAATAGCGTTTATATTTTCTACTCACAGTGCAAAGCAGGATTGCTGTTGCGCTGTTGAGATTTCTCAGGTCTAACTATAGATATTTATTTTATGGGGAAGAAAAAGATGATTAACTTAGTCAACGAAGAGGGAGCCTCCATGCAGACAGCCTTTTGTGCCAGCCTGCAGTGAGGAATGAATAGGGTGTCTGTATGTCTCAGGGTTTGCATGACATATCTCTTTAAAACCTTTCAAGTTTTAAAGACCCTACATTAAAAAGTATTTGAAAGTTATGAAATGTCATCACGTGTCGCTGAATTTATTTTATTTTCATGCAAGTTTAAAAGTTCACAGATGTTCTAGTCACTTCAGCTTTTGTCCTGTGTCTTGCTGTGGCAGCCATGCAATTTTCTTTATTTCTTTTCAGTTCTTTGGTTACACGTGTGACAAAACAGTCCTAAAATGTGACACTGTCCATCAGTCGAACTCACCTCTTTTGGGTTTGCTAAACCTGGTTGTTGGTGTTGAGTGACTTGCAAATGCTAAAAACAGTGATTTTTATTTATTTTTTTCCTGAAGTTCTCCTTCCTCTGGTGCAAATTCATGGCTCTTGTGGTTCCTTTTGAGCACGGCATATTTATCGAGGTCCCTTTTATTTCCTTTTGCATTGCACAGAGTACTGCAGCTTTAAATTGCGCTATCACAGGTGGCAGCTGGACCTGATTCAATTCTAAGTGACTGTAAATAAACCTCCATATTTCAATACAGTAAAAATTGTATTACTATTTTTGCTCAAATAGGCAAGGCAACAGCCACGTTTATTTATCACAGTGCAAAGATACCTCTACAAATTCACAGCTTTTCCTCTGTAGCACAGGTGCTTTCACCCAGTTGCCCTAATTCAGTCTCTGAGTCCTTCTGTGCCAGAGCAGAGTGTGCAAGTCACCCAACCTCAGCTCCTACAAGTGTGGCATCTATTCTAAGCTAGGTGTCGTGGCTTCAGTGTTTTGTAGAGGTCATCATACCTTGTGGGCCTGTATCTACAGAGAATAGGCCTGGACAGCAAGCTTGGAAAACAGGTCAGATTTCTCTCCAGCAGCTTTAGCAGATAGGATAGGATCCATCTCCCCGTATCTTCATTTTGATGGTACACAGGTGAGTTCCAGTTCAGACATAGACTATTATTAAGAAAAAATCTACTGAATGAAAGAGGCTGGGACTGTTCAGGAACTGTTATTATACGGGTATTATACTTCAGTGCAAGGTTTTGGATCGCCCTGGGACCTTGCAAGATTTGGCTTTTAAAGAAAACTTTATGTACAAGGAGGCTGTCACTTCATGTATCAGTCAGAGGTAAGTGGGTTGTGCTGATGCAATGGGAAACAACACATGAGAGGGACACTTGTAGCAAAGCCTGAAAATACGCGTGATCTCCCTGTCCAGAAAGAAAAAGGAAATGTAATCCAGAACAAACCATTAAAACAGTGACCAGGGGTATTCTTGGATCCAACTGCAACCTCAGCTTCAAGGGGCAGCAGAGATCTGGTGGTTTTATTTGCAAAGGTTCCACTGGAGTGGAAGTGGTGAGCATGTGACAAAGCCAAGAGCAGGAAACTGCGGGACTTGAAACTTTAATAAGCCCTAAGGCTTTCTGCAGAGTTTTTTTGCTTCTTCTGGATCCCAGGGGCAGCTACTTGCCTGTCCAGGTATTGAATAAAGATGTGCTCAACGAGTCCAGTGGCAGAAACTGCCTGCCTTCTCCCACATGCTGTTACTGTGGGGAGATGCTTGCTGGTAAACTCTTTTGCACTGAATGCAAGGCTTATGTTGTGTGTTCTCTATTTAGACACACATCTCTGGCATTTTTATGTCCCATGGCTGGAGGAGCTGCTCTTTTAAACCTTCCTGAGCTGCAGCCTAGCACTATCCCTGGTGTAGGACCTGAGAGTAGGAGCCAGCTTTTGGGAGAGCAGGTAGGTGGTAAATCCAGCCAACAGCTGTGACAAAACTGTACAGTAGCATAATTATAATAATGCTTTAAAATATTCCTGTATCACTTACATGGATTTTTTTCATCTTACGCTTTGAAAATAACCTCTGATCATCTGTGGAAATGCATCCAGCATCTAAATGGAATCTACATGTTTCCCTTGGACATAGAGTTTTGGCTAGAGCTTTCTAAAGAAAAATGAAAATCAGACAAAAGACCCTTATCCTTTGATAATGGTTCTGTTTCAGTGATGTCTTTTAATTATGCTTGCTGGCTGTGTAAACTTAATTGCATTAGAGGCTGCTAATTATCTGATTAGGAAATGCTTGGCTGTAATGGCTTATTTTAATGAATTGACTATGTATGCACGTGATTTTTAGTTGTTTAGCTGTTAGCTCAAATTGTTAAACTCTTTAAGATGCTTTGTCTTTTTTTTTTTTTTTTTTATCTAGTATATGAAACATGAACACATCTGTCTTGGTCTTGAGTGGTTTTTGCCTACCTGTAAATAACCATATTTCTGTCGCTCATGCTTGTTTGGGTCACCCTCCCAACCTTCTTCCCAGCCCCCAAAACTGCCTCTAAGACATCCATTAGGTCATGAGACTTCATAGTTAGAAGCTGAATTCTGTATAGATAATCCAGAGAAGGACACAGTGGGGTATTCTGCTTCTCTGAACTGCCTGAGATAGCGTCAGGTTTGCCAGAAATTGCTTGAGAAAGGAAGATGGCACAGAGCTAGCATCTTCTGGCTAATGAATTCCAGAGGATTTGGTCCTTCAGGTTATCTTACACGTCTGGATTTTTTGGCTGAATGAGGGCTCTTATCTCCAGCCTAGGGGTCATGGCCAAGTGATATCATGAGAATAAGAAGCAGGGGTGTGAGCCTGATGAATCTCATTTCTCCAGCTGCTTATGTTAGTTCTTGGGAACACAGCAAATTATAAATCTGTAAGTAGAGTCATGCCCAGGAACATTTCTGAACAACTGTCCAAGCTAAAGTAAGGCATTTGTTCCGTGGTTTCAATTGATTTTCAAGGAGTAATGTCTTAAAACACTTCTTGCCCTTTTGAACACTTGCTGAGTGCCAGGGGGATTTTGGAGTCATTGCAGAAATGATGATAAAGGAGATGAGATTAAATGAAAGAAGTTCAAGATGTTTAAAACTCCCCTATTCGTTTAACCTTTCCAAAGTGGCATATGAGCTACCCATATGGTTTTGAAGTTATGGAAAACAAACAAAACCAACAAAACAAATAAAAAGGCACTTTGGCATAGACTGAGAATTTTTATCTATGCCTTACTTAGGGTAACTCTCCAGCTAGATTTTTCCATGTCGGTAATGCTGAAGGAAACGTGTGCTCTGAAAGCGAAATATAATTGCATCATGCAGCAGGTTTTTTGCCTCTGATTAGGAGCCAGGGATAGTATAAAGCCTGAGTGTGCTGCTCAGAAATAACAGCAAAGTAGTGATAGTGTCTCTAAGTTTATCTTAATGTATAGATGCTGAGTAAGCTGTCTGTGAAGAGATAACGTGTGTGTGTTTGTGCAAGTGTGTGAACCTACGTGGACATGCTGGTAACCGAGGCAGGCTGACTTCTCGACCTGTTAGTTCAAGAAAATTTATGTCGGAGCTTTCTGGTTGTGTTTTAGCCTTATTGCCATGCCTGGCTCTCGCAGGGAGTTCTGCCTTCCTTTGCCGTGGACTGCTGTGGACAGATGCATCCCAAGTAGGTTTCTGAATGTTCCCAAAGCCAGGCAGTCCTGCTTATTAACAGGTATCTCCTGGGGGATGAGACAGCTGCCACTGAGTAAGACTTGTATCATGCTGCCACTTCCCTCCAAGATTTCTTAATAGCAGTGCCCAGCACAGGTACTCCTACGTGGCTATTTTGGGTCTGTTTACTCTAAAAGAAGTAATTCCATTTACTTGTCCCTCGTGGTGTCTGACTCTCAGGAGCTGTCTGATGACCAAATGAAACCTCAGACCCATTCATCTGCTTCAGGAATGAAGTGCAAGGTGTGTGAGACAAACCTCAGCTCTCACCTGCCTGGCCTAGAACAGCAACCCCAAACACACAGACAGGATCTAGTGACAAGGGGTTAGGGTGTATATGGAAAGCACCTAGGCTAACGTGAAGTGTTCGATGCAGTGGCTTTGAATTGCTTCTTGTGGCAGAGGTCAGGGTCGTTTTGCCTTCAGCAGAGGTATCTCGAGGCTCCTGCTGAGCTTCCGTGAGCACATGTAATTGCAGATCTGGAGCAGGGCTGTGGATACAGCCTGTCCTCCTGTGGAAGGCCACCAGCTGCCTGAGCTGTAGGACGGTGCTGAAGGGGCGAGCTGCACAAGCCTGGAAAGCTGGGGACAGAAAGCAGAGGATGGCAAAGCTAAGAGGGACGAGAAATACGGCTAGAAGGAAGGGGTTAAGGTAAGAGCCACTGCTCAGTCTTCTGTCTTGCAGAGAGCAATTAGGAACTCGAAAGCAAGCCTCTGTCCTGCTGTAGTCTCAGCTCTTGCTGCCAAGTGTTGCAAGTAAAGGCAGGCACTGCCACTTTGCATTTAATTGCTGTTTGGTAGATAAAGCTTTAACTTTTTTTTTTTTTTTTTTTTCCCTTGTTGCCACCTCCAGTGTCTGCAGGTGGAAGAGGCAGAAGAGATTGCTTCAGAAGCCCCTAACATGACAGCCCTGCAGAGCTGGTGATAAGAATTAATCTCAGGCATTTCTCTTTCTTCTGCTGCTGGTGGTTGAGAGTGTAGGTGGAAAGGTCTGTGGAGATGCTCTGAGACTAGTTCTGTCTTTTGTTTGTTTCATTTGGGGTTTGTTGTTGCTGCTGTTACTATTTATGCTCTTGTTTCCCTAAAGGATTAGTGTGGATATTAAATGTGTAATGGCAGAACGAATATGAATGGAGGGGGAAGGAGTTGTCTTGGAGTTAATTCTTTTAGGGGGAAAAAGAAAAAATATTTTGATGGTTCGTTGTGGTTTTGCTCTTGGATGTTTTTCAAGGTAATGGTGCGGTCTATAGTACCAGGTAATGCAGTCCCTTAAAAGGGTGTTTCTTCCTAATCAAAACAAAGCTTTCTTGAGTGTTTTACCAGGATTGCAGATTGTGCAATATAAGCACGTAACGGTAACTAAGTATAGATCCTCACCGTGCTGAAGGTAGCCAGCAGATTTTAATTTGCTCTGTGGATTTGCATGGCTGTGTTGGATATTACTTCCATCTTCAGAGATGCAGTTATTATGACTGTTCCCCTCCCCAGTATCTGATAACGTTAATGCCAAGATTAACTTTCTCTTTTCCTTCCATACAAAAAAGAGATTGGTGTAATAAAAAGCAAATTAATATAGCCTGCTAAGTGGGAATAGCCAGCTATAAATATCCAAAGCATTTCCTGTTAATTACAGTTTTGAGACTTGACTTGCAATTTTCTGGTTTTCCTTTTAAAATATTAAAAAAAATGACAGTGATGGGCTGAAGAAAAACCTTAAGAGAACGACTGCTACTTTTCATTAATTTAAGGCGCATTTTCTTCAGTAAAAGGTTTTCAGAGTTGAAAGGCTCAGGAACTCCGATTCCATGGAAGCCTGTGCTATCTGGCCTCCCACAATGATGAGGTGTAGGTGAAAAACCTGCCTGAGATGTGTTTGTAAGAGTGCAGTAATAGCCACTGCAAAGATGGTAGTTTTGGATCAAACAGATCATCGGCAGATGTCAAAAATACAATTAATCGTGTAGAAATAGATCGGAAATTTGAATGGTATGAAAACTGTATATCTAATTTGTTCCCAGAGGATGTATTTAAGTATAGCTCCATTGACTTTAATAGTTACTTGACACTTCAGAGTAGAGTCAGTGAGAGGAAAATTGAACCCAATTTCCTTAGAGTAAGCAACTGCCAGAGAATTTATGAATCAGTATTTTTTTCAGATTTCAGTTATGAAATTGTAATTCCACATTATCTGTCTCAAACATAACTCTATACAAAGAGCTATTTGCACTTCTTTTTGATTTTATGGTCAAAGTTTCTGAATGAAAAGGCAAGGTGTTTAGTGTTAAAATCAGTGAAATACAAGGTTGAAGCCCTTCTAAATCGTCACACTGCTGGCTGAAATACCCAGGATGGCTTTGAGTGCTTCAAAATGGGGTGAGGTTGGCACAGCCAGCAGTTCAGTCTGGCAATACAGACTCCAAGCTGATAATCTTGCCTTGCTAGCTGGCAGGGGCCTGAGGACAGAAGGTAGGGGGAAATTTGTAAACTTGTTCTGAAGTGCAAAAGGCTTCCTGGCACCCAGCTTCCAAAAAATTTCTCTGAACGTCAATCTCTGCATTCCGTCTCAATGTAATGTGAAAGAGTGAGACTGCAGCAGCACTGCACTGGGCTGCTATTCCTGTCACCCAGGAGAGTGGCTAACCTGCTTGTCATGGCAGCCATTTGTCCTTGTGGTGCTGCTGATGTTTACCACATGAAGATCGTTCAGGAGTAGAGTTTGTCTCAAGTTCTACACGGAAGAGCTGGTTGTTATCATTTCAGTACTGTTGTCATTGAAGTGGAGGTAACTTCAGTTTGAGATAACTCTAGATCCGTGAGAGGAAGGGGAGGTCAGTCTTCTCACTGTTTAATTGTCTGTCATCACGTAGAGATAGATGTCATGCGGGCACTTGAGCTCCAGGAAACGCATGCTCTCTATATGAACCAAATGCAACTGTGTTAAGCATCGTGACTTCAAATCTTGGATTGTGAGAAGTCTCCATAATCCTGGGTATTTATACAGCTGGAGCACTATACTGCTGGAGCTCTGTCTTCACTTCTGATGTGGGAGAGCAGGAGGAGGCTCAGACTGCTTATCGGTTTCTGCCTTGGTCAATGTCCATTTCTGCTTTGCTGAATAACTGAAAACTAACATTTAACTGCCCTGGAGCTAAATACTTTTTTTAGCCCACTTTTATTTATTTATTCTACAGTACCTATCAAGATGCTGTATTTTAAAATATCTTGAAGTACAGTGCAGTAAGCAAGGAATAGTTTTGTGCATAGGAGAAAAAAGGTAGGTCCTTGCTGAAACTGCAGACAGTCTCAGCCTTCTTTGGTTTTAGTTTATTCTAAGATTTGGGTGCACACTCAGATGTCTGTACAAGAATGTAGATTTGATTTCTGTTAAGAAAACTCTATGGAAGTTTTAAGTAAGGTTTCTATTTGGGCTATAACTTTTTTTTTTTTAATCGTATTAATTTGTTTAGGAAAATTACCTAAAACCAACCCCAATTACACAAGTAGAGAAAAATTTCTAGTTCCCTATGCATATAACGATTGGAAACTGCTCTGTCTGTTGCTGTAAGTTCCTTAAGAAACATGAAGGCAGAGAGAAATTACACTTCAGTAAACCTTTCAACAAGATTTCAAGCCTGAAGCCTTTTAAGAAAACAGGGCATTTACAGCGTATGAGAGTTGCATATGCAGCCATTCATTTAGCCATGCAAAGAGAACTCCTAAAAGGTAGAAAACTGGCACAGGACTCCGTGATCTGTTTTCACAGTAGTAAAAGATCACCAATGGACTTCCAGAGGGGAAGTGCTGGGATCAATGCTGATTCATTCATATTCATCTATTCATTCTTAGTATATACATAAATGAGCTGGAAATGGTGTGAATTGCTATTAGGGATGTGCATTAGTACTATCAGAAAATGTTACTCTTAACAGCAAAGATGAAGGCTGCCTGAAAAATTATGAAAGGACCTTATGAGACTCTGGAAAAGCCATTAGCCTCTGGGAATATTAGGAATATTAAAATTAGAATAGAAGAGAATATAAAACACATCATCATGGTGCTGTAAGAGGCTGAGGCCTGCTTGTATCTTGAAAACGTGTGACTCTGGTCTCCTCATCTCAAAAAGGATGAGTGTGGAAAAGACTCAGAGAACAGTAGCAACCCAGCAGAGGTGTGGAGTGCCTTCCACAATGCCTCTTCTCTGGGAAGAAGACAACCTTGAGCAAGTATGATGGAGGTTAAAAACACTGAATGATAAGGCAAGGATCATAAATTAAGTATTCCTTCAATACCAGAACTGTGGGCCAGATTCCAAAGAAACAAAACTATTCTTCATGTGAAGTTTAATTTCACAGTAGAAGTCTTTGTAACAGCCTGTCATGAATGCTAAAAATGTCCTGATTTCTGTGAAACACTGGATGATGAGTACATGCAAGGGGTAAATGGTTGCCCAGAGTCCTGGGGATGTTCTTCAGAGGTGAAAGTACCAAATACAGTGGATCAGTTCTTACCCGATTCCCTAGGCATCTGCTTTTGGTAGCCGTCAATGAAAGGATACTGGCTCAGGTGGACCTTTGGCCTGACCCAGTGTGCTACCCTTATGTTCTGAACATAAGAGACCACATGGTCACTCCCGTAGTTATAAATTCTTACCACCTCAGAAACTGAGGGTAAGAAATATAATGTCCATCTTCTTCCTTCTTCTGTCCTCCCCGAATGATAATTACATGGTTTAAAGGCTTCTAGAAAAGGTTGAAGTCTGTACACTGAAGTAACATATAAATAAGCTGGCTAAAAACTTTTAGTGCAAACAGCATGCAATTTAGCAAGGCTTTTCTCACTCAATTGTGATACTCTTTCTTCAGGGTTTCCTTTTGTCTGTTGTAACAGGGGTGTGTATTGATCTCCTCCTTTTACAGGGGAGTTTGATGAAGATCGTTTTACATTGGGAAGCTGAAATCAACTCAAATTGTGGGTAAAAATCATAGAATCATAGAATATCCCAAGTTGGAAGGAAGCCACAAGAATCACTGAGCTCAGCTCCTGGCTCCACACAGGTCTACCCCAAAATTCAGAGCTATGACTAAGAGCACAGTCCCAACGCTCCTTAAACTCCCACAGGCTCGGTGCCGTGACTGCGTCCCTGGGGAGCCTGTTGCAGTGCGCGACAGCCCTCTCAGTGAAGAACCTCTTCCTGCTGTCCAGCCTGACCCTCCCCTGTCACAGCCTGACCCCATGCCCTCGGGTCCTGTCACTGGATAGCACTACAGAGAACAGATCGGCGCCTGCCCCTCCACTGCCCCTCGTGAGGAAGCTGTAGGCCGCCATGAGGCCTCCCCTCAGCCTCCTCTTTCCAGGCTGAGCAGGCCCAGTGCCCTCAGCCACTCCTCCTACGTCTTCCCCTCTAAGCCCTTCACCATCTTTGCAGCCCTTCTCTGGACACTTTCCAACAGTTTCACATCCTTTTTGTGCTGTGGTGCCCAGAACTGCACACAGGGCTTGAGGTGAGGCTGCACCACCAACTATCAGTGCCGTGCTGGATGCAGCTGCCTGATGATGGGCTGGTTTGGAACAACCTGCTGTGTGCACGCAGTGTAGCCTCGTGCCACGCGGAGATACCAGCCGAGCGCCCTGAGCAGCAGTGGCACAGCAGCGTGCTGGCACTGCTGGCTTCTCAGGAAGCTCAGGAACCTCAGGAAGCTCAACAGAGGCAAATGCAGGGTCCTGCACCTAAAATAAATAGCCATGCCAGCTGCCACCCCCCACTCCACTGCAGCACATGACTGCCCCAAAGGCCATCAGCTCCCATGGGAGGTCTCTGTGAAGGTGCACAGCTCTTCCACGTCAAGGTAAGCCAGTGGGTGCTTTATTCGGGGGCCCTTAGGCCTAGGGGCTGTGGTGAAGCAGTGTGACCAGGGTGTGCGACATCTCGTCCTTCACTTGTGCTTTGCCTTCATGTTCTGGGGTGGTGGAGGTGTAATTTTTGCTTTTGAAAATTATCCACAAATGACTATGGTGTTTTTAGTCCTCCCTGTTGAAGTGCGTGTATCACTTGCATATGGCTGTGAGCTTGCTGTTCTCGGGCCTGCAGATGTCCCTGGAAGGAGCTGAATAGGTATTTTACACCTCAATTTTGGGGAAAAAATACCGAGGGAAACTTCTCTCCTTATGTCCTCTGGCAGTGAGTCGGAAGAAAACGAGGTGGTAATGGTGACAAAGGGCGGACTCAGATTTTTAGCAACTTAACAAAAGTGACAGTGAATTGTTAGGTTTTAACTTGAACTTCTTTAATTAAAATCTTTAACCTCTGAATCCTGAAGCTCATTTAGAGAACCTAATGGGGAAAAAGTGAAGTAAAAATGTCTCTCATTTTGAGAAGGCACCAGAAATTGGAGTTTGGGTAAAATTCTTCCTCCTGCTATCGAAGCTGGTTTTATTTGGCGAACGGGCCAGAGCAGAGGCCTTCAGGGATAACCTGAAATGTGTTTTAGACATGAAATGCACAGAGAAGACCCTATATACCTTCTCTGAATACTTTGATGCCATTATGACAACCTTCCTATCTGATTTTGTTTATGATTACATCAAAATTACTGTCCTGGTAAAATACACTATAAACTTTAATTGAATTCTGCTAAGCTCGCCACACTGTCAAAGGCAGGAGGAGGCTGTCACAGCTTTTTATGTGCAATCTAATTACTCGCTTCTATTTCCTGAACGCTGTTAAAAACTTTGTAGATGTTAAGAGAAAGCCCAGAACAATAGAACCTGCCCACGTTGTGGACTCATCTTAAGCACCTTGCATATAAATTTTTCCATGAAGCATGGTGTCTTTACATCTTTCACCTGAAAGTGTCCACATATCTTCTCGCCTTGCCAACAACAACGTACAACTATGAGAGTTTATGAAAATGCATGAGTGCTACCTGAAACGGGAATCCCTGTGGATCATACCTGGTTCAAAAATACCTACCTGGTCCAGGCAATGGAAAATGCCACAAGCTGCTAAAGAATACAAGCCAACTAATAATGTTTTGTGTTCTGAGCAGAGGAGAACACCAAATTTTGCAGGTTGTTTCACCTTGAGTGTGCAACCAAGAGTGTGCAGTGAAGGAGAAGGGAAAACTAGCGAGCTTCTGTTGAACCAAAAAGAGGGAGTGTTTCTGTCTGGCAGAAAAGTCAGCCCTTGAGGCTTGATATTAGGTAACTCAGGTCTCTCCAGGAGATTACAGTGGCTGCAGTGGTTTCCCAGTAAAGCAGGCCTTGTAAGCTACCGTGAAGGAAGGAGTGGACGGCTCCACAAATTTGTGGTACGTGAACTGAAGGTGTCAGATTACTGGTCACCTGCTCAGAGCATCCTGTAGGCCTCTTCATAGGAATTGCTGAAAAATGAGTGCTTTAATTTTGGATGAATGCATTTGAGGAGTCGCCAATTGCAAAAGACTTGAAAGAAAAAAAAATAAACAAAAAACAAACTGTTATCAAGTAAGTTGTGAAGAAGGATCCATCTTGCAGAAGTGCAATGTAGTTTGTTAAAGTGGCTACCAAAAGTAAAGTAGGTGTTTTTCTTGCTTAAATTAGCAAACTGAAATGAATACCTAGCTATTGCAAATACATTTTTTGGCTCTGAGAAAGAGACAAGATCTTATTTCAAATGAAACATTTATTCATGGCAAATTTATTTGCAGGAAATTATTTCATTTGTATTTTATGATGTAGAATCATAATAGGATTTTTCAGGTAATGTTGATCTTGGACAATCCTGTGCTCTGGTCAGTGATCTTACCTCTTGAAATGGCCCTAGCTAATTCATCATTCATATGGATGCAGTTCAGATTCATCCTTTATTTCTCAATCTCATCTCAGTTGTCACCTCTTTATGCAGTTCTTCTTTGAAGTTTAGGGGAAAAAAAATACAGGTAAACCAACTGCAGGAGTGATTTTTTTTCTACTTTGATTCTGAAAATTCTTTCTTTGGGTTTCTAAACCATTTTCTGTCTGCATAAGCTGCTGGGACTTTGCTCTTGCTTGTATTCAGTGGAGTAGCAGTCCATCTGATTCCAGAAATCTCTGCAATCTGTAGCGTCTAGTTTAATAATGCAGCATAAATAATTACCAACTTGCTCTGCATAATTGATATTTCCCTTGTTTCCATTGCAGCTTCCTGATTACATTGACAAAATCATACTTCTACTTTCTCACCTTTTAAGTTCTTACCTTGGAAACTGAGTACATCTGCTTCGTTAACTCAGTGTAGGTGACAGCAGGCATGGGCCATGGCCCTTAGTGCCCTGATTACCGGGAGGTAATACAGACAGTTTCTCATTAACATGAATATAATCAGTTTATTGTGGTAGGGTCTGGAGTCTGCAATGAAACAGGGCTCCCTTGTTTTAAAAAGAAGAGCAACCTCAGAGAGCAAAACAACTGAAAAATACAAAAAATGGACTTGGATGGGGAGATCTGCCATTAGTGACGTTTAGATAATTGCTGAGTTCCCCTTGGTGCAGTGTTATTTTTCCAGGCCAGTCCTTCCCAATATTGATTGTTGTTGTTGTTGGTTGTTTGTTTATTAAACCAAAGATCTGCCTAACATCTCTTTGTAATCTCCATCCCTGTATTGTTAAACTAGCTTTAGATTAGAACTGAGTGAAGACTTAAGTTGACATTTAAAATTTTTGCCTCCTTTTTTTTGTTTGTTTTTGTTTTGTTTTGTTTCTTTTTCCCGTCATTCACTTTTATTTTGTGAATGATTTTGTTGTGTGCTCTGTTCAAATCCTATGATACAGCTGACTGATGGTCAGGAGCTTGATCTTCTAGTCTGCCCTGCATTTCATATAGTGAACCTTCTTTGGTGGGACAAGCTAAGTCTTATTCCCTGTCTCTTTACAAGAGTCCTCTAGGGAGTTTAACTTTTTTCCTTCAAAACCTACTTATTGGGACACTCTTCCTACAGGCTCATAAATAAATTACAAATAAATTATGGAACGCCTTTGAGTATGGGAACCATTTCCGTTCCCAACTGGTCTATAATCCCATTTGAAAGGAGCTGACTTTCCCATTTTGCTACCCCTGCGTCCACATTTTGGGATGAAAGTTTCTGTCTTGAGATAGTTAAATGTGTGAGTGTAATTGATACAGCCATGTGGAGTGATGAATATGTGCTGCAAGTGATTGGCTTTGATTCTGACAGGACATGAATGTAGTTATCACATGTTATCGCAGAGATAACGTGACTTGCTTGAGCCTTCCCAGGTCTTCAGTGCTAAGGAAAGCTAAATATGCTAACAAGTATTGGGCAGTTGTCCTATAGATTGCTTGGTGAAAGGTAGGCTCAACTCTCCATGTTCGAATGATTCTACAGTCAAAATGACCAACCCTGCAAGAGGAAAAGAGAAGTATTTTCTCTGCAGTCATCTCTACCCGTATCTTAGTGTGCTAAAGGTAATCCTCCTAAATCTTAAAGGACATGCAGATAATTGCACCCTGTTTAATTTTCGTAGAGGTATTATGGACTTGGTCCTGGAAGTAAGCCCTGGTTAGGACTTAGCAAAACTCTTGGTTGTCTACAGTCCCCGTGCTCCCCAAAGAGGTGGCTTCTTACTTTGAGTTACACACGTTTTTTCAGCAGGACCCTGTTTTATTTGTGTCTTGCGAAGTCAAGTACTGCACTGTTGCTGACCACGCTTTTGTTGTGCAGCTTCGCAAACATGCTTGGATTTGACCCTGGAGAGACATTTCTGAGGGTAAGGAAGTACAGCTGCAAAAAAGTGATTTGTATTCTGTGTTGTGTTCCCACTCAAGGGAGGAAGCCTGGCACAAGGTAGCCTGTGATGCCTCATGTAAGGCAAGGAGATCAGTCGCTTGGCTGTGACAGATGCAGACAGAGCAAATGGTGAAACTGGGATAGAGAGGGGACAGAAAATGAGGGGTAGCAAACAATGAATGTTTGGGAAGTGCAGTTGCTTCCCTGACGACTTCTCTCCAGCTCCTAAACAGATAATGTCTCTTTTCCTGAATGTTCCTAAGAATATGAAGTGGCCATTACGTATTATACACCAGCCATCAGAGCTGGATGCTGATATGGAGAAGAGAATTATGTGCTTCAGCTGGAGACCAGCAGAACTGTACAATTCTACTTTCTCTATTCTGTCTGAAAAGGTGTAGAGGGGAGAACTGTACAGTGAAAAGGCAGGCGGATAAACCAAGTGTTTGAAGTTCCTTTTTATTTTGCTATAGAATAGAATCATAGAATAAACTGAGTTGGAAGGGACCCACGAGAACCACTGAGTCCAACTCCTGCCTCCAAACATGACCACCGCAAAACCAAACCCTATGCAGGACAGCCCAGTCCAAATGCTTCTTGAGCTCAGGCAGGTTTGGTGCAGTGACCATTTCCCTGAGGAGCCTGTCCCAGTGCCCGACCACCCTCTCAGTGAAGAACCTCTTCCTAACATCCAGCCTGACCCTCCCCGTCACAGCTTCTGTATGTGAACAGAATTTCACATACAGGGGCTTTATTTAGGGTATTTTAGTTTTTTTTTTTTTGTTATTATTATAATGAAGTATATGCTGTTTGTGTTATAAAAGGAAGCCAAGGGGATGTGCTTTACATTTGCATGGCAGGGAGATGGGTTGTGATTCCTTGCATTCCTAGGCTCTAAGCGCAGAGAAGGGGTTTGTTACCTCCCAGAGGTGTTTTACATCTTGTTGCAGGAGATTCCGTTGCCTGAAAGAACAACCATCAGCCTTGGTGCACGCTCCATTCCCATGGAGCTATGCTTGACCTCCCTGGTTGCACTCCAGCTCAAAGCTCGCTGTTGTTTAAATCCGTTTGGGATGAGGCAGAGATGGATAAACGGCCTTCTCTTGTAACTCAGGAAATACAAAGCTTAGGAATATTAGCAAGCAAATGCACGTTAATTTTCCTTATTTATTCACACAGCTACCTGCCCAAAGCAACACATCGCCTGAATTCTAACTTTTTTTTTTTCATGAAGCTGTAGGTTCACAAGATGCACACATCTGGCTCGCAAGCTGACACAATACCTGTGCTTCTGCCACTCTGGATGTCTTGTATTACTGGTTGATCTCCCTCCTGGGCTGAGCTTGCTTTGCTCACTTCCATTTCCCACCGTGAACTTGCTGTGGTGCTAGTTTCCATCAGCTGGTCCAAAGAGCTTGCCCTCCTAAAAGACCCCAGCAGAGAAATGTCCGTGTGCTCTGCACCTTCCAGCTGCTGTGACACAGCCCTGAGACTAAAATTGTCCTGGCAGCTGTGCTTGCAAACCCCAAACCCACACACCCAACCAGGCAGCTGTCTCAGCTGCTTACCTGTACCTCACGCCATGGATACGTGCGTGCTGCCAGCCTGAGTTACAGCAGAATATCACAGGCTGTCTTTTCCAACATCAGAGCATTCAGTCTTGAATTTTCTTCAGTGGGGGATGTCGTGGTTTAACCCGGCTGGCAGCTAAACACCACGCAGCCGTTCGCTCACCCTCCCCCCTCCCTCTCTGGGACGGGGGAGAGAAATGGAAAGTGAAGCCCGTGAGTTGAGATAAAGACAGTTTAATAAGACAGGAAAATAATAATAATAATAATAATAATAATAATAATAATAATAATAATAATAATAATACAATGATGATAATAGTACTACTACTAATAATATGTACAAACAAGTGATGCACAATGCAATTGCTCACCACCCGCTGACCGATGCCCAGCCTAACCCCGAGCAGTCCGGCCCCCTCCCCCCGGCTAGCCACCCCTATATATTGTTTAGCATGACGTCAGATGGTATGGAATACCCCTTTGGCTAGTTTGGGTCACCTGTCCTGGGTCTGTCCCCTCCCAGCTCTTACTGCACCCCCCAGCCTGCCCGTTGGCAGGACAGAGCAAAGGCTGAGATGTCCTTGGCTTAGTATAAGCACTGCTCTGCAACAATTAAAGCATCGGGGTGTTATCAGCACTCTTCTCATTCTAAGCCAAAACACAGCATTCCACCAGCTACTAGGAAGAAAATTAATTCTGTGCTAACTGAAACCAGGACAGGGGAACAAAAAAGTGTCTGAGCGTGAAGCGTGAGCTCAAGCTGTCTGTTGTTCGAAGGTCTGTGTTGTGGCATTGATTTTTTTGGGTGCTAGGTATCTTAGCCTCTAAAAGAAACCCTGTTGTGAAAATGATATAAAGGAAGCATAGAAATGTATGTGTTTTTCCTTTAGTTCTCTATTTGCTTACATTTAATATTTGAAGAGAGGGAACAGTTTTGATGCCAGATGCATGAAGAGAAAATACCTAAATTTGGGTCACATAAGCACCAAGCAGGTTTGTTTCACTTTTGAGGTCAGGTATCAAGACAAACACAAAGAAATACTGTAAGAAATATGTGCAAAGTCCTTGTTGATTAACAGCAAAAAATGTTATCCTGAAACACAGATGAGATACTTTCCACTACCTGTCTTTAGAAGGCAGATTTTGCAGGCTGTGCCTCGTGTGCAGGTCTCAGTGTCTCAGATCTCAATTCAGGTCTCCAAAACTTGTCCAAAAAGAAAATTCTGACAATAAATATGATTCAGTGGACTCCTGATTTCTGTCTGTCCTGTGGCCCTATAAGGCTTTTAAACTATTTCCAGCCTTGAAATGATTTGTCTGCTCTTCCTACAGGGTATAAACCTGGATGAGCAGGGTTAAGACACAAAATCAGGAGTAAAGTCTGTCTGTTTTTGCCTAGGACATACACCTTGGACTGTGCTAGAAACTGCAGGAATAAAATAAAATCTAAAAAATAGTAAAAATAATAAATAAAAAAATAAAAGCCTACAGTGACTCAGGTCTAAAAGCTCCAAATATAATTAAAAAATCACTGAAGGGGAATGTTTTACTATATGTATGAGTTATGTTCTGCTGATGCTCGTTCCTTGGGCGTTGTGTTCTAGACAAAGAGTTTCCTTCTTCTCTGGTAGCCCGATACAGCTCTTAGTGTCACCCAGGCACGTCCCTTATGCTTATTTGTGTGCTTTTATCTCTGCCACACAACAGCTGCTAAACCATTTCTTACCCTGGAAAATGGATTAGATGGCCAGATGGGGAAACTGTGATAGCCCAAGGTTTATGTAAATGCTGCAGGAATCCCCGTCACCACCCCGGCCTAGTGACAAAGTTTCATACCAGCACTTCTGCTGCTGCAGAAGGAGGCAGGCCCGTGCTAGCAGGCCTGTCTGCGGTGGGAGATGCAGGTTTAACTCCACGCTCTGGCAGCGATCTCGTTTTAATGTGGGTAAGTCAGCCTGCCTGTGCTTTAGCTCTTTCAGTCGTAGCCTGGGGATACAAGCATCAGGGATCGCACAAGAACCGGGGTAAAGACCACAGGATGCCCTAATACTATGCTAATGGATGCATAAGTACCACAGGCAGCAATAGGCAGCAGTGCAAGGCTCCTGTGTCCCTGGTATGCAGAGTATGCCATCTAAGAAATGTGTTTAATACCTGTAGGAATGGTATTTGTTATCGAACTCACAGTAATTTCTTCTTCATGCTTGTTATTTCACTCAGTAGGTTTAGGGCGAAGGTTACCGGTTGAGTTTAATTGTGATAAATGCACATTGTTTTAGTGAGATGGGCTAATACACTAGTTAGCAGGCTTCACTGACAAGCCCCAAAGGAATGGTTTTAGGGCAGCTTGTAACAATCAAAGGAAGGCTTTTTCCAGGGTCTTGGCCAAGTGTGAACTCATACCATCGTTTCGAAGATGCCAGTTAGAAGTCTGTTGCTTGACTGCCTTTATTCCTTTCTGTTTTGGGGGCTTTTTTCCTCAAACATATCTTTGTTTGGCAGCCTTCCTGAACATACTGTGCTGCCACACTATGAGCGTGTCCATATGCTCTATTTTTAAATAAAGCTCTTAACACAGCTGCTGCTGTCACTGCTATTTGCAGTGGAGCATAGATGCCCAAGCCCTGCTGTGGCTGATGTTACAGAGGCACAGCAAGGATACATCTGCCCTGCCTTTCAGTTATGATCTCAGCAGCTGCAGTAACTTTCCTGCGTGCCTCCGTCCACAGGGACTGAGCATGGTAGGAGGTTGTAGTTCTTTGATCTGCGCTCCCTTTCCCTCAGATCCTTTGACTCACACTCCTTATTAGTCCCTTCTCGTCTTGAATGGTAAGGATGTGTTCTGTGTTGTGATCTCAGAGTCAAAGGTTCACAGAAATCAGGACTGGAAGGAGCTGCAAGAGGTCCTTCCTCCCGTCTCTTTGCACTGAAGTGATGCAGGGCCAGCTGTATTTATTATCCCTTATAGCTGAAAAGAATATAGTAGTCTTGTGTTTTTCTTCTCCTTTTGGAAAGGATAGACATAGATCTTCAGATCTGTAATTGCAAACTTTATCATGTTCTCGTGTTCCTAGATGACTGCGACTGCAGCAGCATTATTGTGAAGTTATTTATGGCAGATGATCCTGAAGACCCCTTAGGTCTAGAGAAGCCCAGAGCAATCTATTCCATTGCTTATCCAGAATACTCGGAGGAAATTTGCTCTCGTAGCTGCTGTAGCGGCTCTTACAACCTTGGTCTTTGCCAGTGGAGACTCACAGCTCATTTTGTGCATATTTTATTTTTAGTTTTTCAAGGCAGGATGGTGATACGTTTGGGGTAATACTCGCTTTCACGGAATGTGATAACTAATTCCAGAAGTAATTGTAGAAAGCAGTTCAGTGTAAGAGAGGAAACTTCAGCGTGAATCACTGCAGCTCTGCCGCTTTGAGTTGGTTATGTTGGCAGGCTGGGCTTGTGTTGGACTCTCTCTATATCTGAAAAATAGTCTTCAATAGTAAGGTATTTTTCCCTAAGTGTGGGTGCAGTGGTTTGATTTTACTAGAGGTTGCCTCCTCATTTGAAAGCTCCTGTTTCCAGCGGGACAGTGTCAGGAATCAGGGCTTGTCTGGGGTAGGAAGTTTTGTCAATGCCATGCTCGCAGCGATGGCTTTGACGTAGGTCACGCTCTCCCCCTGTGTTTTGCCATTTCACAGATTAATGCAGTGCGCTGTGCACAGCACACGGAGGGGCTGTGTATATCATGCTAACAGACAGTGTTTGCAAAAGCTGTAATTCACAGAGGCAGAGCCACAGCAATGAATTAGTGCTTTTGGCATTTGGGAGAGAAAGCCCATTTGAAATCCAGCTGCTTGCCAGCTGTGGCTATTCAGAGCGAATATTACACCGACCGCTTTTTTCGCTCCAACTTTTCATTTAAAAAGTGTAATGAATGATTTTATTGCCATCTTAAAAGTCTATTTATAATCCATTCATCACAAGATGAATGTGTGCATCTCATTCTCGACCTCTCTTTGATACTGTACAAAGCAGTGTTACTTAGTTTAAAGTTTTCTTGGCACAAATGTTAGACATTCACATTTCTTAACAGCTTGACTGACCTTAACTGTTCAATCCTCTACTTCTAAAATGTGAGCTTTAATGGGTATTTAATACATATCTATTTCTTGCTAATTTTTTTTTTTTGTTTCTCTCTACCTCTTCTTTTCACAAGCCTTGTGCTGCAGTATCTGGGGGATGACTTGGAGGCCATGGAGGTTTTTCAGTACAGGCATAACCGTGTTAGTTCATTCTTAAACTGCTGTGTTTTTTGTTTTGTTTTGTTTTTTTTTTTTGTTTGTTTGTTTGTTTGTTTTTTAATACCTAGGTGCCTAAAGGAAGGTATCTGATAGTCATTGCTCTGTTTTAAACCTGCTAGCTCTGGTAGCTAGTAGTGAAAGTACTGAAGGTAGGTAGTGAAGCAGGAGCAGTGCTAGCAGAAGGAACAGCAGAGGCATAAACATCCAAGATGGGCAAGGAAGGGGGGTTAGATCCTTGAAACATGTGTCTGGGCATCACACTCAAATATTTCCTTCTAATTAAGGCCATTTTCTGCCTTGTGTTCGTGTGTTTAGCTGCCCTGCCTCAGCTTTTCCTTTGGAAACTGGGAGATTTGGGTACACGACCACATTGTTCTAAGACACGTTTGTCATCCCCTACTCTTCCATGCTGGCTCTTCTGTCCTACGGTTATTAGAAGAATTGCTTTTCTGCCTTACCCATGTAGAGGAAAAAAACAATCAAGATAATTTCTGGAGGGAAAAAAAAAAAAAAATGCAAGACAGAGATGCCTCACTCCTGCAGCTTGGCAACCTTGCTATGAAGCCAGCCTTGGGACAGAGCAGGAGCTAGACTTTGCTGCTGTAAATCCTCCTTTGGAGGGGCCTCTCTGACATTGCTGCCTCCATCAGAAGCCCAGCCTCCCAACCTGGGAATCTGAAAGGAGGGCTGGAGCAACACCCCCTGGGTGCAGCTGGGCTGCAGAATATTGGAGGCTGCCCTCGCTCCAAGAAAAACAAGCTAGAGGCTGTACAGCCTGGCCGGTGGGAGTTCGTGGCTCGCGATGCTTGCTCCAATTTAGAAAAAAAAAAAAAAAAGAAAAAAAAAAAGGTACTTTTTCATAATTGCCTGCCTAAGCAGGAAGAGAATTGCATCCATACGCAAGCGGTAATTGAAGGGAACAAGAGAAAATGAAGCTGTAGTATTTATGACGGGGGGGGGATGAGGTACGGAAGAGGGATGTTAATCACAGAAAGCCAGGCACGGAGATATGCCTTGTGCAGAGGCGTGTGCTTCTGAAGGCATTGGGTAAGGTTCAAGGCTGACCAGGCAGCTTGAGCCCTTGTTACGCACTGGAAGATCGAGAACAATGTGGCATGTATGCAATTTCCCTCTTGGTTTCTTCATTTCCTTGTATGTAGAGCTGGGTCTGTGCAGAGTCTTGTCTGGTATGCTGTGGCAAGTTCTTCCCTTGCACTGTCAGTTTCTTTCTGATAGCAGAAAGTGAAGCACAATGGCATGTTCTGAGGCACCAAAATACAGAGAAAGCTGCTCATCCTTGCTCTTTTCTTTCCATTCATGACCAGAAGTGTTTACACACCTAGCAGTTATTCTCGTGACCATCAACTGAAAGCACACATCCAGGAACAAAAAAAAGAGTTGGTTCTTAAACAGTGAGGAACATATCTGTCTCTTCTGAGTCCGTGACTTCATTTCTCTAGGGCACATAAGGGCAGGCAGTGTGCCAGCACTGCTCCCCAAATCACCTCACTTCGTTGTGAAACTTCCAGTTGGATCTGGGCTGTGTAAGGTGAGTTGGATGGTTTGTGTTACACCAGCAGTGCAGATGATGGCATCCCTAACTCCCACTGCATCCATCTTATCTCCAGCTTCCTTCTGTACTTGCTTACCGGATGCCACATCTTACTGTTGTGATGAATTCACTGTTACTCTACTTTAAAAAGTTTCGAGCTTTTTAAATGTCCCCGTAACTGTATTCGATAGCCTTCTTTTATCTATTGCTAGCTAAAAAGGAGGAGAAATGGCCTGTGAGAGGTAGCATTAGGGATAAGAAACTGAGAAAGCAAAAGAAAATTACTTGCATATGACTTGCCAGGGAACTAATGGACTGAAAAAAGAAAAAAAAAAACAGGGTGCAAATGCATTTTTTTTAAAGTGTGTGAATACTTCTAATGATACAGACGGCGTCTGCTTTAGTTCCTACTTGTACTGCGTTAGAGGTACAGCAGCAGGAGTCATTAGCTGCCCGAAGAGCTCCTTGCAGAGTTCCCACTCCTTCTGTGGGTCTGCAAGTTCTGCTGTGTCCCTGCTGAATCCGGGCTGCATCCCGCACGTGCTTATGCATGCACCCCGTTGGGTTAGGAACAGGGGAGCTCTTGCTTAAAGCTGAGTGTGCACACCGTTCGGTGGGGCATCCAGACCAGCCTAGAGTAATGTGATACCAATTCTGGGGTTGGTTAAGAAGCAGAAACAAATACTTTTTTAGTATGTCATGCAATGAATCCCAGTTTATATACTGTGTTTCGGAAACACACAGATTACCCTGTATCCAAAGCTGGTTCCCAACATAAATGGTATTTTTTTCTCTCGAATAGAGATTGTCTAATGTTCCTTAGCATCCTTTCAGAAAAACAGAGTTCTGTGTAAAGCCTGAAGCCAGCTTTTGTTTATTTACTATTCTGTATTTCATTTTCTAAAGGGTTTTTCTTGCCCGAGTCTTTCGAAGCTATTACCTGACTTCATGAATTTCCAACTTAGATACGCGTGCAGGTTTGATTTTGAAGGTAATTCTGGGTCTTTGTGGGCTATTTCAAGTGGCTAAAACTGCCCCCTCCTCACAAAGGCAGGCACCTTCATGCAGATTTAATATCTCTTTGATGTTTTTGCCAATGTGCTCTCCCGTACTTAGAAGTCTAGTCACAGAAACTAAGAATAATACTGTTTGGAAGGACCTTTGCACCTTGGAAAGTCTTGCTAGTAATTGTTGTAAAATCACTGTATGAGTTAGGAATATGTTTTTACTTTCTAATATGAAAATCAGACCATGAAATTAATATTCAGACACAGTAGAGTAGTCCTTTTCATTACTTAAATGGGCTTAATTGGAGTTACAGCAATCTTAGATGGCGTACTAGCAGCACTATATAAATTAGGTATGCGTTCCTATGAATAATACAGCCATTATCCAATTCCCCTTCTTCTTAATTTCATTCTCCTTCTTAGAAGAAGTTAAAGCTTTTGTCACCTCCTTAATACGAATGATATTTTGCTCTTAGGAAGGAAATAATGGAACGAGAAATGGTGCCACACCGTAAGACAACAGTGGGAATGTCACTGGGAGCAGTGGTACAAGGCTTTTGTCTTCTGCAGTAATAAGCGCCTTGAATTTTGCCATGGTTTCAGCCTGATGATAAAGTGTAATGTGCCATGACCTGCTACACTTTTAGCAGACAATGGCAAGATTTGGAGTCGGCAGTAAAACCTCGTTGTTGCTTTTTCTCCTCGTGCTCACGTCTACGCTTGTGCTTGTTTTCCTTTATAACTGAGCAAGAAATGTCTGAACGTACTGCTGTCACATGCATCCGTTCAGAAATACTTCCTGCAACACTGACACCGCTCTCGTAATCCTGCATTGACCAAAGGGCTGCTCTCTGCGTGTAGGTGGTGTGCTGGGCGGTGAGTTTGACTCTGTTAGTAGATGAGAGAAAAGGGATGCATCCTTGAGCTCAGCGAACATTTTTGCTCTTGGAAGTTAGTGATTTCACACGTGTTGCTAACCTCCAAATTACCCAGAAGAGTGAGGATCCTGGACAGAGGTGGTCTAAGTGATGCTGTAACTTTCAGATGGAGATGCCACCGAATTAAACTTCCTTGTAGTAGCTGTTTACTCAGTGTTTTTAATAGGTGATGTAGTATCCCTGCACGGAGCAGTACGTGCTTCCTATGGAAAAGGTCCTGTTTTTCAGACTTCAGAAACCCCGCCACAACTTCTGTTTCCTCAAATGAAAATATTCTCCACTTTGTCATCCTTCAGCAAATGTTTGAAAAGACTCTACTAGAATGGGAAATTTCCCTTAAAAACTTCTATTTGTTTGAAAACCACTCTTCAGAAAAAAAAAAATAATAATAATCTGGAAAAAAATGGACAATTTAACTTTTAATTTGCATTTGATATTTTATCCAGCTTCTCAAGAAGCAGTCAAAGCTTTTAGTACCCAAATGAGAATTGGGTTTGCAAAGCTTCTCAGCTTTCACTGGAACTTGAATGTTTCTGACTTTGAATCTTTTGAACATCCTCTCATAACAAAGTTGCTGAATAAGCATATTCTTTCAGCTCAATTCTGGGCTACGTTTTAGGGTCAGAGTTACTTTTTTAATGGCCATTTGAGCCTTCCTGATAGTTTCCATTCTCATAGTTACTCAGAAATGTGCATGAAATGGGAATGGATTTGAATATTTATCTTGCTCCCCTTTCCAATTACTTGCCATGCTTTTTATAGGCTTAATTTTTCCTTCAGTATTTATGATATATTCTTGTCTGACTTCAGTTCTGAGCAGTTGTCGTAACTGAGACTTAATGACGGTTTTTGATGGCGAGTATAGATGCATTCAAATAAAACATTTTATTGTAACATATTCTAAAAACTTACCAGAGGTATTAATTGCACCATTAGTGATTCAAACAGCGAACTGAATTTTTAGTTTGTAGAGCCTTATAATAACAGCCAAGTAAATCATTGATACAAAAACTGTTTGTTAAAGTACCTGAAGTTTCACCTCGTGGCTTAGGAAGCAATATTTGTTTTCTTTCCTCTATTCAGTTGAACTTGTTCACAGATAACCTATCCTATATGCACTTGAAGTTCTCAATTTTGGTAATGAATATTTCTAGAAGTATTTTCTTGATCAGCGAGTTTTTGTGAGCAGTTGATTGCAAGTAATTGGCAATCAAAATGCAAGCTGTGCTGATTCATTTTTATTAGACATATCACTTATAACAAGGTATTGTTTCTCTCCCCAGACAGAGGTTCCATTTCAGAGAAATATTAAAGCAGAAATTTCAAAGGGACTTCAGAGAATGCTTAAAGGTAAGTATGTTCCTAAGCTCTTTACTGTATTCAGACTATAATGAGAATAATTCTTAAAAGCAAGTTTCTGCTATGAATAGTTGTGTTTATGAGTTTTAAAATCCACTTTCTGTCTGTGTTCTCCAATGTTAATTTAAAACTTGCTGCTTCCATTAACATCCCTGCCAGAAAATTCACTTGCCAGAAATAGCTGTAGAGAGGGAGCAGAACAAGAATGTGAATGCAACCACAGCAAATGCTGTTTTTGAATGAATAGTCAGGGGAATAGGAGGTACAATTCCAATCTAATTACAGCCTAAACAATGTATGTCATCCATTGAACTAAAGGATTTAGAATAAAGGCTTTTTTAATGTACATTATCTAGCCACCCAAATATGGAATGAATTTGTTCACTCTTTGGTGTTGTGTTTTTTTTTCACACAATGAGTTATACAAGACAAACGGATGTTTACTGCTCTCAAGATCTTCTCTTTGCCATCAGAACAAAAGATTTTCAAAAGCAGTGGTATTGACTCAAATGTACCTGTGCATATTGGCAGAAATGACCAGCCCCCTCCCTAGTTTTGTCGTGTAATTTAAGGAACAGAATCCACAGCACTCCAAATGATGTTTGTCAAGTAATCTACAGCGTGTCATACAGAGGGGCTCAGGCTTTGTTAGAATCTCATTCCTAGCCAGAGGCTGGAGGTAGAGGGCTTGGTACAGGTAAGGAAAGCTCACTGCATAATCAGAGCCTGAGGAGGTCAAATTTCTTCTGCCACCTGCCAAGAGATAGGCCTGCTGTGCAGCTTGATATGAAAAGGCAAAAACATGTGGTGGACTTTTTTTCTGGACAGGGTAGGATCTGCCCAAGCCTATGTTTAGGTATCTAACCAGGGGATTGGCAGTTTAGGCTATCTCCAGTGATCTTAACAGTATCTTAGCTCACCCAGTAAAGAAATTTCACTTACAATATTTTAAAAGGCTGATATTTTCAACAGTTAAACGTGTGCACACAGGTTCAGTGAACTTTAACATATCTGATGTCAGGCATTTAACTGTATTAGAAATCTAATCTTATTTTGGATGATTTCCTGAGTTAGCACTGGGTACTGAATTTTCATTATCAAATGTCTGGTTATTATTATGTGTGTAATGTATTAACGATGTAATTTTATAATAGCTGAAAATATATTCACAGTGGTGTAGCATTTTACTCGCTGAGTTTGAAATTGTAATCAACAACCTGTTCCTTAATTTAGAAAAAAAGAACCGTATCAAACACAAATATTAACCATTATATCTTTCAGTGATACTTTAATAACAGAAGAGCTGGAAGTGAGTCACTAAAACTATAAAATGGGTATGTGCGTGTCCATCCTTTGCTAAGGAAAAGGGAAGTCTTGCTTACCTGGCAGAAATCAAGGGAAGGATGGTTTCTCCTTATTGTTTTACAGGTGTTTCTGTGCAGTTTGTAAATGCAAATACTTTGAGTATATCAAAATACTGATTTTTGCTTTCTTGTTAGCATTACCTGATGGGAGTACAAGGGTAGATTTTGATTTGATGAGAGACAAACTTTTGAGAGGTCTT